>NC_134584.1:55305915-55915915 GCF_037038515.1 Microtus pennsylvanicus
GAGGCAAGGCATCACGGGAATGGGAGCAGCAGATTGTTGGACTGAGGTCTGTGCTCCAGAAGCTGATTGCCTCCCAGCAGGTTCCACCAGCAGGGATTAAAAGCCGTGACTCTGGGGAGGGGCTTGGCATCCAGAACATAGCAGTGGGTGAGTGGACCCATTCCTCCTGGCACTCTGCTCTCTCATCTCGCGCCAGCTGTCATTCATTCTGACTGAAGCTTTCTAATTCTGTTGCGTGCGGCCTACAGTTCCTATGAAGAGCCTGGGCATCTAAGAATTTATTACCCACACATAGAAGTCCCCTCGGCACATAGAAAAGGTCTGTGTACACAGCAGACAGACCACACACATGTGCAGAGTGATTTGGGTGCATCATGTATTAATGGCTAACGCTGAGATTCCTCTAGTCCTAGCGAACAGGATCTTCTTCTCTGTATTTCATTCTTCAAATTTCCATCACAGGTTTAATGCAACCTTATTTTAAAATCCTTGAGCTTTACTTAAGTAAAACTAAGGGAAAATCTACCCAAATAACACATAACACTTACCTATATCACAATGGCTTTTTCTCTAGGCTATTCTCCATGCTTTTATAAACACATGCACAAATGGGATCATATTAAGATTTTGTGAACTTATTTTTAAAAATTAAAACATGTAGGCTAGCTGCAACTAAATATAGCAATATATCCTGGTGTCACTGTCTGATGGCTGCAGAGTGTTTCGCTATACAGAGGAACCTATTCTTCCACTTTTAAGCCATTTGTCAATTTTTGAATCAATGATCCCAATAAAGACCTCTTCCCCCACCCCTCCATTCTGTTTTTCACTCCGGGATTTCACATATTCCAGACTGGCCTCCAACTCAGGATACAATAGGAGATGACCTTTCACCCTGATCCTCTACCTCCCAAATCCTGGGATTACAGATGTGGTTAGAACTGAGAACAGCTGGAAAGAGACACAAAACAGCAATGGTGGTCATATTTAGTGAATTAGATACTGTAAGGATATAGCAAGAAAAGCACTGGTCTCTGAGGGTCCCGAGCGTCTGCCATTGTATGGACTCTGGCATCAGCTGTGAGTTCTCAGCGGATCCGGCTCTCGATCTGCTGCCGAGAGGAAGACTGAGCGAACTGCAAACACTCCTGGACGATTGTGTCCTGCAAAGAGCCGTGAGTCATCTACGCACAGCGAGATTCAATTCCAGAAATACACTGTTGATTGCTTTGCCATTAAAGAGATTGGCGTATACAACACGAGTGCCCTGCCTGTTGTCTGTGACTCAATTCTAAGATTTTTTTTTCTCGGTAGTTGAAGAAAACCTTTATGGAACGATTACCTGACATCTGGTGTTTTATAAAAGTGTTGACATTTCTCCCTCTGTGGCTGAAAGAAGCCTATGAAATGGAGTGTCGTCATCTCGTTGTTCCTTGCTGCAGACCTAGGACCCTTCCTATCCTAGCTTCTTAGGCTCCATCCATCTCCCTTCACCACAGCCCTTATTAGTCAGCGTGACGCTCAGATGAAAGGGACTCCTCTTGCTCATGGAATAGTACAGGTCTTTTTTAATGATCTAAAAAATATGAATACTTTCAATTGTAGTCCCTGAGGAGTGTTCTGATGGGAACTGTGATTCAAGCGCCATTTACTCAAAAGACACATGATAAGAATGACAATTTAGAAAAAAAAACCTACTTAATAAATTTATTCACTCATTTATTCTTTCTGACCTTTTCCTCTTCCTCCTCCTTCTTCCTCCTCCTCTTCTTCTTTTTTCTTTTTGAGACGTGGTCTCTCTATTATGTAGCCCTGGCTGTCCTTGAACTTGCTATGTAGACCAGGGTGGCCTTAAATTCACAGAGACCCACCTGTCTCTGCCTCCACAGTGCTGGGATTAAAGGTGTGCGCCACCACACCTGGCTCCACTCATTTATTCTTTCAATGAATGTTGATAACACATTTGATAAGTACTGTAGATACAACGAAGACTCCCAGAGAGGTGGTCCTTGCCTTGGGTTTACCTTCTAACTCAAGGGCAGGTGTGTCCTGCCACACAGACGCTTTGGAGGAGCATTTGCCATGGGTCAGCCCCTGTCACACAAGCATGCCCAGCTCAGAGTTTATCTTCCACAGATGACAGATGTGTCTCAGTCTGCACAAGTTCAAACATGTATCTAATGAAGCAACAGAGAACATCTACAGTATGAGGGAAGGTTGACCGAGTGTCACACAACCTCAAAATACGCTACTTTATCGCCAACATGTTTGACATTAAAAGACATTGCCACTCATGTTGACATCCAAGCCCTGCTGCTGCCTAAGTCCGAGGCTCGTGTTGACACCAAAGGCCACAGGGAAGCCCGGGGTCTGGGCCTCAACATGTAGCCTTTTTGGTGTCTGAGGGCGGTGCCACTGACAGAGCCATGATGATCTGAGTGACCGGAATCATGGTGTTGTCCGGACCTGAACTGCAGCCGAGAGCCATGACTGGGTCCCTGGTCCTGCAGCAGTTGGATCTGTGTTGATGTCTGTGGTCTGTGTTACCACAGGGGGCCAGAGGAACTATGATGAACTGGCCCCACCCCTCACTGCACTTGGGAGTGATGACCCCACTCCTCACGATAGCATGGAAGAGCTGGCCCCACGGCCTTGGTATAGGAGAGCTGGCTCCTCCCCTCGTCTGAGTGGGGTGGCCCTAGAGGCCCACACTGACCAACTCTGTTACCACCCAGGTCCACACCCAGGGTCTTGGTTTGGCTCACGCTATCATCTACTGTATTTATGTCCTGATGGGGCATGTGAATGGATGTCCTATGGAACCATAGCGCAGGATCTCTGTGACTTGGGTAGCAGTCGGAGTTTTGGTGAGCGCCCAGTGATGATGGCATACCAGAAAACAGAGGCCTTGAACCAGATGGATGACTCATTGTGATGAACATTTGCAAGTAAGGCTGATTGGATAAAAGGGTCTACTGTGTGACACACGGATTGTAGAATTCTGAGGCCATTTCTGAGGCTTCTCAGCCTTAATGCCCCCCCAACCTAACAACTGCACCTGCATGTACTAGAATGTTGGGGACTTTCCATCTCCCCGAGTCCTTGTGAATGTTCTCCAAATAGAGCTCCACTCCTGGAATTGGGACAAGATAATTCACAGATGTCCACAGATGTTTTGACTCAGTCCCTGGGAAGGGGGCAAAGTGATCCTCAGATGTTCCCTCTTACCTCACCTGATCTGGCAACTGCTCTCCAACCAATTATTAGTAATAGCTCTTTGAATAAGCCAATTCCAATAGTTAAAAAAACAATCTCCGAGTTCCCCCTGCCTTGTTTCTGTGGCTTTTTGCTTTAAAAATAGCTTGTAGCAGTCCTACAGGGTCTTTTGGCTTCTCAATTAAATCCTCTTGTTTTTACTTCAACTGCAGTGTGAGAGTGGTCTCTTGGGGCAACTCCTCTTTGGTGATTGGACTTCAGGGTCCAACAAGATAAATGAAGAGGTAGGTATTGGAGAGGCAGGAAAGATGGAGAAGCGCAGGGGTTTTTCTTTTGTTCTGTTTCTTTGTTTTTGTTTAGTTTTAAGTTTCTTTTTTGGGGCTGGAGAGATGGCTCAGCCGTTAAAGGCTAGGCTCACAACCAAAAATATGTTTCTTTTTCGTAGGCCCACATGGTGTGACGGCCAAGTTGTCTGGCCATGGTTGGTATCCAGACAGGCTGTCGCTACCCTAACAAAAGCTCAGGATATGTTGCTCCTTCTCTTTTGTAATTATGTACATCACCTGAGAAGAGGTGTGGATTCCAAGCTGGCGACTGAGCTGAGGGGTTGACTGCAGTCCTATCCTGCTACCCTGAAACAGAATGTTAATGAACTTCCACCTTAGTTTACTTTGGGGGATAAAAGGTGATCTTCAGGATTTGAATGAAGCCTGAGACTCCCTTCCGATATTGCTGTGTGAACTGTGTCCCAATTATTCCCACACCTCCATGCTGATCCAGAGAGGGAAAAGTAGTTTATGCTGGGGCATCAGATCCCGACGCTTTTTAAATTTTCTTTTGGGAGGGCGCTGCAAAGGTGTGGGGGCAGATACTGGGAACGGGGAGATGAGTGGAATTTGGGTGCATGCTGCAAAATTCCCAAAGAATCAATAAAAAAATTATGTTAAGAAAAAAAGAGAGAAAAGACAGTCACTCACCCCACTTAGTTTTTCTTGGTTTCTGGAAACACCAAATCTATTCCTAAGAGAATGAAGGGTACTGAAGACACTCCACTTGGATCTTGTTTTCATCTTGATAAACATCACATCAACAGACTCCTAAGTTATTTAAATGCCATATTCTCTACAGTTCTTTAAAGCGTTTGAAGATTACCTATCTATTGAAATACGATCTCTATGCATCCAAAGAACCTGACTAGTCTAACTATAACAAACATAAATGATTGTTGTGACCTGTAATTCATAATACCTATACAGCTTAAAGACTAAGTCTTCATATTTAAGAAATTAAACAATCTTCAAATAAATGTGTAGCAAATGAAGACAATGACCTCAAAATGTAAAATGTAAAGTATCTTCATCAGAGGTAGAAATGTATAGTGCAATATGCTAAATATATCCTAAAATTGCAACAATATACAAAATATCTTAAGCAGACATAGAAATAAGCATACATACATTATGATAAAAATAACTTTGCATAGGTATGCCAATATTGTAAACAGTAATAGGAGCATATTCAATATAACAAATATAATTTGAATTTGTATTAATAAATAAGAATTCATATCAATGTAAATTGTCTATAAATAATAGCTTACAAGTAATAATCTACCTATTATCCCATCTCATCCCATCCATTCCCTTTTGTTTTCAGAAGAGATCCCTGAGCCTACTTCATTTTCACCCCAATCCTATACCACTTGTAATAGATATCCCTCTCCCTGAGGACAAACTTCATTGGGAGAGGGGACTTGGTTTTCTAGAATTACTTTCAGCTGTCATGGGCGCAATGTTATTTCTATGGGATCCTGTAAAAACTAAAATGATGGTTAAGTTTCATGATTACTGTCTGGTACAATTGCAGAGAGTCTCTGAGTAGACAGTAAGGATTTCTGGTGTCATTTTATAATCGGAGACTGCTCGTTCATTTCTCAACTACTCAGACCTGAATAATCACACAGAATCTATATTAACAATATAATATAATTAAGTTGTAACATTGTCTATACAATCACTTAAGCATATTCCTAGCTAGTTCTTATATCTTAAATTAACCCATTTCTATTAATCTGTGGCCTACCAGTAAGTTTCCAGCATTCTGGCCTCTTTCTCCTTAGGTACCTTTTTCCTTTGACAGCTACTTGGTATCTCCTTGACTCTGCCTACTCTCTCTCTCTCTATCTCTTCCAGTCTGGCTGTATTCTGCCCTGCTATAGGCCAAAGTAGCTTTATTCATTAACCAATAAGAGCAACACATATGCAGAAGGACCTCCCACATCAGATATTGATCTTTTTAATGCTGCCAACAACATCATCCATGCCTTCTTCTTATTGACTCTCAAAACTCGGGCAATGCATCCCTCATCTTCCTAAAACAAACAAACAGATAGATAGATAGATAGATAGATAGATAGATAGATAGATAGATAGATAGAAAAACCAAACTGTCTCAATTAGTTTGATAATTCCTGAAATGGCTAGAAAGTCTCTAACATGAGTTAATACAGAGATAGCACCTTCCTTGCATCCAGAGGATCTTGCTTTAGCCTCTCTGACAATCCCTGCCCAGGCTCACTTTAGTGGAGAACAAAGCAATCTGCTGTAGGTACATCATTAACTTAGATATTGAGAAAAATGGTTCTGTTTGTGAAAATCGACCTTTCTACAGCCTCAAATTTGTCTTTAGAAAACATTAATCCTAGTGACATGCCACTTCTAAGGGAGACTCTACAGAATACAGCTAGGGAGACCAGTGTCTCTGTCTTCTTCCTCCACAACTCTCTCTCCATTCACTCTCTCAAAATGCAAAAGCCATGGAAATCAAGAGAGGAAGAGAAGAATTCATCTAAACCTCAGCAACAAGGCTAGGAAGACAGGAACCCTGGTACATGCCCTGTCCTCCAAGCACTCACTTTTGGATAGTGAGATCAGGCATTGCCTGTGTCTTCGGCTGGGGTCATGAGATCACATCTTACTGCTGGCTTCATGATTCATCAAAAGACTGAAAGCAGGCTTGTTACCCTGTTCCATGAAACAAGAAAGTAAAAAACGAGATTAAACGGGGCAGGCTAACAACTGTATCTGTTTGAATTTGTCTCCAGATGCTACAGAAGGTTAAAAAAAGAGGGCTTTGAAAAGAGATATTAGGGCTGGTGAGACGGTTCCACTGGTAAAGATGCCTGCAGCCAGGTCTAATCCCTGGAGCCAACGTAGTAGAAAGAAAGATCCACTTCTAAAAGCTGTCCTGTGATCTCCATGCACACCATCCCCAACACACACACACACACACACACACACACACACACACACACAAGCACACAAAGCTTTCGATTTGAGTTCATCATTCTGCATTCATAAATATGTACAAATATTTTGAGTAAAATGTTTTAATAAAATGCACATTGAAGGCAGACATGATATCAACAGCAACCAGGTCGTGACTTACAAATGAGGTTGTGAAATTAGCTTAATGGTAGAGCCCTTGCCTAGCATATCTGAGACTCTAGGTTCCAAACCTAGCCCTATGTTGAGTTGTGTAGTGGGGGGACAGGTAAAGAAACCAAAAGTAGCATGATATCATTATTACCAGAGAGGTTTTCTCTCTAATCACCTAGAAATGTCCCCACAGCAAAGGGGCCGTTCTTAGTTGTTCCCCGGAGCAATTACACCCAATCTTTCTTGTGTTCCCGCTCACATTTGAGTGTGTGATGTTCCTCCAGGTGTGCTCAGACTGCAATAAATGAAAAGTAATTTCTGTGCATGGAGAAATGAAACAACGCAGTGGTTTTCCACAGCCAAGCTCTGAAACACAAATCACAGAAGACAGGTAAGGTGAGCAGTTGTGTGTCATTCTAGAGACATTAGTGGTAATCCCACGTCTTTCCCCTCCCTCTCAAGAAAACAGTAGATATTTATGTTATTGAGGGTTAGTTTATTTGGGCAGAGGGGGGGATCCTTGAATATACCCAAATGCATTTTATGGCATTTTCATGGTTAAGTTCTCTAGACCCCTTGATGTTTATGTTGCTATAACAAGCTTCCCAGTAGCTGACAGCCACACTCTGTCTTAGACATAGGTCACTGGATAAGAAGGGTGGGGGACTGGGGACATTGGAAACTGAGATGGAGAAGAAAATAGATGAGAAGGAAAGGAGGTGCTTGGAAGAAGGTGTGCAGTATGAGGCACCAGGCTCCTTCAAGTTAGCAGCTGTTGTTTGGGAACACGGGGAGCACCTTGAGCTTATCCCTTGTGCTGAGGAGTCAGGAGACTCAGGTGTGGGGTGGAGAAGATGACCTGCCCAGGAGTCAGCCTGTGAGCATGAGAAGTCAGGATAGAGGGATTCCCTTGACAGCCTGTCTGCCTCCCTGAAATGTCTTTCCAAACCTGCTTGGAAAAAGATAAGACTCACTATTTTAGTACCAAAGACCTTCACTCATTTTCAACTTCTACACACACACACACACACACACACACACACACACACACACACACACACACTTTCAAAGCCATCTATATAGTATTAAAAGCCAAGGTCATGACTTTCAGCCATAACATAACCAAATCCTGCAGGCTCATCATCATACCTACAGTGCCACGACATCAGTAAGGAGCAGTGGACACTCAAAAGAGTGGTTCTGAATGTACTGGCCAGTTTTGGGTGTCAACTTGACACAGGTTAGAGTCATCAGAGGAAGGAGCCTTAGCTGAGGAACTGTCTCCATGAGATCCAGCTGTAAGGCATTTTCTTATTTAGTGATCAGTGGAGGAGGGCCCAGCCCATGGTGGGTGGTACCATCCCTGGGTTGCTGGTCCTGGGTTCTATAAGAAGGTGGGCTGAGCAAGCCATGGGAAGCAAGCCAGTAGGCAGCTCCTGACTCCAGGATCCTGCCCTGTTTGAGTTCCTGTCCTGATTTTCTTCAGTGATGAACAGCAATGCTGGAGTGTAAGTCAAACAAACCCTTTCCTCCCTGACTTGCCTTTTGGTCATGATGTTTTGTTGCAGCAATAGAAACCCTGACTAAGACAAGGACCATTGATGGAACTGAGAGCAGAGTCAGGGGATGGAGCAAGGTAAGGTTGTTTAAACGAAAATAGTCCTCTAGTCTCATATGTTGCGACTCTTGGTTCCAAGCTGGTGGAACTGTTTGGGAAGGATTAGGAGGTGTGGTCTTGTTGGAGGAGGTGTGTCCTTGGGGGCAGGCTTTGAGATCTCAAAGGACTCACATGGTTCCCAGTGTGCTGTTTCTCTCTGCCTCCTTGGCTGCTCCTGCTGCCAAGCCTTTGCTCTACAGCCGTGGACTCTAGCCCTCTATAATTGCAAATGCTTTCTTTTAAAAGTTGCCTTGATCATGATGCTCTGTCCCAACAAAAAGAAAATAACTATGACTGAAGTTAGTACCCGGGAGTGGGGCCACTGCTGTGACAGACCTGGTCACACGATTTTCTTCGAGAAATGTGGAAGACTTTAGAACTTTAGGCTAGGAAAGAGGTTGAATGCTATAAGCAGGCCTAAATGGGCCATCCTAGTAGAAGCTTGAAGACAGTAGTGCTGAGGGCTGTGCAGATTGTGGTGACTCAGCTCAAGAGGTTTCAGAGAGAAAGAATATTATCAACTGGGCTAGAAACAAGGGTTTTTGTTTTGTTTTATTTTGTTTTTGATTTGCTTTGATTTTTTTTTAGGTGATATTTTGGTAAAGAGCATGGCTGCTTCCTGTACTCATCCTAAGAACTTGTGTGCTGCTAAATTGAAAAAGAATGGACTAGTTTATTTGGCAGCAGAGATTTTAAGACAGCTTGGTATCAACTCTGCATGTGGTTATTAGTAATCACTCTTATACAGGCCTGCAATAAAAAAGAACAAGAGGGATAAGAAGATACGAAATACACTTTGAAGACAGATAGAATACCAGGAAATGTCCACCTCCCCTGGACAGAACATTAGTGGGCCTGATCTTGTGTAAGTAATCAAGCTTCTGACTGTTCAAGAGGACAGTGGTCATGTCCTGACTGGAGAATACATCCCATAACAACTGGACAGCCGTGGCCCTGAGGAACCCAGGGGAGGGGAGTTGAGCCATGCTCCAACAAAGCTGTAGAGCTTGGGAGACAAAGGCAGAGTCTTGGTCTGAGGGCAGAAGAATGTTCAGCCAGTTCTTCTAAAAGTGAGCAAGCAAAGTCAAGTCAAGAGCTGACTAACTCTTATAGAGCTTGCTGTTGAAGACCAGAGGTGGCAGACTTGGAGAGAATCTTCCAGCTGGTTCACCAAGAGGATGAACATCCAGGAGAGGGAGTTTGCACCAACTGTGGTTAACCCGCCACGCAGAGGAGGGTTCATGTCTACATCATAGCCTTGACCTTTGGCACCAGTCACTATGGGACCCACGCTAGGTCACCACCACGGGAAGTGATCCTTCTCTGGTTAGAATGTGAAGAAAATGAATGTCTTAAGGAACGTTTACAATAAGAACTAATTGTGGCCAGTGGCATTTGTTTTAAAAGTGCTTAGTAACACACTTTTGTTACATTTGATTTATTCTGTGCACCTGTGTGGGCATGTATGAACCACTGTGCCCACGTGGAGGTCAAAGGACAACTTGCAGAAGTCAGTTCTCTCCTTCTACCTTGTCGGTTTCAGGGATCAAACTCGGGTCGTCAAGCCTGTTGGTGAGGGCCTTCACCCATCTCCCTGTGCTATCTCCCTGTGCCATCCTACTGGCCCTAAGGGCACTTATAATAATGTTCACTTCCTCGCCATACGCCAGGAGACTGCTCCCCTTCATCTATCTCAATCCCTTCTGCATTATAAAACTTCAGGAGTAATTTGTGCTTGGATTTCTCATCTGCATTAAATGTGCCAGGGCTACACTTAGACCCTGTCACACTTGTGACAGTCATTTATTCTCTGTGTGTGTGCATGTGTGTGTGTGAAATGCAGGGCCCCAGGCAGGTGACCACTGAGCTCTGTCCTCGCTCACAAAAGGTGCCACTAGATTTATACATTTGTCCTCTTCGTGACAGACACCTCCGGCAGACTTGTGTTTGTCACTGGTAACTCTCTACTGAAGGGAAGCAATAAGAAGTCATGCCCGGAGCACATGACCGTTCTAAGAGTTATGAAGTTCTGAGCCTTTGGTTCCCTGTAATGAGTGCATCCCACCTAGGTTTGCTTTGATACCTAGGCTTTCCGATGTTATTAGAGACTGTTTGTGTCTTCAACATCTCAGTAACCGCATGGCCAAGGCTAAAATAGAAAAGGGTGTAAACGTGACCTGTTGGCTTTTGTTGTGTTAGCCAGAAAATGAGGGCTCTGACCCATGCTTTCTCTACTTTCCTGGCTGGTTACATTTTTCAGTGGATTCTACAGAAAAGCATGGCTGCTGTCTGGGATGAGAACAAGTATAATCACTTAGAATGCCGGTCTGGTGTGGGGTTTTCCCGAACGCATCTATTATCCTGGCTGGTACAGGTGAGTGACCACATGGCTCGCTGGACTGAAGTGAAGTCATTGGGAAGAAAAGGAACCTAAAACATTATAGAACGAGCCAGGCCTTCCTAGCCCACAGAGCAGCGGTTTTCAACCTGTGGGTCACGACCCCTCCGGCAAACCTTTATCTCTAAAAATATTTACGTTACAGTTCATAACAGTAGCGAAATTGCAGTTATGGAGTAGCAATGAGATAATTTTCTGGTGGTGTTGGGGGGGGGGGCTTCACCACAGCATGAGGAACTGTATTAAAGGGTTGCGGCATTGCGAAGGTTGAGAACCACTGCCTAGAAAATAGTAACCCTAAGGGAAAGACTAGGGCAATGGGTTGACCAGCTCCTCTCATGGCCCCATAATGTCCTTCCTTCTATCATAAACAGCTTCCTGAGAGGCCGCATGGAAGACAAGATGTAAGGAGTTTGTGGATCTCTGTTGAACCTGGGCTTTCAGCCTAAATTTAAAGGATGTCAAGACTAGATGAACTGGCTGTCGTGACTGCCATTCTGGCCCAGCTGGTTGACTCTTTCTACATGTGGCATCTAATTCAGGCTGTCAGGGTTAGCAGCGGGCACCTTCACCAGATGAGCCCTTATGCCAGCCTTTTTTATAGGGGCAATTATAGTCACTCTTCTGAAGGGGGTGTCTCTTCTGAGCACTCTGTCTGCCCCATTCCCTCGCTGTGACTAGTAAATACTGATCCACAGGTTTTGCTTACTTCATGAGCTTGTGGCTGACTGGACCTGGCAGGTGACAAGAAACCTCACTGTGGTCACACAGTCAGGAATTTCCTCAGACTCTAAGATCACTTTTCCTTTCTCAGATTTCTTAAAGGAAATACTAGATTTCTGAAAGCCGAGCTAGCATTTATGTTTGAGAAGCCTGCCACCTGCTGGACAAGTAAGAAGTAGCATGCCAGGTCCCAAACTCCCTTGAGGATCTAAACACAATGTTGAGGATCGAACTCAATGCCTCAACTGTCGCCCCAGCTTTGTGGAGAAAAAATAAGCGAGACTTTTCGAAATGATTACTGTAATAGTCTCATATCTTTCTAGCTTGGGAAGATTTTGCTAACTTAAAAATGTTTTAAGGGGGCTTGAAATGTTTGTAGATAGAGTGTTTGCTTAGTATGCACAGAGCCTTGGCTTTGAACCCAGCACTGCATGAACCGCATGGTGGCACATATCTATCATCTCAGTACTCAGGAGGTGGAGGCACGAAAAGCAGAAGTTCAAATGAAGTGGAGGCAGGAGGATCAAAAGTTCCAAAGCGTTTTGGATCCTTGGTTACATAATGCCAGTTAGAGACATGAGACGCAGACTCAAAAGAAGAAGAAGAAGAAGAGGAGGAGGAGGAGGAGGAGGAGGAGGAGGAGGAGGAGGAGGAGGAGGAGGAGGAGGAAGAGAAGAAGAAGAAGAAGAAGAAGAAGAAGAAGGAGGAGGAGGAGGAGGAGGAGGAGGAGGAGGAGGAGGAGGAGGAGAAGAAGAAAAGGAAAAGAATGAAAAGAAAAGGAGAGATATACCCATTGAACTCTGCTTTTGTTTTTGTTTTTGTCTTTTGTTTTTCAAGACAGAGTTTCTCTGAGTAACAGCTCTGGTTGTCCTGGACCTCATTTTGTAGATCAGGCTGGCCTCGAACTCACTGAGCTCTGCCTTCCTCTGTCTCCCGAGTGCTGGGATTAAAGGCGTGTGCCACACATGGCAAATTCCATGCACCAGAACCTTGTGTTACAGAACACAATAAAGAAGGGGAGGGTTCCTCTACCTACCCCTACTCACCCACCACCCTCAATTTGGAAGTCACAGAAACAGCTCCCAGTTACAGAGACCTTTATCCCACCAACTGGCCCCAGCCGATAAGATGAGAAATGATAGCCAAGCTGCGTTAGGTGGAGCAGATTAACTACATTCTCCTGGGAATTTTGAATCTGACCTGAAGGACACTGGTGCAGGCTAGTGACCTGATTGGATGTCACATGAATCAGGAGACCTGGTGGGAAAGTTCTGGTGAAGGGCAAAAGGAAACTGACAATCCAGGGATGTGCGAGACAGGTACTCTTCTCACCTTTGACATGCATTATCTACTTGAAATTAGTTGCTGTTCTAACTGGCTAGAAGCCTGGCACGGGACCAATAGGGATATCATGGGAAAGACTGGCAGAGTTTTCCTGGAGACATTCACATACACAATTGAGGCACTGCCCGTATCTGCCATTGTGTTAGGCTCTGGGGAAACACTCACAGAATGGGGTCTAGTTCTTCATAAGTGTGTACCGAGTCAGGCACTCACCCTCAACGTGAGATAACCTAGGGCGTCACAGAGAAAGAAGCTGTTCCCATCACAGGACATTGCAGGGGCTTGTGGAATTCAAACAAGTAGAATGTTGTTAAATCCACGCTAAGAGGGGTCTGGGAGAGACGAGGCGGGAGACAGAACCAGAGGAAAGTCATGGATTGTCCTCTTGGTGCTGGGGCAGGCTTCAGACCTCACCTCAGGACTGTTTATATATGATGTCTGTACGGACCATTTCTCTTTATTCAGGCCTCTGTCTACCCCATTCCCAAGTCACACAGGACTAACTAGGAAAGGAGGAAAAGGAGAGGGTGTCGGGGTATAGAACCCATGAGCTGCTAGGATGCATTTGCATGATCCAGCTACGTAGGCAACTGAGCTCTGAGTGGCAGCGCTTTTTATAAGAATGAGGAGCCTGGGGGACAAAGCGTGGCGTAATTTCCTGCCTGCGACGCAACTGGTGAAAGCCAGAGCCAAGTGCAGGCTCACGGTTTTGACTACAAGCATAATTCACATAACTAATAACAAGTAAGGCAATAGATTGAATTAGTTATTTTTAGGTTAAATACATTTTAACCACGTGATGTGTGTTGAGTTTTATGTGTACATATGCAGGTACCCTCAGAGGCCAGAAGAGGGCGCTGGAGTCTCTAGAGCTGGAGCTTTAGGTAGTGTAAGCCACCCAATGTGGGTGCTGGGACCTGAACTCTGGTCTCTGCGGGATCAGTGTGCACTCTTAACTGCTGAGTTATTTACTACTGTGCTTAAGTATCTGAGTCACAACACTTAAACTGGGGTGGGAAGAGGAGAGGGGTGGGGTGGGTGGGGAGGGGCGGGGGTGTGGATGAGCTGCACACGCAGCTCATTTGGAAGAAGCCTGTTAACCGTACACTAAACTTTGAGTTCACATCTTGGTACTGCATAAGCCTGGGCTGGCGGAGATGGAGGTAGGGGAGAACCAGAGAGCAATCCAAAGTTACCCTTGGCTACATCGGACCCTGCCTTGAAACAAAACAACAAAAAAGAAGAACCAAATAGGTGAGGTTTAAATACCCTCTTTTTTTTTTTTTTTTTTTTTTTGGTTTTTCGAGACAGGGTTTCTCTGTGGTTTTGGAGCCTGTCCTGGAACTAGCTCTTGTAGACCAGGCTGGTCTCGAACTCACAGAGATCCGCCTGCTTCTGCTTCCCGAGTGCTGGGATTAAAGGCGTGCGCCACCACCGCCCGGCTTAAATACCCTCTTATTTGGGGGAAGGAAACGGCTGTGGCACCTTTAGAGGGTAGATCTCTTTCAGGGAAGATGGGCGGGCCTAGGAACAGACATCATCCTGGAGAAAACCTCAGCTGGGCTCTGGATGTCATGTTCTGTTTTCAGTGTTCCTTACTGTCGCAGAAGTCCAATTCCCTGTAGTTACTGACATCAGTGAGAAAACAGACACTATTCTGACCTCTTTCGGCAGCTGTGTTCAGACAGAGGAAGGGACATGGCAGAAAGTCTTTCCCAGTACTTTGGAAAAGGGAAAAGGCAGGTCAGAGGGTCCTTGACCCCAAGACATGCCAAACTACAACTGCAGAATCGTTTCCTGATCTCCGCTAGATTGCAGTGTGATTGCTATTTTCATTGTCCCATTTCTATGGCTTAAGACTCATTCTCTCACACACATCGACTCCCACCAAACTAACTTGAAGCCCTTCCTGCTCCCGGCCATGAGCTCTCTGCTTGGGGATCTGTTTTATTCAGCGTGGGACCCAGAGTTTGTACAAAGGACAGCCCATGAACACTCAGGGTAGGGAATGGCACTGTTAAATAAAGGCCACTGTTTTAGACTAAGATGCTACACTGGGCTCAACACGCCTGGATAAGAATGAAAATGGAATCACCCGTGCCAGGGTTCCACACCACCAACTCAGAGCATAGATGCTTATCTGAATTCCAAGCAATGAGCACAACTGAGAGATAAGAGGCAGCTTGCCCAAGCAGGCCAGGTTTCCTGACCAAGCAACATTGCCTGTCTTTAATCCGTACGTCCTGTGCTCCATCTAAAGGGTAATGTGACCCAGATGTAGGCACATAGGAGTAAGTTCCCCGCCTCTTCCCTGCTGGTCTGAGTAGCAGGATCAAGAGTTAGACCCAGCTTAAGCAGCAAAGTGAGACCCAATCTCAAACACAAACAAGGGTTAATGCAAGCTTAACCCCTTATTTTCTACTGTTCTCTGCAACAGAGGTAACTTTGAATACTCCAGCCTGCTTTTGCAATTCTGTGTGTTCCTCAGGCCTTGTTTGTGAAGCAGCCGTCCTTCCGTGTGCCATGAGAATTACTGTGCCTTTGGAAGGAAACACTGCTTGATTCTAGAGTTCACAGAGAGCCCATTCGTCTGGAGGTTAAGTAAATGATTATTGGTTTGTGCCACATACACCTTTTGTTTCCATTAAGGGAAGAAAAAAAACCACTGATGACCACTAAAAAGCCTGAGGCTGCCCTTCATCCTCCGGAAATACCAAGCCTGTGAGGTCTTGAGGCAGGATAAAGACAGGGGGAAAATTGAGCGCATGGGAAAGAAAAAGGGTCCCCGACTCTAGAGTCTGGTTAAAGTCTTTTGCCAGCTATCAATCAAGAATTCCAGTACAATTAATAGTATTTGTTGTCTGAAGGTTTCCAAAACAGAGATGAAATGTCTTATATATAGAGAGAGATTTTCCTTTTGTTTGTTTTTTGGGGTTTTTTTTTCTTTTTTGGTTTTTCGAGACAGGGTTTCTCTGTAGCTTTGGAGCCTGTCCTGGAACTAGCTCTTGTAGACCAGGCTGGCCTCGAACTCACAGAGATCCACTTGCCTCTGCCTCCCAAGTACTGGGATTAAAGGTGTGTGCCACCATCGCCCAGCAAGAGAGATTTTCAAATAAAAACATTAAAACATCAACAAGCTAGCCTCAGGGCCTAAGTGCATATGACTTTGAGTAGTTCCTCCTCCTCTCCCAGATATTGTCAAGAAAATTTTCAAACCAAAATACTAATTTTTGTTTAGCGAATGGGACCTAACTTTATTTTTATTTATTATTGGTATGTGCATGCGTATGAAATATGTGTCTGTCTGTGTGTGATTTTTATGTGTATTTTTGTGATCTGTGTATGGGGGGTGATGTGTGTGTGTGCATTTGTGTGATGTGTATGCGTGTGTCATGTCACACATGTGGATGTCAGATGACAGCTTTGTGAAGTCTGTTCTCTTTTTCCACATTTACTTGAGTCTCAGGATCAAATTCAACGCTTAGCTAAGCTAACCTGATGGAAAATGCTGTTAAGCCCATTTAGCCCCTTTGCTGGCCCTTGGGTCTTATTTTTATTCATTATAATCCTGTCAGGTACAGCTCAAAAACTATCCTGCTACCTAATTTAAATTTCTTAGTGACTTTTTGAATGAACTTTAGAAACCACCCATGTCCATATCTGATTATCATAAAGATAGTAAAGTACCAATGTCCTTTGAGGAGCCCACTTACATGCTCTCAGAAGTGTCTTACAGGCTTTCTCTGGGTGCCTGTAACCCTCTCCTAAGTATAGTGAAGAAGTCTTTTTAAAATTATTTTTAAATGGATGAGATTTGCCTGCATGTATGTATTTGTATTATGTATGGACCCGTGGAGTTGGAAGGTGGCATTGGACGCCCTCGAACTAGAACTGCGGATGTGCGTGAGAAGGAAGGGATTCTGGGTACTAAACTCTGATCCTCTGCAAGACCAGCAAGTGCCCTTGCTACACTGACCCAACTCATCAGCACTAGAGACATCGTTTAAGAAGCTCCAACTCTGCTTCCACCCAGATTGTCCTGAAATCCTTTTCCGCTGCAACGGATCGGATCAAGGGTCCAGCTTCCTCTGGTGCAGGTCCCTAAACAGGAGAAGAATGGGGCTGGAGCAATGGCTCAGCGGTTAAGAGCACCGTCTGTTCTTCCAGAGGACCTGAGTTCAATTCCCAGCAACCACATAGCGGCTCACAAGTGTCTGTAATGAGATCAGGTGCCCTCTTCTGGCAGGCATTCATGCAGGCAACTCTTTAAAAATAAAACAAAAAAGGAGATCAAATTCCTCAGGGGGCAACAGGGGCTCAGTCTTTGCTGAGTCTTTGCTCCTCCTACGGCCAGGTCTAAGTTTCTGCTAAAGAAAAACCAGGTCAGTTGTCAGTTTGGTGAGTTAATTTGTAATTTGTGAATAAATTCCAGTTATGTTAACTTTGAATTTCCTATCATATAGGAAATGCAGCTGTATTTATTTCACACCCAGCCGTCCTTTCTTCCTTACAGTGCTTTTGGCTTCAGGCAAAGCTGTTTCTGTCTCGGGATGACCATCAGAGGTTGAGGTATCGACCTGATGACGTTTGCTGTGTCCAGCAGCATGAAGATGAGAGTCACAGTTCCTGGGGTGAAACTCGGCAGTGGCCTCATGAGGTCTTAGTGACGCACAGACACTAGTGGTTCGTTTGATTCCACCAACCGTGCTTTTGCGTGTCATGCTCCGCTTGGGCAAATGCACTTTCAGTAATATTCTTAACTAGTTTTCTTAAGTGTATGGTTCTGTCCTCTGTCTCTAATTGCAACTGTGACTCGCTTCCCTCTGCTCTTTCCCCAGGGATCACCCTCCACCTTTGCTGACCCTTCCCACAGCTCTCCAGAATTGAAGCTGCGGCTGTATTCTCCTTGCTTGGAGATGTTCCGCTTTTTGTTGTTGTTGCCTGGTGAGCGTGCATTGGCCCCCAGGGCTCAGTAGGGAGGCTTCAAC
This sequence comes from Microtus pennsylvanicus, assembly GCF_037038515.1. Lineage (NCBI taxonomy): Eukaryota > Metazoa > Chordata > Mammalia > Rodentia > Cricetidae > Microtus > Microtus pennsylvanicus. The sequence continues at coordinate 55,323,679 of NC_134584.1, forward strand.
CAACTGGTCCAAGTCTGCTTACATTCTCCCCAAATCTCCACAACTTCAGCCAAAGTATATTACCTTCCAAGTTGCAAGCTTTTATTAATTCATATTTCCTGGAACAGGTGTTGGGAAGCCATGTTCTGTGTGCTTTTGGATGTGGGCTGGTTTTGTTTCTTTGTTTGTTTCTTGTCTTTCAGTGTTTTGAGACAGGGTTTCTCTGTGTAACAGCCCTGGCTGCCCTGAAACTTACTTTACAGACCAAGCTGGCCTCGAACTTTTAGAGATTAGCCTGCCTCTGCCTCTGCCTCCTCAGTGAATGCTGGGATTAAAGATGCACGCCACCACTGCCACTGCCACCACCACCTGGCTAGGGACTAACTAGCCCATAAGTGAAGGTGATTTTTCACCTGTTTAAAACCTGGAGGAGCAAGAAGCAGTGAAAGAAGAGAGAAGTAAAAACAGGAGCCAGACCCTAAATAGGACCCAGTTGACCTTTAAATACTATCTGGTCTTTTAGAAACACAGAAAAACAAGTTTATTCAAATAAAATTTTATGATACATTAAAGCCATCAGAAATGGAGACTGAAAGACCCAGGAAAATGTGTCTGTCCCTGGACTTCCTTTTGGTGAAATATGGACAGCCGCAGAAAAGAGTGATTAGCTGAAGGGAATTCTCACCTGGTGAGGTGTCTACACTCTTGTAGTCTTTTCAGCCCAGATTTGGGGCAAGATATTGGAAAAAACTGTCTCAAGCAAGGGGGAAAACAAGGACCAACACCCAAAGAGATACTCTAATTGCCAAATGCACGAGTGACTCACACACTACTGAAATTCTAGGCATGTCCACACACCCTTCTGGAAAGTGATTTGGGTTCTGTGAGAACATTCTAAGGGTAAGTAGTAAGGTACTATTTACCTCAGAACTGTTGGAGAACATGTCCACATGATATAATTCTCAGAATACATTACAATTATTATATTTTTTACGTTTTTTTCTTTTACTAAAAATAGATTCTTTTCTCACGCAATATATTCTGATTATAGCTTCCCCTCCCTTTACTCCTCATAGTCCCTCTCCACTTACCCTCCCCTTGGAACCCACCCCTTCTCTGTCTCTCATTAGAAACGAAAAGGCTTATAAGAGTTAACATTTAAAAGCTAACACATCTTACATGTTTGGTATCTATAAAAATAGAGATTAAAACATTCCCTAGGCATATGGTTCATTTGTTTAGCACTAAGGATCATGTTTAAAGGTACTAAAGATCATGTGTTAATGTCACAGGACCCATAGATACCTACTGTGCACCAACTAACACCAAACTAAAAACAAGAGATGCTCCACCAGTTCTTGGCTGATCACCCAATCTGGTGATTCATATGCATATAAAAGAGCTATTCAGAAAAGAATAGCCTCTTAGTAATAAAATAACCAGCAGACAAAACAAGCAAATAAACAAACCTGACCCAGAACAGTCTCCAAAAGGGAAGAAAAAACAATTTCAGATCCCCTAACTGCCATACAGAATGACTAATGACGATGGTACTTATGATTTCCAACCACACACAGGGACTAGGAAGACCAGCATCATTCCTCCACTGGTCCCTATGGTTTCCAATCATACACAGGGACTAGGAAGACCAGCATCGTCCCTCAACTGTTCCTATGGTTTCCAAACACACACAGGGACTAGGAAGACCAGCATCGTCCCTCAACTGGTTCCTATGGTTCCCAATTACACACAGGGACTAGGAAGACCAGCATCATCCCTCCACTGGCTGACTTATCTTTAAAATCACAGAAAATGGCCATCCAGGTCCTGGAAAAGTGAGCGAGGTAGGGGACTACCAGGTCCTGGAAGGGTGAGTGAGGTCAGAGCATATGAGAATGTTTTGGAGATTGACATTTGGACCTGCAGCCCTTAGCCCACCTGGGCTTCATGCAGCCAAGGGAGTATGCTCTAAATTCTGTCAACTTGAGGTGGGGATGCGATTGTGCGCTGAACCTGACAGAGACTGTACTTCACTCAATTGAGGCAGCCTCTCCTGAGCCCTGTTTTCTAACAGACTCCAGCTTAGCCAGCTTTTAGCAAGAATCCCAACTCTACTTTGAATCCCTGAACCTTTTTTTATTACTCTCAATGTCTGGGTAAATTTTATACCCTTGCCTTTCTATCTCATCACCCTGGTCTGCTGTCAGCAAGAGCCCTGCTTTCCTGCTTTCTCTTTCTAGCCAGATTTGTAGCCCTAGTTGGCTTGAAACTTGTTATGTAGACCCGGCTGACCGCAAACTCACAGAGTTATTAACACAAACTTGTTAAATCACTGTGTCTATTTCCCAAGTTCTGGGGCTAAAGGCTGGTATACTCTAGGCCAACTCTGTATAAATTGACATTTTCACATATACTGGTACTCCTGCATAAATTTTCCTTCTTATGTTAATAAAAGTCAGAATAGTTATTTACATGAAAAAAAGGGTCCTCTCAGCCTATTCTAGACAGCATTAATGTGTACCTCATAGAACTAAGGGTGCATCCTTTGGGGTAAAGCACTAAATCAAAGGGCTTATCACTTTTTCCCAGTAGTTTCCTTCCCATTCCTGAGCCTTGAGCTTAGATGTGCCCATGTGCTTAGATGTGGTAAAATTAGTGTGTGGAAAAATGTAGGCAGAGACTGCTCGTTCATTTCCCAGCTGCCCAGACACAAATAATAACACAGAAACTGTATTAATTACAACACTATTTGGCCAATAGCTATGCATATTTTTAGCTTACTCTTACATCTTAAATTAACCCATTTCTATTAATCTGTATATTGCAATGAGGCTGTAGTTTACTGATAAAGTTTCTGGGCATCTTTCTCCTTCTGTAGCTACATGGCATCTCCTGACTCTGCCTTCTTTTCTCCTTTATCTCTGCTTGGGATTCCCACCTTGCTCTATTCTGCCCTGCCATAGGCCCAAAGCAGATTATTTATAAACTAATGGTAATAAAATATTCACAGCATACAGAGGTAATCCCACATCACCTCCCCTTTTCTGTCTATATAAAAGGGTTTTAACTTTAACATAGTAAAATTACATATAACAAAATGGGTATCAAGCAAAAATTATAGTTACAATAATTATATCTATTTTATTTTTTAACATAACTAAGGAAAACTATAACTATCTATTCTTTAACTTCATCAAAGACCCCAGAAGGATATATTATTACCTAAGTAAACAGGAAGTGCATTGTAAGCAACTTCCAAAGTTCTAGAATTGACAGAGATATCTTGCTGTCTGAACAGTCACCCAAAGTTCTTCTGTAACTCTAGGGCATCCAATCTTCAGCCTACAGGCCCATAGTATCCGGCAGACTTCCATGAAGCAGGAAATTTCAAAGACAGTTTCGCCTATATTAGCAGTTTGTCAGTTACTTTCTTCTGTGTCCTGTAGAATGTCTGGCAGACTCTTTCATGAATCAGGAGCCCTGAAGAACTGTCTCACCTTCTTTAGGCAAGTTCAGCATTTTTGTGGGTCTCGCATGTCCAGTTTATACAGCATATCATCAAGCAGTCCAGGCAAGAGCAGTTTCTTGCCCAAATACCTATCCTTGTTACATTAAAGACAAATTTCATAATGAGTTTCTTCAATGTTCATCAACTTCTCTGAAGTAATTGTCATCTCACGTCAGAAGCAGACATGTCTCTCTGTCAAGAAAAGTCTAAGTTCTTAAAACATTTTAAATGTTATATTTTGTATGTCTTTGAAAGGGTTGAAGAATCCCTATCTATCTGAAATATATTTCTGTACATCTAGAAAACCTAACTATTATGACAACAAGTTTGACTATTATAAATGACTATCTATTAATCTGTATTTTTAACTATACATTTTTTAATGAGCTTTACAAACACAACACCTTAAACAAGGGCAGAAATTCATATAACAAAATTAATCTTAAATTTGTATCAATAGACCAAGATCCATACCAATGCAATGTATTTATCTCTATATCATATCTCCCTTGAAATGAAAACAAACATTTATAAACAATATTTGAGAATTTGAGCATAGTTTTTTTTCAAACTTCTTTTAATTTTTTTGTTGGGCAAAGTATTTGGGGGGTTATGGAGATCTTTCTGGGGAGTTAGTCCATCAAACCACATTATACTGGAAGGAATCTACAGGTTCTCATCCTTTCTCAAAATAAAAGCAGAACCTCTTTTCCAAAGCAATATATGCTTAGACCTAAATTTTGAAGTCAAGATACCTTTAAAATATTTATGTTGGTTTAGCCTAGCAGCTCCCAGAATCAAATGTCTCTCTGTAGTCGAAAATTTAAAAAAAACACAATAATATACATAATCCAGACATTCTGTGTATATTCCATCTTTACGTGACTTATTTTTCTTTACTCCTTTAATCTATGACTGTCTCTACTCTTTTATATTACTTTTACTGTCTCTTCAAAGACTTTGTTTCATTTTTAAAACTATTGTTGTATATAATCTTGATGTGTTAAAGTTTTAATTAGACAGAAAAGGGGAGGTGATGTGGGATTCCCTCTCATTGCTGTGAATATGTTTTATTGCCATTGGTTAATAAAGAAACTGCTTTCAGCCAATAGCTTAACAGAGTAAAGCTGTAGGAAGATAAGGCCTACCAGACCAAAAGGAGCAAACCTGGAGTCTTCCTGGAGCTGTCAAAGGCCCTATCTGTGCCTAGCCAATAAGGAACTACCAAGCAGTGTTTCCTGAGTGCCTAGCAACAGGTACTAATCATGACTAGCCAATGAGAGATGAGCATGAGATATCAACTGTTAACTGTCACCTAACCTGGGTGCTGAGAGGGTATATACGCTTTCCCTTGCTGTTAAATAAATGAGTCTGCTGTAAATCTTCTACTTGACTCCCAGTGTCTGTGTCTGTTGACATCACACCTTTTCACCCTCTCCCCCAAGGAAGATGTTAGGACCCAGCAATATAAAGCCAGGCAGAAAATCCAAACAGAGATATATAGAAAGTAGGTGGAGTCAGGGAAATGCCATGTAGCTGCAGAAAGAGACAGACACCAAAACCTTATCTGGTAAGCCACAGACTTATGGTGACATACAAATGAACAGAAATGGGTTAATTCAAGATGTAACAGGAAGCTAAAAAATATGCATAAGCTATTGGCCAAACAATATTGTAATCGGGTCTGGGTGGCTGGGAAATGAATGAGCGAGCAGTCTCTGTCCACAGAAAATCAAGGTGTTCAGAACAACCACAATGCCTAGTAATTATCCCATTTACCCCTAAAATCTACCTAAATTGTTGAGTCTTAGTTTAATCTTAGTATCTACTCACAATGCCACAAGATGGAGACACACTCTTCAGATAACGGTCACACCTCAGAGCACACAATGCATCATGTTATATTGTAACTGCCTCTTGCCAGAGCCTGAGCAATCCCAGGGCAGGGACACTGGACAGGATACGGAGTAGGGAGTTACTCATTCCTGAGCACAGTTCTGTGGGTTTGTTATCACTTAAGGAGTTGAACTCAGACACAGAATGTGGAGCAACACTTGGTTCCTTAGCTAGCCAGTATTTTAACACTATTATACTTCTGGTTGATTTGAGGCCAGCCTGGGCTACCTGAGCTACTGTCTAAAGAATATTATTTAATCACATGACCTCATATCAACTCTTCATAAACTAAAACTAAACAGGAAATCTATACATTTCAGTAAACACTGGGGTTATAAAACAGCAAGAAGGTAAGCAGTCACAGCAAACCAATGCTTCCTTTGAATATTTTCTTTGTTTTGCATTTTTGAGACCAAGTTTCATGAAGCTGAGGTTGGTTTCCAATTTACTGAGGTAATTCTGAACTCTGAACCTTCTTGCCTCTACCTCCTGGGACTAGAGGTATGGGGGGCTATGTCTGGCTCTTCATTTTCATCATAATATTGAAAATTGAATTTAGTATCTTCTTATGTTAGGCACTCCTTCTACCATTGATCCATATCCCTGGTCAGTTTGAATAATTTTATATTCCTTTCTTATCTTCACAAATATTTTAAGTTATTATAATAGAGTTTTTAATATATATTTCTGCCCCCTTAGGAAGAAAAGGGGAAGGGGGGAAAGAGACACCCCCAGTGCCCAGGTGAATGTATTAACAACCCACCTCCCAGTACAGGAATTAGATATCATCCCATCCACATGGGTCAGCCCATGCAATCCTCTTCCTATCTCTCCTATAGACAGGTGACCTATGTCATTCTACCCAGATGCCCTTCTGAATCCCTTGTTCTTTTTATCTCTCTTTTCACTCATGATAGCTCAAGCCCCAGATGCAGATCCTGACTCGAGCTAAGCAAGGATTTTACAATTAGCATACATCCCTGTCTTAGTTAGGGTGTCTGTTGCTATGAAGAGACACCATGACCACAGCAACTCTTACAAAGTTGAGGGTGGCTCACAGTTTCAGAGGTTCAGTCCATTATCATCATGACGAGGAGCATGGTTGTGTGCAGGCAGATGTGGTATTGGAGCTGAGAGTGCTGCATCTTGTAGGCAACAGGAAGTCAACTGACTGTCACACCGATAAAGTTTGAAAAAAAAGACCTCAAAGCCCACCCCTACAGACACACTTCCTCTAACAAAGCCACACCTCCTAATAGTACCACCTACTTTGGGGGCTATTTTCTTTCAAACCACCACTATGGTTAACCTTCATTTTGGTTTCAGAGACAGGTATTTTGCTATACTGACCAGGCAGGCTTTGAACTCCTAAGACTGAGATCCTCCTGTTCCTGCCTCCTGAATAGCTCAGAGGACAGGTGTGAGCCACCACTTTCAACTTGGTAATTTTTTGAAATGCTTATAAAATTGTAACATGAACATATAAGATTTTCGGGTATGGGTAAACAAAGGGGGTCACCTGGTTTGGCTTCCATTATCTTTACTTCGGTATTTAACATTACACTCATCAATTCCTTTCTTAAACTTCCAGGGAAAGAAACAGGTAATGGTCAATTGACCAAAGTAATGTGGCACCATTAATCACTGCTATGGAAATGTTATGAGTCCCCAGATATCCTTATGTGACATCCAGCAGTAAGCTTGGTAGCGGAGAATTTGCTATCCACTGATCCAATATAAATCACTGCAGGTGGCTATTCATTAAATTCCAAATTCATGACTCCCTAAGTGAAATTAGATATAAATCAGGCTGTGCTGGGTGGACAACATTCCATGGCTGGGAATTGTGGTGGTATCTCAGCTGTTTGGACTCCATCTGGTGAGACTCACAGGCACCTGCCATGGCTCTCAATCATGCCCAGCATCTGTTCGCTATTGCTGCCTATAAAACCCCCCAGAGCCCAGTGGACTTTGTCTCTTATCACTCAATTCTCCTAAGCCGGCCCAGGAGTGACATGGAGGTGGACCGATCACCATCAGCACTGCTAATGCTTCTCGGGTTTCCCAGGAGCCTCTGTGCTATCAGGGCTAAGTGGGGACAGATCTCAGTGGGGACAGATCTGCTCCTGTGTCTCTCAGCTTTCTCCTGAGACCAGCAGACATGCCTGAGCCTCTTCTACCCACAGTGATTGCAGGATACTCAGGTGCCAGCAGAATCTCCAACCTCTTGTCTGTTCTGGCACATCCTCTTCTATTGTGCAGGCATACATGCAGGCAGAACTCTGTATATATAATAAATAAATAAATAAACAAAAAAGAAAAGATAAAAATAAAAATGTTATCTTCCTATTTTTTTGAGGTAGTCTCTGTAGCATGAGTTCTAATTATTCTTAATAATAAAAACTCAAGAGTCAGATATAGGAGTGAAGGCTGAGAGATCAGAGAAGCAGAGCAGTTGGTCACTAGAGTTCTTACCTCTACCAATGCTCGGACCAAATGATACTGTGGGCAGACTGTCTCTTCAGATGGTACTGCTCCTCAGACTGCATCCTCAGACTGCACTGAGCTCCTGTCTCCTCCCGCCTTGAATTCCTCTCTCCACCCAGGCAAATCACTCCTGTCTCCACCTCTCCAGTGCTGGGATTAAAGGCGTGGTATCCCAAGTACTAGGATCACCTTTGTGTGAGCTCTGTTTCTCTTTCAGACTGGATCAGTTTCTTGCAGCCCAGGGTGGCCTTGAACTAACAGAGCCAGCTGCCTCTGTCTCCCAAGTGTTGGGATTAAAGGTGTGCACCACTACTGCCTAGTCTCTAGTGGCTTGCGTATCTCTACACTCTGATCTTCAGGTAAGCTTTATTTGTCAAAACAAAAACAAAATATCACTACAAGTCTCACTATGTAGCCCAGACCTCAAACTTTCCATCCTCCTGCCTCAGCCTCCCAGGACTGAGATTACAGGTAAGTAATACACACCTGCCTGTTTTTCTCATTTGAAATTTTGATTTTTTTAAAATTAAAAATGATTTTATGTATATACATGTGAGTCTCCTTGTCTGTATGTGTACACATGCACACCACACCCTTTAAAGGGCTGTGAGTTCGAGGCCAGCCTGGTCTACAGAGTGAGTGCCAGAACAGCCAGAGTGGTTACACAGAGATGCCTTGTCTTGAAAAGATGGGGGAGGGAGGAGGAGGGGAGAAAGGGAGAGAGAGAAAGAGAAAGAGTGAGAGAGAGAGGCGGGGGGGGGGGAATCCATCATTCCATCATCAGGGACAGAATCCAGAGTTAGAGTCAGAAACATAAGGCTGATTGTAGTTCACAGACGGAGCCATGGTTGTAGCCATGCAGTAGAGGTCCTATCTGGGAAATTCTGGAACAGGAGAATCTGAACATGCTTACAGCCCACACATGATGACACCAGGTGAAGCAGAGAACCCAAGCCCAGCTCTTTGTATCTTATTGTTGTTACTGCTCTTCTTTGAGACAGAATTTTGCTATGCTGCCCAGGCTGAACAAGAACTCAAGATCCTGCTGCCTCAGCTTCTCTTGCCATGTATCCTCGGCAGCCCAGGAGCTTACTCTGTTTCAGGCTTGTGTCAACCCAGCTGCCTTCATCTTCTGAGGACTTGGATTACAGGCATGAGTCACCACATTGGAAGAAATTATACAAAATGAAAAATAGATATTTCCATCTAGTTTTTAATTTTTTTCATTGTATATAGTCATTGTACATGATACTATGTTCCATAAAGACATTTTTATACATTTTCTACATCAAGCATATTCCTTCCCTTACCATCGCCTCACTTCTCTCCCTCATTAATCCCTTACATTTCCCTCCCTCCTCCTCCCTCCCTCCTCCTCCTCCCTTCCTCCCTTCCTTCCTTCCTTCCTTCCTTCCTTCCTTCCTTCCTTCCTTCCTTCCTTTTTTCTTTCTGTTCTTTTTTGTTGTTGTTTTGTTTTTCAAGACAGGGTTTCTCTGTGTAAGAGCCCTGATTGTCTAGAACTCACTTTGTAGCCCAGGCTGGCCTTGAACTCACAGAGTTCTCTGCCTCCTTAGTGCTGGGATTAAAGGCTTGTGCCACCACCACCCAGCTTGCTTCTACTTTCTTGTCATAGATGATAATTATCTCTATATTTATATTTTATTAATTTTATATCTAGATAATAATACTATGTCACAGATAGAGAAATGATTTTTTTGAATCAATATAAAACCTAGGAACCACATGTAAGAAAAACCACACGATATTTGCTTTTCTGGAACTGGGTTAATTCCCTTAACACGATCATCTCCAGTTGTATGCATTATCCTCCAAATAACATAATTTATTCTTCATTGTTGAATATATATATATGCCATATTTTTCTTAATTCTCAATGTGAGACCGAAACTGGAGCAATATACTTTGCAGGTGAAGGGTTCTGTTTGCAGTTAAGACAGTTAAGAACAAGTTCCTGTTTGTCCTGCGTTAAGTCCTTGCAACTTAGTTTCTTTTTGTAATTTAGAATAAGTTTCTGTTTCTTAGATCTGATGTGAACTATTTGCAACGTTCCTTCCCTTTTATTGTATTATTCTAATGATGTATAACGTCTAATTCCCTTGCCTGTATGAACACCTGATGTCTCCTTTAAAAGGAACTTCAAGAGGCCAGCAGGGGCTGCTCTCTCAAATCCCAATTTAGGGCATGACAGCCATCTGGCCAATCCCAAATGCACCCCAAAATACAGCTTGCTTTAATTGAACAACTGTGGATTTGGTCTTTTCCCCTTGTGACCCTCAGATTTTACATTAATACTGCTGATGGTCAACTTTGCCTGCTTCTGTAGTTAGCTATTGTAATTACTGCAACAAGTTTCTCTGTGATGTTGACTTGGAATCAGGAGTGGTATAGCTGGGTTACATGGTTACTTTGTATAAAAATAAGTATTTTTATTCAGATTTTTTAAAAAGGCATCCTGTACAACCAAAGCAATTATATAGTTGTATTATGAGAACAGACTAATACTCAAATGGGAAAGACAGAGATCTCAAAAGTAGACTTTTAGATAGATAGAGGACCCAGAGAGATGACAACGGTGGTCTGCAAAAAGCTATGCAAAGGACACGGTCTTAACAAAACCATGTGTGAATCCCGGTAGTCCCGGCAGAGCACGAACAGTCAAAGTTCACATTGTAAGGAAAATAGAAGAAGCTGCGGCTTTCGATTAGGAAACATTTCGCGAATCTGACTCAAAATCCTAGATTACAAAACAAAGGAAACAACAGGAAGTAAAGATACAGACTGCTGTTGGGCTACATAAATACTAATCTGTAAACTGCAATTTCTAGGCCACCAGGGATGGATAACTGCACACCTGCGCTACTAGACCCTTCTAGCTTCCCGTCGCTTCCTTTTCCCGCCTTGGCCCCACCCACCTCAGGCTCAGCGTTTCCGGCCCAGCCCGGAACTAGAGCGCTTCCGGTTGGTCCTCTGTTTCCCCGGCTCCTCCGAGTCTGTCACCAGGCAGGTGTCCTGGCTCACGGCCGCGCGGACCGGACGGGCTCGGCTTCGTCCCCCAGCTCGTAGCCCCGTTCGCCGACTTCGGGGCGCCATGGCCGGGGCCCGCCGCGGCAGGCCGGGCGTGAGGCCGCCTCTCGCTGCTCGCGCGCTCCCGTGGCCGCTGGGCCGGCGGGCACCGGTGTCGGCGTGAGCAGCCCTCGGGCGCCCGCGGATCCCGCGCTCACGGCCGCATGGCATCCGAGGCGCCTTCGCCGCCGCCCGCCTCTCCCGAGCCGGAGCTGGCGCAGCTAAGGCGGAAGGTGGAGAAGTTGGAGCGCGAGCTGCGGAGCTGCAAGAAGCAGGTGCGGGAGGTGGAGAAGCTGCTGCAGCACACGGAGCGGCTGTACCGGAGCGCCGAGAGCAGTAACCAGGAACTCCGCACGCAGGTGCGCGCTCCGCCGGGGCCAGAGCTTCTCTATGAAGTCTTTGAGATCAGTAAAGCCCAGAGCTGTTAAAAACCCCGAATACCTTCGGAGCCCGCTGAAAAGTGCAAGCTAATTTGGACGACTGTCTCAGAGCAGGCGTGAATGAATTCGGGCACGGGCTACTCGGTCTAGATTCCTGACCCACTGACGATGGGGCGTGTTTGTTTATTTATTTTTCTAGGTCACGTTTGAGTTTTGGTTGGGCGAAGGCTCACTTGGGCCTCGAGCTCGCCGTGGAGGATGACCTTGAAGTTCGGTGTTTGAACAGGCCTCCACTTCCCAAGTGCTGGGATTGCTTATAAAATCTGGTTGATTAATAGCATGCAGCGGAGGTTACACAATTTATTTTACACACAGTTGAACATATTGTCTTGGATTCATTTGTAGAGAGGTAAACCTGTCTACAGGTAAACACATACTAGTAGTATGTAGTAAATACTAGTAGTGTGTTTCATCTTCATAACCTATAGTAAGGATAAATACTTGACAGTGGTGCTTAAAAAATATTTTTAGCTTGACCATTGAATAGTTGCATATTATCCTAACAAGTTATTTCCAGATACTTAATTTCAAGTTAATATGTTCTCCATAATTTAATGCTTAATAAAACTACATCTCCAGGGTAGATACTGAAATGTCCTCAAACTTTGCCATACTATTCTTTTTTGGATTTTCGAGACAGGATTTCTCCGTAGCTTTTGGTTCCTGTCCTGGAACTAGCTTTTGTTGACCAGGCTGGCCTCAAACTCACAGAGATCCACCTGCCTCTCCCTCCCGAGTGCTGGGATTAAAGGCGTGCGCCACCACTGCCCGGTTGCCATACTATTCTTTATGTGGTGTGTGTGTGTGTGTGTGTGTGTGTGTGTGTGTGTGTGCGCGCGCGCGCGCGGCGCGCATGCGCACGTGTGTGCATATGTGTGTTGGTATATTCCTACCTGTGTGTACATGAAAGCCAGAAAGAGACATGAGGTGTCCTCTCTTCTCCCTCATATCTTTGAGACAGGGTCTCTTCCTTCACCAGGACTTGACTCTTTTGGCTAGTCTGGCAGCCAGCAATGCTCACGGATCCTCCTGGCTCTACCACCCACAGTTCTGATGTTACAGATGTGCTGGAGACCAAGCCAGCTTCTTCTTGGGCACAGCAAGTGCTCTTATCCACGACCCCCTTTCTCTCTCTCCAGTCCCTGGCATAGTATTGTTAAACGAGCTCAGAAACTAGCTGCTGGGTTGAGATGACTTCTGTACCCATTCTTTAGAGTTACACTTCTAATTTCTAGCCTAGAAATATTTAGGCTAGTTTGGATAGTGTGTAGAGATATGTCAGGGGTGGGGGAAGGAGGGAGGGAGAGAGATGCTACCTTCTAGTCAGCATTCACTTCATTCATTCCCTTCTAGGAGGGTGGGGTGTGGCTCTCTATCTTCCCAAATGTTTGAGTAAGTTTCTTCTGGAGCAGTGACTAAGGGATGACCTAATCCATAATATATGCTGGTTTGGGGCTTAACAAGCCTTTCACAAGTTACTTTGTCTCTTAAGATATTTCGTGTGTAACATTGACATCAGGACAACTAATCTGTAAAGCAGTTGTGTAAATTAAGACATTCCTCAAAATTCCTGTGTAAATGTGGTAGATGCTAAGTATTCCAGTTCATAGCTGTGATGGTGGCAGGCAGGCAGCACCAGGGCGAGGCCCTCGGCCTTCTAGGGTAGGGAGTGAATGACAGGGATGAATCTGAGAGCCAGGGCCTCCTTCCTTAACAGTTTTCACTAATTTGTTTTCCTTGGCCCGGTTCTAGTCTTAGTAGTAAGAGCAGATCTCACAATTCATAAAGTGCCTAGGTGAACCTCTATGTGTTTAAGCTTACTGGTCATCAAATATTTAGCAGCTTTTTCATTGGTTTCTTGCATACAACACAGATTGATCTCCTGTCTGACTGATGAAGTACATGGATTGAGGCAGTTCTCATCCACTCACTGGCATGTTCACACTGTTCCGTTCTGCTGTAGTTATTTGTGATAGGAACAGAGGATAGAGTACATACAGCATACAGATAGCATTGCTATATTGAAGTAAGTAACTCCGTGTCACTGAGTGGTAGAGAATTCAGATGAAACCGTGTAATTTTGAAGCAAGAACTGTTGGCCTTTGAGACTATGAGAATAAACCTTTGCTTTGTTTTTTCCATGCTAGGGGTAGAACTTGCCTGTATTTGTATTTGAACTGTATTTAGTTTGACTTTTCTTTCTACATTGCTGGAGACTGAGTCTAGGATCACTGGGCAGGTATCCACACCAAGCTCTGCCCCTAGAGTTTTGGAGGGATGATTTTTGAACGGTTTGCCTTTTTTTTTTCTTTTTTTTTAAGGGCAGGGTCTTACTGTGTAGCCCTGGCTGGCTTTGAAAACTCAGCGAGCCACCTGTTGGATTGAAAGGCCTGGCCCACCGTGCCCTGCTGTGATTTGAGTGTTTTCCTAGGAGTATGAAAACATCCTGAGTGGGTTACAGAGGCATGCAGAGTTTGGTTTTAACTATCTGGGAGGCTGAAGTAAGAGGATTTGTTGAGCCTTTGAGTTTGTTATTGGCCTGTTGTGCAAAATAATGAGATCTGTGTTAAAAAAGGAAGGAGAAAAGCAGGGTGGGGGAGATGAGAAAAGTCAAAAGTAAAGCCAAACCATAACCTGTGAATTGTGGGGTCACCAAAAAGGAACCGTCTGCTTTGGGCCCAGCTCCACAACTTCTACCAGGAAACATGCCCTGCGGTGTCATGAGAATGATAGCGAGCACTGTGTGTGTTACTGGATTGCTGTATGGTTTATTTTCCCTAAAGCTTTGCTTCCTTTCAGGTGGAAGAGCTCAGTAAAATACTCCACTGTGGGAGAAATGAAGATAGTAAGACGTCTGATGTAGAAGTCCAGACAGAGAACCAGGCTCCTTGGTCAATTTCAGGTATTCGTGTCTAGTTTATGACATGCAGAAGTTGGATTTCTTTAAAAGTAAGACAGACATAATGTGTAAATATGAACTCTGATAACACTGATTTTTCTCTATATCACTTGGTTATTTTTGTTTGTTTTGGTCAATTTATGGTGACAAAATGGAAATATAGTATGTCTGTAATTTCTTTAATGTCTATATGTTTTCAGTGCTATACTAAGTATTCTGTACTTGTTGCTTGAGTCGAGTTTTTCAATATGGAAATAAAGCTAGCCTGGAACTTGCTGGGTAGCTCAGAGTGGCTTCATTCTTATCAACCTCCTGCCTCAGGCTCTCCAGTACTGGGAAAATCCTCCTCCCCACCTTACTGATCATAATTAATGATTTGCCAGTCAGTAAACCACCTCTGTCTCTCTCCCCTTTTAATCTGGTCTGGCCTGTGGCCAGGTTTAATGGGTGCTGTTTTGTGCTAGATACTCAGTGTTTCAATGGGTGCTGTTTTGTGCTAGATACTCAGTGTTTCAATGGGTGCTGTTTTGTGCTAGATACTCAGTGTTTCAATGGGTGCTGTTTTGTGCTAGATACTCAGTGTTTCAATGGGTGCTGTTTTGTGCTAGATACTCAGTGTTTCAATGGGTGCTGTTTTGTGCTAGATACTCAGTGTTTCAATGGGTGCTGTTTTGTGTTCACTACGCAGGGTTTGCAATTAGCCATTAAACTTCTTCCATACACCCATCAGCCGTTTCTGTGTCTTTGCTACAGATTACTATTACCAGGCGTATTACAATGATGATAATCTTCTCAGTAAAGAGACGGAACCAACTGCACAGCAGAGTCAGTATGTTGAAGCTTCCACTAACGACGAGTCACAAGTAGACAGTGATAGTCATGCTGGTACTGACGGAACAGACTGTGTTAAATGTGGACAAGAGGATCCTTTCGTCTCTGATTCACAGGTAATAAAAGGCTAACCATGAAATGTGGGCCCAGGAATTTATCCTTAAATTGCTTATGGAGAAAGACAGAATTCCTTGATCCACTGTGATGGACACAGGAGTTATAAACAGTATTACCCATGATGATGCAAAGAGTATCGGTTTTGTTTTGTCTTTTGAAATAAAAGTTTTTCTTTGTTGCTCAGGTTGTTCTTGAACCCCTGAGCTCAGTTGTCCTACCTCAGCCTCCAGTGTATTATTTGTATCTATACATTCAGCTATGGTTGCTAGAAAACAGAACTGGGAATGTGTTTTTAGTTGTGATTGTTTTTCTGTTAGATTACATAACTAAAGGACTATGTGTCAGTCTATCTTAACTCAGTCCGTAAACCCTGGAGCTCAGTGAGATGACCCAGGAGGTTAAGGTGCTTGTTGTACGAGCCTGGCAGCCTGAATCCAGTTTCTAACCCTGGAACCTCCTCAAGGGCACACGGTTTTGACCTTGACCTCCGTGTGCTTGTGGTGGTCCTCACATCCACAGTCACACATTACAGGAAAGCTTCGAAGGACTCTGGACACAAGGACAGTATTGGGTTTTATACTTTATATGTAAAGTGTCTTATCTTGACACGGGATCTCACGATGTTGCCACACAATTTGGCACAAACTGTCCTCACACCTGAGCCTGCCAAGTACTGAGTGCTATAGGTGTATGTCCCCAAACTGGCTATACCTGGAAGTAAAAGGCAGCTTTCTCTCTTCCTCCCTCACCTGCTAGCTTCAGGGCCTTTATATTAAGTGCCTCAGCATTATTTAGAGTTTTCCTGAATTTGGTTTTACAGTGTTTGAATTATGAACCTTTATCTGATATATCTCATTTAAGCTAGAGTTTTCTCCTCCATCTCTAGTTTTAAAATACTTTTATCTTTGAACATATTTAACAACTGCATCATTGTTTAAGGAGTATTTCATAGTCTCTGCTTCCCTGTGTTATCAAACATTTAACTTTGAATAATTGTTATCATCTTACTTTAGTGGTTTTAAAACTCAGACAAGATTCTGAGGGTAAACTCAGCATCTGCCTCTCATGTGCAGTGTCCTGTCTGATCCTCAGCACTGCAAAACAAAACAAAAAAAATTCAGAGTCAAGGTTAAATTGAAAAATACTTGAAAATATTTTTTAAAAAATGGTTCAGATTATATTGATGGCTATCTATTCCCATTACAAACTGAAAACAAACTGAAACACGGCTCTAAGTCCTGCACCTTAGATTTGCTGTGTCACTTGGTGTGATTCTGTCTCATCAGGAGAGTGCCTCCGTGTTAGCCACCGAGGGCTCGGCCTTGGAAGGCTCCTCGCTAGCTGAGAGCCTGAGAGCTGCAGCAGAAGCCGCGGTGTCGCAGACCGGCTTTACTTACGACGAGAACACGGGATTGTATTTTGACCACAGCACTGGTTTCTATTATGATTCTGTGAGTATCTCAGATCTTTTCAATTCCACACTGTTGTATTCTTAGTTGCCTGAGAGCAAAAATTAAGACCAAGCTGAAGTAAGAAAAGTAAGAATTGGTATTTAAAAATTATGCCTGTGGGCTGAGGAGTGGGCTCCCATCCCTGAAGTTCATTCTTCCTGTGGTCTTGTATGTTAATGATGGTGTCTGTCGTTTTTAAAATTTGGTTAAGGGGGCTGAGAGATGGCTCAGCGGTTAGGAGCATTGCCTGCTCTTCCAAAGGTCCTGAGTTCAATTCCCAGCAACCACATGGTGGCTCACAACCATCTGTAATGAGGTCTGGTGCCCTCTTCTGGCCTTCAGGCATACATGCAGACAGAATATTGTATACATAATAAAATTTGGTTGACTGTAAATGGAGATATCTTTCATTTCAAATATTTTTTTTCCTTTTTTTTTTAAAACAATCTTTTTTTTTTTTTTTTTTTTTTGGTTTTTCGAGACAGGGTTTCTCTGTGGTTTTGAAGCCTGTCCTGGAACTAGCTCTTGTAGACCAGGCTGGTCTCGAACTCACAAAGATCCGCCTGCCTCTGCCTCCCAAGTGCTGGGATTAAAGGCGTGCGCCACCACCGCCCGGCCATTTCAAATATTTTTGTTTTTCAGTGTTTTATTTTCTTTGCTCGTTTTCCTTCAAAGAAAAAAATAGAAAATTAGTGAAGATAGTTGTTTCCCAGTTTCTTACAAGTTACCCCTCCCCAAATTTCTTTATTTTTTATTATTAAATGTTGAAGGTCGGATTTTTTTTTTTTTTGTATTGTTAAGAGGTTTGGGAGTTTGGTACCAGGTTGATTTCATTTTCAGCTCTCTGATCTGTGCCTTAATTTCCATGCCTTCAAAACAGGTCCTTTGATTCTTTTGCTAATGTGGTCAGTTGGACCATATGAAATTGCTATTTCTTATAAAGCAAAACACCGTAAACAATGACAGTTTCATTTGATGCAATTAAGATTAATTTTTTCTTACTAAGGAAAACAGAGCAGTTATTAATTAATAAAATATTTTTGAAAATTTAAGGTTTTTTTTAAATTCATTATTTCCTAAAAATACTATACTTGATAAAACAAATATATTCACTAGATTGGAATGTGTTTGACATTTTTGTTTATTTTTCTATTCTGTTTCATTATACATGAATAAAACTTACATTTTCTTGACTTTGAAAGGAAAACCAGCTATACTATGATCCTTCCACTGGGATTTATTACTATTGCGATGTGGAAAGTGGTCGATACCAATTTCACTCTCGAGTAGATTTACAGCCTTACCAGACAGCCAGCACAAAACCAAGCAGAGATAAAAAGCTGAAGAAGAGAAGAAAGGAGCCAGGATCTTGTACAGCAAATGACGAAAGGGTAATGCTTTCTTAATTTTAATATTTTACAGTGCTATAATATCACAAAATAAGTCACTAGAAGTAGGTGTTTTATAAATTTGGAGGAGATTTAAGATACTTAAAATGTTTTACATGCTGAGCCATTTATCCAGCCTCTTTTGTTTTTTGGAAAGAGGTTGACCAGAAATCTTTAAGATGTTTTATTTTCATTAGGTAGAGAATGTATTTCTAGTAATTTATGTTTCAAAAAATTAAGACAATTTCTTTGCATAATTAATGCAACTGTATGTATAAGAAATGGGGGGACAGGGGCCTGGGATGTACCTTAACTTTGGAAAGTTTATTATGTTCCATGTGTAAGGCCCTGAGCTGGATCCCTGGCATTGCAGAAATCATGGCAAGTGCAGTAAAGAAATTAAGACTGATGGAATGAGACTTTGGTTAATTAAGAACATGATGACGTAGCTAGCAGTGGTGGCTTTAATCCAGCCCTCAGGAGGCAGAGGCAGGTGGATCTCTGTGATTTTGAGGCCAGCCTGGTCTATAAAGTGAGTTCCAGGACAGCCAGGATTGTTACATGGAGAAACTGTGTCTTGGAAAACAAACAAACAAACAAAACAAAGAACATGTAAAGGAAAAAAAATTATATAAGACTGAAGGGAATTTTAAAATCAGTTAGGAAACCATAGTACTTAAAGTATTATGAATGCTCTTCTCTTATTTCTGCCCCCTGGATGGCTGAGGTTGGTGGTGTGGGGGTGTGTTTACTACACTCACATTGTTTGAATTGTGTGCTTTGGGAATTTTATCTCATATTTTCTAAACCCAAAGAATTTACTTAAAATAAATTCTGTCAATACTTGGAAGTAAGATTCTGTTGGTATTATTTTCTGTTCTCAATGTGTTTTCTCTTTGGAATAAAAAAGTATGTTAGTGAATTACTAGTAATTTCTTTGGGATGTCCATTGTAGTGCCTTGTCCTGGTTACTAGAGTCTAAACGTTGAAGGGCGGGACTATAAAAGCCCTCTTCCTAGCAGGAAGAGGAGTGAGAAGGAGCTGTGAAGCATTCCAATAATGCCCTTCCTTTTTAAGATACTCTCTCCTCACTTCTTACAGATGAGGACGTGTGGAAGGAAGGCAACGGGGCAGGTATTGGGGAAAATATTTATGTATAGACATATAAAAATATATGCAAATATATGCACGCATACATATATGTGTTTATGGATGTATGCGTATGCGTATATTTACATATACATATATGTACACACATGCACGTGCACAGATGTGCTTCATTTTCTTGTCTCTTATTAGGTGTTGATCTAAAAGTCTATACCAGGAAATTCCTATGAAAAGTGCCTCCAACAGTTTGATTTATTTTCTCTTTTATGTTTTCCAAGAAGTGATGATGATGATGATGATGATGATGATGATGATGATGATAAAAATAAAGAACAGAAGATTGGAACATGCTTTTTTTAAGTGTAGACATAGCTAAGATATTTTTAATCTAATTTACATGGCCCCTGATAGCTTTTTAGCTCCTTGCCCTTGCTTTTGCCCTTGGGGAGTTTGTATTGCTGGGATATATATAGTTTATCACACTGCAAATGCTCAGCCTGTCTCCAAACTCTATTTATGCTGCTATTAGAAATATGCTGTCATCGTTTATAAAATTACGTCTGAACTCTCTTGGTTATTTGCAGCATGGCAGAAAGAGAAATGAGTGTTATGTTCCAAAGGGAGAGAGAGTGATTCCTCTGTGCTTCTCAGTCTAATACTGTATTGTCTGCTGTGCAGAATGGTGCCTAGAGTTAGTGACTGGAAACTGAGCCCGGGACCTGTGCGTATTAGACACACACCTCACTGCCGAGCCGTGTCCCTAGCCCATGTATTATATTCTCTGAAAGTCACTGTCAGAATAAACTGTGTTACGACCACAAAAAGTGTGTAATGCACATGCTCATTGGCTTGATTTAGTCATTATACATACTTTAGAATGTATGTAATGATTTAGTCCTCATTCTATACATACTTTAGAATGTATGTAATGATTTAGTCCTCATTCTATACATACTTTAGAATGTATGTAATGATTTAGTCCTCATTCTATACATACTTTAGAATGTATGTAATGATTTAGTCCTCATTCTATACATACTTTAGAATGTATGTAATGATTTAGTCCTCATTCTATACATACTTTAGAATGTATGTAATGATTTAGTCCTCATTCTATACATACTTTAGAATGTGTGTAATGATTTAGTCCTCATTCTATACATACTTTAGAATGTGTGTAATGATTTAGTCCTCATTCTATACATACTTTAGAATGTGTGTAATGATTTAGTCCTCATTCTATACATACTTTAGAATGTTTGTAATGATTTAGTCCTCATTCTATACATACTTTAGAATGTATGTAATGATTTAGTCCTCATTCTATACATACTTTAGAATGTATGTGATGATTTAGTCCTCATTCTATACATACTTTAGAATGTATGTGATGATTTAGTCCTCATTCTATACATACTTTAGAATGTATGTAATGAAAATACACACTTTTAATTTGTTAATTAAAAATAGTTTGTTCATTTTTTATAAAGCATGCCAAAAATTAGTAGTAAAAGGTTTATGGTGGACAGGTTGAACTTTTAGAATTAAAGGCATATGAATAACTCGTTTGTATTTTAAGTTTTTGTGTGTTTTTAATGTAGCTATCTCTAAACTGTTCAGTTTTGCCAAAATCTCAATTTTGATAACATTGGTTATTTATGTTAGTGTTGTTTATTAAATTATTTCTGTGTTTTATGTACACTGTGTTATTTAAAAACTCAAAATAAAAATTTAGAGTTGATACATTCTCAAGTTTCACGCTATTTAGTAAGGGAGCCACTAGTTACATGTGGCTAGTGCAGGTCCTATGTAGGAGGATATTCTGTATTTGCAAGATTTTAAAATCATGTTACAAAAGTAAATATACTTTTTTTAAAGTTTTTAAATGTGAGTAGTACAAAGTTTAGAAGTACAAATAGAAGTTACATTACATCTTTTTTACACAGCTTTTTTATAGGCTAGTACACAAGCCACATAGTAGGTAATGAGGGCCTGGGCTGGGAATATTGGGCCTTGAGAATGGATGGAGGCTGTGGAGTGGCCAGCACTTGGATGTTGTCCCATGTGACGCTTTGCTGGGTATCAACAGTGGATGTTAAGTTCTAACAGCAGACTCCTGTTCTGTTGCTGTCCTGTATCCTCCCGCAGTCAATGGAATTCGATAGAGTGCTCTAAGATGGCAGTGTTGTCACTACTTGCTGCTTTCCTCTGTCTAGGATTTGAGTTCAGAAGATCAGAAAGTCTGCAATGTTGACTATATAAACTGCAGCGAGGAAGACAATTCTGCAAATGTGAAAAAGAAGGCCAGAACAGACACTCACCACAGAAGTAGTCCCTTAATGCCTGCTCTTCCCGTTAGTGGAGGCACTGTGGAGTCTCCTGGAGATGATAATTCAGCGTCATCTAAGGATGAGAAAATTAGAGAGAGTGAGAGTGAACCAGAAGAAGGTGAGATTACAGACTCTCAGAGTGAGAACAGTTACGATGAAGACAGTACCAGTGAGAACAAGGAATCCTCAGAAGACTCAGAGGAGGAAGGTATGCAAGGAAATAATACACAGTGGCCATAAAAAAGCAAAACTGCTGTCGGATAGCTGACAGGGCGCCCAGTTATTTTGATGACACTGGAAATTATGAGAATAATTCTTAGTCGGTTTTTAGAAGGCAAGTCCTGAGAAAATGATCACTGTGTTAAGAAAGCCGCATTGTATTGAAAGGCTTCCACTGAACACAAGACTAAACTCCCTCAGTTCTAAGACAGGTTAAGGCTGTGCTGCTCATGTCTGCTTTTGCAGTTGGACAGGAAAAGTAAATGGCCATTAAAAGCATAGCTCATGAAGTCAATCTCATAGGAATTACGGTCATTCTAACCTTTTTGCTTGATATGAAGATGCAAAACACTATAATTATAAACACAAATTATACTTAAATTTGTTCTATAATAATAGTCATGATAGTCTTACATGTCAGTGTATATATATGTATGTACATATATATGCTTGGGTATGTATGTGTGTGTATACATATATGTATACACACACATACATAGTAGAATTTGAAAAGTTTTTTGCTTGTTGCTATACTGGCTATTGAACCAACATGCTGGGCAGTACTCTACTACTGAATTTGGACCTATGTGATTTTAGTTAGCTGTGTGAAAAATTAATTTTTTTCTTTTTGTTTTATTTGTTTTTGAGATAGGGTTTCTCTGTGTAACTGCCTTGGCTGTCCTGGAACTTACTCTGTAGACCAGGCTGGCCTTGAATTCATAGAGATCCACCTGTCTCTGCCTCCTGAATTCTGGGATTAAAGGTGTATGCTACCACTTCCCGATGAAAAATTAATTTCCATAACACTTAAATTAATGTTTATCCTCCTCTTACCTTGGTAGATGAAGAAAAAATTTGGCCCCCCTGTATTCGGGTGATTGTTGTTAGATCTCCAGTGTTGCAAACGGGCTCGCTTTTCATCATCACAGCTGTAAAGCCAGCCACGATTGGGAGGTAAGGGTGCTTCATATTGTTGTATATGAAAGTCTTCACTTAATTCACAAAATGGATGAGCTGCATTGTATTTCAAGCACTGTTCTATGTTCTCTGGAAACAAGACTAATGCCATATCTTCATCATAAGAAAGCACAGTTAAACAAAAAAAAAAATGATGTAAATAAACATTGTGGGGAAGATGCCAACTCTGATGTGTCAGTAAGGGCAATCCACAACTAGACCCCTGCGCTAGGCTTCCATTTAAACATCTGGTAGAAACATGCCTTGACCCTATCATTGACACTGCTGTGTTTGCACATGTTCCCCAAATCACTAAAGATCCTTTCCTTATTGCTGTAGGGAAAAGGATATGGAACATACTCTCCGAATCCCTGAAGTTGGCGTCAGTAAGGTAAGACCCTTTTTCTCAGTTGTAGACCTAAGAGGGAAAAAGGTGTGTGTGTGTGTCCTTAGCTTGTATTCCCGCACTTGGTCAGCAGAGGCAGGAGAGCTAAGAATCTGAGAACAGCCTTGACTACACAGTGAGTTCTGAATCAACCTGGGCTATATAACAAGATCTTCTATTTAAAAAAAAAAAAAAGAACCTAAAGTCATTTTAGTAGCAAACTTGACTTCTTTTTAACGAGAAGGTTAATAGTGTAGCAATAGTGGTGAAGGTAGTACCAGTTTGTTTCTTACAGTGTTTGAGAAACAAGTTCTTTATCACATTTTGAAAATTATGGAGCTTTTGTGTTTGTGTTTGGTTTAAGACAAGGTCTCTTGTAGCCCAGGCTAGCCTCAGACTCACTAAGTAGCAGAGTCTAGCCTTCTAGCCTTAACCTCCAGATCCTTCTACATCTACCTCCTAAGTAATAGGCCTGGCCACCATCCATGGCCAGGGATTATTGCTGTGTATCGCCACACCTGGCTAATTAGGTCCTTTTTAAGTTTGAAGCAGCAGTTACAAAGCATGGATTTAACTTAGATAGTGAATAGTAAAATAGTAACCCGTTTATTGAGTGAAGTAAATACGCTGCATTTTGTTTCAATTAAAAAATATTCAACTCTGATTCAAAGCATTTGCTTTGAACCCAAATGCTTTGCCACCCATGGATGATAACCTAGGATCCTGTTTCTTCTTTTCTCAAAGTTTCAGTGACTTCATGTTGTAACAGCAAAGGGTTGAGTTTTGTAAACAAACAATTGCACCTTTAAAATAGAGGGAAGGCTTAGCTTCTGGGACTCCTTATGCTCTGGGTTTCTAGTTGCATTTTTACTGTCTTTCTGTTATTGTTGAAAGTTGAACCCAGAGCTTTGTGAATAGTAGGCAAGTATCTGCCCCTATAATTCCCAACTTTATTTTTACTTAATGGAGTAATGTGAATCTTACAGAGACTTTCTGTATTTTTGTCTATTAAGACTAGAATTTATGCCAGGTGGTGGTGACACACACCTTTAATCCTAATACTCAGGAGGCAGAGACAAATAGATCTCTGTGAGTTCGAGGCCAGACAGGTCTTCATAGTGTGGTCTAGGATAGCTAAGGCTACAGAGAAAAACCCTGACTCAAAAAACTTAAAAAAAAATGGAATTCATTTCCCATTATTATTAGGAAAGGCCTCCCCACCACTTGGTTGGAAGCGGGGAACTCTCCTCATCTACCTGTTCACTTATGTGTGCCTCCACAGAAAGCCCAACATGTAACTGCATTAGTAAAGAAATCCATCCCCCCTCTCAGCTAGGCAGGAATACAGGTGGAGTTTCTTGTGTGAAGTTTCTTGCTTTCGTTTGGTGTTAAAGAAACATTCTCTTGTAGGCAGATAATCTAGGAAACATGAGACTGATAGCACATACTACATATTCCTAGGTAGATGAAATTAGTATATTGATTCTTAAAATCTTTCAGGTTGCCATGAAAGAAAACAGAGACAAATACTTGGACATTGAATAGAAGCCTTTATGAGTTTTTAGAACATAGTAACACTGACACATCGGTAATTTTGACTAAGTTTGAAGCTTATGAGTTAAATTAAAAAGGCAGACAGTGGTGGCCATCACAAACTATGACAGGATTTATTTACATTCTCCAAGCCCATTGTGATGGCCAGTGAGTCAAGATACAGTCTGTTCACCCTGGAGACAATGTCATAACTAGACATCATCTAGTCTTTAGAATATGCAATACAAATGTGAAGCCAATGTTGAGTTTTTATTCACAGTCATTAAAAATTGTTTCTATTGGGAGCTCAGTTTAGAGGAGCTTTGTGGAATAAGATTTGGCAGTGTGAAAACACTTTGAAACTATATAATACTTTAGTTATTCTAGATGTATTAACTATAGAAAGTCATACACAGGCAGAGGAACTCGAGTGGCTGGGGAGACAGCTTAGCAGTTAGGAGCACATGCTACTCCAGAGGTTTGACCGCCTATATCAGGTGACTCACTGCACCTGTAGCTGTAGCCCTAGGGCATGTGGTGCCTCCCTCGGACTTTGCGGCCCTGTGCAGACCCACACATGGACCTACACCATACGCATAGTTAAAAATATTGAAGGAAACCTTTTAGAAAAAGATTTTCAGTAGAAATCAGAGAATCTCAAAATCAGTGGCAAACTTTATTTTTTATTTATTTTAAATTGTTTTTATAGAGCTATATATTTTCTTCCACAACCTTCCCTTCCTCTCCCCTCCCCTTCTACCCTCTTCCGTGGTCTCCATGCTCCCAGTTTACTCAGAAGATCTAGTGGCAACTTTATTACATATTGGTAGAGTCCTAGGAATTTTAAATTTTGATAAGAGCCAGATTTGATTAAGGATATCTATATTCTTTATATATGTATATATTTGGTTAAGGATATATATATATATATATACACATTAGTTTTTTTTTATTTTTTTTAATTTTAAGACCGAGTTTCTCTAAGTAGCCCTGGCTGTCCTGGAACTTGCCCTTTAGACCAGGCTGGTTTCAAACTCAGAGATTCACCTGCCTCTGCCTCCCAAGTGCTGGGATTAAGGGCATCCATCACCAGTGCTGGTTAAGGCAACAAGAATTCTCATAGACAGTGGGAATATGATTGATACATCCATTTGGAAAGCAATATGGCAGGTTTAATGTAAGATTAGAAATGTGCATATAGGTGCCAGATGATGACAGGGTGGCTCTTTAGGTTTAAGTGCTTGCTGCCAAGCCTGACAGTGTGGGTTTGATCCCAAGAAACTACATGGTGGCAGGAGAGACCTGGCTCCCACAAGTTGTCCTCTGACTCTACACATACCCCCTGGCACATCCATACCCTGAAATGCCCAGTGTGCACCCAGTGTACCCCACGTACACAATACACACAAAAAAATAAATGAAAAAATTTGCATATAGTGATTTGCATACAGTTCCATTTCCTAAGTGTCTTAGAGAAATAGCTGGATTGTGTGCAGATGCTGTACACACAAGAAGTCTCAGAGCAGGTTTTTTAGCTTAAAAAAATGTATGTGTTTTACTTGAATGTATATCTGTGTACTGGAATTGGATTTTCTGTGGGCCCCTAGCTCACAAGTAGTGACACGGAGACTTACCACCGATGAAAGCTAGCCTTAGCTTAGGCTTGTTCTCACAAGCTCTTAGAACTTAAATTAACCTGTTTTACCTTTTACCATGTGGCTTTTTACCTTTCTTTTATTCTGTATGTCCAGTTCCATGTCTGGGTGTCTCCTCTGCGCCTCAGTTATCTCCTCCTACTTCCTCTCTGTGCCCAAAAGTCCCACCTATGCCTCCTGCCCAGCTGTTGGCCATTCAGCTCTTTATTAAACCAATCACAGCAACACATCTTCACAGTATGCAAATATCCCACAACAGTGTATTACTTGGGTGTCTGTAAGAGGCCCAAAGAAGGTAATGGATTTCCTGAACTGGGGTTGCATATGGTGTAATGTTAGAATAAGGGCGGCGGGCTGCATCCCCGGCACCCAGCCGCCCGCACAGCTAGCTTTACCCGAAATAATTACACGGAAACTGTATTCTTTTAAACACCGCTTGGCCCATTATATCTAGCCTTTTCTCAGCTAACTCTCGCACCTGGACTAGCCCATTTCTAATAATCTATGTAGCCCAAGAGCTGGCTTACCAGGAATGATCTTAGCCTGCGTCTGCCTGGACTGGGAGAATCATGGCGACTCCCTGACTCAGCTTCTTTCTCCCAGCATTCTGTTCTGTTTACTCCTCCCACCTATGTTTTAACCTATCAGGGCCAAAGCAGTTTCTTTATTGCTTAATCAATGAAATCAACAGATTGATATATGACACTCCCACATCATTTCCCCTTTTTCTGTTTAAACAAAAAAAGGAAGGCTTTAACTTTAACATAGCAAAATTACATATAGCAAAACAGTTATCAAGCAAGAATTACAGTTACAATATTTATATCTATTTTATCTCTTATCATAATTAAGGAAAACTATAACTATCTATTCATTCTTCAACTCCATCAAAGACTCCAGAAGGATATAATACTACCTAAGTAAACAAGAAATAAGAAAACTCTAGAAATGACAGAAACATCTCGCTGCCTGGACAGTCACCCAAAGTTCTTTTGTACCATTGGGGCATCCATCTTCAGCCTTCAGGCCCATAGTATCCAGCAGACATTTTCATCAAGCAGGAAATTCCAAAGACAGTTCAGTCACTTTCTGCTGTATCCTGCAGAATGTCTCACAGACTCTTTCATGAGTCAGGAACCCCGAAAGACCATCTCACCTTTAGGCAAGTTCAGCAGTCCTTTCTCTGCAGGTTCTCTTTGTCCAGTTTATGCAACAGTCCAGGCAAGAACAGTTTCTTGCCCAAATGGCTATCAAACTCCGTAACAAGCCTCTTCAATGCCCATCTTCCTCTTGAAGTAGATTGGTGCCGCCAGGAGCAGACATGTCTCATTGTCATGAAAAGTCCTAAGTTATTAAAATATTTTAAATGCCATATTCTGCAGCCTTTGAGAGATATGAAGAATGCCTATCTGAAATATATCTCTATATATCTAGAAAATCTAAGTGACATGACTACAAACTTGACTATTATTTATGATTATCCATCAACAACCTATATTTCCTAATTATACATTACATTTTAAAAATGAACTACACAGTCACAACACCTTATTCAAGATCAGAAATACATATACATATAACAAAATTGACCTTAAAATCCAAACCAATGCAAATTATTCATACCTATATCATTTCCCCCTTTAAATGTAAAAGAACATTTATAAACAATATTTTGGGAACATGGGTGCAGTTTTTCTCTCCAAACTGCTTCCTGCTGAATGGGGGCGCTGTTAATCAGATCATTTAGGGTGTAACCTGTGTGCCAGGTTTATTTCAGTTGGCAGTTGAGTGAAGTAATTTTTTGAGAGTGTTCACAGGAACTTTTTGGGAGGTCGTGGTCTATCATACCATATCGGGATAGATGCAATCCACAGGGTCTGGTCCTCTGTGAAAACAAAAGAAGACCCTCTCCAAAGCATCATATCCTTAGACCCAAATTCTGAAATCGTAATACCCTTATATCTATTCTGGTTTAGCTTGGCAGCCCATGTAATGAAATGTCTCTCTGTTCTTAGCTCCTTCACAGTCAAAAATTTTAAAGAAAACACAATGTACATAATCCAGACTCTCTGTGAATTTTCCCTTTTTACATGGCTTATTTTTCTTTATTTCTTTTTATCTCTTAACTATCTATACTCTGTCTCTTTAAAGACTTTACCTTTTTTTAAAAAAAAAAACCATTAACTTTATTTTCTATATTTTTTTTCTTCTCTCTCTCAAGCCTACATACATTCATCCAACAGTGTGACTCATTTAGTGGTTTGAATCTGTCCTATTGTGAATCTGCAATTTTTTACTATCCAGGAGCACTTTTGATTTGCGCCTTTAAATCACTAGGCACTTAAGAATCTAAGCTGTGACATTTCTAGGTCAAAAACAGGTACTGCCTGCTGGCCCCGCGCAGTCCAACATGGCGGAGCGGCTCGTGCCTCTGATCCTTGCACATTGCACCACTAGCATGGCGGAGCTGCTTGTGCCTCTGAGCTGCGGCTGAGCCATTGGCATGGTCTCAGAGCACTCTCCTTCCGATCCCAAGTGGGAACACAAACATCCAGTCCCCTAAAAAGCCTTTGAAATGCTTTAAAGCCAGAGTTCACACTGGCAGCACAGCCCCAGGAAGCCGCGCTTTAAAATGACGCAGCGTTTTTTATGCTGCTGTTGCCGAATCAGGAAATCTCTCTACAGCATGCCACCAAAAAACAGCAAAAATCTGTGTTAAACTCTTTCTTCCTTATTTTTAAGCCTTCTCAGGTTTTTACGTGGATTTAGTCCATCACGTCTGGGCGCCTCTCTGTAGTAGTATGAGCGGCAGGGCTGCGTCCCAGGCACCCGGCCGCCCACATGGCTAGCTCTAGCTTAAGCCCCGAAATAATTACACGGACACTGTATTCTTTTAATCACTGCTTGGCCCATTTCTATCTAGCCTCTTCTAGGCTAACTCTCACACCTGGACTAGCCCATTTCTAATATTCTATGTAGCACAGCTAGGTGCGCTTACCGGGAAGATTCTAGCCTACGTCCATCCTGGGTCGGAGCTTCATCGCGTGCGTCTGCCCAGGAGCCGGGAGCATGGCGTCTCTGCTCCAGAGAGCAGAGCTGTCAGTCTGAGCTCACTTCCTCTTCCTCCCAGCATTCTGTTCTGTTTACTCCACCCACCTATGTTCTAAGCTATGAGCCCAAGCAGTTTATTACTTAACCAATTAAATCAACAGATTGATATATGACACTCCCACATCAGTGTAAGCCTTGGTGTGAATGACTGCTATGTGGGGGCTGGGAATCAAACCCTGGTCCTCTGGAAGAACAGCCAGTGCTCTTAACCACTGAGCCACTTGTCCAGCCTGATCACAGCAATATTTTTAAAGATAGTAATACCCTAGAAAGCCTAGGTATCCAGTTTTAGAAGCATTGACTGTGGGGCTGTTCATATAACAAAGGGAACAACTGTAGCCACTTCTTAGACAAGCTGCATGGTGTAATGCTAAGCCGCGAAGCAGAGCTGCAGAATATATGAATAACGTGCTCTGCAGCGAGGGAGGCTCAGTCCCTGTCCTGAAGAATGGAGAACTTGCTTCTGTAGGAAGTTCACGAGTGTTTCAACAGTTTGTATTGAGAATTACAATGATTTTAAATAGACACTGATAGTACTTATGTTAAAAAACAGAAGAGTCAGGATATATACGAATTTTTTGTCATAGTTGAAGGTGGAAGTATAGCCTCCATATTTTCTATCAGAGACCTGTAATAATTTGTATTGAGAAAAGCATTAAAAGAAATGCAAGAGAAATGATCAAAGACTGATAGCCACACCATTGCGCACTAGTGAATTAGCTCTGGGTTGAAAATGTGCAGTGCTTTATAATTGCTTGGTTGCTTTTCTTTAAGTTTCACGCAGAAATTTATTTCGACCATGACTTGCAAAGCTACGTCCTTGTGGATCAGGGCAGCCAGAATGGTACCATTGTCAACGGGAAACAGATTCTTCAGGTGAGTGAGTATGTAGTAATTGCCTCAGCTTCCTTGTTAGGGCTCAGGTCCTGGTCCTTATAGATAACATTTGGTTCAGATCAGAGTTCAAATCCAAGTGCGTAACTCGGTTGGAAATTTCCAGAAAGGGCTAGATAAAAAAAATATATAGTAGATGTTGGTCTGGTGGGTTTTGGCTTCTAGTTTTGTCTCTATTGCTACTTTTAGGTATGAATGTATAATGAAATTTATTTAGGTTAAATATTCTTAAAAAATTTTTGTGTGTTTACATGCATGTGGAGGTCACAGAATAACTTCATGGAGTTGCATCTCACTGACCCAGGACCGAATGAATATTCATATAAGCAGCTTTGGTGACCCTCTTTTTTCCTGCGTGCTGCTGTGAATTTAGCTCAGGTTCCTCCTGCATATTAAGCAGATGCCCTGCCTCCAATGGACCATTAGGCATCCCAAGCTGCCCTTTGTGCCCTTCTCGTGTGTTAATAAAAATAATGCTAAACTGGGGATTTGCTGAATACCAAATATCCTGACAAAGCAACTCCAGGAAGGAAGAGAACCGTCCATTATGGTGAGGAAGACCTGGCTGCAAAGCAGGTGGTTGTGTTCTGTCAGTCTTCAGGAAGCAGAGAGAAAATGCTAGCTCTGAGCTCACTTCCTCCTGTTTGCTCAGTCTAGGATCCTAGTCAATGGCTTGGTGCTGCCCATAGTTGAGGTGGGTCCTGACAGGCGTGCCCAGAGGTCACCCTGAACTCTCCACATGTAGTGTGCCCAGAGGTCACCCTGAACTCTCCACACGTGATGTGCCCAGAGGTCACCCTGAACTCTCCACATGTGGTGTGCCCAGAGGTCACCCTGAACTCTCCACACGTGATGTGCCCAAAGGTCACCCTGAACTCTCCACATGTGATGTGCCCAGAGGTCACCCTGAACTCTCCACACGTGGTGTGCCCAGAGGTCACCCTGAACTCTCCACATGTGGTGTGCCCAGAGGCAATAAGCGCTTCTAGATCCTGTCAAGTTGATCATCTAAACCATCATGGAGACCTTGTTCTTGTGCTTTAAAAGTGAAAGAAGGCAACTAAATTTCATGAAGGGATGAGAGGTGGCTCGGGGATTAAGAATACTCACTGTGCAACCATGAGGGCCAGAGTTGTGATCCCAGTGCCCATGTAACAAGTTACACACCTGCCTGAGCTCTGGCTCTGAGCAGTCTTAACCCCCTCTGCATGCACGTGTGCGCAAGCACACACACACAGAGGTAAATTTTTTTAAAAGAAGGCACTTTCCTCCTAACGTAACTCTCCTGTAATTATATGTTTTGCTAGTAGATTAAGTCCAGAGTGGGCTGGTAGGTAAGAAAATTGGTGAGTTTTAATAAGATCAAAATTATAAATAGCCTTTGGGGAATACTATAGGGAACTGTGGGATTGATCCGAGAGTTTGGTTCAGGGTAAATACATATTCTACCACTAAGTTACTGTCACGGTAGAGTGTTTCCCACAGTCCATCCATCAAGCTGTATAGGTGTGCATGTGTCTCCTTTCCTGGGTTTTCCTCATTATCATCAACATCTCTTACCATAGATAAAATATAACCATGTGACTATTTTGTGTTTTCTGTTTCATTAAAAATGTCTCATCTAGCCAAAAACTAAAAGTGATCCTTACGTCCTTGAACACGGTGATGAGGTGAAAATTGGGGAGACTGTGTTGTCTTTCCACATTCACCCCGGCAGCGAGACCTGCGATGGCTGTGAACCAGGGCAGGTCAGAGCTCACCTTCGCCTCGATAAGAAAGGCGAGCCTTTTGGTACGTGAAACACACTAAGTGTGGGTGTGATACTTTTTAGAACTTTAATTCACTAAGTATATAAAATGCAGTGTGGCCTGTCCCTCTCACCTCCCACCCTTTGTATCTCTGCCATGGGCTGAGATAGGTGAATGTGCCCGCCTGAGTGTAGTGATGGGGTTTGTGGACAGGAGGCGCTTCTGTGAGTGCTGCTGCAGTGCTGAGCATTTGTCCACTTGTGTGCGGTGCCTCGACTTAAAGTCTTTTGCAGAAATTGTATTTTTAAATTGGCTTTCAAAATAGTGATTTCCAGAGGGATTTTCATATATCCTTATAAGGTTTGACTAACCTGCATTCTAACCTCTTCATCTTCTCCCATCCACACTTAAACATTTAACCCTTCTTTCTCTTTTTGGGAGGGTGGTGTTCTGAGACAGGTTTTCTCTGTGTAGCTTAGAGCCTGTCCTGGAACTCTCTGTAGACCAGGCTGTCCTCAGACTCACAGATCTGCCTGCCTCTGCCTCCCGAGTGCTGGAATCCTCTTCTCCTATCACATGTGCCCCACTTTGCCCTCCCCCCTCACGGTCCCTTTCTGTAGACACATTTAAAGTTTTTCACATAGCAGAGTGAACAACACATTTTGTCTTATTTTATCTATTTATAATTTGAAAAAGACATTTTGTCTTTTTTCTGGTCCTGGGTTAGGTATCTTGGCATAATATTTTCCACTTGCTGATGAATGGATAGTAAAATATGATATACACAATGGAACTTTATTCTACTGTACTGAAAAATAAGATTATGAAATCTCCAAGAAAATACACTAAGTGAGATAAACTAGTGTGCTTTTTTAGTATTAGTTTTCTATAAAGTTTATTATATTCAAACTCAGTTTTTCCTTTTAGTTGGTCCAGCATTAAGTAAAGAGGAAAAGGAGTTGGAGAGAAGAAAAGCGCTAAAGAAAATACGAGTAAAGTATGGTTTACAGGTAACAATGTTGGATATTGTTTCATTTGTTCAGTGTACTAAGCACATTAAATATGATTAAGTGCTATTTACCATGACTACTTAGGTAATGTCTGTAGTTCTGGTGTTCATAACTGCTGAAGTTGGAGTTGAAAATGTAGCGGTTATGTTTAAGTAGATAGTTAAGAGTTTCCAATAAATTCACTAAACAGCTGAAGGGGAAGATGCCGCTGCAAGCTCTGGTGCACAGCTGTGTGGACCTGAATTGAGTCCAGAAGTAGACCCAGGTATTTGCATTGCATGTAGAAAACTTGATGTTTAAAATGATATAAACGTAATGAGATGGAGAAAGCATGCCTGCCCCTCTCCCCCCAATAAATGCTGCTACCTAGAATGATTGGATGGCCAAATTCAAAGAACAGAACCCAAAAAGTGAACGATAGGAACAAGAAGAGTGTTGGTCCATGTTATATACCTTGTAAAATGTGTTACTGACGTAAACGTAGAAATGTAAAATGTGTTTGCAAGGTAATTCACTAGGTAGAGAAACTTGCTGCCAAGCTTGAGGCCCTAAGTTTGGTACCGGGACCCACATGGTAGAAGGAAAGGACTGACTCTCACAAACTGTCCTCAGACCTCCATGGGGGCGGGTTAGCACATGGGTAAACACAAAAATGACTGACTAATGTAGATGTAACAAAGTCTTTAAAATGTGAATGAAAGAAACAAAACTTGTGGGAATTTGTCCCCATCGATACTAGTTACTGAATTCAGGACCTCTAGCATGCTAGCACTGAACTATATCCCTAACCTCAGGAAATCTTTCTTTGAAAGAAAGGATTGGGTTGCTAGGCATTAATGGTGCACCCCTTTAATCCCAGCACTCAGGAGGCAGAGGCAGGCCAAGCTCTGTAAGCAGAGATTGCTTGTTCATTCCCGGCCACCCAGACCTGAATAATCACACTATATTAATTACAACACTCTTTGGCTGATGTCTCAGGTGTATTTTTAGCTAGCTCTTACATCTTAAATTAACCCATTTCTATTAATCTGTATTGCCACGAGGCTGTGGCCTACCAGTAAGGTTCCAGTGTTCAGGCATCTTTCTCCTATGGCAACTACAAGATGTCTCGCTGACTCTGCCTACTCTCTCTCTATATATATCTCTTCCAGCCTGGCTATATTCTGCCCTGCCATAGGTCGAAGCAGCTTCTTCATTAGCCAATGCTAATAAAACATATTATTTATACAGAGGGGAATCCCACATCATCTCCCCTTTTCTGTCTAATTTTAAAAGGAATGTTTTAACTTTAACAGATTAAATTATGTATAACAAGACAGGTATCAAGTAAGAATTGCAGTTATAATATTTAGTCCATTTACATGTGGCTAATTAAGGAAAATATTATCTATCATGTCTTTTTGAGTCTAAAGTTTTATTTCTAATTTATCTTTTATTATTACTAAGGAAAACTATAACTATCTGTCTTCAACTCTTCAAAGACCCCAGAAGGATATACTATTAATTAAGTAACAGGAAGTGCATTATAAACAACTTTATAAGCAAAGTTCTAGAATTGACAGACATCTTGCTGCCTGGACAGTCACCCAAAGTTCTTTTGTAACATTGGGGATCCATTGTCAGCCTACAGGCCCATAGTATCTGGCAGACTTTTCTGTGAAGCAGGAAATAAGAAGATCTATCTGTTCTGCCTTGTACTGGCAAAGTTCATCAGTTGCTTTCTTCTGTGTCCTGCAGAATGTCTGGCAGACTCTTTCATGAAGCAGGGAATCCTGAAGGACCATCTCACTTTCTTTTTAGCAAGTTTCTCAGTCATTTTTCTGTGGCTCCTGCATGTTCAGTTCATACAGAATACCATGAAGCACTCCAGGCAAGAGCAATTTCTTGCCCAAATGGCTAACAAACTCCATAGGAGCCTCTTTGATGCCCATCATCCTCTTGAAGTAGACTGGTGCTGCCAGAATCAGACATGTCTCACTGTTGAGAAAAGTCTAAGTTCTTAAAGCATTTTAAATGCCATATTCTATAGGTCTTTAAAGTGTTGAAGATTATATATCTTCAACATATATATATATATCTGTATATCTAGAAAGCTTAGCTAACGTGACTACAAATTTGACTATTATAGAAGACTATTGATCTGTATTTTTTAATTATACGTACATTTTTAAATGAGCTGCATAAACACATACCTTAAACAAAAATAGAAATATACATATACCAAATTGACCTTAAATTTGTATCAATAAACCAAAGTCTATACTAGTGAAAAGTATTTATTTCTATATCATACCCCTCTTTAAATGAAAACATTTATAAACAATCGTTTGGGGAATTTGGGCATAGTTTTTCCAAAGTGCTTCCAGCTGTTTGTTGGATGAAGTATTTTTAGGGTTCATGGAGACCTTTTGGGGTCTTGTCCTATCAAATCACATTAGCCTGGAAGGAATTCACAGGTTCTCATCCTCTGTGGAAACAAAAGCAGATCCTCTTTTTTAAAGTAACATATCCTTAGACCCAAATTTTGAAGTTAAGATACCTTTATGTTGAATTAATTTATCAGCCCCCAGAAACAAATGTCTCTCTGCAGTCAAAAAATTTAAAGAAAACACAATAATATGCATAACCCAGACTTTCTGTGCATTTTTATCTTTACATGGCTCATTTTTCTTTACTCTTTTAATCTATGACTATGTGTACTCTTATATTACTTTTATTGTCTCTTTAAAGACTTTGTTTTATTTTTTAAAGCTATTTTTTTGTTACTGTCTATACTCTTTTTTTCTCTCTCCCACGCCTACTGTACATTTTTAAAACATACCGTGTCTCGTTTAGAGGCCTTTTATGTCTGAATCTGTCTGATTGTGTATCTGAAATGTTTTTCTGACAAGGAGCTTTTTGTTGTTGTTGTTGTTTTCTTTTTTCTTAAGAGGGCATGGCAAGGACCATCTCCATGGCCCTGCCTGTTTCCCGGTCCAGCATGGTAGAGAGCAGAAAATGGGACAAAGCTAAGAACTCAAAGCCCTTCCCAGAGACATACGTCTCCTGCAAGGCTCTGCCTGCTAAAGGTCCCATTACCTCCCAAACAGCACCACCAGCTGGGGACCAAGTGTTAAATACATGAGTTTGTGGGGGTGGGGGAAACCCTATGTTTAAAAAGAAAAGAAAGGTACTAGATTTTAGCAGACACTTTCCAAAGAAGATACTGTTGGAAAGTAAAGACAACCCCCCCCCCCAGAAAAAAATCAGTAAGCGATTACTACAGTGAGATATCAGTGAGCATCTATAGAACGGCCATACCAGTCATTCACAGGGTGTTCAGGAAACTGATGCTCTTGTATGGCTGGTAGGAGTGTTGAATGGTGCGGTTATTCTGGGAACACAGTGTGGTAACTTTAAAAGTTAGAAGGGCTGGAGGTGTATCTGCCATTCCAGCTTACAATAGTTTTCTACAGAGCCTGATAGCAAATGTTTGTTCTTGTGTTTTAGTAACACTTTCAAACTGAGAGAGATTCAGATGTATTTTAAATATGGATAAACAAACCATGCTGTAGTCTTATAGTGGAGTACCATTTATAAAATGCAGGGACTGTTGAAACTGGGTGTAACCTGGGTGCTACTACCACACCTGGGTGCATGCACCTTTACCATGAGCCTGCTGTACTGTGTTAGGTTCTTTGGGATCCCTAGAGAAGTGGGAAGTAGATTTTCTCTCAATCCTAGGGGTTCAGGCTTTATTATTATGAGTGCACACCTGATGTGTATGTGGGCATGCATGCCACAGTGCCTTGTGGAGGTCAGAGGACAGCTCTGTGAAGGTGGTGCTCTTCCATTTTCATAAGGAATAGGAATGGGGCTCTAGTCTCTAGGCCCCAGTGTGAGTGCCTTTACCCGTTGAGCCATTGAGTACTAGTTCATATGACCATAGAAGGCCACAGCAGCAAGTGAAAAGTAGACTGGATTTTCAGCATATTATCTCCTTGTTTTGTTTTGTTTTTAATTTTGTTTTGTTTATTTTGTGATACAACTTGAAAGCATTTTTAGCCACTTGTTTTCATTCATGTCTGGAGAGTTGCCATTGAACCATATTTACTAAATTATATTTTTATTTGCTTTCTTTTTTCTCAATCAATGGTTTGTGATGGTTAAGAATACAGACTACGAAGATGAAAAAGCGTTGAAGAATCCAAAATATAAAGACAGAGCTGGAAAACGCAGGGAGCAGGTTGGAAGCGAAGGAACTTTCCAAAGAGATGATGCCCCTGCGTCTGTTCACTCGTGAGTGTTGACTGACACCTGTGTGATGGTCCTTATTAAGTTTTTTGACTGACTATGGTAAAGTGTCTTTGATAATCAACATGAAAAATGTGATTTTTGAGGACTATAATATGACCACACTTTGTATTAAATTGGCTGCATTATTTTTCATTCTTGATTGAGTCAGATTGAATCTTCCATGCAGAAATGAAAATTATAAAATTGTGATTTTTCTCCCTTGTTCTCACACTGTATCACTTGTGCACACCAGGTTGTAGCATGAATAATGAAAAACCAGAGACAGACACTGGGGTTCAACCTGAAGATCAGGAAAACAAAGCAGTTAGCCACTGACTCTATCTCAGACCAAAAATAGGTGGTCCTGCCTCCATGAATCCTCAGATGAATATCAGACCTGTCTCCTCCTGTTATATATTCTTCTATAGTGCTGGGATTAAAGGCGTGCACCACCACTGCCTGGCCTGTATGGCTGACTAGTGTGGCTGCTGGGATTACGGGTGTGCGCCACCACTGCCTGGCCTCTATGGCTGACTAGTGTGGCTGCTGGGATTACAGGTGTGCGCCACCACTGCCTGGCCTGTATGGCTGACTAGTGTCACATTCTGCATTCTGGCCTTCAGGCAGGCTTTATTTATTAAAACACAGTATATACCAGTATAAAGTTTAAATAGTTACAGTTGCAGTAACTTTTCCTTTACCATTTGTAGAATGGGATGTTCTGCTCTGCATGGAATCAGTTGATGAAATGCAGTGTTATTACAAACAGATGCAGCAGGCAGCAGGACAAACACGGTAACAATAGAACATTTCTTACGTTGGAGAGCATGAAGATTACATTAGATTTAAATTAGACGGAAAGAGTGACCAACTTGGCCTGCGTCACTTGGTATATTATAAAAGAAGCTAAAAGTCACTCTCACACAGTGAGACAGTAATAAAACAAAATCAAAACTCTCGCATTAACAAATCCATCACACAGAATGCAAGTAGGGAACAAAGGGCTCTGTTTCCCTTTCATTGGTACGTTCCTATGTGTGGAAAGTCATACTGTTCTGTGCTGGCTGTTCCAGCTTGTGGGACTGTGGAAATCCAGCTCACTGAGAGTGCACGTTTCATGGACAAGAAGTGCACAAGTGTCAGTAACCTTTGACCTGTGCTAATCCCTGCCCTGTTCTCCTTCCTAAAGTCGATCTCTGTCTGTCCTGACAGCAGAGCTTCCACTGACTCTGAAGCTTTAAGTGACTGGAGCAGTGCAGTATTCATGTGGCATCTGCATTCTTTTGTCCAGTGTGGCTTTGTTTGATACAGCTTCCTTTCATTGCCATAGAACTTCCTTTATGAATTCCTCAGTCTGTCTGTGTGTGGGTATCTCATTAATGTGAGTTGCTTATGATTTGTTGCCATTAGGTTTGCTTGCTTGCACATATGTCATTACATGCATTTCCGTTAGTTGCATCTATGGAGTAGAATTTGTGTCCTCTACTTTATGAGTTATCAGTTTTTTTAAAGTAGCTGTACCAGTTACTTTTAATGCAGGAGTTTATTGTACATATGGCCTTAAAAGTTTTTATAAATCAGTTATCATCTTAATTTTCCTCTACAGTGAAATTACAGACAGCAACAAAGGCCGGAAGATGTTGGAGAAGATGGGTTGGAGAAAGGGAGAGGGCCTGGGAAAGGATGGTGGAGGAATGAAAACACCGGTAAGATGTGTTTTCTTTCATTCATAAATCTTTGACTATACATTGCCAGGCTCTGGGGCTATAGTAGTAACCCAGAACAGAAACTATTAAGGCCTTTATTGTGTTCTTACTTAGCACATGTGGGTTTTGTTTTGGGAAAGCCTTGTTAGATTTTTTTTTTCCCTTAAATCAAGTCTATTAAAGTGTTATTTCCTGAGTCAAAGGTTTTCTTGTGCTTTTTAGTTGTGTGGGTTTCTGGGTTGTTTGTTTTACCATGTTGGGTGCTAAACCCAGGGCCTTAAACATGTTAAACAAGCTCTCTTGCCAAGCTACTCTCAGTCCTTTTAAAATTTTTAAATGACATTCTTACTAGTCTGGTGCTGAACATTGCAGGACCAATTAGTGTTTGTTTCCCTGTAGGCGGATTCTGCATTAGCTGAAGAATCTATTGTGCTTAAGCAACCCAGGGCTCTGTATGTACAATACAAAGAATAATGTCTAGAAACAATGCATCAGTTAAATTCTGTAATCCCATAGTTGATAGGAGATAACAGTTTTCTTTAACTCTCTCTCTAAAGTACTTTTGACAGTAGAGCTTTATGTAGTACTTGATAAACTGCCAAAACAGACAGACCACCAGCATGGATATGTGTCAGTTTTCTCATGTTTATTGTAGCATGATGGGAAGAATGTCTTATTATTAGACCCTGAGTATGTATGGGCCTTATCACTGAGTCTTTGGGCGTGTTTGAAGTTACATCATTTGTGTAAGGTGGGCATGATAAGAACCATGTTCAAGGGTGTCCTGTAGGTAAAGCCTCCTCTACCCATTTTAATGCTTAGTCTTGTACATTTACTTAGGTGAGGCTAGGCAGTGGTTTAAATAGACCGTGGCCTTTAGTTTTGATTAGAATGGAATGATACACTCTGCACCATTCCAGTGTGTCCCTCGGTGTCTCTGGACTGAGCAGTCTAGTATAGCTATGAATGCAGCTGAAATAAAGCATAAACTTACATAAAACATAATGGGAGTTTTTCATCACAATTGAAAAGGTCATGGCTGTCTAAGGACCATTTTTTAAATAGAGTTAGCTGTACTTAGGTCTGGCAAGACAGTGCAGACACAGTGAGTGAGCTTAAGTTCCGTGGGAAATAGTGTAGTAAGTAGTCCGTTTGCTTGTTTGTCCTGGCCACCCAGAACCAAAATAACCTCACAGAACTATTTTAATTAAATCACTGCTTGGCCCATTAGCTCTAGCTTCTTACCGGCTAACTCTTACATATTAGTTTAACCCATTTAATCTGTGTATTGCCACAAGGTTGTGGCTTACCCGATAAAATTCCCAGCATCTGTCTCCAGCAGCTCCATGGTTTCCTCCCCGACTCTGCCCTTCTTTCTCCCAGCATTCAGTTCTGTCTTCCCTGCCTGTCTATGTTCTGCCCTATCAAAAGGCCAAGACAGTTTCTTTATTTATTAATGGTAATGACAGCACACAGAGGGGATTCCCACATCAAAATAGTACATATATTCCTATATGTATTCATGCATTTGACGTGTTTTCCTCACATGAGCCTTTAATATGTCAAAGAATTATAGGAAGCCGTCTTTACCCAGAGTGGCCCATAGCAGGTTTTGGTGTGTTTGGGTTCTAAAACAAGTTCTTTGTTCAACTTTCATAATAGATCCAGCTTCAGCTTCGACGGACACATGCGGGCTTGGGTACAGGGAAGCCGTCCTCAATTGATGATTTCCACTTTCTCCAGAATAAGAGCAAAAAGAACTGGGACAAAGCAAGAGAGAGGTTTGCAGAAAACTTCACAGATACTAAACCTCTGAAAGATGCAGCAGGGGCTGTGCCGTGGGTGAAGGGGACTGCAGAATGAAGGTCTGTCACAGGAAAGACTGGAGCTTTGAAAAGATTTTGGAAACTTTTATTGTACAAACTTGGGTTCCCAAAATGTCAGTGACGGGGGGAGCTCGTCAGATGGCCCTCCTGCTCCACGCATGTGTGCTTTACAGTTTGCAGAGAGCATTTTCCCTAGCAAGCAGGAGCTGAATGAACGCATGCAGGAAGTGGACTGCAGGTCACGGAGCACAGGCGGAGCTTGTCAGACTTGGTTGTTTATACTGTCATTCACCATACCTGTAGAGGGCCACTAGACATGTCAGCAAAATCCAAGTGACCAGTAGTGACCTCAGTGGACATTTGTCCTGTCTCCCTGTGCCCGTTGTTTGAAGATGCACAGACAAGAAATTCTATGTGTGTACTTGTTTACACCTTTAGAACTTAGGCTTTTGTTTTTTTTTTTTTAATTGAGAAACCGTGAGTAGTGGAGCATAATCTTATCCTGAAATAACTGCAGTAAATTAAGAACTGATGAGCAGGTAATGTGTTATAGGAAATTAGTCTCAAACTGTTTTCTTCTGTGAAGAATGTTGATTTGTACTATATATTCAGCATTTGCCTTTGGGTTTTTCCTAGCTGAAGAAATATTTGATAGAAACCACTGGGTGTGTATTGGCGTATTCAATGTGCTAGCATTTTTAGTTTTGATAAACACCATTGCAGGCAATGGGATCGTGCCAGAGAAATCTGACAGCTAGTACAGATGATCACTTAGCCAAGGCTTCAAACACAAACATTTCCTGGAAATGTCTTCAAATGCAATAAAAAAAATATTAAAGACTTGATTTCTTGAATAAATGAATAAATATTGGTCTCCTTTGTATATGCAACCAGCCAGAATTGTCCTCTTTGCACTGGCAGACCAGTGGTGAGAGGAAAAGCCTTTGTCTCATTCACAGCTGTTCACTGGGAAGTTGATGCTGGAACTGTCTCTTTTTTTTTTGGGGGGGGGGGTAGTAAGTATAAACTGTAGCTCCCATCTGCAAAAAAGAAAAATGTCTTCAAGATTCAGAACAAGTGCAGGAAATTCTGATAATGAAAGAGATAAACAGTCATGGAAATAATTCATAATTAAAAGTTGCTCGTGGATCTCACCCCCTAGTGGTACAGGGCATGTGGTGGTGGGCGCTGAGGAGTCAGTTATGACTGGAGGAGAGAAAGACCAGTTGACAAGGCCCCAGAGGGCTGGGTGGGAGAATTTGGCCTTATAATTCCTCATTTGGATACTGTTTCTTTGTGTCCTTACACATGCATTCGCGCACACACACGCGCGAGCAACTTGGAGGCAGCAGGAGTGCTCTGCTATTTCTCTAAAATAGAAATCAAAATTATATTTTGGTGTTGTTTTCCCGACCTGGTGGCAGCAGACAGTCAGAGCAGGTTTGCCTCTGCTGGTTCTCCCTCGTGAGCTCAGTAAATGACAGCTATTTCCCACCTTTAGTCTACTTTGGGGGCAAGTGCTTTTCTAGGAGTTTTTGCTAAGAAAATGGAAAACTAGAAAACAGTAGTAAAAGCTGAAATGTATGTGCATAGTACTTGCATTCTTAAACCACTTGGCAGGTCTAAAAAGCTCAGGGCCTCACTGTGTTATTAATGTACTGAATAAATGTCTGCTTCTGTCTGGAATTTTATCATACATGTCTCTATCATACAACAAAAGAGATGTATGTGTAACCAATTGGTAAACTGTCAATGTAGAACATATGTGAGCTTCTATTGGCTTAGAAGCATAAATGTGAGCTATATACAATTTAGATCTTGCATAAAATTGTTTTAAATGCAAATTTTAAGTAGTACTTTATTCACATCGTACAGATTTGCTAATTTACATAGTAGCTTTTAAGTTCTTGTTTTAAATTGAACTACAAGTTACTGAATTTTAATCAACATCTTATTTTTGTCCAGAACATGAGAAATTTACAGTTGGGGACTGAAGAAGCCATCCACTGTACCAGAAATCATTTTCTGGTGTTAAATAGCTAATGGAAGCTCTCCTCACAAAGAGAGGATTCCCCCAGCGTTTGAGAAAGGGTTATTCCAGCATTTCCTCTTTACTGATTCTGAACTTCAGATTGCTCCACCCAGCTCTGAAGGCTTCCAGGTTTTCTTGTGAAAGGGCAGGCATTAACTGGGCATGTTTCCCGAGGGCAGCAAGGAGTAGAAATCCCAAACATAGGAAAACAGAAGGCATGAGGAACTTTGTAAAGTCGTGGAATCGAAGGGGTACACACCTTTAAACTAGCCCCTAAGTTGTCCTTAGAGACACATGGACACAGTGTCTCCCGGGAACCTGGCTCACCTTCATTTCTGCTGAGTCTTGACTCAGCATTTCAGAGGATACTTTGGGTTCCTCAGTGAGACGGCATGCCTGTGTGTACCTGCTCAGCAGGGCCCAGGCCTTGCCCAGTGCCTCCCTGCCTTGTCATATTTTTGGCTTGTGGTAAAGTGACTTTTGGAACTCCGGACATTGCTGTCTTGGAGGACTATATACATGGGAAAGCACGGACAAGATGACAGCCCTTTTCTGTCAGGAAGGCAAGTGTCCTCAAGCTAACACTGCCCCCTTATTATACACAAGAGACTCATTCAAAGCAAGGAACAGGTGGTCACAGCTGGCTTAAGCCAATCATGAACCAACAGGTGGAGCCGAGCATGTTGCTGTTGGAACACAGTGAGGTTCCGTGGACAGTGAGGCAGTAGATCCTGAGTAAGCAGGTAACCTAACTCTCCTGAAGTAGAGCCTGGGGTTGGTTAAACCGTGGTGCAGCCTCACTGCCTTGTTATCCATTTAAACAGACTCCTGAACACTGATAAACATTTGGCTGGGCTGGAGAGATGGCTCAGTGGTTAAGAGCACAGACTGTTCTTCCAGAGGTCCTGAGTTCAATTCCCAGCAACCACATGGTGGCTCACAACCATTTGTAATGAGATCTGGCACCCTCTTCTGGCACGGGGGCACGAATACATGGAGGCAGAATGTTGTATACATAATAAAAGTAAACAAATCTTAAAAAAAAAACATTTGGCAATGCTTTCTGACCTTTAAAGGCAAGTTGTAGGATGTGCGGTCACACATGGACTTAGCCATCCAAGGAGAAGGCAGACTTTTCCTTTTTACTCTCACTGTGTGTGAATTCAATCTAAGGTCTCATGCATGCCTGCATAAGCGCTCTACTGAGCTGCACCCCAGGGACTACTGAAAGAGTTAAGCTGAGAAGGGGCTTTCACTGGATTGCCCTTCACAGGGTGACTGGTTGATTGGAGGGGGAAGAGGACGGCTGGAGACTTGGAGGGTTCGTGGGTATTGCAAATCCCCTGCCTGCAGCCAGTGCTGTTCCGTGCTAAAAGGCAGGAAACCTTGTTTGTGTTTCTCACCGTTGTTTTCTTCAGCGCCTAGTTGAGGGTGTTTGCTGGGCAGGTCCTTGGTAATTCATGGCTGGAATGCAGTGCGCTTTGGCTGTGTA
Source organism: Microtus pennsylvanicus (assembly GCF_037038515.1). Lineage (NCBI taxonomy): Eukaryota > Metazoa > Chordata > Mammalia > Rodentia > Cricetidae > Microtus > Microtus pennsylvanicus. The sequence continues at coordinate 55,368,039 of NC_134584.1, forward strand.
TCAGGGACTGCACTAGGCACTTAGTTTGTATCATACCCGGCTCTTAAAGAATTAGAAAACCCAGGCTTAAGAGGTGGTTTTGTTTGTTTTGGGGGTGGGGGCTGGGGTAGAGCTCAGCGGTAGAGTCCCCAGCATCCTCTGTATTTAAAAAAAGAAATAGAAAAGGTAGGGGCTTTATTTTGTTGACTGTCGAAGCCTGCTTGCTGGAAGTGGCAGCGACACCCCATCCTGCTGGCTGAGGGTTCCTTTAAGTGGGTAGAAATCTCAGTAAGAAATATGTCAAGTTCTTTCTCTAGAGGCGTTCTTTGACTGGGTAGCAGTGAGCCGCTGCAGTGGGCAGGCAGAAGCTGGGTCACAGTCCGTGTGCACTCCCCTGCCATGTCTCTAACCCTGCAGTGCCAGTGTTAACAGCTCTTAGTCTGTGGTCTGAGACCCTCGGTCCCAAACGCTTGTCGCTCCCTGAGTCTCTTCCGGCACGGGGCTGGAAGCGTTTCTTCTCTGACTCCTTACAGCTCCTCATCCTTTAGCCTCAGCCTCCACTTTCTTGTCCTCTCTCTCGATTTCCCTTCTTGCTCTGGCCACTCTCAAACTGTTCAGCCACTGGCTCCAAATGCTGCTCTTTATAACTTCCACACTGCGGCTCCTGCTGGGCCAACCAGGGTACAAGCCAGCGTGTCTCAGCAAGCTGGTGGAGATCCCGGTGCCTGGTGCCTCTGCTGTGGCTTCCCTCTGTCCCTCCTTTCGTCCCTCCCTCCCTTCCTCCCCCCTTCTCCTCCTTCCATCTCTTTTTGCTACTAGCTCAGACTCAAGTAGGTAAGACCATTCTAAAGAAAAGCCTGTTGTTGGGCCTGCTTTGCAGCAGCAATGGAGGTAAAAAAGGAGCGTGCCTCTCAGCCGACCGGAGGAGAGAGTCTGAGCCGCCTGCTTGTGTAGCTGGGGAATGTCTGTATATTAGAGTTTGTTTTGGACAGTCAGTCACATTGATGCTTTGGATTTGGACCAACCACAACCTTGTTTCTAGACACTGGTTGAATCTCCCTGTTCGACCACCAGGGGGCGTCCTGCCCCCTGGCCAAGGAGGAAATAGTTGCAGGATTATCGTAGTAGAGTTCTTCTAGTCTTACGGCAGCAAGAGTCTAGCACAACTGTTTTGAAGAACCTGGCTGAGTTTAGCGCTGCATCCACAATACCACCATCAGGAGCGATACCAATAAGTAATATACCACCTCTGCTTTGCCTGTGTCATAATCAGGGTTACTATTGCTGTGATAAAACACCATGATTGAAAGGATTTGTTCGGCTTACACTTCCACATTATAGTCCTCATAGCTTGCTAATCCTGCTACCTAATAGAGCCCAGGGATGGCACCTCCCACAACGAGCTGGGTCCTCCCTGTCAATCACTAATTAAGAAAATGACCTACAATCGGGTTCTTTTGAAGGCATTCCTTAACTGAGGTTCCCTCCTCTCAGATGACTAGAGCTTGTGTCAAGTTGACATAAAACTAACCCCACAGCTTTGCCTTATTGCTTAGCTGCCACCGCCACTGCGGCCACAGCGAGGAAGAATCGACTGGGTCATTGCGCACTCGTCCCAAGGTAGCTGCGGACTATTCATAGTGGCTGGTGCTGGCATGAGGGTGGTCCCAGTTGTCTCTGAGAATGACAATAGTCCTTTTCTCAAGGCAGCCAAAGCAGCAAGGGGGAGTCTAAAGGCTGCTAACTAGGGAGCCAGACTGCCCCATCCCAGGCTGCCTGAGATGACTGTAGGTAAAGGTACCCCTGCCAAACTTGATGACCTGAGTTCCATCAGGACCAACGTGGTGGAAGGAAAGCTCCAACTCTGGTGGGTTCCCCTCTGGCCTCCACTCTTGCACAGGTATGTATGTGAATGCCCACACAAGACTAGGTGAATGATAAAGCAACGGAAACCTTTGTCCTGCTCTTCCTTAACACGGTGCCCGATCTGCAGGAAAATGGAATGGCAGAAGTACTCACAATAGGAACTTAACTCATAATTAACACTAGTTATTTTAACAGATCCTAACCATGCTTAGTGCCTGGCCAGTGGCTCAGGGAGAGGTATACCCCTCTTTGTGTGTCTCTGCAGAGCTGGGGTTTTAGTCTTTGTTCTTTTCATCCTGGGTTCAAATTAGGGCTCCAGTCCCTCTGAGCTGAATGACCGTTGGAAATGTATTTCATCTCTGTGCCTTGTGATTACTGGGAAGTTAATGAGATGGACCTCTGTGGTACTGCATAATAAACCCTCAATGGTCGGAGAGTGTTGGCACTGTTTCCTTCTGTGCTGCTGATCCCCCAGGTGTGTGTGTGCATCTGTGCCTGTGCATGTGTGTAGCAGCCCTGGAGTGGACATGTGGTTACTGGCATCAGGGGAGATTCGAAGTGGGGCTAAGACATTCACTTCATTGTCCACAGAGAAAGGTAGTAGGTGTAGACACTTAGGTGCAGACAAGTCTTGAGTTAGGAACTGCGTTTCTTAGTGGATGTTAGAGACCAAATAGGAGGTTGGTAGGTGAGATGGGAGAAAACTCAGAAGTTATTGTAGGTGGTCTTTACTGTCAAGGGAGGAGTAGATTTGGCAAGACTTAAGGAAAAAAGAAGACTTTAGAAACTTGTGTTTCAGCATCATACACGGAGAGACGTAGCCCTGGGGTGCGTAGCGCAAGCCAGGTATTGTTTCAGGTTCTTAGCGAGGTCACAAGAACAAGGCACATGGACAGCCTGCTGCCTTCATGGAGCCTACGTTTATTTTCAGCTAGAACTGGGCGAAATGCAAAGGCCAAATGATCCGTGAAAGGCCTGATAACGGTATGGTTTTGATCCAAAGACTTTCCATTCATATCCAGAGTTTTAAAGCTAGATTTCTGGGGGCGGGCAGGGGGTGAGGAGGAGTCTTATTCCTTTTTCATGTTTTCAGATCTGTCTTCAAATCTACTTAGAGGAGTCTTATGAACTTTGTCTTGAACTATTCTTGGTCATCCTTTTGAGATTTGAGACACGAAGATGACAGTAAAATCTTGCTGAGGCTGTGGCCCCTCTTTTGATGGTGCATCATCTTATCTTACTGCCTGAGAGTGTAGCGACAGCAGCGAAGACATCGGGTCACACCAAAAATCAAGACCGAAACGCGAGTCAGGCTGCAAGGTGTTGGTGCTGACTGAGACAGCCCCTGGGGACCACAGAGGGGAACAGGAGAGCAGGGGAGGCCCATGTGTATGGATATAAGGGTGCCCCTGTCTGCTCAGGAAGAAAGTGCTCGCAAAGTTATTCTTTGGAGAAGTGAGCGCTCCTCATCTGTGTGAAGTCGCCGTGGCGTAGTACCGCTCAGTGAGCAGAAGACAGAAGTAGCTGGCGGAATGTTATTAGATGTATTTGAAGAAGTGAGAGTGAAATTATTTAACTTCCCATTACCGGCAGACTCAAAGGTTAGGAAGGTCACCAGCTCATTCACCTGAACATTACTTATCTTGACCAAAGGCCCATGAGAACCATTCTGAGAGAACAAGGCTTTCATTACCGTTTAATGCTTCTTTCTTAAAGCTCTATTTTAATTTGATGAAGTCTGGTCTCAGAAATATCATAATTAAGGTTTTCATAAGAAACATTTAATACTGTTTAAGTACATAATGGCTGCTAGCGTTCCATGTCATAAACCAACTAAAATGGGCTTTAATCTCTTCTGTAACTATGATGCCTTACTTAACCCTAAGGCACGGTGCTGCCAGGCCCTCTTATTAGTCACACGAAAGTAATTATCATGACTTCACCATCATTTCATCTTGTTAGTCGGAAATATTAACCTGGCTAACCATGCGCCGTAGTCTCTGGGCTCTAGCACTATTTTTAAATATGAAAAAATTTTCTTAAAGATGCCTATTTGCTAACTCAAAGAATGTCTTTAAAAATGGGCTAGAGAAACAACCTAAATGCCCCTCAACCAAAGAATGGATAAAGAAGATGTGGTACATTTACACAGTGGAGTACTACACAGCAGAAAAAAATAAGGACATCTTGAAATTTGTGGGCATATGGATGGATCTAGAAAACATCATATTGAGTGAGGTAACCCAGACCGAGAAAGATAAATCTAGTATGTACTCACTCATAAGTGGCTTTTAGACATAAAGCAAAGAAAACCCAGCTTACAATTCACAATCCCAGAGAACCTAGACAACAATGAGGACCCTAAGAGAAACATACATGGATCTAATCTACATGGGAAGTAAAAAAAGACAAGATCTCCTGAGTAAATTGGGAGAGTGGCTCACAACCATCTGTAATGAGATCTGGTGCCCACTTCTGGCCTGCAGACAGACAGAACACGGTATACATAATAAATAAATCTTTAAAAAAAATTCCAAACGATCAGTGAAATGGTGGACTCTGGGGCTTTCTGTCTTAAACTGCGACATGACATTCAAGCCAGCTGTAAAAAAAAAAAAAGGAAGTCTTACAAACTATTCCCCCTGACAAGCAAAATTTATCTATTGGAGCCAAACCGAGAATCTAATAACTGTCACCTTTCAAACGTTTTCTTATCAACTAAAGAATTTAAAAAATTGAATAGGGATATGGCTCAAATGCCTTTAATCCAAACCCTCTGGAGGCAGAGGCAGGTGGATCTCTGTGAATTTGAGGCTAGCTTGGTCTACATAGAAAGTTCTAGGTCAATCAGTGCTAGTGAGACCCCCCCCACACACATACACACATGCTACTTCCAGTTATTCTGTTTGGATTTTTTTAGAGAATTAAAGATAAATGAATTAAAAGACTCACTACAGGACAACTTGTAAGCACAGATGAGTGACTTGTCCAGCCCCAGGGAAGACAAGACCCCAAGCAGCCGTATGCTGACTGGCCTGGTCAGAGACGTTAATACCTTTATGGAAGAGTCATGGTCTTCCAGATGGGTGGACTTACCACATGCTCGGCAGGTGTGCTGCTACCGAGCCACACCCCAACCCTGGGTGGGATGTTTACACCCGGAGACTGAAGGGGTTTAGAGGAAGGCAGGGAAAATGGGGCAGAGGTACTAAGAACAAGGCTGTGGCCAAGTTGAGAGATGTGGGGGGCAGTGGTAAGATGAATCCCAGGTGAATGGAGCATGACGCAGGGAGGGTGCCGTGTTTCACAGACATAAGCTCAGCAGTGCCTAGGCTTCTGTGAATGCATTCCGGCAGCATTCTGCTTCACAGCAGTTGGGCAAAGGCGAAGGGAAAGCCTGTGAGAATGTGTTCTCATCTACACGATGAGCACACCAGGGACTGCTACGTGTGTTCTGGGAGTGTGGTCTTTGGAGACAAGGTCTTGGGTAACCCAGGTTGGTCTCAGGACGACCTTGAACACCTGATTCTCCTGCCTCACCTCCCAAGGGCAGGGATTGTAACAGTGTGTTGCCATGCATCTAGCACAGCTGTGGCACATGCTGAAGGCTCGGGCGATGTTAGTCACTATTTCCACAAACAGGAAATGGAGGCATGGTGCAGGAGAATTGTCTGTATTTTGTCAATCATGTTATAAATAAATGCTGATCGGCCAGGCAGGAAGTAGCAATGATGTAATGAGAACAGGAGAATTTTGGGAAGGAGGAAGTTGATTCCTCCCATTCCTTCCCAGACCACCGAAGCAGCAGGATGTGATCTGCCTCACTGAAAAAGGTACTGAGCCACATGGCTAACATAGATCAGAAAAATGGGTTAATCAAGATGTGAGAGTTAGCCAGTGAGAGGCTAGAGCTAATGGGCCAATCAGCTTATAATTTATGGAGACTTATGTGTGATTTTCTTTGGGGCTAAACAGTTGTGGGGTACCGGGCGGGACAGAAAACCTCAACAACAAGCCAGGCCCGCTCATGTTACTACAGAGGCAGGACAGGCGTCCAGGGGACAGGGCAGTGGCTAGGAAGGAAACGGCACCTGCAGACAGCTGGTCACATGCAGATCCTGACTTGACCACTTCACTAGCTGTAATCTTGTACAAATTAACCTCCTCCCAGTTTTTCTTTAAAAATATTTTTATTGAATTTACTGTGGGAGTATCCCATTGATCCTGTATGGATGCCGGAGAACTTGTGGGAATTGGTTCTCTCCTTCCACTATGGGGGACAGATCCTGATTGAACCCAGGTCTTCAGGCCTGGCAGCAAGTACCTTTACCAGCTGAGACACATAGCTGGTATTTTTCTTGGGCATGAAGCAGGCACAGTAGCAGTACCTCACCTAGGAGCTGTGGTGTGCTTGATAATGCTTTAAGTGTCCAGAAGACACTAGCTATCCATTGTCAGTGGTGGCAGGATATGCAAGTCGTGGGGAGAGTCATGGAACAGGTAACTGGGTATAAATGTCCAGACCCAGAGAGAGTAGTCAAGGCTGGGATAGCTCAGTGAGTTGCTTGCCGAAGTTACATAAGCTCTACAAGGAAATGGACCAGGAATTGGATGTAGAAGTTAGCCCATATAAACCACCAGACAAATCTGAAATATATGTGAATGCTTAAAAAACTGTCATTATATGTGATAACGTATATCATATATATGGATATTCATTTTATTACCCTTTCAATTTTCCTAGATGGTTCAAATTTAAAAAAAAAAAAGTTGAGGACAAAAGTGGTCTGAGTAAAGTGTTTGGTAACTGTGTACACCTTTAGTGTACACCTCTAGGAGGCTAAGGTAGGTGGTTCTTTCTGAGTTCAAGGCCAGCCTAGTCTGCACAGTGAGTTCCAGGACAGCCAGAGCTACATAGAAAGACAGTCTTTAAAAAAAAAAAGAAAATCATATTAAGGAGAGCGACAAGGGCCGAGGGAAATAATATTTGGCTTTGGATGGCAATGACACATGGGAAGGGACCAGTGGAATCAGGCATGGCAAGTGTGGGCAAGGACTTCTTGACCTTCAGGGGTAAGGGGCATTGTTGGGGAACAAGCTGGAGAAAGGGAGGGAAAGAGACAGGAGTTGATGCTGTGGGGAGGTGTGGCCTCAAGTTTCTCCTTTGGTTCAGGGGGAGGTCTTTGGGGGCCTGTGGGGCAAGGAACTGATCTTCCTAGTGACAGATGATATCTTGCAAGTAAGGTGACAGGCAATGGGAGAATATACCTCCTTTGGGTCGGATCCAGGGACAGATTACTTAAGGAAAAAGGTACTAATGGCCTTGGGTGAGTCTCTCTGGGACTGGCAGGGTTCTATAGATGCTGAAGGTAGGGAGCAGGGAGTCAATGAAACTCAAAGTCCCTTTTTGGAACTTGGTGCTGGGCCAAGTTTAAACACTAGGAAAGAGTAGACCCTGGGGGGGGGCACATTTTCGTTTCCATGCCCCTCTCCCTGCCCCTGCCAGGCGTATAGGCACGAGGTGTGATGAGTCTTTGGAGTTTAGAGAGCCTTCTGAATTCAAGAGCCTCCAGCCCTAAGGCACTACCATGAGGTTGCTGGAGTAAATCTTATGCTGTGGTCTATGCTGAGCACCCGATCTGGGCTCCAGGAAGAAGTCCTTGGGGGCGCTACGGAGCACAGAGTGGCCTCGCTATAGCAGGACCTTGGTGATAACGTCGCCGGGGACGTCCCCATCAGGGTCCTCCTTGAGCAGCAGAGGCCGAGGAGAGGAAGGCGCCGAGAGCCCGATCCCCGGGCTCTGCTCTCGCAGCCAGGTTCTCAGCGCCTCGCGCTCGGCCTGTAGCTGGCGACGCGCCTGCGCCATGGCGCGCTCCTCCTGCCGCAGAGCCCTGCGCCTGCGCTCTAGCGCGCGCTCCGCCTGCCGGAGGGCGGCCTCGCGCCGCTCCAGCTCCAGTTCCCGCCGGCTGCCGCGCACAGCCAGCGCGCCCATCTGCTCCAGCAGGCGCGCCCAGTCGCCCTCTGCGGCCAAGGCAGCGGGGCCGGGCGGTGGAGGGCAGGGCGCAGCGGGCGGCGAGCTCCGAGCCCCGCTCTTCTCCAGCTCCCGCAGGTGTGCGCCGCTCAGGTGTCGCCACAGGGCCCGCGTCCACGCCTGGAAGCCCGGGTGGCCGCCCACCTGCTCCCCGCACAGCCGGCAGGTGGCCCAGCTGCCCGTCGGGTGCCCGGGCCGAGCCGGGGACAGATGGAAGTAGCCCCAGGCTTCGGAGTACGGCGCCCCCAGATGGCCCGGAGCGGCGGGTGCCAGCCCGGGACAAGGGCCGCTCTGCCCTGCAGTGTCATCAGGCCTCCAGCTGTCTTCCATGGTCACTTCTCATTCCTTCTGCAGTGTCTGCATCCAGGGGTGGGGGAGAGGAAGAACAACAGTAATCATTATTATATACACACAGATACTATAAATGTTAGTTGAGGACAAAACTTTCCTTTTTATGGTGTAAATCTTGGAGTGTGTTTTTTCCACCCCTCCTTAATACTCAAGCATTAAATGCCAATGTCTAAGAAAAATGCGTCTAGCCCTTGTTGCACTAAGTGTTCTCTTCCGAAGTAAAGTGTCTCCCTGTGGCACATATATCAAGTCCTGGAGATCTTACAGTGCTTGCTCAGCCTACACAGTGCCTGGGTTTGATCCCAAGCTCTACATATTGAGAGTGGTGATTACAACAATGTATTTAGAAAAAAATTGACCATACCGGAAGCCATGATATGCTTTCAAAATATGCACAAAATGTAATTAAAGTGGACTTCTAAACTGTTGCCTTTAAATTAAATTATGAACCGGATCTCAATGGTCTTAAGGACCTGGTTACAGCCCTGGAGGTTCTTAACCCACCTAGGTTCCAAAGTAGAAACAGTGTACAGGATAAGTCAAGGTTGATCAGCAATGTTTAGAGTTTGTAGGACTCACAAGCTCCATAAGAAGTCCAGAGGGACAGTCTTAGGTAGCAGGAGAATGACTAGTGGATGCCTGTCTGGTATTTTCTTCTTTTTTTCCTGAGCATTTTATAAGTACTCAAGACATATGACAAATAATTAGCCTTCTATATTGCTCATCCTACCTAAGTGGCACAAGCTTGCTTGGCACTTCCAGTTAAGGGTGGGGGAAGAAAACTAATGGTGTATGCTTTGTCTGAAGTATCCACTTGGGAACCTAAATGTGGTCTTGTAACTGTAATGACCAAGTCTGGGACGTCTCTGTGCATCGTAGCATGGGTGTGCAGCCAGAGGACACCACTGTGGGATCGGTGTTTCTCTCCATCTTTACATAGGCTCTGGGGTTGTCACTTGCATGGCTAGTGCTTTTCTGCTGAGCCATTTCACTGGCCAGTGACTGTCTTTTCCATGAAGAACACAACTCACCCACACAATATGCTGACACCCCCAAGGCCATAAAAAGGAGGCATCTGTTCTTTAGTGAAAGAGTTGGAAATGGGCCAAATGTACGGATCTAGACAAACTTTCTCCAAAAGTTAAAAAATAATAGTTAGACCCTTTGGGTTCTTCTGAGGACTTAGGAAACATCATGGCCAAGGGAGAACCAGGCTAGTGAACTAGCCAGTGACTGCTCATGCTACCAGGTCCTGAGGGAGCAGCAGCAGAGATCATAAAATTAAAGAATCTGTTAAATCCACAAAAAGACCAGGAAAAATAGAACATCTGTATATGTACATGCTATAAATATGTATATATAATATATATGTGTGTACTGTATATGGTATATATATATTTGGGTTTCCAATTTTACAAAACAAATAATGAATATAAAAGGTAGAAATTTTCTGACATAATAATAATAATAATAGTTGGTGCTTTCAATACTCAATCCCATCTCCAGACAGGACATCCAAACTAAAGATCAAAGAAATTTCAGAGTTAAACTATTCTGTAAACTAGAGATATATGCAGACTATCCATGCAAAAGACATGGGTTAAAAGTTATAAGTTCTTTTCCGTGGCCCGTGGAACAGGACTCCTTGTTCTCAAAGTCTTAATAAATACAAAGGCATCAACAAATCCTAGTGCAGCAGAACCAGAGAGGAACTACAGGAACTAGCAGCCACACATGTAGAAGAAGACCACACTTTTTTTTTTTTTTGAAGGAACAGTGGATCTTGAAAAACTCAGGGAGTTTCAAGTGAATATGAAAGCAGAGCCTCTAGGGTGCAGTCAGAGGACAATTTATAGCTTTGTGTGCTTACATTAAAAATCCAGACAGGTTGCAACAAAAGGCTAATAATGTACCCCAGGGTATTACAGAATGAACAAGCTAAACACCAGAGGAGTAGGTGATGGGAAATTATTAAGACAGGGACAGAAATTAATGAAATGTAAACTAAAAGAATAATATATAAAAATCAATCAAAACAATAATCTCAGAATGACAACCCTCTAACCAGTCTGACCAAAATAACGAGAGACGATCCCAGTGTGTAAAACTAGTGATGAGCTGAAGGAGGAATCATCAGATCCTAATAAACTCGGAGGGATTTGCACACATCTTTAAAGATGTTTTCCATACTGTAAGATCCAGAAGGAATGAGTAAATTCCTAGCTGCATATGACCCACCAAAATTCAAGTCTAGAGGATCCGAACAATTTAAGCAGTTTTGTAATAGGCATGGAAGTCTCCCAACAAAGAAAGGTGGGGTCACTGCTAAAGTCTATCAAACATTTAAATGAAGAAGCTAATACAAATTTGCCTCAAAACTACTCTGTAAAATAAAAAAAGAAGCATCCTTACTATCCTCTCTTTATAAAGCCAACATTGCCTCGATAGTAGCCAAGTCCAGACATGGACACAGTGAAGAGAAAACTACAGACTAACATCCCTGACGCAATAGGTGCTGTGGTATGTTCTATCTGTCTTTATTTCTTCAAGGCTTTCCTGCACCTGAGAAGAAATCATGTGAGTTTTGTCCTTAAGCCTATTTATGTACACTCTTGTATCTATCATCAAAAAAAAAAAGAAGAAAAAGAAAAGAAAAATAAAGAAATTACCAACAAATGGTGGCCAAGACATAGGAAAAAATGAACCTTTCTCTAAGGCTGGCAGAAATGTAAGTTAGTATAGTTATTATGCTTATCAGTGTTTGGGGGGTCCTTAGAAAATTAAATCCATAAATACAGTATTATCTATCTGTATTGTACATAGTATACATATGCCTGAACAATTTAAAGTCAACATACCACAGAAATATTTGCACATCCATGTTTATTGCAGAACTATTCATAATGGTCGAGATATGAACCAGGGGCTGAACCAGGGGCTTAACAGTTAAGAGCACACATTGCCCTCTCAGAGAACTCAAGTTCAGTTCCCAGCCCCCATGCTGGGTGACAACCACTTATAACTGCAGGTCCAGGGGTATTTATGTGCACACCCCTCAAATACATATAATTAAAAATAAACAAGTAAAGTACTTTTAAGAAAGATACTGAACCAGCTTAGGTGCCTGTCAACAGATGATGGTATACACATACAAAGAAAAGTGAGATTATGACATTCGCAGGACAGTGGATGACACCGGAGAGTAGTATGTGAGGTTAATAAGCCAGACTCAGAAAAATGCCATGGTTTCCCTCAGATACAGAATGTAGGTTTATGTTTATATACAAATGGTATGTATCTGTGTCGGACATGGATGCAGAAAGTAGAGAAAGGAGTCTATAGGGCTAGGGAGGGGACAAGAAAGGATAACAGGATACATATGTCATAGGAACAGAAGGTAGAACCATTTAGGGGAGAAAGAAGACCAGCAAGATGGGTGAGGGGTCACGAGCAAGAACAAAATATGAACACATATATATATGAAAATCTCACAGTGAAACCCAGTCTTCTGTATGCTGACCAAATATTAATCTAAAAAGTAAAAAGTAATGTAAAAATATTTACTTTTTACATGATGTTACTTAATTAACATGATGTTAATATTAGAAACATTTCAATTAGCTAGCTTTACCTAAATTTTTCTATATACCCCATATTTGTTATTGTTAAGAACTCCATTTTCTTCTACCTTGAATCCATCCTCTCCAGGGCTCCTTTTAATGACTAGACATAAACAAAAGATGGGATGCTCTTATAGTGAATCTAGTTTATTTCATAAATTTGAAATGATTTGACTGTTGCTCTGCCATCTTGACTGTCATGTGAGCCTGCAGATTTCTTTCACTTGTGCCAAGGGCTCAGAGTCCCCACGGCGTATGCTCCTCTAACAGTGCCATGGCTGACCCGTCACTGTCAAGCTTTGACATCGCTGTTAACTGAGAGCTGGGTTTCCTGTAACTCCTGAGATGCTCAGAGGAGCAGCAGCCAATGGTGCCGTCTGTCGGGAGAGTTAAGGTGGGCACAGCAGAAGGACTGGAGGACACTAGCTCTGTGCTATGTCCCTCACCTGACTCAGGGACAGGCAACACTACAGAATGTGGACCAGCACAGTGCTGCCTCTCCAAGGTGATGGAGAAGGACATCCTTTGTCTGGCCAGCCCTTTACTGTCGGAGGTCTTAACCAATGGGAGACAGCACGGTATGGATCTGCCCCACCTTCTCAGTCCTCCATAGGGGGATGCGTCCTGGCTGCATATCCAGGGCGGAAGCCCAGTCCTAACATCTGCCCAGCCTGGAATACAGCCAAGTTCATTCCGGCTTCCCCTGGAGCCCAGCAGAAAGCCCACGCTCCTCCACCTGCCTGTGGGACTTCTTATCACACAGAATGCACTGGGAGTTCTTACAGGGGGACTTTAAAAGGCAAATGATCCAGTATGAAACAGGCAAGAAAGGTGAGTAGGCAAATGACTTCAGGCCAATTCAAATGTCTGTGGGAAGGCCGTTCAGGGAAATGCTATGAGGGCAAGAGCAAAGGGCATTGTACATCCACCATCCTAACATCCAAAGGTGGGCAGGTATACCCATCAGAGTCAGGAAGTGGGCAGAAAATAAGGCACGGTCACTTTCCTGCTGAAGGTCAGAGTGCTTTGAGGAAGTCCATCTGGAAGTTTCTACATCAGTTAAAAACTAATAGATGTGATTGATATCTATTTTTTTTTTTTTTTTTTTTTTGGTTTTCCGAGACAGGGTTTCTCTTTAGCTTTGGAGCCTGTACTGGAACTAGCTCTTGTAGACCAGGATGGCTGGCCTCAGACTTACAGAGATCCGCCTGTCTCTGCCTCCTGAGTGCTGAGATTAAAGGAGTGTGCCACCATTGCCCAACTGTGATATCTATTCTTTAGAACTAAAGGTACCAATACATGAAGTCACCTGTGCTAGAATGTTTATTTCATTATTATTCAGAATGGGAATCATAGCTGAGTATACAATGTCTGTTTGTAATAGTATGCAGCCATTCAAAGGGTGGGGAACCTGCCAGGTGTTATAAGGGAAGGTTTTGGGGTGGGAAAGGAATTCTAGATGTTGTAAAGTGTATATAAATCACATCGTTTCTGGATAATACCCGATCACTATAGTGTTGTAAAGACACAGGTGTTCTTCAGTTCATGACGTGGTTACAGCCTGGAACTAACTCATCATATGTGGAAAATACATTTCTACATATGTAGAAACTGCATTTAATATAGTTAGTCTCCCAAGCACCATGACTGAACACCACAGTGCACTACAGGGCATCAGCTGTTTCCTCTCACGACTGCCAGCTTCCTAAGAGCTGCAGCTGGACATTCCTACCTAGCTGCCCATGCTGTGTGCTGCTGGCCAGAAAAGACTGAGTGTCAAAATTCAAAATATGGCTTCTATAGAAAGTCTCCTACTTGCACACCATCATAGCGTCCAAAACTCCTATATGGAGCCATCTCCACAGACTTGGATTAGGAAAATAAGCAAAGAGACACTACAGATTGAGGTGGAAGGTGATGGAAATGGTGGGGGAGAGAAAGTAGTAAACACAAAAGCCAAGGAAAAAGCCTCTAAGAACGCCATACGGTCGATATGACTTTATGCCTTACCGCAAAGTATGTATGTGGCAAGATCTATATGTAAATAAAAAGTGGCTTTTAATAAACAATCCTTGGCATCTCAGCTATGAGTTCAGATAGGGACAGAACTGACTCCCAGCACTACAGAGGAGAGACCAGCGTTTCCTGCTCAGCTGCGCCTACACTGAGGTTTTAGTGGCTGAAAAGCAGTGTTGTTTCTGGTGGACATTCAAAATGGGAAGAATCCCTAATGATTCATAATGGCGAAAGGAAACCAGAAGGGGTAAGAGACTCATGACCATTGCTCCTCAGATCCATTTTCACTTCCTAAATGGATCTTCACACACACACACACACACACACACACACACACACACACACACACACGGGGTAAGAGACTCATGACCATTGCTCCTCAGATTCATTTTCACTTTCTAAATGGATCTTCACACACACACACACACACACACACACACACACACACACACAAACAGACTGCTCATCACTCAGGTCCTGGGGACTACAGGAAGGTGGGTTAGCCCAAGTCAGATGATGTTCATTCTCCCTTATCGAGCCCCAAATAATGATGCATAACCAAGAGCTATGTGTGTAGCTAACAGAAAGAAAATGAAAACCAAGAGCACCCTTTGTTCTTTTTCTTAAAATGTTTCCTTAAAAACAGGCACACGGATGCCAAGGGATGCGATTATTTTGCTTCCGTCCAGTTACTCCATCCAGCTTTCTCGTCTCGCTGTGCGCCTGCTCAGGGCCCCACAAGGGCCCACTGCTGATTATCTCTGAAGAGCAGCACACTCTGCCTTCAGGTAACTACCTCACCACCTGGGAAGGGATGAAAAGATGTTTCCAGCGATAGTTCCGATATCCCTGGTTAAGATCAGACCAGGGTTTGGCTCTAAAAGAGTTCTACTTTGTTAGTATATAACTAACAGGAACTTCTGCGTTCCTGTTTTAACATTAAACACATTCAAGCTACATGAAAGAATTGCTAGGACTAAAGTGACTTAGCAATGACATATAGCGACGGAACTCGAGTCCAATTTCAAGGGGGAAAGGCCAACTTGAAGTCTTTCATGGCAAGGGGAGAGCACCACTTGGCGCCTTGCCTCTAGTTTTTCCAGTGGCTAAGCTTCACCTGGGGCTCTACTCTCTGGAAGGAGGGCTGAGCCTAGATCTGTGGGAGATAACAGATCCCCATTAATTATCCCTGCATTTGAGTCTATCCTGAGAAATTCGGTTCTAGCAACCAATCAAGTTAAAGCCAGCTAATACCAACCCAGAGGCTGAAAGAAGCCATTAAAACCTGTAATTATGGAGCCATTGAGACGGCTCAGCAGATAAAGGCACCTGCCATGGGGGCCTGATGACCTGAGTTTAAACACCAGGACTCATATGGTATAAAGAGAGTACCAACTCCCATAGATTGTCTTTAGACCTCTACACACATGGGCACCCACACACATACACAAAAACAAATAAATGCAAAGCTTAAAAAACTATTAACATGGTCTTCTTATACACTGTATACATACATACATATATATTTGTTTCACTATAAAATTTGTCATTAGACAAGCAGACATTTCCACTGTTGGCACAACAGCACCTATCTGATGTGGAAGGGTCTTCTGTTTTGTGTTGATTTCATTGCTTAATAAAGAAACTGCCTTGGCCATTTGATAGGCCAGCTCTTAGGTGGGTGGAGTAGACAGAACAGAATGCTGGAAGAGGGAAGTGAGGCAATCGCCGTGCCTCTCCTCTCTGGGTCAGACGCTCTGGAGCCAGCCGTCAGGTCAGACATGCTGAATCTCCCCCCCCCCCCAAGCCACCACCTCGTGGTGCTACACAGATTATTAGAAATGGGTTAGTCAAGATGTGAGAATTAGCCGATAAGAGGCTGGAACTAATGGGCCAGGCAGTGTTTAAAAGAATACAATTTGTGTGTTGTTATTTCGGGTGTAAAGCTAGCCGTGCGGGAGCCGGGCTAGCCCGCAGCTCCTTCTACACCTATCTCTATTAATTCTTTTGTTGGTGGTGATCCTTTTGTTTTCTTTTTCTGCTGTTGGAGACTGAACTAAGCATTCACACATGTTAGGCAAGGGCTCTATCACTGAGTTCCAGCCCCTATAAATGGAGTGAAGGAGACAGAGAAAGAGAAAGAAAACTATATTAAGTCTTGGACTCAGGACAAATGGCTGAGATTGCCATTTAACATATCCAAGTGGAGGGTGGCCACCAGTCTCTCTCAACAGCACCAGTACCTGTTACAGAGTCCTGGGCTCCTCTTAACACTTCTCAGCCTGCCCCTTACCCTAACTCTCCAGCCCAAGGGCTGGGCTTCCCTTCCCCCAGCCTCTGATCCCTATATAACCTCAGCCATTTTGGCTACCCAGTCTCTTGGTCTCTTGCCCTCCTGGCTCGCTCCTGGCCTCTTCGTTCCTCTCTCCTTCCCTCTTTCTTACGGCCACCCCCATGGCCCCATTCAGCCTGGACCCTTCTAGATGCCACTGGCTGCACTCTCATTTCTACAATAAATCTCCTCCACCCATCCCTAGGGGCATCTCCCTCATTTCCCTCCCCCACCCCTGCCATCACCCTGGAGCATCTCCCCCAGTAATTCTAAAGCCCCCGCCTTTATTTCAGAACTACCTTGCTTTGTTTAATACATACGGTCATTCTACAAAGACCCATGAAAATTAATTTTATTATTTTATTCTTCTGCTTGCACACGTGAGAAGAACTGGGCAGGCTGGAGGCCAAAGGAGCTGGAAATGTTTTCAGAAGGAAATAACAAGCAAAATCCAGTCCTGTTTGCCCTGTGGTCAAGGCTAATCCCTTCAGCTTGCCAGACAAAGTAAATAAACAAGTAAGTGTTGACTGAGCCTGGATCTAGCTTGAGAAACTGATGTGATTATGAAATCCACAGATTATGTGGCGGTGCTAATGGCACTTTCATTTACTTCATCCAACAGTGGCTTAAATTAAAGCAGAACAGAAGAACTAGCCCCAGCAGCTAAAGTAAGGAGGCTACCACCCGTCACCTGTGATCTCTCCCTTCCTGCTAACCTATCAGCTTCCTGCATGTATTCATATACTTATAAACAGACCCAGGCAACTGGAAAAAATTAGTCTGGAATCATTAGCCTGAAGGCATACATGAACTTAAAAGCCAGTAAAGAGGCTGGAGAGATGACTCAGTGGTTAAGAGCACTTGCTGCTCTTGCAGAGGACCAGGGTTCAGTTCCCAGCATCCGGGTCCAGCTGCCTGTAGCCCAGCTCTGTGGAATCCGACACTCTCATTTCCATAGGTATTCTCATACATCCACACACAGGGTGGGGCATACACATGACTAAAAGGAAATCCTTCTTTGAAGTCAGTAGAAATCATTACTGCAAAGTGTAAACTGTGTTGTGAAATAAAGGGGCGTGCAAAAACATAAGAAAAAAGATAATATATGGGCTGTAAAGAAAACAAACAAAAAACAAAACATATGCTGGACCCATAGCTGATTAATTACCTTACCTTAATGTTTTAAGCTGAACTCTCAGCTATTTCTACTATTAGCTAAAAGTCAGAAAAACACTATTAATGCATTTTAAAATAAAAAGTATAAAGCACTAGGCCCTAAAGTGGATCTTTATTGCACCTCTGCATTAATTTTATATACATATATATTCCCTTGGGAAAAGTGGCGATCCAGTTTGTCTTGTAGACACCCATTTCAAAGGAATCATTTTTAAAGCACAGGATTTAAAAATGCCGTGCTCTGAAGACCTTTGTAGCTTAAAAGATTTTTATGTTGAGAATGACCTGGTTTGGACTCTTGGTCTTTTTACACAATCTCCTATACCTTTTGTCACTTGCTTCGAATTATTTTGGAGGTCAAAAGTTGTACTAATGTAGTACAGGAATCACCAGGAGTGGTCCATGTCTTTAATCCTAGTACTTGGGAGGCAGAGGCAAGTAGTCTTCAAGAGATCTAGGCTAGCCTTGTCTACACAGGTGAGTTCCAGGTCACCCAGGAATACACAGTGAGGCCCTGTCTTAAAAAAAAAAAAATCAGGAATAACACTAGTCATTTCAATTTATTAAACTAATTCTTCAACAGCTGTTCATAACCCTGAATCTCAGCGATGACAAGTACTTATTTCTTTTTTCTTCCAAAGAGAAAAAAGCCAGCCTTTTTAGTAAAGCTTTGGGAAGGGTCACGGATGGCTTACAGAGCCAACCGCTCCAGTGTGCTGGGAAGGAATCAGGGAACTCTTTTGTTTGTGACTTAGTGGAGGAGGGGATACTGGTTTACACCGGTTTTCTGCCCTGCACAAGTGGAACACATTAACCAAGTCACATTAAGTGGAGGAGATCCTTGCTAGGCGCACAGCTACAGTCTGGGCTCAAAGTCAGACTTCACCACGGCAACTTTATGGGGATGGTTTTTCTATCTCTCCCCCCCCTCCCCCCCGGAGCTGGCTGACCACGGAGAACTGGGAAGCTCAGACAGGCTGGGCCTCTCTGCAGAGCCAGGGGTGGCAGGATCACCGGCAGGAACTCGCGGCTCCCGCCTAAGAGCAGCGCGGCCTGGGGTCTCCCAAAGTCCCCGAGGTCCCCGGGGCCTCCCCGCACCCAGCTCACAGCGCTCAGGCCGCAGGCGTCCCCGTGGTCCCCCCCGACCCCCGCCTCGCCTCCACCCGCGGTCTCTCCGGTCCCCGCATTCCAGCCGCCCCTAAGGTCCCCGCGGACCCCGAAACTACCGCAGCCCCCGGTGCCCTTGCAGCCCTGTGATGTCCTCGCGGTCCCCCGCGTCCCTCGACATCTCCACTCGGCGCCGCAGGCGTCCCTCCCCTCCCGCCACGCCCCCGCCCTGGACCCGCTGCCCAGCCCTAGCCGTGCTCACCCGGGCGTCGCCGCGATGGTCGCCCCTCGCCTCCCGGCTCCTCGCAGACATTTTGTCCCGGACGAAAAGTGCCGCTTCCCCCTTAAAGACACAGCGTTCAATTCGCGCGTCGGGGGGCGTCCGGGAGTGGGCGTGGGGGACGGTGACGTGGGGTCTGAACGCGGAGCGCGGCAGCCCCTCTTAAACCATCCCTCGATGAGGCGTTTAGAGCAGCGGGAGAAGAACTAGTTTAATACATTGAAATTAGTCTGGGTTTTAAAACGATGCAATAGCGCAATGATGCTGAAAATGTTAATTGCGGTTCTGCACGTTTGCGTTAACCTTCCAAGACCTGGATTCAGCTAGATGGGCGAGCTGCTCGCGTTCTTTCAGTTTAAGACCTCTGATGGTGCACAACTCAGCAGTCCTTGCAATCAAGATCTAAAGAGGAAAAGGTGTCCACCAAAACATCAGCATGGGGTACTACTTTTGTCTTGACTATATTCAGCAATAGCGCCTACGTGATTTTGCAACAATTACATCAACCGCAAGCAGCTTCGTTCTAGGCGCGATAGTTTCTGTATTCCACACCTCAGGTGGGAAGATAAACTTTTTGAGGGCTTGCCCACTGGAGTGCGTGTGAGCGCCCTGGAACTTTGCAGGTTGACGGGAAGTCCTGTTGTGTAGTGTTTGCTGTTTCAGCCAAGTAAATATTCCCACCACATAGATTGTAATCTACAAATAGCAGTAAGGAAATTACTTGACAAGTTCCTGGGTGCACTGGCTAGCTCTTATGCACAATCGGCACATTCTACTCTTTATTTATTCATTAAAAAATGCACTATTTTTTGTTGATGATGTTTTTAAAATTACTGGTGTATTTGAGCAGTGCGGGTGTGGGGCTGTGCATTTTTATGAGTGCAGTGCCAGTGGGGTCCAGAAGAGGGCATTGGATCGCCTGTTACTGACTGAAGTTACTGGCTCTTGCTAGCCACTCAACGTGGGCTGGGAGTTCTTTCCGGCCGAGTGGTCCTGCTTTTACTCTCTGAGCCATCTCTTCAATCCAACGTCTTGCTAGCCGGAAGTCAATGAGCAAACAGACATTAAAAAAGAAAAAAGGAACAAGAAATCATCAGGTACACAATACAACCATTGTTAACGGCTTGGTTCAAGTAATTTAGAAATGGAGGTGCTGGGGGTTGACCCCTTGGCCTTGCTCATACTGCGCATGCTCGGCCGTGGAACTATTAATATAACTCTCCTCGTATTTTTCTTAACCTGATAGGCAAACTAGAGATGGAAAATCTACTTGTTGAATTTTCTCTTTACTATGCCAAGAATGATTTCAGAAGAAAGGAAAGGCTGCTTGAGGATCTTGAGAGGAATAATTTTGCATTGGAGAGGTTAACTATTAGATCTCTCCTACCCCTTTTAAATTTATTTAATTTTTTACACAGTGTATTTTCATCATAGACTTTCTTTCTAAAACCCCCAAAATCAATAAAAAATCACATTTAAAAACCACGGTGTATTATAGTCAGGGTTCTCTAGAGTAACAGAACTTACAGAATGAATCTATATATAGAAAGGGGAATTGTTAGAATGACTTACAGGCTGTGGCCCACCCAATCCCACAATGGCTGCCTATAAACAGAAAGTCCAGGAACCCAGTAGTTGTTCAGTCTATGAGGCAGGATGTCTCAGCTGGTCTTCAATATACACTGGAATTCCAAAGAAGTAGGCTCTACTGCCAGTGAAGGAATGGACTTGCTAACAAGGCCAGAGTAAGCAGGCAAAGAGCAAAAGCTTCCTTCTTCCATGTCCTTATATAGGATTCCAGAAAAAGATATGGCTCAGATTAGAGGTGGGTTTTCCCATTTCAAAAAAAAATCTGGATTGAAGGTGTATTGTTGCAGAATATTCATTTAACTATGCAAAAATGTTTTTCATTTGTTCAGCTATGTAAAGATGTGTTGCATTTGTTTATTTACGTAAAGACGTGTTGCTGTTTTACCTTGCCTGCCTGATTGGTTTGATAAAAAGTTGAACAACCACTAGCAAGGATGGAGGTACAGGTGGAACTTCCCATCAGGGAGAGTGTGTAGGAAGAGGAATTTAGGCTCGGAGAAGAAAAAAAAAAGAGATGCTGGGAAGACATCCAAGGCCAGCTAGTCAGATATGGAGGAAGCCAGAAACTAGGACTTGCAGTATGAAAGAAAGGTAAAATAATAATAATAAAGAGAAACCTGAGGCAAATATAGATTAATAGGAACCAGTTAAATGAAGGCAGAAGAGCTGGTGGGACAAGCCCAAGCTAATTCCAAGCATTTTATAGTTAATAATAAGTCCCATTTGCTAGGTAGGCTGCTGCAGCCTGTATTGGCTCAGAAACCCCCACCTGCTGACCATCACAAAAATCTGCTTGTTTTCCCAAGAAGCTGCTGCTTTCTATGCTCCGAGGCATCCCTGCAGTTTATCCCCTACCCAAGGAGTGGCCTAGGTTGGTGGTTTCACTGGACCTTGCTTACAGAATCTCAGTATGGGCAATCCCTCTAGTTTTTATTGTTCTCTTAACAATATATAAATAGCGTCTAATTTTTATTTTTATTTTTTTAAAAATACCTTTTTTCTCTCTGCTGCCCTGAAATTTGGCAGAGTAGGGGCGCAAGATATTTGTACTCCAGATTAATGCCAGAAACAGCTCAAAATCTGCTGTGTAATCTTTATTTAAGACAACAATAACAGAAAACAGTTTGAGCAAAGTCTTATGGAGATTGCCTAAGACATACAAGCCCCCAGCCCTGACCTTGGAATACATCTTTCTGGGGTGTCCTCTCTATGGCTTTGCTCTCTAGGTTTTTTGTTTGTTTTTCTTTGCACGCTACTTTATCTGGATTTTCTACCAGACTAATCTGGCCTCAATAAAGGAATCGAGAAATGCTCTTTTCTCTTCTGTTGTTTTAGAGTTTATGAAGATCTGAAAATGCTTGAACAGTAAAGAAGGTCTTTTTTAAACAGAGGAGACTGTCTGGGTCTTGCTGCCTGTTTACAGACACGCTTTGTTGTTGTTGTCGTCTGAGTTTCACACATGAGTGGTAGTCATTTTCAACCTCCCATGCCCTGTCTGGTCCCCACCTCTCTCCTCCTGAAACCCCTATTCTAGCAAGAGCTTCTCCTGCTTTCCTGCCTTTGTCTGTGACCCACTGAGTTTAAGTAGAGATGTTTGCATGCATGTGGGTGGGGCCTGTTTACTGGAGCAAAGGTAACTTCTTAGTGGCTACACCACTGAAGAAAATGACACCCTCTACCCCAGCAACTATTAGCTTCCATTTGTCCATCAGGAAGAAGTGGAGACTCACGGGGCCCCTCCCACAGCCCTGAGGGAATATTATTGGGCCCAGCCTCCTGCAGTCTTGTTCAGATAATCACCGCGTCAGCCAGTTTCTGAACGCAATGGCTATACCCTAGCCAGAAGACAACTTTTGTTTCACATCTCTGCATCCTCTGGCTCTTGCATTCTTCCTGCTTCCTCTTCTGTGATGTTCTCTGACCCTTGGTGGGGGTGATACTGTGACTCCGTTTGGGGCTGAGCACTCCACCTTCACAGAGGAACTGCTGTGCTCACCACTGCCCACTGTGGTTAAAAGGATTTCCCTGATGAAGGCTGGGTGCAGCATTCATCTATGGGGATAAGCACGAGGATTTAGAAGATGGTTTGACAATGGGACCCTGTAGCAAAGCAATAGTTCCCCAGTAGGGTCTCTGACCTCCCAAGCCACAGACTCTTGATGGGATTTCAGAAGCAGACAAACATTCTCTCCTTTGCAGAGGGCCTCAGATCAGTCAGAGTAGGTTACCCTTACAGCAGCCATACCAATATTGTACCCATTAGCATATCTTTCCCGGCAGTCCATCGCTGTAGCTCTCAGGATTTGTAGTTGGCTAAGACTGTTGATCATGCCCCTGCCCCACTCCAACAGTCTACACGGCACCTTATGGTACTATGAAAGCTACCCAGTAGGACAGGACACCCAGCTCGGCCCTGGCTTGATTTTGCTATGTCCTGTGACCAATGCCAGTGGTCTTTTCAGCTATCACAGGGTCTTACTCTCCAATGGGTAACCAAGAACAATGGTAATAGCCTCGATTTTTTTCAGGGGCCTTTGGGACCCGCTTGGCCAACAACGCAGAGGGTGCGATCTACACCTGGCATTAGAACTTTTCATTAGTAGCCTATGGCTTCTGGGAGGAGCATTGTCCATCCATGGAGGGTGAAATGGATCGTCCCTTTTTAAAAAGTACTAGTTAAATCTCTTCATGTGTTTCAGGTCTAGATTATTTGTTTCTTGTGGCAGTTTTGATAGTTTCTATCTTTTAGGGATTCATCCGTTTCACTTCATGTGCTGGGTATGGTCATTAGAGCATTTAAGTCCTTTTTATTGCTCTCAGTCGACAGTGGCATGCTCTCTTTCATTTGGTCCCCACACAGGGTCCTACTAAACTGTCCCTTGATGTCATACCACCTGCCGTCAGCTAGGCACCTTGTAGGAACACCTGCATGAGGTTCATTATCAGACATGGTGCTGTGGTGCTCTCCCTTACAGCTGACCACTGCACCCCAAGTTTTCTCTCTGTAGATCCAGACAATTTCTCTGATGTCATAGTCTCACAGGACACTGCTTCTCCAGAGCAGCTAGCACCCCATGTGTATAACAAGCCAACCTCTTGCTTTAGTTCCCAGGTGGGCTGGGTGAAAATTAGTGTATCAGCTCCGCAGAAGAAATGGCTTAATACACCCGATACATATCCTTTTATCATTCTGGCGACTAGAGGTCAAAACCAAGGTGTCAGCAGGGCAGTTTTTAGGAAAATATTTATGGATATTTCTCCCGGGGACGTGAATTATAGACCTGTGTGTTTTCACCACTGGTTTGGTAGCAGGGAAAAAAGATGGCTGTCTTCCTGTGGGAATTTTCAGAAAAGCATTAGAAATCAATTTTTATTTCTTAGAACTATTAGGAAGAAATGGCTTAGAGATTTGCCCCAGATTTCCACCTCCTTGTCAGCATCCATTAGCCCACTCTCCTGCCTTATTAGTTCACATCCTCCCCTCCTGTGGTCCGAAGGCGCCCTGTAAAGGCCTTTCTGGCTGCTTTGCACGGTACCACATTTGCTATTTTGGTTAAAATGCATTTAGGTGCCCGGCCGGTCAGAATCAAGCTTGACGACTACCCACATCCAAAGAAGTGCTGCTGCCTGAAAGTAGCGTTCTGTTTCTGTTTTTCAGTTGTAACTTAAAGGAAAGGGGTAAATATCTTGGTTTATTTTCCATTGTCATAACAAAATCTCAGAGGCTGGGCACATTATAAAGAAAATAGGTTATTTAGCGTATTTTTTCTGAAGGTCTGAGTGTATGGTACTGATGTCTGCTCAACTCATGGTGAGATTCACACAGGGGGCAGCATATGGAGAGTAGTGAACGGCGGGCTTCCTTATGGGCTCAGTCCCTGGAGAACTAACCTAGTGCCAGAAGACCTTCATTAACCCCTTCCAAAGGATATGCCTGGGACCTAATCAACCTTCTAGTTGATTCCAACTCCCAACATGGCTACCAGCGGAGATCAAGATTCTGGAAAAAAAATATGTAGGATTAATTTCTCTTGTGATCAAATACTTGACGTAATAACACAAGGGAGGAAAGAAAGCAGGGGTATGGAATTGGGAGAGCGCTTGCCCCAGCATGTACCATATCCTGGTTTCAATGCCCAGTATTTATAAAACTGAGCCACGATGGCACATACCTGTAATCCCAGCGTCCAAGGGGTAAAGACAGGAAAATCCAAAGTTCATTCTCAGATGCCGAGCAAGTTCAAGATCTGCCTGAGCTACTTGAGACTCTGACTTAAGAGAGGGAGATCTACTTGGGCTGTTTGAGAGGGGTTAGTCCACCGCTGTAGGGAAGTCATGGCTGTGGGAGTGTCAGGTGGCTGGTTGATTCAAATAGGTTGATTCAAGAAGCGAGCCTGAGATAGCCTTCGGAGTTCACTTCCCAGTGACCCACTTCCTTCAGTGGGGTCCCATCTCCTAAGAGTTTTATAACATCTCAAAACAGCACTGCCAACTAGGGACCGTGAGTGCAAACACAGGAGCCCAAGGGAGACATTTCACATCCGGTTAGAGCCATTCCCAAGTGATAGCGCGAGAGGAAGGACAGGAAAGCAAACGGGAAGAAAAGAAAGAGCAGCTGCAGGCGTTGCGTGGAGCGCACAGGAGAGCAGAACAGCCGGCAGGACACGGGGAGTGTGCCTACTGCTTGTTCTAGTGTCTGCTGTGACGGGCTGGAGCAGACATCTGCTGTGGGCTTATCTCTCTGCGATTCCAGGAGCCCATTTCTCCAGCTGTGGTCAGGGTTGCCATGACCTGACCCTGTTGGCCAGACATTTCCCACAGGTTCCAGAAGGTTTTAAACGTCCCTTTCTTAGAAGGAAAAAGATATGCTTGCACGAAAGTGCTGGGTTAGAGATTTTTCTGAGAAAACTATAAAGAACAAAACCAGAATGAACTCATTTTTCTTTTTTTTTTCCCTACCTACTTTGCACTGGGAGAAAATTAAATAATTACCTTTGGATGCATGACTTGGATTAGACAAGTAGAGTTCTGATATTCCGGTCCACAGTGCGTTGCTCTGTCTCCAGAGAAACTACCAGAATACTGTTACACTGACTTTGTCTGGCTCTGCTTGGAGTCATGCAGCCTGTCTGCTTGTCTGGGACTTAGCCATTCCAGAATCTTCTGCCCTCGCCTCCCGGATTACCTATTCTTTGAGTCCCAGCACTTACGAAGAATTCTTAGATCACTTTGAAATGGCAGGTGCCCCCAAATGGCATATTTTATATATTCTCCTCCTCCATAGAGCCAGGTATATGCTGGGCATGATTCTAGGCAATAATAGATCTCAGTAAACACTAGGAGAGGGATTGAAAATCCAACACGAAAAGTATAATTAGGAGTAGATCTCAATACTGGAGCATGTGTTCAGCGTGTTTGGTGTCTTGGGTTGATCCCTAGCACAGTGCCCCCCACACCAATGCATGTGTCGCACCCCTTATGTCCAGCAAGAGTCAACCACTCCGTGGGCACAGAAAGCAGGATGTCGCTGCTGGTAGCTGGAGAAGGAAGAGGGCATCGGTGATTGATGTGGGCAGTGTTTCAACTGTGGCGAAGGCCTCCAAAGGCTGCGTAACAAGGTGGTGTCCTCCGTGACTCAGACCATGCTTTTAAAGGCCCGGTTTGAACGGCACGGTGGGCAGACTCCGGTTCCTGAGCTCAGCAGCCCACCTGCTGGCCTCATTTTTTTTTTTTAAAAAAAAGGGAAGCTTTACAACATGCTCTTACTTTAGGGCTGTTGTCTTTAAAGTTTGTCTGTGTGAGAAGACTTGGAACAGAGTCAACACCTACAAGCAAAGTTCTCGAGCCTCCGAGTCTTGGGGGAAAACTCAGTAATGACACACTCATGGGAGTTTTCTGATCTGTTTTCTTCTGTTTTGGTTTTTGTTCTGTGACCTCTGTGTGGGTTTAAGCACAGCAGACCCCACTAACTCCCTGTGATGTGTGCCCTCACATGTGCCCAACCCCCTGGAAGGCACCAAGCTGGTGGCTAGGCAGGGGTGGGGTAGCCACACCCAGAGTATCAGGGCTCTTTTCTTTCAGGCTGCTCCCCCTGCCCACTCCCCCAGTTCAAATCAAGCTGCTATCAGCTCCTGTGTATATGTCCTTATCTGTGCTTCTTTCTCTAGATCAAGTGAGAAAATAAAAAAGTGACTCTCTTACCTGGGTGGCCTAGGTGCTATAGTGCACAATAGGAAGGGGAGCATGCCCTGTGAGAGGGACCCCTTAAAAACAGGATTGTGGATAGGGAAAAGTAAGTTCTTCATCCTTCCCTGTACTGTATGCTGTGGGCAAGCCAAGGGGCTGGCAGCTGCAGACTTCAGCTTGAAGGCCCTTTTCTTTATTGATAATTATTGGTATGCTATGACATCTGTTTCAAGTTCTGTAAAGTTGGCATCTAAGATTACTTTTTGCCTTGGTTTCCTATTGGGACATTTATCAGGTTTGACCATGGAAATATTTCATAAGAAATATTTCTGACAAACCTTAGGCGCAGCTTAAACTTATCACTATACTTCTGTTTATTAGTATGATACTGTACTTATTTTGCCCATACCTCAGTATTATGGGATAGTTCCCCTTTTCTTCAAGTAGGTCTTCATTGGACGGTGACTGAGAGCTTCCATCTTCTCCCTAGGTTGTACATTTATAGCACCGGGGAGAGCAGGAATGCTGGGTACCTCAAGCATATCATTGGGTTTGAATAACATAAAATGATTTCCTTGAATTCTAACTTTGGGCCCTGTACATGGAGCTGGTACAGAGTGGAGAGCAGAAATCAGTGATCTGGCCTCAGTCCCCAGTCCATCTTGTCTGTTCTAAATGGAAACCCTGCACTAACTACTTGGGAATGCTCAAGGGTTAGCGATGGGGAACAAAGGCAGGGCAGTAGCTAGGGACACAGGCTTTGACAATGGTGGCTCTGGAGTTGGGTTCTGCTACTCCCTAGCTCTGAAAGCTAGATGGAGAGGGCAGTGTTGGACCAAAGGAATAACTTCATCCTTGTGTAGCCTGGTGGCCTAGAGATTTTTCTTGGAGTTGCTTATAGGAGCTTGGATGAACTATGCAGTTGTAGCATTAAGAGGTTCATGGTGGCTCATGACTTTAATCTCATCAAAAGCAGAGGCAAGGCAGATGGATCCAAGGCTGCATAGAGAAACCCTTTTAAAAAACAAAAAGACCAAAACACCACAACAAAAGGAAGTTCACCCCAGCATGGGTGGCATCTCCTGAGAGCCTCATTGCTGGTGTTCCCTGGGTGGGTTATAGGCAGCTACATCATCAAAGCGGCCACCCAACGCCCCCCCCCCCCCCAGTAATTGTTGGCCACTCTCGTGAGCTTGGTGACCTATGGCAGCTTTATCTTCTCTCCATGAGATCCTGTCAATAGGTCCCATCTCCTAAGGGTCTCCTGTGGTGATTCAAGATGGCGACCGCCATGTCCCACCCCTTTTGGTAAAGTGGTTCTATTATCTCCTAGTCCAATGTATCTGTCTCTTCTGCTCCATCCTTGCATGCCTCCAATGACTTGGACTTGATTGGGGTGGCCAGAAAGACAGACAGACAGACAAAAAAAACCTCAGATCAGTTGATGGGCTCTCAACTGGGGAAACCTCAGGATCCCAGAGCAAGAGTGTTTATTACATAGAGTTGAACAAGGATACTGTTTACAGCTGGACAAAGAGGTGGGGTTGTTACGTACAGATAAACAAGGAGGCGGGGTTTATGATCAAGAGGGGGATCTTGGTCAAGGGGACATCAATCTGGACAGGAGCAGTCACTGTAGAGGGCAGTCTTCAGGCTGTAAACATCTAGGGGTAGGAGGAGAAAGCTATGATAGACATATCATGTGCACGCTTTCTCACACAAGGCCTCCCAAGGAAGGCTTTGCCATCACAAAACACCCAAATCTTTTGTTGGACTAAATTCTAACAAATGCATGTGTTAGGTACATTTCAAATACATATGCTTGTGCTAATTATCCTTTATTGATGGTATTTTACATAGGAATTAAAAGAATTACCAGTTAGTTTCGCAGAGATAACTGAGTTGGTAGAGTGCTTGCCTTGCAAGCATGAGGGCTAGGGCTTGAGTTTGATCCCGGGACCCCTGCTAAAAAAATCCAGGTGTGGTGGCCAATGCTTGTACTCCCAGTGCTGGGGAGGCAGAGACAGATGGATCCCTAGGGCTCAGTGGTCTGCCAGTTTATCCTACTTGGCTTGCAGAGGCTGTCCTCTTGTACACACACACACACACACACACACACACACACACACACACACACTCCCAGTTATATGGGCAGTGTCCTGTTTCCTACCTCTCTCCCAAGTGTACCTTGAATTGGCTCCGGATTTTCTAACAGATTGAAATCCACAGTTTGCTTCTAGTGCAGTTGGTGCCTCCACTGTTGGGGATTTCCATATTCCCACATTTCAACTTCAATGTCCTCAAAAAAGCATTTTTTTGCCCAATGACTGAAAGATGAAGAAACAGAACTTCCATCTATAGGACCACTGGAGATTTTGTGTTATAAATTTGAAATAGTGGAGCTGTCAAATATAATGTCTTTATTTGGCAAAGGCAACTTTTTATTCATATATTAAATATTTTACTGATTTGAGCAAGATCTTTAAAGTTGAGGGTTTTTTTCACTTTTATTGTGGTGATTATTGCTTGTTACTTAACTATAAAATTCACGTGTTGGTGACAGATCATGACGTAGGTCTAAGACTGTTTTCCATAAAACTACACCAGAGTGTGTCTCAAGGGTCTGCAACTCAATAGCAGAGTCCTTGCCTATCATCACGGATTCCTTGGGTTCCATCTCTACCTTCCCTAAATTTACTGGAATGAAAAAAAAATCATCATTTTTATATATTTGTACTGTAATTCTTCTTTTCTTTTACTCTCTGATTTATTCATATGCTTAAATAGACATTAGTCTGTCAAAGAAAACTCTTTGGAAGTCAGCTTTCTACCTCATGGGGTTGAAGACGGCAATCTTAAGAATTTGTTCTGGTTGTGAAATTTTATGAGTCTTCTAATTAGGCTATATAAGGAATTGTTCTTCCTGTCATTTGAATTAGTGAACAAAGAAAGATGCTCTGGAGACTTCCCAAATGGGGTTGAAAGAACAGCAAGACAATGAAACATTTAAACACTTTCTAACGGCAACAATGAATTTGTCCTCAGCTACTCCTATCGCACTCATCCCCATCATAGACAATGGTTATACACTTTGTGCCCAAGGCCATGGAATCTTTGCTAAGTTGAGTTGGAGAGGTAGACTCCAGTAGTGACTAACCAAAGCTGCGTCTATCCCCAGGGCTTCTTATGGATGCTCAGATTCCATCCATCTCTGCCTGAGCTGGGGTATCAGGAAGAGACTCATGCCTGATGCTGTCCTTCTACTGACAGGTTCGTGTACAGTATCAGAGGTCAGACCTCAAGGATGCTCACTGGCCAGCTGCATCGTCAGAATCACTGTAAGAGCATGCGTAACTACCAAATCATATCTGGGAGCTGGGATTTGCCCTTGAACGTGTCTGTGGTTTGGATGACACATCCCAAAGTTTGAGCACCATGCTCATGTAAGGTAGGGTTGGTGAAGGAAACAAGACTGGAAACTCGGTGCAAGGCTGAACAAACGGAAATTAACCTAGTTTGCTGCCTCTGTTACAGCACAATGTCTCTAATTGCTAAATGGGCAACCGTTTGTCCTTAGGATTTATTCTTCAAAATCAAGACTTATTTCAAAATAGGGCCAAGGGCTACAGAATCAAAACAGAAGATGCTGATGATAAGGCAAGTTACAAGTGACACCTATCACCCATGGCCTAAATGAAAGGGCAGGAAAACCTTGGGTCTCTAATGAGAGTCAAGTCAATCAACTCTTCTCAGAATGGATTTGCAGTGGGGGCTTGGCACCTGGAACTTAATAGCTGGTTACAAGGACTGCCACGGACAATGGATAATTTACATTGCTGCTTCATGTTAGATGTGTCATAATTGTGTCTGTCATGGCAGCAAGGTAGAGGGGTTTGGAACACGTTGCAGCTTTCTAGAGAAATTACAAGCTGCTATTCTGAGAATGGGGGCCTGCTGTCAGCCACAGCTGGAGGCTGCACCCCTAGCTTCAAAGGACGCAGCACTTACCCAAGTTCCTCTGTGTCAGAGGCCAATGACCCTTTGTACTGGGCCGTAAGCTAGCCAGTTGTTTCAGACAACACTGCCTTCCTCTGTTCTCCCTCCCACCCCGCCATCTCCTCTCAGCAAGTTATGGCTCAGGCAGTGAGTGTGTAAGTTCTGTGTCAAAATCATTTGGTACAATTCAATATCTTTTCAAGAGAAAGGTTCTCCGCAGTCTTGAAGGTGAAGATGCCATAAGTTGCCACCTGGGGTCTTTTAATAATTAAGAAAACCATTTGGGCTATTAAATTAAGAATGGATTATGGTGAGATGGGCCAAAGTCAAAGACATATCCAAGAAGGATATTATACTAGGTTAGGGAAAGATGAAAGCTTAGATTTTGAAGGAATCCATAAAAAGGAGAGATATTTTGGTAAAATTGACAAGGCATATTTAGAGATTGGTCATGGGGATTGGGGAAATATTACAAGGGTAATAGCCAGTTTGGTTAGATGGGCAGAGCTGCCCTTGCGCAGGAAAGTCAGGGTGAAGTACAATGTCTATTCTCTTCCAGAGGGACCCCTAAGATCTTTTAGAAGAGTCTGATATCTGTGAAAAAATCGTGTGATCTGAATGGGTGTGAGGTAATGCCAAACATGTGGATAGATCTCAATATGTCAGAATGCCGATGAGGGATGTTGTGAAAAGGTCTGGGCAAACTGGAAGGAGGATATGCCAGCATTGGTGCCAACACCAGAGAATGGGTAAGAAAGGGCTGCTTGGAGGGGCTTTGCCACAAAATGCTTTCATATAGCATCTCATTCGGACATCACTCTAGCCACGTGAGATAGATTTGATTTTCCTCTTACTTTTAGATAATAACTGATGCCCAATTTATCAATTACCTGCCCAAAGCTATTGAATAGTGAACAGAGCTTTTAAATGAAAGCTTCTGAAGATGGAGATCCTATAAGTTCCACTGAGGATCATTAGGAGAGCTACATTAAAAAAAAAACTTTAAATCTCTGAATTAAGAAGTGGTTTCCAATGCAACCATGAAAAATGGGGAAGAAACGATTGGGTATTGCTACGGGACAATGGTCTTGTACTCTGTAAAGATTTGTCACTTGTATTGTTTTATAAAATGCTGATTGGCCAGTAGCCAGGCAGGAAGTATAGGTGGGACAACCAGAATAGGAGAATTCTGGGAAGAAGAAAAGCTCAGTTTTCAGTCATCACCAAGACACAGAGGAAGCAAGATGAGAATGCTTCACTGATAAAAGGTACCAAGCCACGTGGCTAACACAGACAAGAATTATGGGTTAATATAAGCTATAAGGGTTAATAAGAACTAATAGGTCAACTACTTTATAATTAATGTAAGCCTCTGTGTGTTTCTTTGGGACTGAATGGCTGTGGTACCAGGTGGGACAGAAACCTCTATCAACCTGATATAAAGGTCGTTATGGTTGACTTTAATGTTGACTTGCCACAGGTTAGGATCATCTGAGTAAGGAGACAGTTCTTTCTTACCTGAAGAACTGTCCTGGCTGCCTTGATTGATGTGGGAAAATCCACACAACAATCAAAAGGTGCAAAAATGCAAACATCTAAACAGATGAATAGATAGAATATGGCATTCACACACAACAGAATACTCTGTAGTCCAGACTGGCCTCACACTCACTGAGGAAGGCCTCCAACTGTGGCAATCCTGCTACCTCCGCCTCTCAAATCCTGAACTTGCTGGTGATAAATCATCCTAGCTATTATTTATATTGTTGAAGTTTTGGTTGTGAATCTTAGCATTTAACATCTGAACTGTCTTTCCAGCTCAGTTATTCATATTTTAAATGAGATTCAAACATATACTATGAAATAGATACTTGAAAAACCTAAAAGAAAAAGTTTTGTTTAATTCTATTCATACACAATTCATAGAACATAAAGTTTGTTAGTAGGTAAGGGGAGTGGGGTAAGGGGAGACCAGGGAGGTTTCCTTTAATGGACAGTTTCCGTTTGGGCTGATGGATGGTGGTGATGGTTGCTCATTAGTGTGTGTCTACTTAACAACACTGAACTGTACTCTTTAAATGGGTACAGTGATAACCTGTCTATTTTATCACAGTGAAAATTGTCTTAAAAGTGAGCTCCCCGTGTTCAAGGACGAGCTGTGTCTTATTTGTCAGTACATGCCATTTGACGGCAGTGATGCAAATTCAGTTTTATAAAGTGGTATCTTTGTGTATTTCCTACAGAGCTAAAAAAATCTGTTGGTATAAATTTAAATTGCATTTTCCTCTATGATTTCCAAATAACACTTTCAGAGATCTGCCATAAATGAACAGTGGGGGAAAAAAATCTCCTCTCCTACTTCCACATCCCAAGGCTTTCTGCCTCCTTCCTTATGCTATGCCAGGAAGATTCTAGTGCCTGGATCGATTTATAGCAGATCATTATTCTGCCAAAGTCTGAGGAAACCATCCTGGTCATGGGTCGTTCCTTGCCAGGACATAGATTTAAATGGAGAAAGAATGATCCAGCATCCACAGAAGTCTGTACTAACCATTTTTTCCATTTCTATTCCTCCCTAACAGCCTCGTGACCTAGTGCCACAGGCATGGCCAGGTTCCTGCGTGTGCACATTAAGCAAGTCCTTTCATTTCCTCAATAAGCCATTTCCTCCTAGAGCAGAGCCACGCTCTGCCATCTGCTGAGCCCTGTGTCTGACGGTGTTCTTGCAGTCAGGGCTTGGATGTGGTGATGACAGGGAGAGAAACAAGGGTCCACTCTGCAGGATAAGGCCGGGTTCAGGGTTGCCTGGCAGGGTGAGCCTGATCCCCTGGAAGGTTTAAACACACCCAGTGACTCAGCGTTTTCAAACCCTATCTCTGGTTCCTGCCTCAGCTCTTCATCCAGTCTTTCATAACCATTACCAGATGACTTAATTTTCATTACAGTATCCCTTGTACCACAAAAGATGTTTCTTTGAGCATTGCCATGGAGACGGACTCAAGTCCTGCCGCCTCTGAGTAGTTAGTAAGCTCACCTGATTCTGTCATTTCCTTTTTTCAAGACTGCCAAAACAATTCACAAGGCCAATGAATACTCTGTTCCTTATGCTGTAATTAACATTGCCACCATATTGTCACAACTACCATGTGACCTGGGGCTTCCCCTTCCACCTGTGTGTCATCCCTGTCCTCCACAGGTAAAAGTCCTGCGTTGTCACTGCATCTGCCTTTACTATCCGCAGTGGCACGCTCTCTCTGTCCCCTAACAGCACCCCAACCACAGAGAGCCAGAAAGGAGGAACCACCCAGCCGTTCCCACCTCTGTACTTGTTTCTGCCCTGCAGCTCTCCAGGGCAGAATGAATGCTGGCATCAGGGAAGTGCTCGGGTAAAATCTGGAGGTGTAGTATCTGGTCCAAGACACCATCACCCAGGGTGAAGCTAGCCAATGGCTTCATGAAACTGTGAGTGGATTGAGTGAGTGACTAGATCAGTGAGATGTGAATCACTGCTCAAGGTTCTGGTAGCCTCTCCCTGGTATGAACACACTAAACGTTCTCAGCTTAAAGCTGAGCCTTTTTACTCCAGCCCACAAAAGTTGGAAGGCAATGCTTAGGTCCACTCACCAGAACAAGGTCAAAATCTATTACATAATCAATATCCTGGATCCTTGGGCCTGTGTGGTGGTTCCCACCCTGAGTTTGGCCAAGCTCAAAATCATGATCACAGCTCTACTTCTCAGAAGACAGGGGAGATGGCAAGTAAGCATGAGGCCCTGAGTTCAAATCCCCAGCAACCAAGTAAAAATCTGGGTGTGACTTCAGGTATGTCTGTTACTGGGTATGAGGGTTGGAAACAGGATAACTGGGACTTGCTGATTGCCAGCCTAACTCTGGGTTCAGTGAGCAATCACTGAACTCAAAGGAATAGGGTGGAGCATCATAGAGTCGGATGCCAATGCACTCCTCTGGCTTCTGGGCACATACACTTGCACACAATGTATATATGCTCGTATATCGGTCTTTCTGTCTCGTTCTCTGTCTCTTTCTCTTACACACACACACACACACACACACACACACACACACACACACACACACACACTTCATAGTGGACTAAGGTAGAAACCAGGTTTAAGAGTCCTAAACTTGACACCTCTTGCCATTAGCCAGACAGTAACTTAATAGTACTTTGATTGGCTAACAGTTTGTGGTGTAAAAACAGCTCAGATAGTTTCCTTTGTTCGGTTATTCAATCTGAAATCTGCTATGTGATCTAGTATGCTCACACACAAAAGAAAATTACCAGTATTTCCACGCTACTTTATTGCTGATGGGACTGCCTGGTTTAAAGCATACCTTGGTACGGGAAAGAAAGACACACAACTGTTGGGAAGTCATTATGGGTGTTTACCAGTGTCGAAGTTATAGCTGTGTAAGGCTTTCCTGAGACATTATGATAAAACCCAAACAGAACACACAGAAGAATGAAATAATAAATCCTGCCTCCCTTCAGTAGCATCTCCACCAAGATGCCAGAGGAATCTGGAATTCGAGGCATGCTCTTGTGGGTAGCCGGGATGGTCACCATAAGAGAGGAATGTTTTTCTCACTATTCTCATCACAGCTTGAAGGAGCGATCACATTGCCTAGCTTGGAAATGGATTTTTTCCTTCCCCAGTAGGTTTATTTGCTCAGGTTCCTGTTTGCCAGAGGAGGGCTGAGGGCCCAGGGCCAGGCAGAGGCAAGTCTAGCTGTGTGCTCTGGAGGGAGCCATGTCCTCCTGTTTCTTGGTAATTTGCTGTAAATTGGCGCTGCTGATCCTCAGAGTTTTATCCAGTTCTGTTCTTCTCCTTCGGTTGGAATAGCATTCGTTTTCCTTGGCTGTGGGATATGGTCCGTGACCTCCGCGCTGGCCCTCACATTACTGGCTGGTATTTCACAGTAACCAGATTGGCATAACGTCACCCATCTTCTGCATGTTTGACTCTTGCGTTTTCGTCAGCAGGGACTGCTCACTGTTTTCCATCTTCGTTCAGGGAAACCAGAAAAGTATTGCTTTGAAATTGATTTTTTTTTTAGTATGTTTTTCTAATGAGACTCCTCTGTGACCTTGATTGTGTTTTCCCATCTCTCTTTTGTTTTCACGTGGAGACTCAGTTGTTTTCACAGTCTGGAGCACCGGGGCGAAGCGGGGGACTGTACTCTATGCTGATCAGAACCCATGTGGGTCTCTGGGGTTTCATTAGTATAGAGTTATTTAGGGGAACTGCATTTAGAGGGATATTTTGGCGAACTGGAGTGTGTCGGGGGAAAAGCGAACAGGTTGGTCCAAGCAGTACATGATGAATAATTAACAGAGAGGGAAGGCCTGAGCGAGACAATAGCTGTCTGTAAAGGCTGTGCTAAGACACAGCTACGACTGCAGTGGGGAGTTAGTGGGAGGCAAGCTACAGCTTATTATGCGATTATATTAGCAGCACGAATGTTAGAGCGGCCCAGCTCACGGAGAACTTCATTTCCCTTTTTAGAAGTTAGATAGAAAGCCAATATCCAAACATCCAGGCTGGTATAATGGGTATGACTCAAATCCCCACTGGGAAGCTGAGGTAGTGAAAGTCACTTGAGTCTGTGAGTTCCAGGACAACCTGTGTCACACACTGCTTTGTTTTTTCTTTGTAGATGTATGTGTGCATGTGTGCGTGTGTGTATGTGTGTGTGCGCACGCGCGCACGTGCATGCACTTATGCGCTGAGATCAGAAGACAACCTTGAACATCATCTCTCTAGTGCTAGCCACCATTTTATTGGTAAAGTCTCTCACTAGCTTATAACTTACTGAGCAAGACTGGCTGGCTGGCCAGTGAGTATCAGGGATCTGCCTGTCTCTTCCTTTCTGTCCCTGGGATTACAGTAGTTACCACCCTATCCATTAAAAACATATTAAAAGGGTTTTTTTTTGACAGTTTCATGCATGTGTATAATAAATTTTAGTTGTTTCTGCCTCCTCCCATTCTTCTTGCTCATTCCCCTTCTCCCAATGAAACTCTTCTTCCCAGCAAGTGCTTCTTGTGTTCTCCCCCCCTCTCTTTAATTTGTTGTGGGTGGGAGGTTACTCAGGAGAATAAGGGCAAGTTACCAGTGACTATATCACTGAAGAACACCTTTCTCAATAACTGTTCATTGCCAACAGTTCCTCAAGGAGCATGGGGTATCATGAATCCCTCCTCATTCAAGATGAAGCGCTGTTGGGCTCAGTCATCTGAAGGCATTGTGAAGATAGCCTCATCTTCAGGAGCTCATGAACACAACTGCTATGCTACATCGGGAAGACATCTTTTTGCTGCACCCCTTACCATTTTCTGGCTCTTGCATTCTTTCTATTCCCACTTCAGTCATGGTTCCTGAACCTTGGGGGACAGTGATCCAGCTATCCTGTTGATAGGGAAGCACCTCACCATTATGTCGTCATAGTATTTTGGTTAGTTATGGGTCTCTACTTTAACCTCCACCCAATGCAAGCAGCCTTTCTGACAAAGGCTGGATACAGCACTAATCTATGGGTCTAAACAGGAGGCTTCAGAAAACAGTTTGACAAGCCTTTAGCAAAACTGCAGTCCTAGATTCATTCCCTATGTCTGGGACTTCCCAAAAATATGGACTTCTGACAGGCTTCACAGAACCAGGTATAAGTTCTCTCCTGTGGAGTGAGCCTCCATTCCAGTCAGGAAGTGGTTGGTTACCACATGACAGTCATGCCGCTGTTGCAGCAGACAGCACTTTCTTTGTGGTGGTTCATAACTGTGGCTCACAGGATTCATAGCTGAATTGCACTGCTCACCATTTTTCTCCCCCAACAGTCTACAGTGAATCCTCTTTGGAACTATGAAAGATACCCAGGAAGGAGGAGGCTTCCAATCAGCTCCAGCTTGATATTGCCATGACCTGTGACATAGCAAGAGGGTCTTACCATCAGGCTTTGGTGGGCAACCCAGAACAATGGCAATAGCCCACATTCTTTTGCAGGTGTCTGTGGGACCTCCACAGCCAATAACTCGGAGGCAGCTGTCCCACATCTGGCACTAAGATTTTTGTTTACTAGGGCATGACTTCTGGGAAGAAATTCTCCACCATGGAGGGTGCCTCTGTTTGTAGCTTTTGTTTCTAGATGATGTTGTTTAATAAATTTGTAAAGTAATACATTATCATATGGCTTTTACACACATCCTTAGTTTGGTTACTCCTTCTTTCTTCCTCCTCTTCCTTCCCAACTCTCCCTGCTTAGACCTTCCCACTTCCCAGGATTCTCCTCCTCCACTATTGTATATGTGTATTACATTTTTATTAATTACCTATCCACTGGTTGACTTTTGGGTTGGTTACAATCACTATTATGATTGGAGCCACAATGAAGCAGATATGAGTTCTTTGTAGAGATGTCTGGAAGTATTTAATATAGCTGGGTCATAGGAAGTTATAACTAGCGTT
This sequence comes from Microtus pennsylvanicus, assembly GCF_037038515.1. Classification (NCBI taxonomy): domain Eukaryota; kingdom Metazoa; phylum Chordata; class Mammalia; order Rodentia; family Cricetidae; genus Microtus; species Microtus pennsylvanicus. The sequence goes on from NC_134584.1 coordinate 55,406,053, forward strand.
TTGAAGAACTTCCATACTGATTTCCATAGTGATTGTACCAGATTACACTTGCATCAACAATGAACAAGTGTTCCCCCTTTCCCACATCATCACCCTCATCTGTTTTATTGATTAATTGCCATTCTGATGGAGTAATTGTAAATCTCAAGGTAGTTTTTTATTTCTCTAGTGGCTAAGGATGTTGAGCACTTTAAAAAGTATTTTATTATTCATTTGTGATCTTTTGAGGGCTTGCTGTTTAGTTGGATAAACCATGCTCTCATTGGGTTGTTTGTCTTCTTGATGATAAGATGTTTTAGTTGAATGTATATTTTGAATATTAATCCTTTGCCAGATATACATTTTCCCATTCTGTAAACTGCCTTTTCATTAGATTGACATTTTCCTTTAATCAACTTGACATCATTAACCTAGACATATCTTAGAAGAGTGGAATCTCCATTGGGGAATTGCCTCATCAGATTTGCCTATAGACAAGTTTATGGGGGGCATTTTTGATTAATGATGGATTTGGGAGGACTTAACCCACTGTGGGTGGTATCATCTGTGGGTAGGTGCTCCTGGGGTGCATAAGAGAGCAAAGGCAGGAAAAGCAGAGTAGTAAGCAGCCTTCCTCCATGGATTCTGCTTCAGTTCCTGCCTATACTTGAGTATTTCTACTTTCTCCAAAAGCAACACAGGCTTCAGGAGGACCTTCTGCTCCTTCAGCCAATAGCCTCTGAAGTACGAGCCCACTGTGCTGCGGGAGCACCTTCCGCTCCTTCAGCTAATAGCTGCTGAAATACCAGCCCACTGGGGCGTGGTCTATTTATCTTTTAAAAAGAGCGGCAAGTCTCAGCTCACTCTCTTGGTTCCGGCACTGGGTTCCGGGTCCTGCTCCAGCAACTAGGCTCCTTTCCTGACGGTTGGTGTTTCATGAGTTTTACCCCCAAAATAAATACCCATTTAAATACTAACTGGTGTGGGATAGTTTCATGCATTAAACACACACACGCACAACACACACACTTCCTCATATTGCAGTGAACATGGGGTCACCCATCTCTGTGCCTGTAGCAACAATGGAGAGTTTTCAAGTGCCATCTACTTGGAAATCCCCTTCTTTTCTTCATGATAGATTTTCTACTTCCTGTCTTCTCTTCTGGTTTAGTCTTTCACTTTTAATTTTTTTTAACTTTTTTCCTGAGAAAAGACAGCAATAGAGCCAGTTAGATGGACTGTGTGACTCAAGGGTCTTTTTCTAGCCTGTAATAGACTGGTGATTTAGCTGGATATAGGATTCTAGGTATGACATCCCTTCATTCAGAATGTGGGGACCATTCCATTGCCTCCAACTTCTGATGTCGCTCATGAGAGGTTCTGCCACTCTGATTTTCAGTCCTTTGCACAGATGCCTGTTTCTCATTGCTGGGATTTTGTCTGGTTTGAACCTGTGCAGGGTTTGCTCATGCTGTCTCTGTCTGTGGGTTCATATGTGTCAGTCCTGTGGATCTAAAATTCCACAATAATATATGCAATCGATTAGATTGTTGCTCACAGTATTTACTCCTCAGGGGCCAAGGAGATGGTTCTCACATAGTAGAACTTGCTGCTCCTGCAGAGGACGAGAAGATCAGTCCACAGCACCAACTGTGATGCCTGTAACTCCACCTCCAGGGAATTGGGCTCCCTCTTCTGGCCTCTGTGGGCACCCGAACAGGCATACAAACAGACACATGGTTACACACAGAGCGACATAAAGAAAAATAAAACCTTTAAAAAACTTATTTTTTGTTATTTTATGTGTCAGTGTTTTGCTTGCATGTATGTGCACCATGCGTATGCTTGATACCTGCAGAGGCCAGAAGAGAGTGTTAGATCCCCTAAAACTGGAATTATGATTGATTGTGAGCTATCACATTTGGTACTAGAAATCAAACTTTGTTCTCCTGGAAGAGCATCCAGTACTCTTAACTCCAGACCCCCAAAAGTAAAATCTTGAAAAAATGTATTTACTCTCCTTCCCAGCCACTTATGTTGCTGGAGTGATTTTGCTGACTTTGTCATTATGACGATGGCAGCTAAAGGGCAAGCAGAGGCTTAAAAAGCACATGTGTGCTTGGGTCTATTCTCTTCTATTTATGCCATCAGAACAGAAGAACACGCTGGTAGTCCAAACAGGAAGATAAATAGCATGTGAAATAAAGCCAGTTAGTTCTAGCCAAGCTAAGCCTGCATCAGAGCCCAGCTGAGCCCGGCCTGCAGCTGCCAACACTCAGCTGATTCACAGGTCACTGAGAATATATTACTGTTATTTTAAGCCACTACAGTTTTGGATGTTTTCCACATGGCATTTTGTGAGAATATCTTTTGGTATTGGACATTGGTATATTATTGGCATGAGAAATTGATAACAATTATGTGAGGTAGATACAAGAAAAGTAAAAAAAAAAGGCTTTGGTTTGGGAAACTCATGGGCACAAGAAGGCTGTGATAGAAGTTGGGAAGAAGATGGCTGTCTGGATTATGCAATGAGGGGTGAAGTATTTTCTAAATGTAGCAAACTTGGAAATTGGAATATATACTAAAATTATCTGAATTTGTGTTAAAAGATGTCCAGACAAAGGGATGAAAATGAGAGCTAGCTGTCATTAGCTGTGTATATATTACAGATCCTGCATGTCAAAGAGAAAGGCATTTAGAAAAGAGCCAATTTTGAGCAAAAAATGTACACAGATTGGAGAGAATCCAGGAAATTCTGGGATTGCTGAGTTGAAAAAGGAGGCTTCTTTATCTTGGGCCATTTGAGGGACCATATGGAAACCTGCTATTGTAGAAGTTTCCTAAAATATATACACATATGAACAGAATCTAAATGGAGTCACCAAGTAACAGGCCAGACAGTGCCCCAACAAGACGGGCATCTCCTGCCACCAAGTAAATCCTCCAATGACAGGAATGGGCTACATCTTTGAGTTGTTGGCCAAAAGGGCCCCCGTAGAACCCCCCTAGAGCCTCAGGCAATTGTCAAGGCTTTTGTTGCATCCTCACAAACTGGTAGTAAGGCCCTATTGTTGAAAACAACACCTATATCTCTCACTGAACGTGGAGAAGGATAGGTGGTGCCTGCCTAGAGGCTTTGTCCCTACTGAGTAGTGTTCATAGTCCTGGAAGGTACTCTGTATGCTACCAGAGGAGAAGGGTAAACACTAACCTAGATATTAGCCCGACAAATAACAATAATGACCTGCCTGTGGAATACATTGGAGCAACAGTGGCACAAACATTGTCGGAGTAGCCAATCACTCTCTGATAAGATCCAATGTCCAGTCTATGAAATGGAACTCATACCTGACACTGCTAGGGTAGTCAAGAACCTGAGATAGGAAAGGCCATGGGCATACTGAAAAATCTAAACTTGCTAAATTCTGCTAAAGGTATATAAAATGACTCCAAGTACCCTGTTATACCCATAGATCAGTGCCTTACTCCACCATAACCAGGTGTTTTGAGATGTAAGGAGGTAAGTGTTGACAGAGATTTTTGTCCTGCCCTATCCTGCAGCCATTCAGCCCCAAAGAAACACACAGAGGTCTACATTAATTGTAAACTGGGTGGCCTATTATCTCAGGCTTCTTATTAACTCTTACAGCCTACATTAACCTATAATTTTTGTCTGTGTTAGCCACATGGCTTGGTACCTTTTATCAGTGAGGCATTCTCATCTTGCTTCCTCTATGTCTGGGTGACAACTGTAGACTGAGTCGTTCCTCTTCCCAGAATTCCCCAGTTCTTGTTGTTGTGCTTATACTTCCTGCCTGGCTACTTGTCAATCAGCGTTTTATTAAAGCAATACAACTGACAAATCTTTACAGGGTACAAGATCATTGTACCACAGCAATTATGCTAGTTTGTTCCTTGTATCATGGGAGGGAAGTCTTTTCCCCTCCCCTTTTGATTGGCATATATAAGGACTATGATTAATAAACTTGAGGCTGTTACAATAATCACTAGAAGCCTTTTCAACTCTATCTCCTGTCTCTTGTCTATTCCTTTCCTCAATCCTCACTTCCCTTTTCAGGAATGTGTGGACAACTTTAGGCCTCATTTTGTTTTGTTTGGACATTTTTGTATTGTTGATATTTTGTTTGTATATTTTGGCTTCTGATTTTTTTGTGTGTGTGAGGGAAGGATTATTGTATATCCCCTTTAAGTTTGTTTTGGGAGAGAGAGTTTGGCATGGAGTTGAGTGCTGGGGGTGGGTGCAGATCTGAGAGGAGTGCAGAGAGGAGAAAAGTGTGATCAGATTTTTAAAAAGTATACATATATAAAAAGGACTTCTTTATCTCCAGTGTGCTACTTTATGGCAAATCAACCATACCAAGATTGAAAAATTCAGTAGTTCATTCTATAATGGTTGGATACTTGTTCTGGTTGTAGATTTGCCTTTCTTCCCTCAGACCTTCAGTGAACACCACTCCTGGTAAACAAAAATCCTGATCATAGCCACAGAAGAATTATACACCCAGTCTAATAAATACCAGAGATCCACCTCATAGCAAGCAAGATGTGGGGAGGAGGTCTGTGACCATGAGTCCATGGTCATTTAACATCCTGCATTCTCTAGAAGGATCCACCCTCAGAATGCACTGGAATTCTAGAGTGGATCCATACTGTGAGAATCTACTTCCCATCCTTTAGGATGTACTCTCTGCATTCAATTAGAGTCCTCTGTATGGTGCTATGTCCTCAATAAGAAGCAACAAGCAAGCTTGGGAACAAAGAGGTAGAAGAAGTGGCCTCGCTAACAGTTCTAATGATTCACTGATTTTTTTTGCTTTGTTTTTTTACATGACTAGGTTCTTTGAGGTTATAGATTCTGTTCCCCAAATAAAATATGTTCTTGACAACAGACACACAGCAATGGCCTTAATGTGCCATATTTTATTTTTTATTTTTTTGAGATAGAGCCCTGCCATGTTTCCTAAACTGGTCTCAAACTCATGACCTTCATTCCACAACCTTCCAGGAGCTAGGAATTTAGGTGCTGTGGTTTGAATGAGAAATGTCATCCACAAGCTCATAGAGTTGAATATTTGGTCCCCAGCTTTTTGGAAAAGCTATGAAACCTTCAGGGAGGAGAGCTTTTCTAGATGAAGTATATCATTGGGAGTGGGACTTTGAGATTTGGTGTAGGAGGTTCTTCTGTCTATATGTTGCTTTCATTGGTTGAATAAAGAAACTGCCTTGGCCTTTTGATAGGGCAGCACTTGGGTAGGCAGAGTAGACAGAACTGAATGCTGGGAAGAGGGGCAGATGGAGAGCCACCAAGGAGCTGCCAGAGACAGACATGCTGAATCTTTCCCAGTAGGCCACTGCCACATGGTAATACACAGATTAACAGAAGTGGGTTAAATCAAGATGTGAGAGTTAGCCAATAGGAGGCTAGAAATAATGGGACAGGCAGTGATTTAATTAATACAGTTTCTGTGTGATTATTTCAGGTGTAAGCTAGCCAGGCGGCCAAGACATAACAAAGGGCCCATGATCCTGTTACAGAGATTGTATAACCTGACCTCACTTCCCATTCTCATCTTTAATTCCTGTGTGCTGATGAAATGTGGTTGGTCTGCTTCCTGACTGCCGGGCCAGCCTCATTTTTCTGCTGCCATGCCTTTACCACACGGTGGATTGTATCCCCTATGGCACTGCAAACCCAAACAAACCGTTTTCTTCCATAACTTTTATTTTTCAGAATATTTTACCACAGAGACAGAAAAGGAGCTAACATACAGTTGCTACCCTGAGTGTTGGGGGCTGCAGACCCCTGACTTCTTGACTTTCTTTGCTTGCCTCAGACCTTTGGCCTGCTGGAGTAAACAACATGTTTTCCTGTGTCTGCAGCTGCTCTGAGCACGAGACCCTCATGAGTTCCTGTTGGCAGGGGAGTGGTTTCTGGTGGGTTTTACAGCTGCAATTTCTAGGAGCTGGGGCATGACTATCAGTTAAGGATCCCTATATAAGCTTCCCTGGAGCACAGTAATGTTGGCATTCTTGTGTCAAGGATGACTCATGCCCCCATGTCTCTGTCTGTATGCGTGATTGCGTGCGTGCATGCATGTGTGCGTGCGTGTGTGTGTGTGTGTGTTTGTGTGTGTGTGTGTTTAAACATCCAGCTTAGTTCCCGGCTTGCGTAGTCGCTACCCCCATATCTAGCTGGCATTTCAGACCATTTGTATCCCAAGGCCCACAGGTAGAGAGAGGAGTAGGACCCTGGCAGAGAAAATTGATTTTTGGTCGGAAGTAAGATGTGGGACTACTTGTGCACAATGTGCAGAGAGAGGTATATTAGGTCACTTGGAGTGATCCCCGTGAGCATCTTTTCAAATCTCATCCTCTGCTTGTAAACAGATACCGCGATCAACCGGCCTAAAAAGGTGTTATTACCAATGGCTACAACATTCCTAGAATGATGGTAAATCACAAGGTGAACCACCAGGAACTGCAGAACTGAGAGTGAAGGATCTTAGGCTGCATAGTGCAAGAATAAACACTGCTTGTGAACTCAAGACCAACACAGGAAGAACAAGTTATGGCTCCTTGTCAGAAGAGAGGACCATCAAAACCAGGAAGAACTGGACCTGTGCAGGAAAAACATGGTCTGTCTAAATCATGGAGGCATCGCTCAAATGTCCCTTTAGGAGACTCTGCCATAGAAGGCACCATTGACTGACAACACCAGATATCTACCTTGGCTCCACAACTATGTGAGCAGAGGCCATGTTTCCTTAGATTGCACTGTCCAGTGACTGAATGAGGCTAAGATGCTAGTGCCAGGCTGTGTTTGCCTGTTACAGGACCCTTAACTAAACATTTGCTTCAGAAAGTCCCCTTTGCTGTGGCTGGGACTTTCTCAGAACAGTGTTGGAGTCTGAAGTGTTTCCCAGACTGGCCCCTCTTTGCTATTCCATGAGTACTATCCTGCACTTTGGTCTGAGGCCTCTCCTAGCTGCTCCTTCTCTCTATTCCTTTATCTTTTCAGGCAGTTCTCCCTGGAAATCTCTTAACAATCCATTCTCATACTGACGTATGCTCAGAAAACCCACCTATGCCAGTGCCCCAAAGCACTGTATGGCAATAGCTAGCTGATTCTGCATGCATTGCTGCAGTTTTCATTCACTGTGCTAGACAGGAGAGACCTCCTCAGCCGAGAAGCTTCAGACTTCTGGCTAGAGGAAATACGTGTTGTTTTTGAAGATCATCATTCCAAATTTCTCTTCCTGAATATCCTAGGAGTTAAATGTTGGCCACCAGGATCAATCTTTTACTTCCACTTTCTTATCTAGCACTCACCTCTTTGCCTTCCATCTCTGTTTTCTTAGGAGATTCCCCAGCCTCACCACTCCACGTTTTGCTCTTCATTTCTAAGAGACTGTTGGTCTAATTACTCTTTCCCTTTATATACCATTTTCAATATCATGAACGCACACTCCCCCATCTACTTAAGGATGGCGTATTAATTACTTTTCTTGTTGCTACAACCAAATACCCAACAAGAGGCAACTTAAAGCTCACAGGAGGTGTGGAGACACAGGTGGCTTTTAACCGTGGCTGCAGGAGTGTGAGGCTGCTTGTTCACATCTAGTAAGATCTGGGAGCAGAAAGTAAGGTATGTTCATATCAGTCTGGTTCTCCAGCCTTTCTCTTTTTATTTAAAGCAGGATCTCAGGCAATGGATTGGTGTGTGGGCCCCTGGTCCCTGTTAATCTTGTCTGGAAATAGCCTCATAGACATTCTCAAAGGATGCCGTGGTGATATGAATTAGAATGGCTATATATATATATATATATATATATATATATATATATATATATATTTGAATGTTTGGTTCCCAGTTGGTGGGTTGTTTAGGAAGGATTAGGAGGGGTGGCCTTGATGGAGAAGGTGAGTCACTGGGGGTGGGCTTTAAGATGACAAAGCCTGCACCAGGCTCAGCCTCATTCTCTTTACCTCATGCTTATAGATCAGATGTAAGCTCTCAGCTATCATTCTGGTGCTATGTCTGTTTACCTCCTGCCATGCTCCCCACATGATGACAATGGACTGGCCCTCTGAAACTGTAAGCACACTCAAATTAAATGCTTCCTTTTATAAGTTGCCTTGGTCATGGTGTTTCAGCACATTCACAGAGCAGTAACTAAGACAGATGCCTTGATAACACCATACATATTAATTTATCCAGTCAAGTTGACAATCAAAATTAACCATTACAAGTCTATCTTTTGCCCTCTTGACACCCAAGCTCATCACTTTAAACTATGGTAACCCAGCCCTGGTCCCCAAAATCTCAGAGCCGTCTTACAATGTAGAATGCAATCAATCAATTCCCATAGTCTTCACAGTATCACACTGTTCAAAAATCTAAAGTCTCTTCTGAGACTCAGGTAATCGCTTATGAACTAATAAAGTAAGAAAACAGACTAGCCAGGTGGTGGTGATGCACGCCTTTAATCCCAGCACTCAGGAAACAGTGGCAGATGGATCTCTGTGAGTTTGAGGCCAGCCTGGTCTAAAAATATACACATAGTAAACATTCATAGTAAACAGAGGATGGGGCACAGCAAGAGATGATTAGACTAAAGCAAGACTGAAAGCCAGCAAAGCAAACAATGAGCCTCATGGCTCCATGTCCATCAACTGGGACTCTTATTGGTATCACCTGGGCTCCAAAAGGTTTAGCTAGCCTCAGTCTTCCAACTGTGTTTTCTCTGTGGCGTTTCTCTTGGACCAGCTTCAGCTGATACCTGCAGCGTGCCTTAGCAAATATTCCTTGTTTTTGACATGTCCAACATTCTTGTGGTCTCTACTGAAACTTAGGTTTGACTGTCACAGCCTCATATACTGTTCACTCAAGAGTCCCATGTAGAGAATCAACCTTGCCACACAGTGCATGGCTGTTGTTTGATGTTTTAATCTATTGACTTTTTGGTGCACCCACCACCCAGCTCCCATATTAATCACACACAGAGGCTTCTTCTTAGTTAAGAATGCCTGGCTTTAGCTTGTCTTATTCCTTGCCAGCTTTTCTTAAATTATCCCATCTAACTTTTGATGTGGGAGGGTCTTCTGTTTTGTGTTGATTTCATTGCTTAATAAAGAAACTGCCTTGGCCATTTGATAGGCCAGCTTTTAGATGGGTCGAGTAGACAGAACATAATTCTGGGAGGAAGAGGGAAGTGAGCAATCACCATGCCTCTCCTCTCTGGGCAGCCGCCATGGAGCCAGCTGCCAGGTCAGATATGCTCAATCTTTCCCAGTAAGCCACAACCTTGTGGTGCTACACAGATTATTAGGAATGGGTTAATCAAGATGTGAGAACTAGCCAATAAGAGGCTTGAACTAATGGGCCAAGCAGTGTTTAAATGAACACAATTTGTGTGTTGTTATTTCGGGGCATAAGCTAGCTAGGCGGCCGGGAGCTGGGTGACAGGAAGCGGCCTGCAGCTCCTTCTACAATCTTTGACCTTGGGGCTTTTATCTTTCTCTATTCCTGTATACCTTTTCTTTACTTCTTACTGTGTATCTGACTGTGTAGCTGGGTGGCTGGGTGGATGGCCCCTGAAGTCTTCTTCTGTCCTCTCTCATTCCCAGACTTCCCCTCCCAGATTTATCCTTTTCACCTGCCAGCCCCACCTATTTCTCTCTTCTGCTTCCCTATTGGCCATTCAACTCTTTATTAGACCATCAGCTGTTTTAGGCAGGCAAAGAATATCACAGCTTCACAGAGTGAAACAAATGCAGCATAAACAGAAGTCACACACCTGAAAATGATATCCCCCAACACATGGCGTCAGTGGTTTTTCTAAAAATATTGGTGTAAACTCCCAAAACATTCTTACTCTTATAAATTTGCAAAACCAACATCATGTGTATGATTCCAAGTTCTCCTGCCAGTTCAAGGTGCATCCTGGCTCCATTGGACCACAGCTGTAGTGATCTCTGTGTGACTTCACAATGGAACCCTGGAAACGCATCTCTAGATGCCTGTTTTCCATTAGGATGTCCCCGAGGCTCTGTCCTCTCAGCTAGTCTCTTTTCAAGTGAACTTTCTATTTTAAGCTTTCAATGAGCAGTGTCTTGCCATCTGAGTACCTTTTCTATCGCCCCAGGATAAAGTCTGAAGTTTCTCCACAATGGACACTCTTTAACAATTACATCTACCCAGCCCACTCTGTCTGCCACCCTTTTATACTTTTTATGAGGTCCATACTCTTTCCTTGCCAAACATTTCTTACATTTTCTGCTCTTTTGTGCTGTAAATCTGGGTAAATGCAACAAGCGATGACCACTCCTCTGCCTGAATGCTAGACTGTCTAGAAATTCCCTCTGTCAGAAAAAATAAATTAGTTCATTACTTTTGGATTCAGCTTCACTCAAGTTTTCAGGGCACAGGCAGGATGTAGCCAGATGCTGCCAGAATATTGCCTTTTCCGTGTGATTTGAGACACAAGGTTCCCCTAGCTGCACATGCATATCTAGTTTTCATATTTGTAGCTCAAGGAGAAACAAAGAATCATTTGTATGCCACCTTAAAGAGGGAGGCGAGGCCCCCATGCTATTTTCATGTTAAGGGTGATCACCTACTCACTCACTAGAGTATGACTACCCGAGGAAAGCCAGGAAAGCCGGATCAAGGAAGGCTAAAAACCATAGATGGAGGGCACATGGATGCTAGACTAAAGTGTGATCAGGCTGGGAAAGAGCGTGCTTTCCAATGACCTGTCGAGGAAGGGAATGGGAACTGTGACTGGTTGATAATGGAGTCCAGCAGGAAAGGATGGAAGAAGTTCAATGCAGATGGCTGGCTAAGGCAGGGTCAAAGCAGAATCACATTATTTGAGTTTCTGGCCAGGATTTCTAGTAGCCATATTAGTATATCTTGATGCCTCCACCTAAGAGGAGATTGGCTATGTGATTCTCAGCATCTTCTTGTAGAGTAGAAAATACCAACACTCAAATTTTAATGTCTGGAAGGATCCCTAGTATACTTGCAGGAAACACCTTATGATGGTTAATCTTAATCTCAATTGTTAATTTAATGAGATGAAAAACCACCTGAGAAATGGGGATCCTGGTATACACATGGGAAATTATCTTTTTTTGTTGTTTTGGGTTTTTTTTTTTTGAGATAGGGTTTCTCTGTGTAACAGCTCTGACAGTCCTTTGGAACTCTCTTTGTAGACCAAGCTGCCCTCAAACTCACTGAGATCCGCCTGCCTCTGCTCCTGAATGCTGGGATTACAGGCGTGTGCCACCACTGCCTGGTGAATTATCTTGATTTGATAATTGGGGTCAGAAGGCCTGCCCACTGTGGGTGGCGTCATTCACGAAGCTTAGATCCTGACTGTATGAACAGTAGAAAGGAAGCTGAGTACAAATACCCATCACTCTCTTTTTCCTGAGTGGAGGTGCTGTGTGAACAGCGGCTTCCAGCATTTGCTTCAATGGCTTTCCTGCCGGGAACTGTGAGAGGAAACAAACTCTTCCCCCCATAACACTGCTTTACCAGAGTATTTCACTGCAGCAAGACAAGCAACGGAGACAGATTTCCTTGCCCACATGTTCGTGTTATACTCTTGTTCTAGCTATGAGTTCTTTGCCCTCATAGTTTATGGCTTTTGTCCATAAACATATATAGTGTGGGATGACATCATTACAGCACCCCAAAGTCCCAGGAGGCCAAGGAAGACACCAAACCATCAGGCTCAGGCTCACCACTCATCACAGATGTGTCGCCCACCCCAGAAGACATTAGAAACAAGAATGAGTGCCCAGATACCAGAGAAGACAGCATCCACTCTTTCTGACTTTCTGTCTTTGTAGTGAGCAAATTTTCAAACCAAGCATCCTGATGTCAGTGTGACAAATCCACAGACATGTATGAGGTCAGAGGCTGAACATTCAAAATCAGTGCCAGCCTTGGCACCCAAGGTTGTCCCCTCTCTGCTCTATCACACCCTTACATGGCCTCCAGTGTCTCCCTTTCCGACCTTCTTCCAGGCCTTCACTTATGGGTCCTGCTGTCAGGTCTGAAGTTGGTTATGTTAGGAGTTTTCACGGGCTAGCAACATGCAGGATTTTTACCACATGCCTTGTGTATTTTGAAGGTGACAGTTAAGACAGGATTCTAGACCTGAGAATCCCTTCCAGAGTTTTTAGAACATGTGCTCATTCAGAATCTACTGTAAAGATTATCCACACTTTCTTAATTCCCATTACTAATTCATTTATCAAAGATTCTACATGACATTTATTTAGGGAAAAGAGATGATTTCCTAGTTCTCACTTCCTAACTGAAATGGTTCATATTCTGGGAAGCCAAAATGGTGAGAAAATAACTCGCTGTTTCCACCTTGTCTTGTTTTTTTTTTGAGACTGAGTCCCATGTAGCCCAGGATCACGATGGAGCTGAGGCCCAAACTCTTCCTCCACCTTCCCACGGATAGGGCTACAGGTGTGTGTCTTCATACCCAGCCTGACTTTAATCTCATTTTCTTCCACATGCTACCATTTCCTATAATCTATAATATTTTCCTACTTTGTCTATCCACCAATCTAAAATAGTGTATAAAGATAATTCTTGTTTTTCTTAAACATTAACCAAAATCTAAAAATGAAGAAAACCTCAGTACTATAGTCCTCAGAACAAAAATTTTAACATTGGCCAAAACAATTCATTTACAGACTTAGAAGTGAATTCAGAGAACGAGGTGATCATAGGTGAAGCTAACAGTTAGTTACCCCGGGGTTGCAATAGCCGCAGAGAAATGTCGAGCCATTCGTTAGGATGACTCCAGCTTCCCTCTTGGAAATGGCTGCTAGTCAACCTTGGCCACAGTCTTGTAAAAAGAAATGCTATACAACAGGGCTTCAAGACCCCAACTACAAAATACAAGCTGAGAAGATGGAGCAGTGAGCTTTGCAAGGAGTCTGTCTGAGCCACGGTGGCTAAGTGAAACAGTGGGCTCTTCAGGGGCCTCATGGACTGAAACACTTTTCCTTTCCTAAATGGAAGGTCACTGTCTGTCACAGCTGCCCAGATGCAGCCGAGAACTCAAGATGAAGGGAAATTCCCAGGCGAGGCACACCCATAGGACGGAGCTATGAAATATGATGTTGTCACTGAATTCTAGGGTAGTTTGTTAGGTAACTGTAGACATCATGCCAATGAACTTACCAACCCAAGACTTTCCAGCTTAAGAACTAATTTTCTTTGTTTTAAAATTTTCAAGGCAGAGTCTCACAGTGTAGCCTAGGCTGGATGTGAATTCGACAGAATTCTCCTGGCTCTGGAGTGCTGGAATTACAGGTGTGAGCTGCTGTGCCGGGCTCAGAATTCCCGACTTCACAATCCTTGAGATAATTCTATTGTGTGCCTTCTTTGCTCTTCTCTCTATGTCCCTTCTTTAGCTCAGTGATGTACTTCTGTCGTTGGGAAGCTTAAATTCTTACTCATTTCTACATTTTCATCTTTGTACTACATTTTGAGAATCTCTTTAGTTTGCTTCCTTCTTTTTGATTCATCAATTACGTTAATATAAATATAAATAAAGTATATAAAAATATATAGTATATATAAATTAAGTGTATACATACATGCACATATGTTTGACTTCAGTGCTGTAAGTTTTTGCTATGAAAACCATTTTGTCCTTTTCTTTTTCATCTTTGTTTTTGAGAAGTGATCTCACTACATTGCCCACGCTGGTCCTGGACTCCTGGGGTCAGGTCATCTCCCACCTCAGACTCCGGAATGGCGGGGCAGCTGCCTTCTTTTCAAATGTTCTTGTTCTTTGTTTTTGTTGTTTCCAAGTCCTTTTTTTCCCCCTTCTAGATCATTTAAAGCAGTCTTATTCTGTAGTCACCTGTAGACGTCTTTTCTTCCCGAGGCATTAATTTTCAATTAATTAATTTTCAGTTTATTTCATGACCTGGCTCTCTGGTGGTTTCCTGGTGTGGTTGGGAGTTTTTAGTATGAGTCTCCTTAAAGCCGGGGTCTCCCATGGTGAGAACTGGCATGTCTTGAGTTGTTAAACTGTACCTTCATTTCGCCTGATTCTTCTACCGGAATCCTCAGTTGAGACCAGTTTGTCTTCTTGACTTAGTCTTTCGACCTCACAGGAAATTCTGGTCTCTTGGCATGTAACATTCTATTAACTCAACGCTCGAGGCAAACACGATAAAATATTAACGTTTGCCAGCTGGTCTCTTTGGTATCAACGTGTTGCACTTCTCATCCATTGAGGTGTCATTGATGTAAATAATGATGAAATTTAAAGCCTGCACCGCGATGAGTTTCGACAGAGGAACTGTGCTAGGTTCCTATGACTGTAACTAAGTAACTGAGGCAACCAATTAAAGAAGTTGACAGGTTGATTTGTATGTATGTAATGTGCTCTGTCTGCACGTGCGCCTTTATGCCAGAAGAGGACCCCAGGTCCCACTACAGATGGTTGTGAGCCACGGTGTGGTTGCTGGGAATTGAACTCAGAACCCAAGGAAGTGCAGTCAGTGCTCTTAATCCCCAAGCCACATCTCCAGCTTCTGAAAGGTTGACTTATGGCTCATGGCTTGTAAGGTCAGTCTGTGGTCAGTTAGCCACACTGGTGCCTGGGCCTGAGGTGAGGCAATACATCACAACTGGGCTGCAGAGTGGAGAAAGTGGTCACTTTTACTGAGGCTGGGAGGAAGCAGATAGATCAGAGTCCTGATGCCCACTTCCTGGGAACACTGCCCTACGACCAGAAGACCATGGAGTAGGTCCTTCCTCTTCATGGTTCAGACTCCTTGTAGTAGCACAGGGGCTGGGGACTAAGGTTTCAAGACATGTCTTGGTGGACGCTTCTCAATTACTAATCTGCCTGTGGATGAGGGCTTTTTTTTTTTTTTTTTTTTTAGAATTTCATGTGAATTTTTTGGGAAGGAGAGTATGCCTGCTTTCATTCAGCAGTTTCTCAAAATAAAGACAAGTGTACGTTAGAAATAGAAGTATTCATTTACTCATTCATTTGTTCGTTCATTCATTCATTCATTCATTCATTCATTCATTCAGTGAGCGTGTCTGTGTGTGTACCACAACTTGAGTGAGGAGATGGGAGGAGAGCTGTGGGAGCATCTCCTTCTGTCATGTGAGTCCCAGGAATTTAACTCAGGTCACCAGGCTTGGCAGCAGGTGCTTTTACCCTCTTAGTCAACCAGCCCCCAATAGGGACAATTTTAAGCATATTGGAAGTACTGACAAGCAAGCAGATGATCTATGATTCGTCAATGGAGGGGCAAGGGAGTCTGTGGGAAGCACGTGCCATTTAGTATGAATTTTCAAATGGAATCGCTTTGTTTTTCCCTTTCTGTTTCCCAGCTGACGTGTATTGAGCAGACACAGCACAAAGAAGTGAATCTCCTGTAGTGGCATTCATGTTCCCTAAGAATCTCTTCTCATGGAATCCGTATTGTTCATTCTGTGACCCTTCCTGGAGTTCCTCTAATGACTCTGTGTGTGTGTGTGTGTGTGTGTGTCTTTGTGTGTATGTCCGTGTGTGTTCATTTATGCACAGGTGCCCACAAGATGACTGGAGGACATATTCAGGTGTCCCCTTCAGGGAGGCCATCACCTCTTTTGAGACAGGGTCTCCCGTTGACATTCAGATCACCTGTTATGTGAGATCACAGGGATTCTCCTTCACTTCCCCAGCCCCAGGGAAGCTCACAAGCCTGGCATGTTTATGTGGGTTCTGAGGATCAAACTCAGTTTCTCATACTTTCAAGGCAAGCTCTTTATCAACGGAGTCACCTTAGCCTGATGACAGCCTTTACAATGACCAAAGTACCCACTTAAAGCAAGAGCATCACTAAGAACTCTTTAAGGCAATTGGCTCAGTGAGCTGTCTCTTTCCTGACACTCATCTGAAGCTGATTTCAATAGGAGGTGGGGGTTGGGTCCAGTAGGTGGGCTCTGCATTGTACTGAAGCCCAGGATGGGGAGTCTATAAGGAGATTGAATGAGACAGCATCCTGAGAGACGTAAGGCAACAACAGAATTATAGAAGGGTCAGACACTAAAGATGCAAAGAAGATAGTGAAGGGCAGATAAAGATGTGGGGAATAATCAACACTCCATGCTAAGAATCTCCTTGCTGGGGCTGGAGAGATGGCTCAGTGGTTAAGAGTCCTGTCTGTTCTTCCAGAGTTTGATTCCCAGCACCCACATGATGCGTGACTCCTGGAACCATCTGTAACTCAAGTCTCAGGAGATTTGTGCTCTCTTGTGGTCTCCTAGTGCACTAGGCATGTGCATCAGGCACAGATAGTTGTGCAGGCACAACACCCACACACATAAGAGAAAGAAAGAAAGATTTAAAGGTCATTGAAAGAGAAGACTCTCCCCGATGAAAGCAATCCCTAGTCTGTCTTATTTTTGTCTGTTTTATAAATGACCTTTTATCCACCATGTGTGTCTGTGCACATGTCATAGAGCCTGTGCAGGAGGGAGCAGACAATATGCAAGAGTCGGTTCTTTCTTTCTGGCTTGTGGCTCCTAGGGATTGAACTTAGGTTGTCAGTCTTGGTGGCAAGCACCTTTACCCACTGAGCCATCTCACCACTCAGTTTAATTTCGTCCCAAGATAAGAGAATTCCTATTCTCTAAACCCGGCCAATACCGTTCTTGCCCTGTGGATGAAACTGTCTCCTTGCTGGCGAGGCTAGGAGACCCAGTGTCAGGTACAACGCTGGCTCTATGAGAAGATGGACCCAAATATCAACCTGGGTGATCTACCAAGAAAGTTTTAAACACTACCTGTTATCCTCCAAGGAGTCTTTAGCCATGTAAATCTTAGTTACAGCGACTGGGTTATGAAGGAAATATTTTCACAGAGATAACTCTTTTAATCTATAGGCAATGTAGGTCATTAAAGCATACCGCTCAGACTTGGGGCCCATAAGTGGAGGATGTTATGGAGAGATTGGAGTGGAGCCAGGGGAGACAAAGTGAATGATGAAAGGTTTGAAATACAGCCCTTCAGGGAAAACTCTCCATTAGCTCAGAAGAGAGGTGTGTGAAGACTGGATATCAGTCTTCACGTGACGGAGGGTTGTTACAGTATTGACACAGAGTCTCTTCTCTCTGTCTACAGAGGGCAGTGTCGAAGTTTAAAATGCAGAGGAAGGGATGTAGGCTGCTCATCTGCCAACCCAAAGATCAGAGACCCACTCCAAGTGACCCAAGAGGCCATCTCTTCTGGGAGCAGCTCCTTCCCCAGACTGTTTTTTGATCTCTCTAGTTGTTAGCAGGTCAGGTTCGTGCAGACCTGTGCGTCTGCTTACAGTTGTATATTTGTTGCATTTGTAAACTGATGAGCTGGGTCCAAAAATGAGAAGTATGAAGTGGACAGAAGTGTGAGCAACCCACGTAAGAACAGTCTCAGCCTTCAGCCCATCTTTGACAGTGTTGCCCAGAGGAGAAAAATGGGGTCTGGAAATAGCGTGGTTGGCAAGATGGCTGATTCAGTTTGGTGATAGTTGGTACGATTGGGGACACATCTCGGGTATTATGGGGACAGTCCTTGGCATCAGTATGTGTTCAGGGGAGTCTAGACAACCCAGAAAAGAGCAACCAAGACAGAGAGAAGAATCTAGAAGCTAGGTCAAATGGGACTAGTTGCAGGAATTGTGTGTTGCCTGGGAGGTGAGAGGGCACGCAAGAAATCATTTGCAAACATTTTCGGAGCCTGTTGGGTAGAGAAGAGGCTAGAATGGTGCGCAGAGGCTCCAGAGGGCAAGCGTGGGGACAAGGAGCCCAGGTTACAGGGACAGACTGTCAATGGAGAAGGAAGCAATTGTAATCATTAAAGGTGATCAAAGGGATTGTGGTGTCTAGTGACGTAGGAAATATTCGTGCAGAGATTAAATATGGAAAGACCACTGGAGGAAGAGTTTCTGAACTTTTTTTTTCATCTTGCTATTTTTTTTTTGGATAGTAATTCAGCAAGAAGCCCAAGCTGGCTTTCAACTTGTAATCCTCTGGCCTCAGTCTCTCCCGAGCACAGGGCTTATCACCACCACACTTGGCTCAGATGAAACTTATTGCAAAGTGGCTGCTTAACCAAAGTCTTTTCTCTCTTGGTGCTCCAGAGAGGTGAGTCTTGCAATCTTAGCCACTAGAGGGACTCAGGGCAGCAGCATTGCTGGGCCACCAGCCACTCTTCCCTGAAATCACAATGGATACTAGCCAGGGCTTGGTCTCCACAGTTCTGTGGTTTGCCCTATCTTCCTCATAAATCTTGCCCCAATGAAAGATCTTATTAAACTCATCAACTTCCTGGAGGCCTCTGTACATGAAGGGCAGTCACCGCTATTTACCGTCTATTTAAGGCTCCATTTATGTATGCAACAGAGCTCTTCTAGAAATCCAGTCACTTCTTAAATAACATCAACAACAACACAAAGAATTACAACCTATGAATTTAGAAAATATAAAATTTTCCAAACGTTTAAGCCCCGCTTTATACATGCATTTACATGTGCACACACATATATACATACATATGCATATATTATATATCCATAAATGTATGTATATAGTATATACATATATAGCCTTCTAAAATCCAACTATATCTGAAACTCTTAAATGCTATAAATGTCCTAAAGGCAGAAGTGCACGGGCGAGTCATCATCGGAACGCTGCATACACGAAGGGCGTGCCGGATTTGGTTCTGCAGTTGAGACGATCCCAAATCAAAATATTGACGGTGCCTCCGGGTTTCTTCTCAGTACTTACAGCAAAATACTGGAGGGCACAGGAGGCAGGGAGATGCTGACCAGCAATAAAAGACACCAGAACCCAGCGGCTTTTAAAAAAAATCCTCAATTCTTGCAGAGGCAAAAAGATATAAAATTAATTTTCTCTGGGGGGCTGGAGAGATAGCTCCATGGTGAAGGATCAGAGTTGGGGGTCCCAGTATCTGCGTCCCTTGGCTCATTCTATCCTCTTATTACAGCCCCAGGGAATCTGCTCCCCTCTCCTAGTCCATGTGGGTACTTAATGCACATACTCAAATCCACACGCAAACAATGAAACACAGAAATAAAATGCATGAGGATCCCAGCACCTGGGAGGCAGAGGCAAGCAGAGCTCTGTGAGTTCAAGGCCAGCCTGGTCAACAGAGTGAGTTTCAGGACAGCCAGGGCTATGTAGAAAGACCCTGTCTCAAAACAGTCAATAAAATTTAAAAATGAAAACTTAAAATAAAAAAAAAATATGTTGGGGCATGGAATTCAAATAAATTCTAGCCTAGAGGGGGTAAAAAAAATGCCCATGGGGATTATACAAGTTTCATTAAAACTGTAAGGAGGTCAGGCATATGCAAGCCCCTCACAAGACACAAAGGATAAATAAAGTTCCCAAAGTCTGTCTAGTGATGATGTCATCTGGAAGCTCAATGGAACTGCCCTTCAATCCTTCAGCTCCAGCCTACACAGATAGGGGCTCAATTTTTGTGTTTTTTTTTTGATTTTTGTTTTTGTTTTTGATTTTTTTGAGACAGGGTTCCTCTGTAGTTTTCAGGCCAGTCCTGGAACTAGCTCTTGTAGACCAGGCTAGCCTCGAACTCACTGAGATCTGCCTGCCTCTGCCTCTGCCTCCTGAGTGCTGGAATTAAAGGCAAGCACCACCACCCGGCTGGGGTTCAATTAAAAAAAGAGTTGTGGACACAGTTTTTATGTAAAGGGAAATGCATGGGAAACCCACAAGGTATTTGAGGAAATCATTTCTGAAAAAAAAAATACCACCAAACTGAAATAGATCGAAAGGGCAAAAACAATAAGGTGACTGTAGATGTCAAAATTCTACCAGCAGGAAGCAGGTTCCCTGACAAAGAAAGACCCAGAGGGTGTCACCAGTCTGGCTGGCCTGGGGGATTATTCTCTAAAATTATTACACCCCTAAAATCCAATGCGAAATTCTGGAAGAAGCCTACAGGTTGCAGGTTTTAAGATTGGCAAGTTGTTTTTTGTATCTACTTTTATTTTTAGACAGGGTCTTCCAGTGTAACCCAGGCTGGCCTAGAACTTGCAGTCCTCTTGCCTTGGCCTTCTGGGGGCTGGCATGAGAGGCATGTGCTGCCGCAATGGCTACTAACTCTTTTTCTTTACTTGTCCTTTTAAAATGGGCATTGCTATGCCTACTTGACTAGAACTGTTCTTCTATGAAGTTAGGAACCACGAGACTTGCCTTTGGTTTTACAGATTGAGAGGAAGTACACCTAAGGGGCCTCATTCACAGCTGGACCTGGTTTGGGATGCTGCTGCTCTGAGAAGATGCTGGTATGGTATGAGATTCTTGGGTACCTTAAGAGGGAGTAAGTGTATTCTGCAGGCAGGAGTGATACAGGTCACTGGGAGCCAGAGGGGAAGTTGTGATGGACAGTTGCCAGGGAATCTGGTATCTTCATTCTCAGATTTCACCCTCTGTCTTGTTAGTGTTTCTATGGCTCTGAGTAGACACCATGATTGTGGCAGCTCTTATAGAGGAAAACATTTAATTTGGATGGCTCACAGTTTCAGAGGTTCAGTCCATCATCATCATGGCGGGAAGCATGACAGCATGCAGGCAGACATGGTACTGGAGGAGCTAAGAGTTCTACATCTTGATCTGCAGGCATCAGAAGCAACTGTGTGCCACACTGGGCATAGCTTGACCACAAGAGATCTCAAAACCTGCCTCCACAGTGGCATACTTCTTCCAACAAGGCCACACCTACTCTAACAAAGCCATACTTCCTGATCTAGTATGGTTTTAATTTTGTTTTCAGTTGCTGTGATTAGTCAACTTTAATAGACAAAGGGTTTATTTAGCTAACATCTCCACGTTATAGATCCTCATTTTGGGACAGGCAATGTAGAAACCCCTAACAGCTACTCATATCCACACTCAAAAGCAGGAGAGAATGAAGCACATACATGCGTGTGTCTCATCTCGCCTTCTTCACGCATTTACAGTCAAGACCCAAGCCAAGGGGATGGTACCACCCCCAGCGGGCTGGGTATTCCATTAGCCAACACGGTCAATACAATCCATTGTAGATGTGACCTAGACAATCTCCTTATTGATGCTATCTCCCAAAGGGGACTCTAATATTGTGTCAAAGTTGACAAAACTGTCGCAGGAACTGAAACATGGCACTGGTAACAGTCAACACATTTGAGTGTAAATTGCCTTTTATGTCTAACATTAAAATCACCATCTTCACTCTCCACAGTTCACGTAGCTACTGTGTGGAGAGAGTTCTCTTGTGCAGCGTTACCAAACCATGCGGCTCCATCTGTTGGTGTCAGCTTGGGTGGTTTCCAGGTGCTGACTGCAATGAATCAGCCACCACAAATCCTCACATGGAAGTCTTTAGGCGGCTGTGTTTTGAGTCTCTCGAGGAGGCTTCTAGTGACTGTGTGGTAAATGCACGCTTAACTTAAAAATAAATAAACCTGGCAAATGACTTTCTAATTCTCCATTCCTATCACCAGTGTGCGTGGGAACTATACATGATTCTCAGTCACCTGCAGCTAACCCATGCACCCACTGACTTTTCTCCCTTCTTCCCTTTTTCTCACTTCTATTTCCCCCAAATTACTCCCCCCCTAAACTACATCTACCAAGTCATTGTTTCAGAGATAACCATCCTAAAGCAGTTCATCATGAGGCTTGTTATAAACCCTATGAACAAGGGACAATGGAGGATGCTGGCCAATAGAAGGTACAGGTGTGATATAACTCAATCACTGAAGGCAGAGAGCCCTGCAGGGGATTCTGGGAGGGCATCCGTTGACCACTGGAGGCATGAGCAATCGCATGAGATGTGGGGTTTGCTCTTCAACCGCTGTCACTGGAATTCTCTAAAAGGTCATGAGCTCTCTGTCACAGGAAGAACTCAGGAATCGATCGGCTGCTCCATTGTCGATGACGCTGTCAAAAAGGCTTCTGGGAGAGCAGGCCAGGTGTCTCATAAAGATGATAGCCTGCAGTTTTGAAGCTACGCACACTGTCTCATCTAGGTGTGCAGTGTGCTTCATCATGCCTATTCTGTCCTGGAAGAAGCAAGACACAGGCTGGCTAGACAAGCGGCCAGTGTCACACAGCATGCAAGGTTTAGGTAGACGCCTCTCCTAGGCTTTTCTCAACCACTGTCCTCGGTGATTCTAAACCGGAAGTGGTCTAAAGGCATACAAATTTGTGACAGGGTAGTTTTTAGAGGTTGTTGTAAATCTGTATTTAAACGTGAAAAAAGATTTTACATAAAGATCCTGCTTTCCAGTTTCTATTGAAAATGGGGGAAAGTCTGTCAAAACTGATCTTGCAGACTCTGAGGATAGGTCACTGAGTGGGGGAAGCTAGGGAGCAGTGCCTACTTCAGCAGACTGCTAGCTTGGGAAGTTTTGAACTTGTCGGAGGTGAAGGGGCCAGAAGAAACCAGGTTGCTTCTTGCAGAGCATGGGGCTGGGCCCACTTGGGGCCCCAGTGCTTACACAAGAGATGAACGCCCAAGTCTGGGTCCTCTCATCCTTGCTCCTCAACTCTCAATGACTAGAACCCAATCAACTCGCTGGATTAAGTGCTAATATACTAGACCGCCTTTTCTTTTTGTCCCGAGCAGGACAGGGGCTCCAGCGACCTATGATCCTGGGCCAGGCCTGAGTTCAATAGGCAATTTTATCAACGGAAAATATTTGCTTCTTTACCAATAGTGTTTGTGCCCCGAATAACCGTCCCCAGCCAGGTGCTTTGCATTAGGGTGAACACAATGGGCTCTTTGTAGAGTCCTGGCAGTAGGGAGTGGCCAGGCAGCCTCCCCTACCTCCTCCTTAGCAGGGACAGGGCACAATTCTGAGCCACTGGGCTTAGAGAAGCTCTCTCTCTCTCTCTCTCTCTCTCTCTGTGTGTGTGTGTGTGTGTGTGTGTGTGTGTGTGTGTGTGAGAGAGAGAGGGGGGGGGGAGGGAAGGAGGGAAGGAAGGAGAGAGAGGGAGAGAGAGCGCGCGAGAAGAGAGCGCCAGCACAATTCTGAACTCTGTGCCCTCCCCACTTCTCTCTCTCTCTCTCTCTCTCTCTCTCTCTCTCTCTCTCTCTCTCTCTCTCTCTCTCTCTCTCTCTCTCTCTCTCTCTGTGTGTGTGTGTGTGTGTGTATGTAGGCTTTGCTCCAGTGTCGTCAGCAAAGCTCATCGAGAGAGGGCAAGTCTGGGGCACGGCCTGGATGACAGTATGACGCACGCACCTAAGCCCGAGGCCACTGATCCCCTGCGGAGCCAAGCCCCCCCCCCCCCCCACTGGCCCGATTCCCAGGCCAGCCTTTCTCTGCTGAGGGCCACCTCCCTCATCCACACAGGAAGGAGTGAGGGCTCTGCCTGGAGCGGGTGGCCTGTCTCTCCGCAGAGAAAGGAGCTCACCGCGTGTCCACACTTAGGAGAAGGTCCCGTACGGAATGCCGTGCTCGCTTACAGGCGATTTTACCAAGGGAAATAAGAGGACTATAATTTTTAAAATTGCTTAGCAGTCTTGTGCATTTATTGAACAAATGTAAATCCTTTTCACCTCCCTTTTCTCTCATGCCTCTCCTCCCACTGGGGCCCTTCTTCTCGACAGCCCCCCTCATCTGCATGTCTTTGCTTTGTGTGTGGCCGGCTGAGTTTAATCACTTATTTGTTCAAACTTGGGTGAGAGGTTGTTTAGTGGAGCAAGGGCAACAAACCAGTGGCAATATCACTAAAAAATGACACCCCTTCCCCCAACTGAGGATTTTGAACAGTTCCGTAATGAGAGTGGGGCTTCTCCCCCATCCCTGTTGAAGGGGCCATTCTTTCCGTTCCTCTTACATGATGATCCCTGACCCTGGAGAGGGTGACACACCGCTGGCCCGTGGAGGGCAGAGCACTTCACGGTCACTCATCCTCCATCAGTTATGGGCGTCCTGTGTTAACCTTGGCTGGTGAAATACGAGGCTTCTCTGATGAAGACTTGGAAAGCTGGAGTTGGGGCTGAAGAATGGGGTGTGGGGCTCTCTCTATCTCTATAATCCTAACAGCAAACAGGCGCTGGGGCTGGTGGGTTGTTGTGTGGTTTCTTCATTTTGTGTGTGTGTGTGTGTGTTGGTATTTGGTTGTTTTTAAAGTCCATTTTGCTCTCCTTCACCTCTTGAGTCCTGGGATTTAAAAGAATCATTTTATTAGTATATGTTAATTATACACAATAGATTCATATTAGTATACACGATATAATTATACACATGTAATTATATATATATTATATGTGTATGCTATATATATGATAATCACATATAATTATACACAATAGATTCAATTAGATTCATATTAGTATATGTTAATTATACACAAAGATTCATTCATTCATGACATTTTCATAACCATGTATGTATTTTTATCATACACACACACACACACACACACACACACACACACATTTTACCTCTGATTCCTGCGAATTCTCTTCTTTCCCTAGCTCCCTTTCTTGTCTATGGCTTTTGGAGGGTGGGGCATGAGGTGGCTCAGTGGGTGAAAGGGCAGGAGTGATGCTCTGAGTTCCCTCCCTGGGGGAGGAGAGATCTGACTCTCCAGAAAGAGTGGAGTGGTATGAACATGCCCACTATACATATGCATTGCATGTACACACACAGAGAGATACACACAGCAATAAATAAGAAATAAAACAAAATAATGAAACTCATGAGTTTTATTAGGTTATATGACTACCGGGTGGAGTTTGTTGGCAGGACCAGGGGCATCTTCCCTGTGGCTCCCCAGCTGAGGAAAATGCCTCTCCCATGTCAACCATCAACTAAGTATAAATACCCAGAAAGGTGTGGAGTCCTAGGAGCCCCTCCTTGCATGATGGGGCTTGATGGACCAAATCTTGTCTGAGCTGTTCCAGAGTGCAACAGCCATGTTAGATTGGTCATGGTTCCCTTAAAAGAACAGAACTGATAGAATAAATATAGACTCTAAAGGGAACTCATTAGCTTAGCTTGCATGGTGTGGTCTGGGTAGTCCAACAACGGCTGTCTCACACTAGAGAATCCTGCAGTTGCTCAGAATCCAAACCTGGAGGACCCATCGGTCTCCATCTAGGGCTGAAGACTGAGGAGTCCTGGAGAGCTGTTGCTTTTTGTGTTGGAAGCCCCAAGGGGTTGCTTCGAATGTCACGGCAAAGGGATTGAAGAATTTGTCAGTGAACGAGGAAGTAAGCAAAAGGCCAAATTTCCTTTTTCTATACCTTTTTATCTAGGCTGCCCTTAGAAAGTGCCACCCATGTTTAGGGTGGGTTTTCTCACGTCAATGATGTGATCAGGGAAATCTGTTGTAAAGAAGAACAAAGAGGAGGAGGAAGAAGAAGAGAAGAGAAAGTGGAAATAGAAGACAGTAAGAGAGAGAAAGAGAGAGGGAGACAGAGAGAGGAGGGAGGGAAGAGGGAGGGAGGAAGGAAAGAAGGAAGGGAAAAGAAAGAGAAAAGATAATTTGTTACAGGTGAGTCCAGCTGCTTGTCTTTTAGTTGATTCCAGATCCAGGCATGCTGGCAACCAAGATTAGCCCTCCCACACCATGCCCGGAAGTCAGTGTTCCTCACCACTCCCCATTTCCTCTAGTTCTTGTGTTCCTTCCTTTCCTTCTGGAGGGTTCATGAGCTGTGAATGATGTGATGTGGATATTCCATTTATAGATGGGCATTATTCTCAGTGCTTGGATGAGTCATGAGTCTCTGCTGACAGTGGTACTCTTCTTCTGGGAGCATAAACACAGTTACTTATAAGGTAATTTGTTGGGCACATCGTGCCCATTTGAATGCTGGGGATTGTGACGGCAGTGAATCTGGAGGTGTGAAGGGCTCACGTGGTGGGTAGAGGCCAGGATGCCGATGAACAACCTATCATGCATAGAAGACCAGGTTAGCCTCACGGCAACTGCTCATTGCCAAATGCCAATTGGCCAATGCACATGCGGCTGAGAATGCTGTCTTCAAGGAAGGTGTCTGCTGGTTTTGTATTGGACTTGTTTTGTTTTGTTTTGGGACAGGGCATCATGGCACCCAGGCTGATCTCAAATTCACTATACATCTGAGGAAGACCTTAAACTCCTGATCTCAAAGTCTCTGCCTCTCACATGCTGGGATTATAGGCGGAATCCACAATGCCTGGCAATTTTTAATACCTTTCATATTTAATATTTTTAAAATTATAAGGGCGTAGATGTGGCTCAGTGGCATAGTACCTGACTAACAGACCCAGGTTCTGGGTTCCATCCCAGCACTGCCAAAAACAAACAAAAAAAATAACAACCAAAATTTATTATTTTATAATCAGAAGGATAATAATCAGTTACTTAACATATAGATTGATAGGCTAGAATTCATGAGTATCATCTCATTATTTATGGCTGACAATCTTGGTGCCCAGTGGGCTCTCCATAGCGATTTGTGCAATGAATGAATGAACACATGAATGAATGGCCCTTTGTAATCCTGTGTCTTATTTGGCTTGTTGTCATGCTGCTATTTCCTTTTCTGAAACAGTCCCCTGCTTTGGGGAGAATGGGGTACAGATTGCACAGTCTCTTTCTATTCCAATGTACTGCCTTAGTGTTCCGCTTTGGATTTTAGCAGCTGAAGCCCCGACTCCAGTCATGTTCCATTTAATAAAATATTGTCAGATTTACCCGTAAGCTTGGCCTCTTCCCCTTCTCAACCCTTGTGCTATTGTTTGGGTGAGTTTGACTTGAAACGTTTCCAATGTATCTGTTCAAGAGCAAGATTTGATATTGATATGGAGGGCTGCCATAAAGCCATTTCTAACGGAGGAAAAAAATAGCCCCTAATCAAATGATTAAATAGGTATACCCCTTAACTCATACAACTCAAAGTTGTATGTTTCATAGTGCTGGCAACTGGGGGACTTGGCAAAACTGAGCCCCACTTCTGGTGCTCCTTGGCATCCTCCTAAGTTGCCCATGGCCCTGTGTCCCCGTGGATAGTTCTCATCATATGGCAACAGGCTCATAGCATTGTCACCACCTGAATTTCTATCAGACTTGTTCTTTATCTTACAGGAATTGAACCAAAGACTCTGAATACGTCAAGCAAATCCTCCACGACTGCGCTACATCCCCAGGCTCTGTCTGATACTGCCATGTTGCTCTCAGATTCTCCCCTGGATATGAGTTCTTTGGGGTCAAGCTCTCTCTTCTCATCCAGCCATCTCTGTATCTCAGTGCTTAGGACGGTCCCTGGCACGTGGAAGACATTCACTAAATATTTAGTTAACTAATGAGTTGCAGGGCAGAGGAAGTTGAACACTGATGACCTATTCAAGTCTCTACCAACCCCATCAGAAGAACGGTCACATAGTTAGTGGCCATGTGTATGGCCCCTGTATGACCTACCCAATCTCTTTTCACGATACTGGATTCTTGACTTTATATCCTCACATTTCGGGAGCCTTCGATGAGAAGCAGAATCACCAGAGAGCAGTGTGGCATTGACCCTGCCCCAGGTAGTAGAAGCCACCACAGCGGTGATCTTGTGATGACACAAGGAGGCCAGCCTGCTTTGCCTAGGACAAAGGGATTTCCTGGCTTGCAAGACTTTTAGTGCAGTGAATTGATCACTCTGCGACGAGAGCATTCGGTGGTCTCCTGTGGCGCCCCACAGTGGACACTTCCTCTGTCGAGCTGCATCCTGTTGCCAGGCAATCACGTTCTCTTCCTGGAGCAGGGGAGCCTTCTCGGTGGCCACGGAATCTAGAAGTTACAGGACAAATTAAGGCAGTTGCTGCTTAATTTAAAGTAAAGGCTCTCTCTCTCTCTCTCTCTCTCTCTCTCTCTCTCTCTCTCTCTGTCTCTTTCTGTCTCTCTCTCTCTCTGTCTCTCTCTCTCTCTCTCTCTCTCTGTCTCTCTGTGTGTGTGTGTGTGTGTGTATGTGTGTGTGTGTGTGTGTGTGTGTGTGTGTGAAAGAGAGAGAGAGAGAAAGCAGGAGAGTGAGAGAGACCTGATTTTCAACACTGAGTGCAAACATTATGCAAAACAACAAACTGTGGCTGCCAGTGAATCTTCTCCAGCGGCGCTGAATGGCAGCTGCTGATGGCCTGACGTTTTGCACAGGGAGTGACCGAAATGCACAGTATAGTGAGTGTCTGTCAGGGACGTGGGTCCAGGCCTATTAATCAGGGGGTATCAAGAGCAATTTTTATGAGCACGAATCTATTGTTGGGGGGTTGTGAAGACTAATAAAAATAAACCCTAACTTCGCTCCTGGTACCTTTCTGATAATTGCTTCCTGATTTCCATGTATAAAATCACACCAGATTTTCATAATATCTTCTTGAGCAAGTTAATCCCCCTGACTGCTTCCTGATATGAAACAATACTAGTAAATAATTTGTGAGGTCAGGGTAAAGATTAAAGGAATGCATTTGAACCGCAGGGCAAGCCTGTGTCCCCTGCTAGAGTCACCAAGGCCGGTGCATCTTTGTTTCATATGAAAAGAACCTGGTCTCCCACAGGTTACCCAACTTGCCTAGGATGGTCCCACGATGAACAGGACTAAGAGTTGAATACTGGTCGCCTGATTCTCATTTCCTCATTTCTTTAGCACTAGGCTGGCATTATACATGTAACATAAGAAAAATAAAAGCAGAACCAGAGAGATAACCCAGAGGTTAAAGTGCTTGGCAGGCAAGCCCGACAGCCGGAGTTCGATCCCCGGAACACATACAAAGGTGGCCAGAGAAAGCCACCTCCACAAAGTTGTCCTCTGAACTCTGTGTGCAGAATCTTGGCAGAGGTGTGTCCACACATACACAGGTAATAAAGTATTTAGAGAAGAAGAGCAAAGCCTCTTTGGGGGCTGAGGAAAGGGCTCAGTGGGAAAAGAACTTGCTCAGAATGTGAGTTTCTTCTTTTGGATAACTAGAACCCACGTGAAACCAGATGCTGCCAGTCTCAGCGTTCTTTCCTGGAGCTGGGGGCAGAGGCAGGTGAATCTGTGGAAGCCCTAGGCTAGCCAGCTTGTGTGTGCAGCAGAGAACAGCGAGGGACTCTGTCTTTCCCAAGGGGGAGGAGGAGTACTGACCCTTGAGTTTGTCCTCTGACTCCCACGTGTACGTTGTGGCAGATACTCGTTTGCACTCATGGACAACTTTAAACGAAAATCTAGCTTTTATCCTGCAGGAAGCGTTGCAGAGACGATCAGTTTCAGTTGTCGAGTTCAGTGGCATTTCCTTCTGCTGCAGTGATCGAAGGGAAAATGCTACACAGTTAATAAAAACAGCAGATAATAAAAAGACTTTTTTTTTTAAAAAGCCTTCATTATGCAGTCTTGGGGGCAGCTAATTTATCTTCCTAATTATGTTTTGCTTAAGCTGATTTTAAAATTAGTTTGTTTATCCTGAGGACATACTGATTAGCAGCAGGGAGAGGTGGCCTCGAAGCATCTTGGGTGGTAGGGAGAAGATATTTTGAGATTTTCAGGCAATTTCCACAGATCATTCTCAAGTGGCTATGGAAGGCAGAAGGCTGATAAGTTAATGGTGCTGTGAGTGTAATAACTATCATAATTATTGTTGGGATTATTTACATATAAGGGCTCAGCTTGCAGACCTGGAGGTAAAGAAGCCCCATGCTTCTTGTTCACTCTTCAAGGCTAATCAGAGTTCAGATAGTCAAGAGAGAGAGATGGGGAAAGGAAAAAAGGGTTGGGGAGAAGGCTTGCTGTGTGTTCTAGTTTGCTTCCTATTGCCATGATAAAGCCCATGTCCAAAAGCACCGTGGAGAGGGGAGGGTTTATTTCAACTTACAGCTTCCAGTCTATCATGAAGGAAACTCCGGGCAAGAAAGAACTCAGGCTACGAACCTGGAGGCAGGAATTGAAACTGAAGTCATGGAAGAACACTGCTTTACTGGCTTGCTCACTTTTCTTTCTTATACATCACAGGATCACCTGCCCAGGGGAGGCACTGCCTGCAGGAGGCTAGGCCCGCCCACTTTAGTCATTAATTAAGAAAATGCTATGGCTATGGCCTTGCCTGCAGGCCAATCTGATGGAGGCATTTTCTGAACTGAGGTTTCCTCTTCCCAGATGCCTCTAGCAAGATCTCACTAGCACAGTGGGTAAGGGGCTTGCTGCACAAATCTGATTGCCTGGGTTGGATCCCCAAATTCCATGTAAAAGGTCTGAGGTATTAATACTCATGTCTGAAATGCCAGTGCTCACATATAGAGGGAGATTGGAGGTGAAGCTAGGAGATTCCCTGGAACTTCATGGACCAGAAAGCCTGGAATATGTAGTTTTGCACAGCCCTGTCTGTAAACAAGGTAGAAGGAATGATCTACACAGATGTCCTTTGACCTGTGTGACATGGGTGTGTCTGTGTTTACTCACACACAGAGATTAATAATAACAATAACAAATTTTAACAAAGAGGAGAATTGGGATATAGCTCAACAATAAAGTACTTGGTAACACACACACACACACACACACACACAGAGAGAGAGAGAGAGAGAGAGAGAGAGAGAGAGAGAGAGAGAGAGAGACTCTGAGGTGCTGGTAGGACTTCCCATCTCTACCTGAGATTGGTTGAGCACCTATGCCATATTGTGAATTATACCAGTTACTGAAGGTACCAAGATGAATGAGGTCATTCATTGACTCCACTCTGAAACCGTGCTCTCTGGTGAGGAAAGCTAGGTAGGAAACAGAGAGGCCATGGCTGGTAGAATTAGCATTATAACAAAGACAGATTCAGCAGAAGTTGAAGGCACCCTGCCTAAAGGAGGGGAAGGGGGATGCAATCCTCCCATCCTCCTAGTTCCCTCATTGTCAGGGTAGAGAAGTGTAGAGAGTGGGGTGGTGGTTAAGTGTGGGCTGCTAGGAACCCCTTCAGGTTCAGACTCTCCCAGCTTTCAGTGTTTTTTTTTAATTTTGTTGGTATCTTCTTTTTTTTTATTTTTTAAATTTATTTATTTATTAAAGATTTCTGTCTCTTCCCCGCCACCGCCTCCCATTTCCCGCCCTTCAATGGAAGAATGGATGAAGAAAGTATGGAATATATACATATTAGAGTACTACTCAGCAGTAAAAAACAAGGGCTTCTTGAATTTTGCATGCAAATGGATGGAAATAGAAAACACTATCCTGAGTGAGGTAAGCCAGACCCAAAAAGAGGAACATGGGATGTACTCACTCATATTTGGTTTCTAGCTTTCAGTGGTTTTTATCAAAGAGAGGCACCGGGTACAGAGAGAGAGAGAGAGAGCCAGCAGAGAAAGGAGCCAAAGGGCGGGCGCTCCTGCTGTTCCTTTGACTTTTGTGATGCCCTCAAGATCAAGATGAGCTGGGTGGACCCCTGTGACTCCACTTCCTACTCCACAAGGCCACCAGAGTCCAGCTAGATGGTGCAACCATGGCTTCTGAGCTCTGATTACTGCCTTCATGTTCCAGCCTCAGGATGTCACCGGCTCCTTACTGGTGTGAATTCCAGTTTCCCTCACTGTCCCCTGGTGGGTGGCTTAGCTTTCCCACCACTTGGAAAAGCAGCCCCTGCATCTGATTCACTCCATTTAAACCCAGGAGATGGTTTCTGTATTTCTGGATGGGCTCTGTGCTGGTTTGTATTTGTTAGCTCTGTAAAGACTTAGACGTAGTCTGGGAAGATGGACTATCATGGAGGAATTGCCTCTATCAGAATGGCCAATGAGCATGTGGGGGTATTTTCTTCACTATAAATTGGTGAGAAGGGCCCAGACTACTGTGGGAGGTGCCATCCCTGGGCAGGTAGTCCTAGGAGGTGCAAGGAAGGTAGTTGGATTTGAACTTGGAGAGCAAGCTAGTAAGCAACTTTTGTCATTATCTCGGCTCCAGTCTCTGCTTCCAGGTTCCCTCAGTGAGGACTGTGACTGAGAAATTAAACTGTTGTGGAATATTAGTTTAAGATGTGTTATATTTGTTTGTGCTGTGGAATATTGGTTTAATGATGCAGAGATGTGTTGCATTCTTTTATGTTGCATTTGTTTAACTTTGTAAAGCTGTGTTACTTTGCCTGTCTAAAGCACCTCATTGGTCTAATAAAGAGCTAAATGGCCAATAGCTAGGCAGGAGAGAGAAATAGGCAGGGCTGGCGGGCAGAGAGGATAATTAGGAGGAGGAATGTAGGGGGAAAAAAGACAATTGAGGAGCAAGAAGAGGAGGAGGGGAAGAGAATACCAGGGGCCAGCCACCCATCCAACCATGGAGTAAGAAGGAAAGAAAAAGATACAGAATAGAGAAAGGTAAAAAGCCCAAAGTCAAAACGTAGTTAAAGAGAAATAAGATAAGGGCTGGAGAGATGGCTCAGTGATTAAGAGCACTGACTGCTCTTCCAGAGGTCCTGAGTTCAATTCCCAGCAACCACGTGGTGGTTCACAACCACCTATAATGAGATCTGGTGCCCTCTTCTGGCCTACAGGCAGAACACTGTATAAATAAATAATCTTACAGAGAGAGAGAGAGAGAGAGAGAGAGAGAGAGAGAGAGAGAGAGAGAGAGAGAGAGAGAAATGGAATAATTTAAGTTAGAAGCTGGCTACAAACAAGCCACCAAAGCTGGGCATTCCTAAGTAAGAATGAGCCTCTGTGTATTTGTTGGGGGTCTGGGTGGTGGCCCCCAAAGTGTAAAAACAAAACCGACTGTAGTAAGCCATGTGAACCCTTTCTTCCCCAAGCTGTTTTTGGTCAGTGTTCGATCACAGCAGTAGAAGCTGTGGCAGGGGTAGCGGAGTGGTAGGTAGGGACTGGGGCAGTAGGGGCTTCCCTGGGGTTGGGAAATGCCTGGCTTGACCTTGTTCTTAGCGAAGAAGACATTTGCTAGATAGACATTCAAGAAAGGTTGTACCCTGGGAATGTTTGGAGGAGTTAGATGCTTGAGCACAAGAATTCAGGAAAGACAGACAACCCTAGCAGTGGGAGCCACCGAAGATCTTTAGAAAGGGAAATTTCCAGGCCCTTTAGTACTTACCAGCTCTGCTTAGTGTGGGTGTGAAACACTGAGGAGGAGAGCCCTCACTTCAGACCAGAAAGCAGCAGAACTTGAACCGCATGCCTTAGCTGGATATAACAGAGGGCACACATTCTAGCTGTTATTCTCTTGATCCTAAGAAAAGAAATTTCTAGTTTTCTTGGCACATAATGGATGCTCAGTAAATATTTGTTGGGCTAATTAATTATATTTGAGTAGCTAATAGTAATTGCAATTATAAAATATCCACAAACACACGAGTATATCTGAGTGATTGATAGCATTTGGGTAGTGCCTTTTCTTTTCCACATTTCTACCACTTAACCACAGTTATGGGGGCTGTGACAGACAATATTGGGGGCCTGCTATTGGAGTCTGTGGCATCTTAGTTCAGTGTTTTCTGTCTCCCAGTTCAGGACATCACAGAGTCACTCTGCCAGCATACTGGTTTCCCAGACTGTGACAGTATGTTTTAATTGTCAACTTGACCCAACCTAGAGTCACCTAGGTAGCCAGCCTCGCCAAGGATCACCTCCATTGACTTGGCCCACAGGTGGATTTGTGTGGGATTGTTTTAATGATGTTGACCACTATAGGAAGACCCAACCCATTGTGGGTGCCACCAATCTCGCAGCAGTGGTTCCTGAACTGTTTAAGAGTGTAGGAGAGGAACTGAGCATAGCAGAGGGATGGACATGTATGTGCTCACTCCTCTCTGCTCTTGACCCTGGATATTCATTGGAAGTTCCTGCCTTTTCCACGACAGAGGAGTTGTCACCTGGAATTACAAGCAGAAATAAACAAGCCCCTTTGTCCCCTAAGTTGCCTTTTCCTCAGGGTATTTTATCATAACAACAGTAATGGAACTAGAACACGGTCCCTCTCTCTTTACTTAATGGCTTGGGTTAGAACCATTCCATCTGTGTTCGTTTGCAAGCGCCTATACATTTAAAGCTATCATTTCCCGAATACCTCCAATACGACCAGACACATGCTGAAATGGGTCCTGTTTGCTCCAACCCTTCTGTCAGACCGGAGAATCAGGAGTTACTTTGTTTCCATTTTACAAACAAAGACAAAGGCAAGAACAGTAGACAGTGCATGGAGGAATTCACACTGCAGTATCTGACTTCAGGGTTTAGGTTCTGAGGTGTGGGGCCACACCCCCTGCCACTGTATATCATGTGCACTTGGTGATGTAGAGAAATATGTTATACCTATGGGCGACAGATATTAATGCTCAGAATAAACGTTGGTGCTAAAGATGTATAGTAATTCAGCGCAAGATAAGGGGAGTTGTTACCCAGAGTCTAATTCCTGGCTGGCAGCGTGCATGGATAAGGAGAGAGATCAGCGGAGGCTGGAGCCTGCAGAGGGCTTAAGCACTGGGGTAGGATTTAACCTGTGGCCTTCCTGCTAGCTAAGGAGATTTGCTGAAAACCTTTGAACAATGCAAGGGCAAGTAGTAGGTCAGGTGTGGGCTGATGAAAACGGCAATGAGAAATTAGATCAGGGAAAACAAGCATGAACAGGGCAAAACAGCTGCTTGGTTCTCCAGATCTCTGAGCTGGTGGTAGAGCCTGGATGGGTGGACAGTGGGTGGAATGCCTTGACCCCTATAGTAGACTCCTTCCTAGGTATACACGTCTAGGTTGATTGCTTTTCTGGGATGCTACCTTTTCCTTTTGGATATGGCCAGCCAACTCCCACGGTGGAAGACAACTCCCATGGTGACTGAGAAAGAGACAGCTCTCCAAGTTTGTGTGGGATGATGGGTTGGGAGATAATGCACTTCTTAGGTGGCACACGCCTTAAGTGGCAGGAAAATGGCCCCAAGGATTCCAGAAGGAACTGGAAATTCTAATTATGGGGGGAATTATACTGGTGCTCTATAGTAGCCTGCATCTTTTTAATCTATCCATCATTTCTGCCCTTGGTGGCCCCCTTCACTGCTCTATGTGGCTTAAAGGGGACTTGATCTAATATGTTATCCAAACACAGAAATATATGCCCCAGATGGCCAGCCAATCAGACTGCTCCTTGGCCATTGTGACTGAGGCAAGCTCAGGAAGCCCATCTCTTTCCTTCCCTCCCTCTCTCTCTGTCTCTCTCTGTCTCTGTCTCTGTCTGTCTGTCTCTCTCTCTCTCTTTCGAGGTTGAACCCAGGGCCTCATGCATACTAGGCAAGGTAAGCACTCTGCCACTGAGCCACAAGCCTGCCTCTGGTCTCTTAAATATGCCTGGAAGAGTCTCTCAGGTAGCAGCTGTTTTGGAGATTTGGGGCATTCACTGAGCTAGGATGGTTTGTCCAATTAAGGTTAAATTTTATCTCCTGGAGTAGAAGCAAACGAACAGAGGCATAAACCAGAGGATCTTTGAACCTGAGGTGGTTTAAGAAGCAAATACAGCCACAGTTATCTGTAAGCCCTACCTCTCAACATTTTGATAAAGGAGCGTTCTGTAAACATATTGACAAATTTTCTCCCAGAAATATTATAGCAGTTCATGTTCCCTCTAAGACCTAAAAACATCTTTTCCTCCCTGCCTGAAGGGGATCGGGTATCTAATAATAATAAAAAATAGCAGATAAGAAGTTATGTGATTTCTGTTCTGATTCGTGTTTCTTTGATCTCTAAGGAATTGTCTTTTTAATATTTGTTGTCCATATTCATCTGCAAGCGGCTCTTTTGCTGTGCTCACAGCATTCCTTTGCTGTGCACACCATTTCCATGCTGACTTTCAGGGTTCTTTCTATACCAAGGACCTTACAGGCTTTTCTGTTTTCAATACTGCCCTCAGTCTGCCATCTTCTCTGAGTCTTTGCTATGGGTTAAACATGTAGTTTTGGCATGACTTAGATGCAAGAAAATGTATCCGCCTTTAGTGTACAGCTAATTGATGTTTTAAAAAGATTTATTTATTATTTTTATGTGTGTGTGCTTGTGTGAGTTTATTTGTGCCCCATGAGTCAGGGAGCCTGCAGAGTCCAGAAGGGGATAGAGGATCCCCAATCACTAGAATTACAGGTCACTACAGATGATCCACCAGGTGACTGCTGGGAACTGCATTTGGATCCTCTGCGAAAACAATAATCATATCTCCAGTCCCTGACAATTTCCTTAATTCTAATAAATGTATATCCAGATTATGATCATGGCCACAATCAAGAGATAGAATATTTCTGTCACCCTGGGAAACCTCTCTGGCCATTTTACAGAAAGGTTACATGCCTGGAAGAGTCTCTCAGGTAGCAGAGATTTAACAGAGAGATAATGATATAACATTCAGAACCTTTTGGTGCATGTGTGAATGAGTTTATGAGTATACATGCTGGTGTGCATGTGTGTGTGTGTGTGTGTACACACATGGAGGCCAGAGGTCAATGCCAGGCATCTTCATTAGGCGCTATCTGCTTTATTTGAGAGACTCTCCCTGCTCCTTCTGGTCCTCCTCTCCTCCCCAACCCTCCCCGTCTCACGGAACATGTAGTCTATTACTCTCCTGCTCCTCTCCTCCCTTCTCTTAAGTTCTCTTTGTCCCCTTATGATCCCCTACCCCTGTCTATTCACATGCATAGATATTAAAATCTAGAATCCATATAAGAGAAAACACACAGAATTTGCCTTTCTAAATTTGGTTTCTTTTGGTTAATACAATAATTTTCAGTTCCATCAGTTTTTCTAATGGTGTCATTGACTTCTCGTGTGTGTTTTTCTGAATGATATTCCATTATGCCTAAAGTACCACGTTTTCTCTACCCATTCATCTGTTGGTGAATATCCTGGTTCCTGGTTCCATTTTCTAATGATTGCAAGCAGTGCAGGGTTAAACATGTGTTCAAATATCTCTGACATATGCTGACCTGGAGTCTTTTGTGTATGTACCCAGGGGTGGTACAGCTAGGTCATATGGCAATTCTTTAGAGATAAACTTAGATAAAATATAACCAAACCGAACGTGAAGGAAAAAGCCACACAGACCTGCTGAAAAAGCTTGGAGATATGTATCAGTGAATGAGTCTGTGCACTTATGTTTTACATCTAATATTGAGAAGGCTTTCATTGTCCTACATGCATCTATAACTTCGGCCAACCCCAATTAAAACCCCTCAAGTTATTTTATAGAGATTGACAAACTAACTCTAAGATTTTTTTAAATTGATTTTATTGAGCTTTACATTTTTCTCTGCTCCCCTTCCTGCCTCTCCCCTCCCCTTTAACCCTCTCCCATGGTCACCATGCTCCCAATTTACTCAGGAGATCTTGTCTTTTTCTACTTCCCATGTAGATTAGATCCATGTATGTCTCTCTTAGGGTCCTCTTTGTTGTCTAGGTTCTCTGGGATTGTGATTTGTAGGCTGTTTTTCTTTGCTTTATGTTTAAAAACTACTTATGAGTGAATACATATGATAATTGTCTTTCTGGTTTCTGGGTCCAGGTTACCTCACTCAATATGATGTTTTCAAGATCCATCCATTTGCCTACAAATTTCAAGATGTCATTATTTTTATCTGCTGTGTAGTACTCCATTGTGTAAATGTACCACATTTTCCTTATCCATTCTTTGGTCAAGGGGCATTTAGGTTGTTTCCAGGTTCTGGCTATCTCAAACAATGCTGCTATGAACAAGGTTGAGCACATGTCCTGTGGCACAATGTCACATCCTTTGGAT
The DNA here is from genome assembly GCF_037038515.1 of Microtus pennsylvanicus. Lineage (NCBI taxonomy): Eukaryota > Metazoa > Chordata > Mammalia > Rodentia > Cricetidae > Microtus > Microtus pennsylvanicus. The sequence goes on from NC_134584.1 coordinate 55,443,804, forward strand.
ATACACCCAAAAGTGGTGTTTCTGGGTCTTGAGGAAAGTTGTTTCCTAATTTTCTGAGAAATCGCCATACTGACATCCAAACTGGCTGTACCAGTTTGCATTCCCACCAATAATGCAGGAGTGTTCCCTTTTCCCCACAACCTCTCCAGCATAAGCTGTCATCAGTGTTTCTGATCTTGGTCATTTTTACAGGTGTAAGATGGAATCTCAAAATTGTTTTGATTTGCATTTCTCTGATGACTAAGGATGTTGAGCATTTCCTTAAGTGTCTTAGGCCATTTTAGATTCCTCTGTTGAGAGTTCTTTGTTTAGGTCTGTACTCCATTTTTTTATTGGATTATGTGTTCTTTTGGTGTATAATTTCTTGAGTTCTTTGTATATTTTTGAGATCAGACCTCTTTCTGATGTGGGGTTGGTGAAGATCTTTTCCCATTCTGTATGCTGTCGTTTTGTCTTGTTGACCATGTCCTTTGCTTTACAGAAGCTTTTCAGTTTCAGGAGATCCCATTTATTAATTGTTTCTCTCAGTGTCTGTGCTGCTGGGGTTATATTTAGGAAGTAGTCTCCTGTGCCAATGTGTTCAAGTGTACTTCCCACTTTCTCTTCTATGAGGTTCAGTGTGGCTGGCTTTATATTGAGGTCTTTGATCCATTTAAACTTGAGCTTTGTGCCTGGTGATAGATATGGGTCTATTTTAATTCTTCTACATGTTGATATCTAGTTATGCCAGCACCATTTGCTGAATATGCTTTCTTTTTTCCATTTGATATTTTTTGCTTCTTTGTCAAAAGTCAGGTGTTCGAAGGTGTGTGGATTGATATCTGGGTCTTCGATTCAATTCCATTGTTCCTCCTGTTTTTTTTTTTGTTTGTTTGTTTGGGTTTTTTTTTTTTTTTGCCAATACCAGGCTGTTTTCAGTACTGTAGCTCTGTAGTAGAGTTTGAAGTCAGGGATTGTGATATCTCCAGAAGTTCTTTTATTGTACAGGATTGTTTTTGCCTATCCTGTTTTTTTTTTCATATGATGTTGAATATTGTTCTTTTGAGGTCTGTGAAGAATTTTGTTGAGATTTTGATGGGCATTGCATTGAATCTGTAATTGCTTTTGGTAAGATTGCCATTTTTACTATGTTAATTCTGACTACTCAAGAGCATAGAGAACTTTCTACTTTCTGGTGTCTTCTTCAATTTCTTTCTTCAAAGATTTAAAGTTCTTGTCATGAAAGTCTTCCACTTGTTTTATTAGAGTCGAGATATTTTATGTTATTTGTGGCTATTGTGAAGGGTGATGTTTCTCTGATTTCTTTCTCAGCCCTTTTATCATCTATGTACAGGAGGGCTACTGATTTTTTTGAGAATCTTGTATCCTGTTACATTGCTGAAAGTGTTTCTGAGTTGTAGAAGTTCCTTGGTAGAATTTTTGGGGTTGCTTATGTAAACTATCATATCATCGGCGAATAATGAGAGTTTGACTTCTTTTCCGATTTGTATCCCCTTGATCTCCTTTCGTTGTCTTATTACTCTAACTAGGACCTCGAGAACTACATTGAGTAGATATGGAGAGAGTGGACAACCTTGTCTTTTTCCTGTTTACAATGAGACTGCTGTGAGTTTCTTCTCTCCATTTAGTTTGATGTTGGCTGTTGGCTTGCTGTATATTCCCTTTATTATGTTTAGATATGTTCCTTGTATCCCTGCTCTCTTCAAGATCTTTAGCATAAAAGGATGTTGTATTTTGTCTAAAGCTTTTTCGGTATCTAATGCTAGCTCTAAGATTTAGGGCAAGCTAAAGCTCACTTAAAATACTGAGAAAGGAGAACACAGTTGGAGAGGCCATACTAACTTCAAGACAGAGTAAAGCTGAGCTAATCAAGACACTAGGGAATGGGCAGAAAATAGACCTGAAGTCCATGGGACACAGTTTAGCGTAGACCACTCCTGCACAGCCAGGTGATTTGTTTATTTTCCAAGATATTTTGATGAGGTAAAGATAATCGTTATTGACAAATGTTGCCAAACACTTAGACATCTGCATGAAAAAAAAACCTGTCAGTCTGAGTTCCACAGAACAGACTAAGATTAGTTTGAGCCAAAAACTTAAATGTGAAAGCCAGAACCCTAATGTTCTGGAATAAGGCCTTAGAAAAACAGCTTGGAGACCTTGGCGGTAGACAAAGCTTTCTCAGGACACAAAAGTTCCTTAACCTCAGAGAATAGATTTGATAAACTGAATTGCATTAAGGGTTTCTGCTGTCAAAATAATGGAGAAAATTGAAAAGGCAAGTCTCAGAATGGGAGAGCATTGAAGATGACTCAGTGGAAGAGCTGCATTGTAGGTGCTTTGGATGTACAAAAACTTACATTTTTTACATAGTCAAATGTATCAATCTTTTTCTTTATAAAATAGCTTTAATATTTTTCTTAAGACCACCTATATAAATATTTATAATTTCTTGGCTTTTATAATGTTTGAAGTCTAGTCTAAAGTTAAATATAAAATGATCACATTAAACATTTAAAATCAACTGTCAACAACATTGGCAAACCAGGCTTGGGACTGGTGCTGTCGTAGAACACTTGCTTGGTGTACACGAGGCCCTGGGTTCAGTCCTCAGCCCCACAAAACTACAAGTTCTCATTGTTAGTCCACCTCCTCCTAACTTAAAACTCCCTGTTAATTAGTGAATTCCTAGAGACCCCGGGCCTGCTCTGGGCTTCATTTTGCTTTCAAGACATGGCAACAGTCAAAGACTCTAAAGTCTTCTCTTTTGTACCTGCTTATGTTGATCTCGCTTTCTCTTCCTCCAGAACTGTATCAACCCTCTCTTTCCTCTTTCTCTCTTCTCTGAAGGCAGCACTTCCCAACCTTCCCAGTGCTGCGACCCTTTAATACAGTTCCTCCTGTGTGGCGACCCCAACCAGAAAATTATTTTTGTTGCCACTCATAACTGTAATTTGCTACTGTTATGAATTATATTATAAATATCTGTGTTTTCCAATGGTCTTAGGCAACCCCTGTGAAAGGGTTTGATCTCCAAACGGGTTGTGATCCACAGGTTGAGAACCACTGCCCTAAGGTAACTCAGATTCTAATTATTCTTCGTGGCATCCTCTTTTCCCTACCTAATCATTTGAGGTTGTTTTGAGTTAGTGAGAATATTCTTGACTTTATTATCTAAGCCATGTTTACTCGGCTCAAAAGAATGAAGAAATGGGGATGTTAAAACTAGGGGTGTTAAAGCTAGCCCATTATTACTCAATAGTTCAACAACCCTGATTCTACTGGGTAGAGAAAAAAAAAAAACAAAACCACGAACTACTTTTTCAAATCACCACAACCATGACCAGCCTTTCCCAAAGCACAAGTCTCTGGATGGGACGAGGGATTAATTGACCATTCACGATAGTTCTCGGCAGCGATTGACTTCTTTGCACCGATAACTGCTATCCATATTCATTGTGAGCCACCTGAGAACCAAGTAGAATTGACTTCAAATGAAGGAGACAGGTTAAAAGGAAACATTGATCTCACTCATGGGAAAGTTTGGCTAAACTGATTTCTACATGTCCTGCAGAAATAGCCAGTTGCTGTTGACTTTGCCCATGAGACTGACATAGAAACAAACAGAAAGGACAGAGGACCTACAGAGCCCAGTTCTGAGACAGGGATGAATGTTAGCGATAGAATTCTGGGGGCTCCTGGGGGAACCCAGCATTAGGACAGCTGCTTGCACAGCATTCAGGGCTCCTCAGAACACTTCCACCCTACAGACCTGTCTTTTGGGAGGTGATGCTCTCACTTGCTTGGGAACAGGGCCCCTTGGCGTGTTGTTCCCATGACTCATTTGGGAGCAACAGAAAAGAATACAGAGATTGATATGCCTTATAAATTCAAGATTACATTATTGTGCACTGGAATGTAAAAGGATGACGTGGGAAAAATGAGTTAACTAGTGAAAACCGTGTGTCAATAGCAGAGCTTAAGAAATAATCTTCAGTCCCCAGCTAGGTCCTTGGGCAACAGAGGAGAGGGCGCCTGAACTGGCATTATCCCATAGCAACACTGATGAATATCTTGCATATCACCATAGAACCTTCATCTGGCGAAGATAGAGACAGAGACCCACATTGGAGCACTGGACTGAGTTCCCAAGGTCCAGATGAAGAGCAGAAGGAGGGAGAACATGAGCAAGGAAGTCAGGACCGCAATGGGTGCGTCCACCCACTGAGACGGTGTGACTGATCTAATGGGAGCTCACCAAGGCCAGCTGGACTGGGACTGAATGAGCATGTGATCAGACCGGACTCTCTGAATGTGGCTGACAATGAGGGCTGACTGAGAAGCCAATGACAATGGCACTGGGTTTTGGTTCTATTTTATGTACTGGCTTTTTGAGATCCTAGTCTGTTTGGATGCACACCTTCCTAGACCTGGATGGAGGGGGAAGGGCCTTGGACTTCCCACAGAGAAGGCACCCTGACTTCTCTTAGGACTGGAGAGGGAGTGGGAGTGGGAGGAGTGGGAGAGAAATGGGAGGAGGTGGAAATTTTTAATAAATAAATAAATTAAAAAAAAGAAAAAATCTTTATTTCCCTTCAAATAATGGCTATTAACAGTTTACTACAAGTTTAGCTAGTCACATCTTATAAAACAAAAACCCCTACTACACGGATACGAAGAGGCATGTCTTTTCCCAGGTCGTGGGGTCTGGCCCAAGGACTGATGAGCAGCTGTTAGTAAAGCTGCCGCTTTCCTCCTCCTCAGCCTCTCTGCCCAACTGAAAAGCAGGTTAATAAGGTTTAATGTCATCTAGCCCTTCAGCCCAAATGATGAAACCCACACCCTGCAAGGGTCAATAGGAGTTTAGGGTGAGTGGCTCTACTGCTTAAGAACTCCATGTTCTTTTTAGCAGAGTTGCCTTGTTACCCTTAGTCAGTCAAATGTGGCCTTGTGACCCATGGCCTTGTCTTCTCTGTTTGCTGGTGTCATCCATGACGGATGCTGAAGGCCAGTCTCTAATCTTACTTTCTAGTAACCTTACTTTGTACGTGGTACACATGACCAGGATGGGAGTCTAGATAGTCTGACGCTGTGAGTCAGCAGACAAGCTAGTCATATCTTATAAAACAAAAACCCCTACTACAAGGATACGAGAAGGCGTGTCTTCTCCCAGGTCGTGGGGTCTGGCCCAAGGACCAATGAGCAGCTGTTAGTAAAGCTGCCGCTTTCCTCCTCCTCAGCCTCTCTGCCCAACTGAAAAGCAGGTTAATAAGGTTTAATGTCATCTAGCCCTTCAGCCCAAATGATGAAACCCACACCCGCAAGGGTCAATAGGAAGGTCTAAAAGGAAGAAGGAGAGGGCAGTGTATGGGCTCACTGTTGACTTTGGGATGAACCGACTCCCTATTTGGAACAAGGTTAGTACTGGGGCTAAATCCCAGTTCTTTGAGAAGCTAGCCAGTAGGAAATGGTAAACCAAGTAGATGTGGGACTTTTTAAATAAATCATGGGGTTAGCAATGTCCTAAACATTATAAAAAGGTCATTAATAACTTGGTTCAGATAAGTGTACAAGGCCGAATTCTTTGGGAGGTGGTCTCCTTTGACTCAGTGCTCCGCAGTAAAAGCCAAAGGCAGGAACTATGAGTTCACTTCCCACCTTCACGCCACACCTTCCATCATGTGTCTGTGTGCAAAGTGACCAATGAGCTTGTCGGACCAAATGGTGTGAAGACATGGTATCTCTAGGGTCCTGGGTTCAGGATATCCCGTTTGCTCTGGTTTTCCCCTCTCACCGTTCAGAAGCAACCTGCTCACCGTCCTCCATCCCCAGATGTCCCCCTGGCTTGGGTTGGTGCTGACCGGAAGCCCAGTCAGTACATTGACGATGAGAGCATGTAAAGGGGTAGAGGATGGGGGCTCTGAGGCAAGAAAAAGATAGGGGAGGAGTGACTTGAAGGCAGCCACTTGGGGAAGGGATTTGGCATAGCTATGAACGTTGACATTATTGCCCTGCTCTGATCTGACTACCGAAGCAACTCTTCTGCCCTCTTCCATGGTCCCCATGCTCCCAATTTACTCAGGACATCTTGTCTTCTTCTACTTCCCATGTAGATTAGGTCCATGTATGTCTCTTTTAGGGTCCTCTTTGTTGTTTAGGTTCTCTGGGATTGTGAATTATAGGCTGTTTTTTCTTTTTTTGCTATATTTCTAACAGCCACTTATGAGTGAGTACATATGATATTTGTCTTTCTGGGTCTGGGTTACCTCACTCAATATGATATTTTCTAGCCCTACATTTTGCCTGCAAATTTCAAGATGTCATTTTTTTTCCTGTGTGGTACTCCAATGTGTAAATGTACCACATTTTTCTTATCCATTCTTTGGTTGTTTTTCAGGTTCTGACTATGACAAACAATGCTTCTATGAACATAGTTAAGCACATGTCCTTGTAGTATGATTGAGCATCCTTTGGATATATACCCAAAAGTGGTATTGCTGGATCTTGAGGTAGGTTGTTTCCTAATTTTCTGAGAAATCGTCACACTGACATCCAAAGTAGTTGGACCAGCTTGCATTCCCACAGCAATGCAGGAGTGTTCCCTTTACCCCACAACCTCTCCAGCATAAGCTGTCATCAGTGTTTCTGATCTTGGCCATATTTACAGGTGTAAGATGGAATCTCAGAGTTGTTTTGATTCACATTTCTCTGATGGCTAAGGATATTGAGCATTTCCTTAAGAGTCTTCCAGCCATTTTATATTCCTCTGTTGAGAGTTCTCTGTTTAGGTCTGTACCCCATAATTGGGTTATTTGTTCTTTTGATGACTAATTTCTTGAATTCTTTGAATATTTTGTATATCAACTCTCTGTCCGATGTGGGGTTGGTGAAGATCTTTTCCCATCCTGTAGGCTGTTGCTTTGTCTTGTTGGCCATGTCCTTCACTTTACAGAAGCTTCTCTGTTTTAAGAGGTCCCATTTATTAATTGTTTCTCTGTGTTATTGGGGTTCTATTTAGGAAGTGGTCTCCTATGCCAATGTGTTCAAGTGTACTTCCCACTTTCTCTTCTATGAAGTTCAGTGTGATTGCTTTTATGTTGAGATCTTTGATCCATTTGGACTTAATTTTTGTGCAGGGAGACAGATATGGATCTATTTTCATTCTTCTATGTGCTAATATACAGTTATGCCAGCACCATTTGTTGAATATGGCATCTTTTTATATTTTTTACTTTTTTGTCAAAGTCAGGTGTTTGAAGGTGTGTAGATTAATATCTGGGTCTTTGATTCAGTTCCATTGGTCCTCCTGTCTGTTTTTATGCCAATACCAGGTTGTTTCCAGTATTGTAGCTCTGTAGTAGAGTTTGAAGTTAGGGTTTGTGATTCCTTTAGAAGTTCCTTTATTGTACAGGATTGTTATGGTTATTCTGGGTGTTTTGTGTTTCCATATGAAGTTGAGTATTGTTCTTTTGAGGTCGGTAAAGAATTTTGCTGGGCATTGCTTTGAATCTGTAGATTGCTTTTGGTAAAATGGCCATTTTTACTATGTTAATTCTACTGACTTAAGAGCATGGGAGATCTTTCCATTTTCTGGTGTCTTCTTCAATTTCTTTCTTCAAAGATTTAAAGTTCTTTTCATACAAGTCTTCCACTTGTTTGGTTAGAGTCAAGATATTTTATGCTATTTGTGGCTATTGTGAAGGGTGCTATGTCTCTGATTTCTCTCACAGTCCATTTATCCTCTGTGTAAAGGAGGCTACTGATTTTTTTTGAGTTAATTGTATCCTACATTAGTGAAGGTGTTTATGAGTTGTAGAAGTTCCTTGGTAGAATTTTTAGGCTCACTTACGTAAACTTTCATATCATCAGCAAATAGTGAGAGTTTGACTTTTTCTCTTTAGATTTGTATCCCTTTTATCTCCATTTGTTGTCTTACTGCTCTAGTTAGAACCTCAAGAACTATATTGAATAGCTATGGAGAGAATGCACAACCTTGTCTTGTTTCTGATTTTAGTGGAATCGCTGGGAGTTTCTCTCCATTTAGTTTGATGTTGGCTGTTGGCTCGCTGTATATTGCCTTTATTATGTTTAGGTATGTTCTTTGTTTCTCTGCTCTCTCCAAGACTTTTATCAAGAAGGAATGCTGTACTTTGTCAAAGGCTTTTTTAGCATCTAATGAAATGATCATGGTTTTTTTTCCAGTTTGTTTATATGGTGGATTACATTGACAGATTTTATATGTTGAACCATCCCTGCATCTCTGGGATGAAGCTGTCTTGATCATGGTGGATGAGTTTTCTGATGAGTTCTTGGATTCGGTTTGTCAGTATTTTATTGAGTATTTTTGCATCAGTGTTCATGAGTGAGATTGGTCTATAATTCTCTTTCTTAGTAATGTCTTTGTGTGGTTTGGGTATCAGGGTAATTGTAGCCTCATAAAAAGTATTTGGCAATGTTGCTTCTGTTTCTATTGTATGGAACAATTTGAGGAGTATTGGTATTAGTTCTTTTGAAAATCTTGTAGAATTCTTCACTGGAATGATCTGGCTTGGTTTTTTTTTTTTTTGGTTAAGAGGCTTTTGATGATAGTTTCTATTTTTTTTTTTTAGCCATTATAGGTCTATTTAATTTGCTTATTTGGTCTTGATTTAATTTCGGTAAGTTATATTTATCCAGAAAATTTTCCATTTCCTTTAACTTTTCTAATTTTGTGTAGTACAGATTTTCAAAATATTACCTGATGATTCTCTGGATTTCCTCTGTGTCTGTTTTTATGTCTACCTTTTCATTTCTGATTTTGTTAAATCAGTTATTTTCTCTCTGCCTTTTGGTTAGTTTGGGTAAAGGTTTGTCTATTATGTTGATTTTTCTCAAAGAACTCCTTTTTCATTAATTCTTTGTATTGTTTTCTTTGTCTTTATTTTGTTGATTTCAGCTCTCAATTTGATTCAGTTTCCTGCAGTCTATTCCTCCTGGGTGAGTTTGCTTATTTTTGTTCTGGAGTTTTCAGATGTTCTGTTAACTCACTAGTGTGGAATTTTCCTAGCCTTCTTTATGTAGGCATTTAGTGCTATTAACTTTCCTCTGAACACTGCTTCCATTGTGTCCCATAAATGGCATGTTATGTAGTCATTTTCACTGAATTTTAGGAAGTCTTTAATTTCTTCTTTTATTTCTTCCTTGACCCATTGATGATTCAGGTGAGCATTGTTTAATTTCCATGTGTTTGTGGGGTTTCTGAAATTAGTATTGCCATTGAATTCGAATTTTAAGCCGTGGTGATCCAATAAGATACATGTGGTTATTCCATTTTTTTGTATCTGTTAAAGTTTGCTTTGTTACCTAGTATATGGTCAGTTTTTGAGAAGGTTCCATGAGGTACGGAGAAGAAGGTATATTCTTTTATATTTGGATGGAATGTACTTTAGACACCTGTTAAGTCCATTTGAGTCATAACAGCTGTTAGTTCCTTATTTCTTTGTTAATTTTTTGTCTGATTGACCTGTCCAGTGGTGAGAGGGGAGTGTTGAAGTCTCCCACTATTAATGTGTGGGGTTTAATGTGTAATTTAAGCTTTAAAAGTGTTTCTTTCACATATGAGAGTGCCCTTGTATTTGGGGCATAGACGTTCAGTATTGAGATTTCCTCTTGATGGCTTTTTCCTGTGTCTAATATGAAATTTCCTTCTTTGTCTCTTTTGATTGATTTTAGTTTGAAGTCTATTTTGTTAGATATTAGGATAGCTATACCAGCTTGCTTCTTAGGTCCATTCGATTGAAAAAAAATTCCCAACCCTTACCCTGAGACTTGAGGTTGAGGTATGTCTCTTGTATGCAGCAGAAGTATAGATTCTGTTTTTGTAGCCAATCTGTTAGCCTGTGTCTTCTTTCTTTCTTTCTTTCTTTCTTTCTTTCTTTCTTTCTTTCTTTCTTTCTTTTTTTGTTTTATTTTGTTTTTTCAAGACAGGGTTTCTCTGTAGCTTTGGAGCCTGTCCTGGAACCAGCTCTTGTAGACCAGGCTGGCCTCGAACTCACAGAGATCCACCTGCCTCTGCCTCCTGAGTACTGGAATTAAAGGCGTGCGCCACCACCGCCCAGTTTATGCCTGTGTCTTTTTATATGTTGTCAGAGGTTTCTGTCCTGTCCAGTCTCAGAGAAATACACAGAGGTCTACACTAACTATAAACTGATTGGCCCAGTAGCTCAGGCTTCTTAGTAACTCCTATAACTTATATTGGCCCATAATTCTTGTCTGTGTTAGCCTTGTTGCTTGATACCTTTTTCGGCGAGGCAGTCACATCTTGCTTACTCTGTGTCTGGCTTCCTCTGTGTGTTGATGACGATTTCAGACTGACTGTTTCCTCTTCCCTGAATGCTGAGTGTCACTTGGAGTGAAGCATCCAATTTCTAAAGAGAACACAAGACTCCTGGCTGCTGTTTTATTCATTTTCTGGCAGGAAAGCATCTCTAAGACAGGTCTACAGCAAACAATAGGGTTTCCTTAACAAACAACAACAAACCACACAAAATTGAAACCCTTGCTTCTCTAGGCATAAATTCCCCATCTCACCCCACGGGTTCAAACACAACATGCTGCAGTTACGCTAGCGAGGGTTATGCAAGAAGAGTTTGTTTTGGAATATGAAGAATAAGGAATCTTAAGGAGAGTCAAATTAGAACCTTCTAGAAGGTTCTAGTAGCCAGTTGTGGTATTCAAATGCAGAATACTTGGGTTTGGGCAGAGAAGTAGGAGATAGGATAGAGGAAACATCTTGTCCTTCCCAGTTCTGCCTCAGGGCTGGTCCTGATACAGTTCTTGAAGAAGAATATTTTCTCCTGAGAGTCTTTTGATAAAGGGGGAAAAAAATCCTCCCAGAAATATGTCTTACAAAATAGGTCTCTCAGAATTCAGGCGAGAGCATCATCCTTAGGGCCATAATGGGATACAAAGTGAGAAGGACTTGAAATCTAGGTGCTGCTAAGTAAGCCCTGCCCCACTGAGTTCACACAGAGGGGAAAATGGCCAAATGCCATTTCGGTCCATTGTCAATCCAATCTGCTCTTTCTGGTTGGGAACAGCTAGAAATGGAGTTCTAAAAATAACACTGAAGTGTGTGCCTTAGAACAATTACACATATGTAAAGCTAGCTCAAAGCTTCATTGATGTGTATGTGCATGTACACATGTGCGTGTACATGCCTGTGCATGCACATGTGTGTGCTTATGTGTGCAGTCATAGGGCAAGGCAAGAGCATCAATACTACCTGATATGTATCATATATATATATATGTATATATATATATATATATATGAAGCAGTTATTTTCTCTGCCATTTTTATGTTTTCTTTCTAGATAGTGGATGTACTTCCAGAGCTGAGATAGGGAAGAACAGAATCTGCCAGGCTCCTTCAGCATTTGTGCAGATGATCGATGGTGACCTAGGGTCTGTGCATAGACCTGGGGGCAGGGAGATCTGGGGGCAGGGGACCTGGGGGCAGGGGACGTTCCCACAGAGAAACGCCAGAGTCAGACAGTCAGAAAGAGATCCTGTGACTTACACTTAGCTGTGGGTCACCCAAAGCCACTCATTCTTTTCCACACTGTGTGTTGTATTGTGGTTAATGTCATTCTTCCCCTGTCAGTCCAGAAGGGATCAGAGAAGTAGGGTCACGGTCCTCTCCTTCCACCATCACTGGGACCATCCCCACAGAACGCTGAACTCACTGATGTCTATTGAGAGCAGAGATTGAACGTCTGAATTTCTGCCTAATGAAGGCAGCGGTGTGGCCCCAAGAATCAAAACATTAAGTCAAATAATGGCAGACACTCACGGGGACTTGAACTAACAGCTACTATTTATACTAACAGCAAGTATTTATACTTGCATTATTTTAAAGCTTTAGAGCACAAAGGCTGCTTATATTCAGAAAAACCCAATAAAAGTTCAATGAAATCATGAGGAGAGAGCCCAGGGGATGCTTCCACTTCAAAATTATTTACCGTGGATTTTCAGATGGTTGTACGTCAGCGTGCAGTTAAAATGTGCACCAATGCCCCTAGAATTAGCCACATGCCACGTTCCAACAGTATGTCAAAACTGACCTTCTCTGTCCAGGAGCACCCTTGGGTTCCCCTCTTCTGTCCTCCTTTTTCTTCTATGAGAAGAGAAATATCACCTTATCAGATTGCCGGGACAGATTCTGGTAAAGTCTGGCTACCTCTTAGAAGAGAGATACTCTGTTTTCTTTCATTTTGTTTTGGGACAGGACCTTGCTGTGGCAAGACTACCTTTGACCTTGCAGTTCTTCTGCCCCAGCTTCCTAAGCACTGGGACTGTACGTGTCCACCACCATGCCTTGCTGGAGTGGAAATTCAGGTGTGTGTTGCCTCTTTCTTTCTTTCTTTCTTTCTTTCTTTCTTTCTTTCTTTCTTTCTTTCTTTCTTTCTTTCTCTCTCTCTCTCTCTCTCTCTCTCTTTCTTTCTTTCTGCCTTCCTTCCTTCCTTTCTTCTTTTTCTCTTTTTCTTTTGTCAACTTCACCCAAGATAGAGTCTTCTGGGAAGAGGGAACCTTAATTCAGAAAGTGCCTCCATCCAATTGGCCTGTCTTGATTACTAATGGAGGCAGAAGGATCCAGTCTACCCTGAGCAAGGTGCCGCTCCTGGGCAGGTAGTCCTGGGTTAGTTAGAAAAACAAGCTTGAGGAACAAGCTGGTAAGTAGAATTCCTCCATGGTTTCTTCTTCAGTTCCTGCCTTGAGTTCCCTCAGTGAAGGACTGCAGCCGGGATGTGCAAACCAAATAAACTTTCCTCCCCATGCTGCTTTTGGTACCAGTGACTATTATCAATAGAAACTCAACTAGAATAGAGTAGAATGTAGACTGGAGGATGCTGAGGGGTGAGTAGGAAGAATTATGGCATCTGATAGAAATGTCTCCTTCAGCCCAGGAACTATCCACTCCAGGGGGTGACTGCAGTGACTGGGAGAGAAGCGTGGTCCCCTTGGTCAGAGCCCCACCTGTTTACACTGACAGCTCCCACTACCCCAGGGTGAACTGAGCAGAATCTCTGCTGATGAGGAAGTAGAGTGGAATGCGAGGCTCCACACTGCTGACGTCAAGCTTGCCTTTCATTTTATTTATACCCGTGACTTTGTGACACAGGAGCTAATTTTCCATTGTATTTTTTTCTCCCTCTCTCTGTTAGGAACCAAGTGATGACAAGGGAATTTATGTCTCAGCCTAGAGAAAATATTCTCAATTTGAATCCAAGGGTGGTAAGGGATTCTGTCTCTCTAACACCCCAGTGCCTCTCTCTTTGAAGTGGGAAAACAACATAGATGAAGGAATCACACGCCTGCAGGGCACAACTGCCTGGGACTCTCCATAGTGGAAAAGCCCTCAGCCGCCCACTCCTCACTCTCGAAAGGCTGCATCTTCCCAAGGTGGACACTTGAGGTACCAGGGAACAGGGAGGTCACATGACAGTCCTGCACAGAGCAGGAGCCCAGGAGTGGGGTTGCAGCTCCCTGAGCCAGAACTGCTGGTGTGGGGTTGCCCCTCTGCCTATGTTCTGTTGGGGCCTCAGGGCTTTTACCTGTCCAGGGCAAGGCAGATTTCAGACCAAAGATGAATCCAGAAAGGAGGAACAATTAGGAGACGTTGGGGACAAAGCAAATTGTTTCCTATGTACAGAAACACCTTCGGGGACATGCCAACATGGTAAAGAATGGTTCCTGGGCCCAACTACTGGACAGGCAGCTTTCCTCAAAACCTTGCTCAGCTCAACAGGTGTTCCTCTCTCCTCTTCTGGGGGCCTAAAACCCAGGGGCAGTCAACCTGTATCCCCGTTCTGACCCGGAAATGAAGCACCAGGTGGATCTCCAGGCACCCTCCACTAAGAAAACAAGGCCTTCAAGGCCAGATAGCTAACAGTGCTTTTTGGCCTCTGGCCCCGGGGAAATCGGACTTCCTTGTACCCAGTTTCGAAGACTTTGTTATTCAGTATTCTGATGCTGTGATCTGATAAGAGAGGCCCAGGGGCCTTCTCAGTCAGTGAGCCAACAGGGTCTGAGGACTTACAACCTGGAGACAAGGACACCCTACCCTGTGAGGTGGCCCAGTGCCAGCTCCTGTCACCTGAAACCTTCCTGGGTGTTTAGAAAGGAGTGTCAAACCCTTTCACGGCCTTGACCTTGGGTTGCCCTTGGTTTTGATCCTGTGCTTGAGTTTAAAGGTCTCTGGTAGCCCTGGCAAAACAGCCCGTGTTTTATTGAGGGCACACTCTCTTGGCCTGAGGTTGCCTTCAACTTCACTTTTCTCCAAAAACTGAAGCAAAGCTGCCATAGACTAGCCAGGGTTGGTATATACTCCTATACCTCCTGAAGCAGGAGGATGGCAAGTGTGAGACCAGCCGGGGCTACAGGGTTGCATGGTGTCACCCTGCTTTAAAACGAGCAGAAATGGCATAGAATCGGCTGCCACTCAGCAATGGAGCTGAGAGCAGACACAATTCCATGCTCAACACCTATCGTCAGACTCACTTCTGAATCCCCTGTGTGTCCCATCAGGTCCTCACAAATGTTCCCCACAGGCAAAGAGGCTATGTTCTTCCTACTGGATACTGGGGGTAGACATGGTAATTTCTATTCCACAATATTTTGCGGGTATTGTCTAGAAGCTTTTGTGTGCTTGGTTCTAAAGACTTGGACGATAAACAAAGTGTGACATTATCGTTGAGGGGGACCTTACAGTGTAATTCCACTGGCCACAAGAGAGAGTATGTCTACCAGAAAAGTTTTTTCTAGGACTGGAGCAATGGCTCAGCAGTTGAGAACTCAGATTGTTCTTACAGGTGACCCAAAGGTTCAGTTCCCAGCAACCACAATAGGCAGCTCACAATGGTCTGAAACGCTAGCTCCAAGGGGATCTGATACATTTGGCCTCCGTGACACCTTCACCCATATTAACATACACACAGACAAACAGACAGACACACAAAATAAATCTTTGAAAATTATTTTTTCAAGGGAATTGAAGCCTGGATATCTTTACCTATGTAACCAAACCAAGGCAAAGAGTGATGTTGATTCCATATCACACACACTATGGCTGGACAGGAAGACTGAGACACTGGCTGACCAGGAACAAAGACAGCACAGCCTGGCTTGATCCAGTCCATGTTCTGGGTCATGAAAAGCAAGAGTAGCCAAATCTAAAATCTAGTACTATCAAGAACGTCCTTACTTCCTGATTTGATGGAGTTATTACCTCAGTTTGTCAGCTCACAACAACCTGCTCGAATCCTTCAATTTTTCTGCCCTTATGTGTGTGGTTCCACAGTAAAAGGAAATAAGGGGAGCTGTGTCACAGGGGCTCTGGGGGTGTCCCACAGCGCCACAACCGACTATCTTCATGCTCCGTGACACAGTGGGGTCAGTAAGTACCCTAGCATCTCATGGGCAGGTAGGTTCAGAAGCAGACTGGGTAGGAGAAACTGACGAGAAGGTATTTATGGAGTGCTGAGGGATGCCAGGTGTAGTGTAGGATTCCAGACATGTGCAGTTCTCCCTTTCATGAGAACGTGTCTGCTAAGGAAAATAAAAGCTTAAAGTTCTTGATCTTCCTAATGCTGTGACCCTTGAATACAGTTCCTCATGTTCTGGGAACCCCCAATCATAAAATTACTTCATCGATAGTTCATAACTGTGATTTTGCCACTGTTATGAATTGTAATGTAAATATCTGTGTTTTCCCATGGTCATAGATGACCCCTGTGAAGGGGTCGTGACCCACGTGAAGGGGTCACAACCCACAGGTTGGAAACTGCTGCTTTAAACAAATGCACAGATGATCCTACAGTTTACAGATGGTGAGAAAACTCCATGAAAGAGAGTCCAGCAGGGTCTGATGCAGACTGAGGAAATGGGGTCAAGGAAGGCCTGTCTGGGGTGATGTGGCTAAGAGAAAGAAGCGAAGTTCCAGGACAGGCTCCAAAGCTACACAGAGAAACCCTCTCAGAAAACAAACAAACAAAACAAAACAACCCCCCCCCCCAAAAAAACAAAAACAGAGAGAGAGCTAGAGAGAGAGAGCGCAAGTTCAGAATGGTGCTGGTCAAACTTTAACATATATCAGAAGAGCCAAACAGTTTGCTATGATGCAGGATCCTGGCCTGTGCCCTGCAGAGGTTTTGGCCAAGGATCTGAATGGACCCCAAGAACGTACATTTCCAATCTCCTGGATAACGCTGACGCTGCTAGTTCGGAAACTACAATTTTAGAATTATGTGCTAGAGAACCAGTCTGACAGCTAGGTAACAGGAAGAGGAGAGGATCCAGCAGGTAGAGGAAATAGCATTTGCAGACTCCCAAAGTCAGAGACGGGAAGCACAGTGTATGTGGAAGACAATGAACTCATGACCCTGTGGCTTTGTGGGCATGGGAGAGAGAATCTGGACCCCACATGCCCCTGAAACCCAGTGCAACAGAGCCACCGCTAGCTGTTCTGTGTCTAAGGGTGGTCCCATTGACCCTGGGGGTGTCCTGCTGCAGCATGGGCCTGCAGACCTCCTGAGCACTTGAAGCGATGAGGCAGTGGAAGGGCTGAGCATTGAGTGGACAACATTCTAGCCTTGCTTGTTTTCCCTTCTTCCTCTACTAGGTGACTCAAAATATGGTCCCATCTGAAGTTATCTCCTTGAGTTCGTAGAGAATGGATTCCCGAATTGCTGTGAGACTCTAATCTTACTCCTGTCAGTAAGAAGCCCTGATGGGGAGTTGTTTCTCTTCTGACACGGGTGCCACAGGACTTTAAACCAATGACAGCACTGGCTACATTTTGGGGTCCAAAGTGCACAATTACCATGAGGTCATCCAATTCTGTCCTTGTTTATTGTGTGCATATTCTGTGCCAGGAGCAAGGCACAGGGGACACTGAGGTAGAGAAGATGGGTGACCTGCCCATGAGGAACACACCATCTCGCTATAAGATAGGCATGTGACTTACACAGAGCAGAAGGATTAAAAGCCACAATAAAGCTCTGTACAAAGGGCAGTGACGCTCAGGGCAGAATGCAGTTCTGCCTGGAAAAGTCACAGGTCACAGGTCAGAGGTCAGAGATGGCTAGTGAGGGAGCCACGCCTAGACAAGAAATTTCTAGAAAATGAACAGAACTGGAGACTAAATGATACAAATCCCCTTTAAGAACTTTCTTGTTATTGTTTTAAGCTCTGACCTGAATCATAATCATGAGCTTCTAGAAGATACATACCCACATGGTGTTGAATTTGATTTAAAATATTACATAACCCTTTATATATAGAAACACATATGGAAACAATCTGAAAATATTTCTTCTCAAATATAGTGGCATTTGCCTTGTGAATTTTCTATTTCTGGATGAATTATGTGAAATGTGGTTTGGTCTTCGGAGGCTCAGAAGAAATTGTATCACCACCCCCAGCGCAAATGATTTTGGTTGCTCATTCGTCCATTCAGTTATTTCATCCGTCAGTCAACTACGATTTAGCTAGAAATATCAACTTCAGAAGTATTGCCACAGCCAGTCAGAGGCAACAGAGGTATGTCAGATGTCCTGCCCTCAAGACCTTTCAAGACCTAGAAGTTAGAAAAAGAACTGAGTGTAAATAATTCTGGCCAGAGAAGGTGTTGCCATGTGTAGCTACAAACAGTGTGGCCCAAGGATGTAGAAGAAAACAAGTTATTGCCTAGGGGAACTATTGGAAGCTTGAACACTTATGGAGAACAAGCCACTTGCAAAGGAGGTGTATAGCGACTTAACACACAAAAGCGAGGGTCTGGGCATGCATTCCATACAGAGCTAGCTAAACACACAGAAAACTGGAGCTCGTGTGGAAATGGTGCTTCCCCTGTTGGAAGCATGACTTGGAGAAAGAGCTGGCATGGGTGAATGCGTTATGGTAAAGTCTGAACGTGATTCCTCTAACTGTGACTTACCAGAACTCAAATGGCAAGCATTTGCCACCAGCTTCCCAGTATATGGGTCTCACTTGAGGTCCTAGGCCTGGCATCATCTTGGCATACTTTCATTCCATCAATGATAAGTTTACAGTTTTTGTTTTTAAAATCTGTTTGCTGGCAGTAGTAAATCACGATGCACGTCCAAATCCTTCTAAAGGCTGCAGGCGGAAGTAGGACCTTTTCTAGAAGAATTCATGATTCTGCATCTATAGATTGAAAGGCATGGGATGTGAATCGAGTCCATGCTGGGGAGGGACGCATGGCTATGGCGCAGGTGTGGGAGGAGTGGGCAGTACCTGTGGGAAGCTCTTCTCACCCCTGGGCAGGGAAAGCTTGGAAGATGCTGCTACTCAAGGGCACGTGACCTTAGCGAAATCTGCCCAGCTAGAAGTCAGAGAGCCAGGGTCCCACGGACGCATGCCAGCTTCTAGAACACACAGCGGGTGAGGAGAGAAAAGCTGATCTTGAGGGACACTAAGATTTTAGACCACAAATCCATCCTCCCAGCATCCTTAGCACCAGCATTTCTATAATCCCAAAGGAAACCCAAGTTACAATAAGCCTTCCTTTGACGAATATCTTCCAAATATATACATCCTCCTGAGATTTTTATAAAAGTAAGAAACTCAGGGAATCAACTGGATGGTGAAGGCTGTCTGAGATGGAAGTAAATTACAAGTGTATCCAACATAGCTGCTGGGCCACTTTGGCAATTATGGAACCCCTAATGTCCAGCACTGTGCCTGGAACCCAACTGACCACTGATACACATTTCTCTGAACTACTCAACTAGTGAGGTATCAAGAACCTCATGCAGTGTAAAAATATTCATTCGGAACCTTCAGAACAGAGGCGTTCAATGTTACCGTCAGGAGCCAACATTCTTGAACCTAGGAGAAAGAGGAGGGCTGTTGGCTCTGCTTGCAGTAACTCTTCAACTACAGCATCCATCTCTTTCAGGCCATTTTATGGTGGTCGATAGTCCCTCAGTCTTTTCTAGTCCCCTAAAAGAAGAATGTTTTAGCCCGAGCAGTTTTATTCCAATCAATTCCTCTACTCATTGGTGCAGTGGAGATGGCTGGGTTTGCTTTGCACCTGGAAACTCTCCGGTAAGGCAGATGAGAGGGCTCTATGCGGTGGAAGCTGAGTACAGGGTGTGCAAAACGGCAGCCCTGTCTGGCTAGGTAGAGAGTAGACCAACATGCTGGAAGCAGGACACTACACCAGGCTGCAGATATCAGGAGGTGAGCTGAACACAGATGGAGTTACCTCTTGTTCATTTAGGTCTGCCATTGTACCACGGAAGACAGCATCATGGCGGGGACATGTGTGCTGGTGAGAGGTCCATGGCAAGGCAGAAAGCCAAGGAGCCGTAGGAGTGGCAGAGCTTATTGCTTTATAACAACCCTCCTTCAGGAACTTACTGGGCTCCCATGAGAATTTTATCAGTTCTTTCAGAGGTCAAAGGCATTATTAATGACCTCATATACTCTCCTGAGGCCCCACCTCTTAAAGGTCCACATAGTCCTACTTCACACTGGGGACCAGGGTTCCAATACACTCAAATCACACATGAGTCATAGTACCCGTTCTTGGTAAAGAGAGATTATAGAGATCTGTCAGGTGGGTACAAAGTAGGCACCTTGGCTGGAAAGAGCTGAACGCAGGTATGGACAGGTGCGGAACCCTCGCTAAGTACTTTGTGTTTGGGAAATCAACACTTCTGATCTCTGACCCTACAGATAAACAGAAGGTGTGTGGGAAGGGTGGTTTGTGCTCATTTGTTAGTTGGGGTTTTAGCGTCTAGCTAAAGAGCTAGGACCGAAGGCCCCCAAGTTGCTATTACTGGCCTGAACACCGAGCATCTGATGTATAAAGGTGACTGGCTAGTTTTAAAACATAGTCAATTTTTTTAATTGCTTTGTTTTCAGAAGTCTTTGTTACATGGGATATTTATGAATCTGAGGATGATATCTTGTGGCAGGGTGCTCTATGTAATAGAAGGAAAACCAATTTGGGATGCAGGAACCGAGGAAGCAGGAAAAAGAGTCTATGAAAACCTAAGGGTTAACAGTTTTTTAATTTGCCTGGATTACCTTCTTTTAAAAAAACAAATTGACTACTAAGAGTTGAGGAAATTTGATGAAAATGACTTTCTATTCTTAATAGTAAATCTTGGGAACTATTTGATAAGTAACACCCGGAAGCACCTACACCTTATCTTTTAAGGGACAAAATACACCTGCTACCTAGAATGTGTCGCTTAGAACAGGACCTGCTGTCATGCCTGTGATCCCAGGAAACTGAGGTGGCAGGATCATAAGTCTAGAGACTCCCTGGGCCACAGATAAGTAAGTTCAAGACCAGCCTGAGTCACTTAGCAAGAAAGGCTCATAACTCCACATTGGAGTTAGTTCTTGTCTCACATGTGGGAGGCCCTACATTCCATGTCTTCCCCCTATGTATTGTCAAAAGTAGGCTTGGGTGAAATGTCTTTATCCCCAGTGGTCTTTGCTCTGGAGGAGGTTGTTCTGAGATCAGCTGGTGCTCCAAAGGTTGACTCCCTTTCCACATCCATCCCATCTCCCCTTTGAAGGCTGACTATCACTTTGGGGACTCGATCCTTAGGTCTGTTTCTCAGAGCTGCCTCTGACCTGTGTGTTGATGCCCGACTTCTCAGTCCTAATCTAAATATTTTCCCTTCACCGACCTGCTGGATATCTCTTGTGTGAAACATGGGTGCCTCAAACCCACAACACTTCTCCCAGGTCATTCTTTTTGTAGGCAATTCATTTCTGTCTTAGTTGGAGGAATCAGCATCCATGAGACACCCACACACCGCCATAGGCTCCCAAGTTCTAATTTACCGCACAACCTCTTTCCCCCCTTTTATTCCCTTCTTCCCAAAGCTGTTGACCTTACAAGCTTTTTTTTTAAAAAAATAATTATTTATTTTGTATACAATAGTCAGTCTGTGTGTATGTCTACAGGCCAGAAGAGGGCACCAGACCTCATTACAGATGGTTGTGAGCCACCATGTGGTTGCTGGGAATTGAACTCAGGATCTTTGGCAGAGCAGGCAATGCTCTTAACCACTGATCCATCTCTCCAGCCCATATCTTATGAGCTTTTTATGGATTATTATTAATGACCTCCGTGTCTCTGTGGGTCTTCTCCACTCCAGGAATCCCTCATCCACCACTTGCAGACAGAGTCCACAAATCACCACCTCTTTCTTACAGTGAATCTTTCTGGGGCTGCTCAATTCTTAGCTGCTCCCAGTAGTGGACAAATTCTCCAGCTAATATCACTATCTGTATGTGTTTTCCTCCTGTCCTGCAGGCCCCAGCTCCTTCATCTCTCTTGGCACTCCCTTAGCTACTCAAAGAGCTGGAAGACCCAGAGTGTATTTCTTTGCCCTTTGCTCCTTTCTGGTGACTCCTCCTCCTTAGGTGATGTCATCCAGGTCTCAGCTCATTCATAGTCACGTCCATACACAGGTTTATGGCCACGGCCAGTTAGCCGTTGTTTTAAGCTATAGGTTCAACTGCCTTCTTGACAGCTTCCCGTGGATTTTGTTCTAGTTGCCTTTCTGTTGCTATGACAACCACCATGACCAAAAGCAACTTAGAGAAGGGAAGAGTTTTTTATCTTGCACTTCCAAGTCATAGTTCATCATTGAGGGAGGTGAGCCACCACACTTGGCTAAACTTAATCTTTGCAAAGTTGTACGTGCAAACCATATTGCTAATGCTCATTTACATGAGATATCTGAATGTTCTCTGAACTTTCTGTTCCTTTCTCTCTTTTTGACTTGAGCCATCCTAAGGACAGGCATACAGGCTGGGAATATTTGGTCTACAGTTCTGTAGGAAGTTTGTTTCATTGTAGTGTCTTTGCATGATTATGTCCAATATTGCAAGATGATTATGAGAAACGGGGGCTAGCATCCTGGGTCTACAGAGTTTTAGAATAAGGTGGTCGGAGGTGATATCAAGTGGTTTCTCAAAGTCAGATGGCCTTTGGTTTAGGGCAAGGATGGTGATATAGGGTAGTGCTGTGCACACAAGTTGAAATTAAAGGTGCACATTTAATGCAGGTACTGACAGTGATCTCCTCAGTGGTCATAGAAGGCCAACCTTTATCTTCTCTAGAAACTGTCAATCACCAGAAACACTAGCACTGCCCAGTTGGCCTGCCTTTCTCCCTTTTCCCCCTCTTCCTTTCTTTGCCTATATGCTTCCCTTCCTTCCTTCCTTCATTCCTTCCTTCATTCCTTCCTTCCTTCCTTCCTTCTTTCCCTCCCCCTCCCTCCCTCCCTCCCTCCCTCCCTCTTCCCTCCCTTCCTTCCTCCCTCCCTCCCTTACCCCATCTCTGTCTTTGACAAGCCCTTGCTTCATAGCCAAGGCCAGCCTAGGACTGCCATTCTTTCATGTTAGATTCCCAAGTGCTGGGATTACAGGCTTGCACCACTGTATCAAGCGTTTCCTGCTCTTTTGTTTTGTGAGAAACACCAGCTTGTCAGTAAGTTCCTTTAACATCCTTGATCTTCAAGATAGAGTGACCAGTGGCACATTTAATGCAACCTAAATGGTGTACCCCCATTTATTTTAGCTTTCTTAATAGAACCAATAAAACCAGAATTGTACCACCAATAGATTATCCCTGCCGTGGCAATCCTGGGTAACGAGGCATCTTGTTTCCTATAAGGAAAATACTCCCTCTTCCCTTACATCTTCTTGCTCAATAATTATAGACACGTGCAGCATTTATGACGTCAGAAAGCCCACTAGGCAACAGCCAATCAGAAATCACCTGATTCCAGCTTCTATGCCATACAGGTAGACACAGGGCCTTCAGCAAGGCTGTGAACTGGGGAAGCTTGGTTTGGCTATCCATTTCATTCACCTTCCCCGGCAATGTTCATCGTCCTCAAGAGAGCAAACTGAGAACAGAGTGCTGATGAACGACCTTTAAAAACAGTTTTAGTATATTTTTGTTTATTTTGTGTGTGTGTATATATGAGTGTATGTGTGCAATAGTGAATACACCATGACACACATGGAGGTCAGGGGACATCGGTTGCAGGACTCACTTCTCTCCTTTTAACATGTGGGTCCCCAGATTCGAACTTAAATCATCAGGCTTGACATCAGGTTCCATTACCCAAAAAGCCATCTTTTTACTCTGATGAACATGTTATGGAGATTTCAGAGGGATATAAAGTATCTGATTCAACGATGAACCAATTGAAATAAAAGGAAATTGAGAAAATGTCCAACTCTGAAAGGAGAAGAAATTGGTAGGCATGAGTAGGGAGAGTGAATGTTTTGATGCACTGAAGTAGAATTTGTTGTATTGGCTTTGCCTATGTATCTGGCTTAGATCAGAGGAAAGTGGCTTGGGCCCAAATAGATTGCTTTATTCCTGGCATTAGGGTGACCAAGGAGGGACATGGGGTAGGCACACTATAGTGCAAGTGGTGGCTGGTTGGTATGGACAAGGGAGAGGGAAGGTGGGTGGCTGGAGCTTGATTTTGGAGTTCCTCCTCACTGTAGACAGCAGGTTTTGGCGGGGAAGCTTTGTTGTGAGCCATTGGTGAGTCCCACGCTTGATAGCCATGTCAGTTACAATGAGGAGTGAGAGCAGAACTCTGCTGTACAATTTTACACACCCCGCACACACCCTGCCCCAGCACACTGGGGATTCCCCTCCTTTGAGTCTGTGTTTCCCTTCCTCCTCTCCTTCCTCAGTTTTGCTTCAGTTACCTTTCCTTCTTTTTACCCTTTTCCTTTCTTCTTCTCCTTCTCCCCCATTCCTTCCCCTCTAAGAGTCATGCACCACTCTGCAGAGCCTTCAGAAGTACACAGTGAATAATAGAGATTCAGGATTGGATTCTCTTTCACCACGGCACAACAGGAATGCAATAGAAAACATATAAGTGTTAGGCATCCAAACACTTAAAGCTTAACAATTTATTTGAACTGTCAGAACTCGGGCTAAGGATGTTGAGATACTGTCTGGTTTTATGCAGTATCTCAGGAGCAATGGACCATTTGCAGCACGTACCGCAAATGGACATTCTTCTATCCAGCATCTCTTGAGAGCTCTTCTGGAAAACCCCACACTCCAAGAAGCAAATGACATGGCTTGAGCTTGTCTTTTATAGATCGTTAGGAAAGGGGTTTGGAGACCTTTCCATTTCCTGCATTCTTTCTGTTTTCTTCATTGGTCTTCTTTTTATTTACTATTCTTTCTGGAAACATTTCTTCCCCTTTCACCTTTGGATCTAGTTTGGCAAAGTGTCCTGTTGTGGAATATGATTTTTAATTGGGCAAAGTGTGACATTTGTTTATGCTGCATCTGTTTAATTATGTAAAGACGCACTGCATTGCTTTCTCCTTGCCTGCCTGAGGCACCTGATTTGTCTAATAAAGAGCTGAGCAATCAATAGCTAGACAAGAAAGGATGGGGGGACTGGCAGGGAGAGAGAATAAATAGGAGACAATGAGGAAGGGGGAGTAGAGAACAGGGGGGAAAGAGAAGGACACATCCCAAGCAAGAAGCCAGGTAGCTGTCAGACAGACAGACAGACAGACAGTCTGCCAGCGAGCCATGTGAAGCAGTGAAAGTAAGATATACAGAAGGAAAGCCTGGAGGCCAAAGGGAGATAAAGGAAACAGAATAATTTAAGTTAAAAGAGCTAGTCAGAAACAAGCCGAAGATAGATTGAGCATTCAAAACTAATAAGAAGTCTCCATGTCATGATTTGGGAACTGGTTGGTGGCCCCCAAAGAAAAAGCCTGGTGTACTGTCCCCATTGCCTGCTGCAGTCTGCATTTTCCTCCCACCAAATCTCAACCTTGGCCTGGCTCTTCATGAATAATGATTTTACTGGTCTGTTTCTCCTTGACCGTGCAGGCCTCTAGAGGCTATGAGTATGATGTAATAACGCATTATGCTGTTACCTTAAATTGCCTTGGCCCTTTTACTTTCTATTGTCATATTTTAGGTTTTCTATCACTACACACAAAACACAACAAATTTAGTACTTCAGTAAAGTGTTTCCTGTGCAAGCATGAGGACCTGAGTTCAATCTTCAGTCCCCACATGAGAGCTGACGCTAATGCTATAGTATGTACCTGTAACCCCAGCTCTGGGGAAGTGGAGGCAGGAGGATTCCCGGGGCCTTGCTTGCCAGCTAATCTTAATCGGATTTGTGAGTTCCAGATTCAGTAGCAGACTCTGTCTTATTACTAAGCCTGGGCACAATAGTGGAAGATACCTAATGCCAACTTCTGGCCTCCAAGTGCACACACACACACACACACACAAATGTGCACACGTACATGAAAACACTACTTATTAATATAGCTACTGTGCATCTGAAGTAGGGGTATAGCTTTAGGATCTTTTCAGAAAACCGCAGTCATCATCTGGGGCTGTAATCTCAGCTCAGGAGCACCCAGGGAAGGATTTACATTCAAGTCTCCCTCCTTGTTAGCAGAATTCAGCTCCCTTCCATCTGAGTGATGAGCGAGGGGGGGGGGGTGTCTCAGTTTCTAGACAGGTCTTGGCTAGAGGCATCTCTTGCTCCTTGTCATGTGGGCCTCCTGACACAGCTTTCTAGTTCTCGATGCCAGCAAGCTGCTGAGTCTCCCAGAAGGACTACATACCCCACTCTCTGTGGCAACATCCCCACAGTCAGTGCCATGTTCCGTCAGTAGGCAGCAAGTCACAGGTTCCTCCCACACCCAAGGGGAGGGGATGACACAGGACATGAACACAGGAGGTGGGGATAGTTGGGGACCATCTTAGAATCTGTTATGCAGAGGGACTGCTTTGTGGGGGAAAATACTCTACAAAACCCATAAAAGCTATACTAACAAGGCTCTCGTGTCTTACTGGAGGACTCTCTGTAGAGCGGCTAACATCAAGATAATCTTTTTCTTTGTCTCTTTCCACATCCCATGAAGTAGGTGTTACTTCTAAAAATGGCTCATTTCCCTGTCCTGCCATTAGACATCTCGTCAGCTTTTCTGGATGAGAAAGTCAGCAGGAACAGATTGCTTGGTCTTTGCTTTTGGCTGCACTGCCCCAGTCCTGTTGGTAGCTCTCTAGGTCATTCATTGCTAGAAATTTCTCCATTCTGGAGAAGGCAGGTATGTGCACCCTGTGGGTTGACAGCCACGGACAAGATGCCACCAAGCCAGTGTTTTAGCTGCACAGGTAAAACAGCTTACTTTTTAGAGGAACATCCCAGTGTGTGTCTAGACCGCTAATGAGTGCCAGCTCCCTAGACAGATTGGTGGGGGCAGCTGCTGGGGAGGGGGACAGTTCAAGTGTGCTTTTGGCTTGATCTATGTGTGACTCACGTTTACACACTGTCTGCCCAATTAAGGCTGAGGGATCACCCCCTACACACATGTGTGTGTATATACACACAATAGTGTGCTGTTTATGTATTCCTTTGCATATGAAGAACACCCTTTACCAAACATGATATCATGAATGGGGCTATACATATATATATATATTCATCTATATATGTGTGTGTGTGTAGGTATATGCATACATATATATGTGTACATATTTGAGCAGTATAAAATTTCTAATATAAGCACGTCTGCGAATATAGTTCATATCAGTTCAGGGATATTTCAGAGTACATGTGTGGTATGTACCAACATTTCATAGTACCCCAAATATAAACAAATGGAGGGAGCCTGCGAAAAAATTTGAGTTGAGAATTGTTGGCAAACTTGATAGGTTGTTTCCTGGAGATTGGGCTCCCCCAAGGGGATTGTGGAGAGCCTTAAAAAGGTTAGCAGATGTTTAGAACCTGAATCTTGCGTCCCAAGAAAAGCACTAGGTTCCGTTCACTAGTCAGTGAGATTTGACTTCCTAGGATTTCCAGGAAGGCGTTGCTCAGAGTCCAGTAACTAGGAAGCCCTTAAGCAACTCGAAGTCGGGGATCAACATCCTCGGAGGGGCGCTAGGACCCAGGCACTCGCTGGCCTTGGGACCTTTGGAGGAGTGAAGGCAGTGGAGGCTCAGATTGGCAGGCAGAGTCCCTAGGAGCGACCAGACCCTTCTGGCGCGCAGAAGCGCAGAAGCGAGGAAGGCGCATGGTGCAAAGGCACAGCAGCTGGGTGCGCTCTATGAGTGGGTGCCGCCAGGGGCACAGGCACCCTTACGTTGGGACAGCAGCGGGGGATCGCAGCGGGCATGGACAAGCAGCAGAGCAAGCGCCAGGTGAGCCCTGCACGTCTGCAGAGGGGTGTCCCAAGGCACAGGCACAAGCTTGGAGCCCTCCCGGGACCTGTCTTTGAACCCCAAGTGCTGAGATGGCCCTTTCCTTTTCCTCCAGTCTCTCCACGTTTGGTACCTGGCTCCCATCTTGCTTCCTAGAGAGGTACCTGGAATGCCTAAGATGCCCGTGTTGCAATTTCTAATGTTTAATAATAGTCTCTGCACATGGGTCTATGCCTGGCTGGCAGCGATCATTGCTTCCCTGAAGTAACCTGGCTTCTGCCTCCTGTTGCGCGCGTTGTTCCCACGCTCACCTCCCGGGTGTGGGGCCCCTGACTGTCCGAATGTATTTCCAGTAGCTGCAATATTAGCTTCTTCTCCGGGAAGTAAGGCACGGCAGCTTTAGACTCCGGGGTGGGTGCGGGTGTAGGAGCGGGTTCAGGTGCAAATGCAGGTAGAGGGGCAGGTGTGTGGGTGCATGCGCGTGCATGTATGCCTGGCGCCTCCTACTGTTAGTGACCCAGTGCAATTTCCTGCATGGTGCTCCCTAGGAAGGAGGATTCCTATCCTGTCCAGAGGGAAACAGGGGTACCTGGGAGAGAAGAAGCTGCTTGTGAGGGTCTCATGCCCTGGGTTCACAGCAAAATGACCGTGCACAGGGCGTAGGAAGGGGGCTTGGTCTAAAGACTAAATGGATATTGCTGCACTGAACTTGGGAGCATTTTGAGAAGGAGTTAACAGTTAACTGAAACACACTTAACTGTCATTGTGGCAGTATTAAAAAAAAACCCAATAAAATCTTACTGAAGTGTCTTTAACCTTCTACAGTCTTCTAATGCCTGTAGGAGTTTCTGTGACGGTCTATAAAGTTTCTGGCACCGACTGTACTCTGGCTTACCTGTTCCAGGCTGAGGGCCCTAGGCAAACACCATCCTGGGGCCAGCTGCTGGGACCAAGGACCTTACAATCATTGCGTTTGAACTCTGAGTCTCCCGCCAGTGCATGGGGTGGTGGTGGTGGTGGTGGTGGTGGTGGTGGTTTTGGCATGCCTGCTTTGAAAGTTCTTAGACAATCTGAAGTTTCAACCTCCAGTGTTTCTCTAAGACAGTCTTTCTCCAAACTGTGTTGGGACACAGTCAACAAAAACATTTATCCAGGGAGCCAGGGGAGGTGAGAGGCAGAGAACCCGCCCTCTAAGGCTTTATTATCTGTCTGCCATGGGCAGTTCTTGCTTGACTGCCCTCCTGACCTTGAAAGGGCTATTTTCATTTTGCAGAGGCTAGGTTTTCCAAGAAGTAGAAACTGAAGAATGATAATTCACCCGCGGTGGGAAGAACGGGGATGGGAGGCAGAAGCTGTGTGGGGTTAATGAACTGTGGGAAAAAAACAAAAAACAAAACAAAACAAAACAAAAACCCTCAGGCCATGTGTGCACCATCAAGGCTGACAGGGAGCCCTCAGACCTGGGGTCCTCTCTGACAGGAGTTTGTTACATTCGGAGACAGCCTATCTGGTCCAGTCTTGCTACAGCTTGTGCTACGTTCTGAAAAAACATTAATAGTCTGAAGAGACAGGGGAGCAGAAGTGTGGAGGAGGCTGTAAAGTGACAGGAATCGTTGGTGCTTATGGTCTGGGGAAATAAGCTCAGTGTTGCTTGCTGTTGGTGCCCGGAATGCACTGGGCCGAACCTTCCAGAAAGATCTGACCCAGCTTGACTGCATGATTCTGAAAAGATCCAGGCTTCGCGGTAAGACCCTTGCCTGGCCACCCTCGCCCTGCCCGGGGAGAGAGGCCCACATTTGGTTCCTAGGTGGAAGAAGGCACAGTAAGCTGCCCGTCTCACAGGGGGTATGTGAGCCTTCAGTTACATCTGATAAGCACAATTTACTTACCCAGGAACGCCTCAGTTAATATTAACTTCCCAGAAAAGCAGCCGATCAGTTCAGAGATGAAATAATGAAATTCTCTTTAGAAACAGCATTAAGTATCGGAATGCCTAATATTATCAGAGCTTAGTGGGGTAAGCACTATTTTGAAGAGAAAAGAAAAAAACAGACACTGGTTTTTTTCCATTTTATTTCAAGATGAGAAATACACAGAATGATTTATAGCTTTTTTTAACTAGACATTTTTAAAAGGAATAAAAGAGCCAAAGTAAATGCAAGTCAAGCCACGAGAAAGCTTGTTTCTCCAGGTTTCCAGAGATGAGCATCATGGGTAGTGGATATTGATTGTGTACCTGCCCTGTGTATTGTCCATAATAAACGCTTTCATGAGGCTTCGGGGATACACTTAGCCACCACTGAAGGAAGTACTCTGGTGGTTTCTTTGATGAGAAACTGAAAGGTTTTTTTTTTAATTTTTCTTTTCTTTCTTTTCTTTTTTTTTTCTTGACATCACTCAACTAGTGGGTGGGTAAACTGAGCCAAGCTCAATGGAAGAGGGAGATTTCCAAAAAGGAGCCAGCGTGTAGAGGCAATTTATATGCCTCAGTGCACTTGAGTTAAAAGAGCTTTTATGGGTGGAAATTTTCTTCATCTTTGATTTTCTTGTTTTTATCAAAATGACGTAAGTATTATTTAAGTCAGTGAAGAGATTGACTTTTTATAACTCTATAGATCTGAGTCAGGGGTATGAACCATGTAGTTGAAGACTGTTCTTTCATTCCCGGATGCCCAGACCTGAATAACCACACAGAAACTATATTAACTGCAGCACTGCTTGGCCAATAGCTTAGGCAAACTCTTGGCTAACTCTTATATCTTAAATTAACTCATTTCTATAATTTGTGTATCACCACGAGGCTGTGACCTACCAGTATAGGTTTGTAGGCATCTTTTTCCTTTGGCAGCTACATGGTGTCACCTTGACTCCACCTACTTTATATCTCTGTTTGGATTTCCTGCCTGGCTTTGCTCTGCTAAGCCATTGGTCAAAATAACTTTATTCATTAACCAATGGTAATAAAACATATTCACGGCATACAGAGGGGAATCTCACATCAGAACCATCATTGGTTTAATCAATTCCCAGTGGATTGGGCACTTGGATTACTTAAATACATATATTATTAGCATTGTGGATTTTTATTTATATATATATGTGCATATATGTGTGTGTGTGTGTGTATTCATCTATTTCTAGTAAATCAGTTCCTAATGGTGGGATTACCATGTGAACAAGCACGGTTACTATTAGATACATACTTTTTCCTACATACTAATTATTGTTAAGAGTCACAGATGCATTTTCCCAAACACAACTAGAAGCCACTGTTTCATAGTGGTGAGCATTCATTGGGTGCTCGGGGTCTTAACTTTTGCAGTTCTCTTCTGTGGTGTTCCCTGAGCCTTGGATGTAGGGATTCTATTTCAGATCTCCAGCTGGGGACTTTTTTTGTTTGTTTGTTTGTTTTTCGAGACAGGGTTTCTCTGTAGCTTTGGTGCCTGTCCCGGAACTAGCTCTTGTAGACGAGGCTGGCCTCGAACCCCCAGAGATTTGCCTGCCTCTGCCTCCCGAGTGCTGGGATTAAAGGCGTGCGCCACCACCGCCCGGCCAGCTGGGGCCTTGTGACCAGTTCTGAATAATATATTTATTTGCAGCTGCCTCAGTAGCTGCTAAAAGAAGCCTCTTTGGTAAGGAGAGGTGCACTTACCTATGGCTATAAGGCTTAGATTACAGTTATTGGAGGTTACATCAATTTAGGAAAATGGCAGGAGTGTGTCCTCTTCTGTGACCTGTGATCACCTCTCCCACACATTCTTGGCCAGGCTTGCAGTACCAGGAATGACTTTCCTTCCATCCAACAGTCCCTAAATCCAATTAGAAAGCTGTTACCTCTAAGATATAAGCATCACTTTTGCATCACTGGTGGTATTTTGCTTAAATAATAATTTTACATGAACTCACTGATATGGCATGAGCTCCAAGCACTTTGGTGCTCTGACTTTTGTGAGGTAGATCTGTGTGTCAGAAGTGGCTATGCTGTAGTTATAAATCAACCCGGCAATTTTAGTGGATTAAATAAATTTGATAAGTACTTCTCACATTTTATGTCCAAAGTAGGTTAGCAGAATGCTCATTCGTTTCACACAGTCTCTCAGGAAACCAGGATGGCAGAAGCTTTGCCACCTTGTAATTCTACTTCCTGGAACATGTGGTCTTGGTGGTCCCGTGGCAGGGAAGAAGACAGATGTGGTAGAAAATTACAACTGCCTTTAAATGTCTTAGCTCAACAATAAAGCTTAGTTCTTTTTTTTTTTCTGTGTTTTGGTCAGAACTAGTTGCATAGACCTACTCAGATACGTGGACACAGGAAAGTGTTATCTTCCTTTATTCTGAAGAAGAGGAAGAGAAGAAGAAAGGGTACACATACAATAGTCTGGTTCAGTGTGTCAGGGCAGATGTAACAAAGTAGCAAACGCTTACAAAGGCGAAATCTGATCCCCCCCAGAAATTCAGTCTTCTAAGCTAGAAGCCCAAGATCAAGGTCCCTGGGGCTGGCTTCTCTGAGGACCTCACTACTTGGCTTCCAGACAACCATCCTCTCTGTGTCTTTATCTAGGCTTCTCTCTGCATGTCTGTGTTCTGACCTCTTCTTATGAAGACATCAATCACATTGGCTTAAACATGCTAAAAGCTTCATTTAACACTAACTTTTTTTTTCATGACTCTGCCTCCAAATATAGTCACCTTCTGAAGTACTTAGGGGTTAGGATTTCAGTAAACTTGGGACATTACAGTTCAGACCGTGGCGCGTTATTTCTGTTAACTAGCATGTAATGAGATGTAGTCATGCTGTTTCTGTTGGAGGAGTCCCATACATTTCTAAAACATTACAGAATCATTTTCTTCTTTACATCTCACCCATCTCTTTGAGACCATGCTCTCACATTTCGCTACAAAAGGTGTAGTTTTCTCAATTTTATG
Source organism: Microtus pennsylvanicus (assembly GCF_037038515.1). Taxonomy (NCBI): domain Eukaryota; kingdom Metazoa; phylum Chordata; class Mammalia; order Rodentia; family Cricetidae; genus Microtus; species Microtus pennsylvanicus. Next base: position 55,475,985 of record NC_134584.1, read on the forward strand.
GGCATTATTTAAAAGGACTTGCTGTTAATAATGACATCACGTATCTTTTATGAACGGTATTAGTGACGGTGTACCTGCATGGTGAAGGGAGACCCAGTCTGAAATAAGACCACAGATACTGTCAACACTGTATTTCTGGAATCGCTCCTACTGGACACCTAAGCAAGGATAGTGGTGAAGCTCACTGTGTCTTGTGGATGAATATGAATCTGAGACCATGATGCTGAGTGGTAGCATCTGGTAATGGACTATTAGCCAGGCAATAACTGTAATGGAGGTGTCATTGTTTTTGAATGTGTGGATAGTTTTAGTTTTTTTTTTTTGTTGTTGTTCTCAAATTTGGTATCAGGGGATGCATTGTTGATTAATTGCTGAGGAAGGATATTTCAAAATGTTCTGCTATAGTGTGACATCCAAACCAAAAGTCATTGTTTATAAAGAGAGTCAAGGAAGCAGGACATGGGTATAAATTTGATATTGATGAAGTAAATATTTGTCAGGGAAGGAATGATGCAATTTCAGATTTGCTTTCTTAGTCTATTTTGCAAAATACAAGCATTTAAGAAAGGCTGTCCCCAAGCACATATGTCTAGATTTATATTTTGCTATTGAGGATTATCTATTAAACGTCAGATAACCAACCTGAAGGCAGCAGGAATCGCCTAGCCCCTTGGGGTAGATGAAAATAATCAAGAGATGAGAAACTGGGGGGATCAATGCTTCTGCCCTGCAGGGCTGCCCTTGGGTTGTCACACTGCTTAGCGGACAGCAAGGACTTTTCTTAGTGATACAAAAGAGATGGTTTTCGTATATCCATGTGCCTTAGATGTAACGAAATCTCACAACAGTGGCAAGAATCAGAACCTGAGCCCCTGTCTTAGCACTGCATCCCTCCCCACCACACACCAGTGCGTACATTGCCTGTCATGCTATTTCTTGTCTGACCTCTGCTTTCTGCCTGTGACACAGTCACGAACATGACTCAGAATGGAGTGTCTCTTTCTGACTGAGGTATATAATGTCTTCATCTATTTGTACTACCGTAACAAAATGTTCAAGTTTGGAAGATTGAAAAACACCGAATTTTCCATATTTCTGTAAACTTAAAAAAATCTAAGATTAAAACATCAACAGGTTGGACTTTCTGGTGAGGACACTGTCTGCTTCCAAGGTGGCATTTTGTTGCCGTGTCCTCTAGAGGAGGGAGTGCCATGTCCTCACATGGTAGAAGGGACAGAAAGGGGTGAGAAGTGACACCACCTCCTCTGTAAATCCTTTTCATGACTGCAATGAACCCATTTGTGAGGGTGGAGACTCGCAGAGCACCACCTCCCCATATCATTGCTTTGGGGATTAAATTTCTGACACATACATTTTGAGCTCCCTACCTTCCATTCAGACTATGCCATCTTCCCTTTGGTCTCTAAAATCTTGGTCTCACATATAAAACATACTTATTCCCATCCCAATAGCCCATAAGTCATAATTCACCCAGCAGCAACTGAAAAGTCTAAAGTCCAGAGTCTTATCTGAATCGCTGCTGAATGGGACTCTAAGCAAGATTAATCCCAAAGCAAATGTCCCTCCAGCCATGGGCCTGTGAAATCAAACAAGACACACAGTGTAGACATTCCCATGGTGTGTGTGTTAGACTTCTTTCTATTTACGTCACTGGATACCCAAGATTAGGTAATTTGCAAAAAAAAAAAAAAAAAAAAGAGAGAGAGAGAATTTTTTTTTTCGAAGAAATTTATTTTATGTGAATGAGTGTTTGCCTGCATCTATGATGTGACCTTCCTGCAGGCCTGGTGCCCACAGAGGCTGGATTTCCTAGAACTGGAGTTACAGACATTTGGGTGCTGGGAACCAAGCCCTGGTCCTCTTCAAGAGCAGCAAGTGCTCTTAACTGCTTAGCCATCTCTCCAGCCCCAGAAATGTATTCCTTATGCCTACCCGAGAGTATTGGTATTAGTCTTACCCCCATGGCTCCACTAGGCATTTCTGTGGTTGGGGACTGTTGGACTCTAACCTCACCTCTCTGCTCAGCACCCCCTAGTTAAGGAACTCTGTGGTGGCTCTGCTTCTGTTTGGTGTAGCCTTTGAAATATCGCTCAGGGATGCCATGACTACAGGGCTCATCTTCTGAATGTATGCAGCGTTAACATGATGCGAGCATTACCAAGGTTTTCTGTCTGTGCCCTTGAGCAGTGGCCATTGCTTCATCTGGACTTGCTTCATCTTGGACCTCATGACTGGCTCTGCCAGAGAAAGGCCTTAGGTGGATCATCAGGCCACCCCACGCAAGCTTTCTGCTTTTGTGGTACTCTGGTCTTTTATGATGGAATTGTGACTTTATAAAGAGAAAAGAGGCTTCCCCTGGTATCCTGTTGTCTCACCCTCCACCATGCTACGACACAGCCAGGAGGACATCAGAAGCCAAGCAGGTACCAACATCTTGCTTTTGGATTTCCTGGTCTCCAAGAACCATGAATGAGCAGTAAACCTTGGTAATACTCACATAAATCTGCAGAGAACAGGGATTGGAAAGTATAAGAAGGTTAGCGCTGTAGCAAACATGTCTTTGGGAGGTCTGTGGAGACACATCCCTAGAAGGAAGATGACTTATTAAACAGTTGAACATCCATGAATTCCTTACCATTGCACACTCTGCAGGAAGACATGTGGGTTATAAAGCAGAAAGAAATGGTTTCTCTACATTTTTAGCAACTGTTTTCTACTTCCACTTAGAATTCTCTAAAGAAAATTCTATACCATTTTCTGTTTGTTGGCAGTATGGCCCTTTGGAAAGCTGGTGAGTGGTTCTGACCTTGTCCCTATTGGTGATGGAATGATTTGAGGAAGACTTGAGATGAACCATGTTTGACTGATGCAGAACTCTTTGTCAGGGAGCCCATTGTCCAGGATTTCTTCTCACAGAGGACCATTTGTGACACTTGTTTTCAAGTCTCCAAGAGAAAACCCAGTTTTATTCTAGAACAGCACTTTGAGAGAGGCAATGACCACTACAGCGTATTCACCAACTGTCTGTCATTGAGTAGATTTTGCCATCTAAGACAGGCATTTGGGATCTTGCGATGTGCCACACACCAGAATTCTCAGGATGTGGCTTTCGTGCTGTGGTCAGAAAGGCTGCAGTTCATCTCTGCTCTTTCCAGGAGCAGGAAGGATCCCATGGTGACAAGAAAGGCACAAGGGATGGAGATAAACAGGACAGTGACAGGAGGGAAGAGAGTAGAGGGCATGGCAGGGTACCATCCTTTTAGAAAGGCTGAAGCAGTGTGTCACAGCCCATGGCATCAGTAGGGACATTGTCTGACTACAGCAGGCACAGACAAGGCTGTGTCTGTTCCAGGCACTGTGTGGTAGGTAACCTGAGAGTTGAGGCATTAATGGGTTGCCCATCACTTCTATCCCAGTTCAGTAGGTACACTGGTAAGGAAGCTTTGGGGTAAAATGAAGACCCCAGGAGAAGGATGGAGGGGAAGGCCAGGGACACTGTTACCCAATCCCACTTGTCTTAGATGGTTTCTTGCCTCAGCCTAGGTACAACTGTGCCACCCTGGCCTCTCCAGTCCCTTCCCCTCCCTTTGGGGGGACTCACCAGACTGTGAGATCTCTTTTGTCTCCACCACGGTCCATGTGGGCTAAAATCTGGAGACCTCTGGGAGTATGCACAGAAGTGGGGAACAAAGGCGTCTGGACAACTACTTCCCACTCTGTCTTCTTATCAGTATGAGGTTCACACAACAGATACTCTTAGGTCTGACCTGCAAATGTGGAGAGAAGGTCAAGAAAGAGTTAGGTGATGACAATTGCCAGAGAAACATTTCCAAAGCAAGTTGGAAGGACTGCCTGGGCAGAGGTGTGGCAGGATGGTTCTGTTGGACACGCAGTAGGAAGGCCTCCTTGGTCATGTAATTGTTGAGGTCAGACCAGAAGGGAGTGGGGAGAGAGAGCCGTGTGGGCACTTGGGAGAAAATGTCCTGAGCAGGAGTGGCAGCCTTAGAGGAACTATTCTAGTGCTTACGGTGAAGCAGCAGGGGCCAGTGGAGCCACAGCAAGGGGAGGCCAGTGGGCGCTGATGGGTCTCAGAGAGTCAAACCGGTTGAGGCCTTGTGGTCTCAGATGGGAAGTGATGGCTTCTGGCTGAGATCACAGGTGGTTCATTCAGAAACTCTGGAGAAAGTCCAGGGGAGCTAAGTGGAAGTTAAGAGATGTGCCAAGAGCCCACAGCTGTAACCCAGGCTGGGGATGCTGGTGTCTTTGGTCGGGGTGGTGGTAGTGGAGATGGTGAGGCACAGCTGGGTTCTGAACCAGTTCCCCAGGTTAAGCGAACAGTATTTGCAGATGGGTGGAGTAAGATCACAGGGGACAGAGTCTCCTAAGTCCTTCCCAGGGCCGGCATGGGGTCAACTCTTAGTCTCAACCCATTGCTCAGGTTTGCTACCTGTATACATCTTTTTTTTGCTCATGTCTCCACACATTCCTCTCCATGAGTCGCCTCGGATAAGCTGGGCTCATAGCAAGAATGACCATTGTCTTGGGAGACGGAAAGCCAGACCTTGAGTGCCACAGTGTACCATGTCAAAGTAATGACTCCTTTCCCTGGAGTTCTAGAACCTTGAGAGCCTGTAAGATAACTGCAGAAGAGATAGGGACTTTGTGGGCTGAAAGGAAGAGAACCGATGAACAGAATTAGTTTGCAAACATTTGTCTTTATTTTATGTATATGTGTGAGTACCTGCTTGTGTGTACATACGTGTGTGTGTGTGTGTGTGTGTGTATACCGTGTGTGCACGGTGCCCCAGACTAGTAGGTTCCCATCAGGTCCCTGGAATTGGAGTTATGTGTGGTTGTGAGCTGCTGTGTGGATACCAGACAGTGAACCTGGGCCCTCTGTAAGAGCTGTAAACACTCTCAACGGCCGAGCCCTCTTTCTCGTCCCCAGAAATCATTTCCGGCACACAGGATGAAAGGTAGAGAGGGAAGTACAGCGTTCTAGTTTCATTATGTTTCTGTGACAAACACTGATCAAAAGCCACATGGCGAAGAGAAGGATTTCCTTTTGTTACGACTCACAGTCCATTCTTGAGTGAAATCAGGGCAGGGACTCGCTTGCGTTTCCACCAGAATTATTTCTAACCAGAGAATTTACTCACTGCCAAGAACGTATATCAGACACCGTGCACAATTGCTGCTCAGAACCTTCCTCACAGGCTCATGTCCGGCCAGCTTCCTCATGGAGCCCAGGACCACCTGTCCTGGGTTGGTGCCGCCACTGTGGGCTGGGCCCTCAGATGTCAGTGACAGCCCACCGCTGCCATGGCCATAGGCTCATCTGATCCAGGCAGTATGTCTGCTGCGGCTTTACTGTCAGGTGACTCCAGCTGTGCTAGTTGACAGATGATGCTGATGAGGACACACCCTTTAATAGTTTAGTGGCCAGTGCCAAGCAGGACTCACCAGAAGGCAAGGCAAAGCGTCACTCAAGTCAGGTCTGGTTTACAGTGAGGGTGACGCAGGGGCACCCCTGAGACTCACCGTCACTTGGCCCCAGGAAGTCTGCCTGGCCTGTGTGATTGCTTTTACAGGTTGTTCCCATCATCCTTTAGGTCTAGCCTGTGAACAATCTATCTGACCATCTGTAGAACTGAAACTCGGAGGTCTCTCAACCTAGATCCCAGAAATCTGGCTAAAGATTCTACTGTCTGAGAATGTAACAGCAAAAGTGCTGAGTTATTCGCTTACGGTCAGGAGGTCAGGAGTCTGCCTACAGGTTGCTATAACAAAATATCACATGCCAGGATGACCCAAACCCCTGAAATCCATTATTCACAGTTCTGAAGGCTGAAAGTATAAACCCAGAGTGCAGGGTGTTGGGGTTTCTTCTAGTAAAATCCTTCCTTCTGATCTGTGTACACCCTGACATCCTGCTGTGCCTTCACATGACTCTGTGTGTGTGTGCATATGTGTGTATGAGTGTGTATGTGAGTACGTGTGTATATGTGTGTGTGCATGTGTGTGCGTGTGTATATGAGTGTGCATGTGAGTATACATGTGTATGTGTGTGTACTTATCCTCATTTAACCTCACCTACCCTGCTGAAGTCTCTCCTCTAATATAATCCCATTAGGTTTTATGGCTTCAGCTGGAGATTTGGGGAGACAGTTTTGTTTGTAACAGTTAAATGCTGCAAATTAAAAAAATAAAAATAAACTTGCTTGAACTCTGCGCATCTTCAATAAATTAAACCACACACCTTTCAAAGTATATGACTCAAGATTTTATTTATCTAAAATAGGGTCTGACTATGTAGTCCTGACTGGCCTGGAACTCTCTTTACAGACCAGACTGGCCCCAAACCCGCAGAGATCCACCTGCCTCTGCCTCCCGAGGATGAGGAGTAGAGGTGTTTGCCACAACAGCTGATCTCAATTATAGGTTTTGATGAAGACTTTCATCATGTAATGTGTAGTCACTACCATATGGCGACATAATCCAGTCCCATGAACCCAACCCATGCTTCTTGGAGTCAGTTGTGACAACAGTCACCAAGCACACCCTGACCTCCTTTTTATTGGGTAGAGTTGTCTTTATTAGTCTCTTGTCAATACCATGCATTATTACGGATTCAATTAAAATGCCAACCATAACTAGGCTCTAGTGTTTGTACATATGGTCCCCAGATGGTAGCACTGTTTTGGGAGGCTGTGGGACGAATAGGAGTTGAAGCCTCGCTGTAGGAAGGGCCCTGCGGTTATGGAACTTTGCCTTCCTTCCTGTCCTCATTTCTGTGCCTCTGAAATGTGAACAGCACTGTCCCCAGTTTCTGAAGCCACAACCAAAGGCCATTTCTACCTGCCTCCCTCACCATGAGAGCCTATACCTCACCTCCACACCCACAAGCAGATTAGACTTCCTTCTTTCATTTGTTTCTTATCAGGTCTTTGGTAGTGAGAAAAATAATGTATGTATGTGACCTTCAGTGGCCGCCCTCTTTGATTTGATATTGAGTTTCATATATATTGATATAAGTATCTGAAGTTTGTCACTTTATATTAGTGTTTTATTTTATGGGTGTATTACAATTTATTCATTTCTTGACTAGTGAACCTTGGAGTTGTTTCCAGTTTGGGGCTAGTATTTAAAAATCTACAGAAAACACCCAGAGGGAAGCCTTTGAGCATAAATGACTAGAATAAATAGCAAGAATCTATGGTGAGTGTGCAGCGTGTTTAATAAGAAAATCTACAACGCGATTGTACCGACATATGTAGCCGTATGTGAGGGTATGGAGCAAGAGCATGTAGCCACTTTGGTGGTTATGCAGTGAGACAGCCTGGTGGCTCTTTTGCGTTTCATTGATGACAGATGGCGAACATTTTCCCACGTGCTTAACTGTCCATTTTTATTTCTGATATTGTGAAGTTATTAAAATATTTTGTCCTAGTTTTAATTAGGTTGTCTATCTTCTGGTTATCAACTTTGCAGAAGTGTGTGTGTGTATGTGTGCGCGTGTGCATATCCATGTGTGCCTATCTGTGTGTGTGGGGTGTATGTGTGTGTCCACACGTGCCTGCCTATGTGTGTGAGGCCTATGTGTGTACGTGTCCATGTGTGCCTGTCTCTGTGTGTGTGTATGTGTGTGTGTGTGTGTGCCCATGTGTGCCTATCTGTGTGTGTGTGGTGTATGTGTGTGTCCACACGTGCCTGCCTATGTGTATACGTGTCCATGTGTGCCTGTCTCTGTGTGTGTGTGTGTGTACGTGTGTGTGTGTGCCCATGTGTGCATGTCTGTATGTGAGTGTGGTATTGGGGACTGAACCCAGGGTATTGCTTACACTAGACAACCACTGCCCTGTCTCCAATCCTGTGAGGTAAGCTTCTTCTGGATGTATTTTTCTTCCAGCCAGTGTCTTTCCTTTTTCTTTTCTTAAAGACACTTTACAAGAACAGACTGCTGAGTTCTGTTGACCTCCAATACACCCTTTTTTTCCATTTTGCGGCACATTCCTCTTACATTTTTTTCTAAGCAATCTTTGTCTACTCCACATTTGCAAACATCTATGTTTACTTCGAGATGTTTTTAAGCCTTGGATTCTTTGCTTAATTCTGTGACCCGTATGGTTAATATTTGTGAGTGGTGTAAAGTCAGGGCCAGGGGTGGTATTTATGTGCTTATTTCGTCTCACCATTTTGTGTACACAGTCATCCTAGCACCGTTGCTGAAAAGACTCTACGTTACCAGTTGACTTCCACGGAACTGTTATTGAAACGGAGCTGACGCATGGTCCTGTACCTGGACAGTATAGTGTTCCATGTTTTTCCTTTGTCTGTCATCACACCGGCACCCCCTGTTTCATTCACTGTGCTCTTCCACTCAGTCTTAAAGGCAGGCATAATCTCTCAATGTTGTTTGCAGAATTCACTGAGTTACTGTAGATCTTTTGTATTTCTGCATAGATCTTAGAATCATGGGGTCCGTTTCTAGATTGGAACGACACCAAATAGGTCCAACAGTTTTTGGAGAACTGATATCCGTCCCAGCAACACTGCTGCCAAGGAACTGAGCGGATCTGGATGAGCTCGGTTCCTCACACCTTTCGTTGGTGTTGTAGCTTTCAGCTAGGAGAAATGTTTACGCTTTTCCACATCACCGCGGGCGGCACACACGATGTCCAATTCCTCATTACCAGCACACAGAAAACAGGTGCCCTGCGTTCTGAGCTTTGCTGAACTCACTGGTTCCAGCAATTGCTTTTGAAGTCTTTAGGGCTCGCTTTGTACACATGTGTGCTTGTGAACAGAGTCTTCCTTTCCAGCCTGTGCGACACTCTGTTCTTGCTTTAGTGTGGTGGCGAGGGTCTCTAGTATAGGTAATGGGGTGAGGCACTACTGTGCTCTTTTCCCAGGGGCACTGAGCAAGTTTCAGCTGAGAGTGACATCGGGTTTTCTCTTTTCTTCCTCTTTGAGGCAATGGATTGCAGCCAGGGCCTTTCATAAATGGTTTATGGGGATTTCACCTCCAGTCCACATATGTCGGGAGTTATCAGGTGCTCTCTCTGCGTTTGTTCCTGGCTGACGTGTGTTTTTCTTTCATTCTAGTAAAGTGGTGAGTTAGTTGCTTTACGGTGATAAAATACGCACAATTTAAAATCACCATCTCCAAGAGTGCGATAAAGCACACTTAACTTTGGGTTGTGCAGCCACAACCCCCATCTAGTTTCAGCTCTTTTAAAAAAAATCACTCTGAAAGGAAAAACCTTCACCCCTGAAGCAGCCATTCTTCACACTGCAATCTTCCAAACCCTGGCAACTACCTGATTTATGTCAGAGCTTAGAACAGACTGGATGTCTTATGCACATAGACTATGCTCCGGGGCCTCTTGTCTGGCTCCTATCGCTTAGCATGCCTCCCAGGCCCATCTGTGTTCACAGTTAATTCTGTATTTCAGTTCATTATCGTTTTGTAGTTAGCGTTATCAGACTAGATTTGGACTTATGATCCTTCTATCTTCTAATCATGGAGGCTACAGGTTTTTAAGAGTTTTGTAGTTTTAGCTCCCAGATTTAGTTTTTTTAAAATTTGATTAGATTTTTTTTTCAAATTTCATACAGTGTATTTTGATCATATCCATCCTCCCTCCCCCAAACTGCTCTTGGACCCACCCCTGCTTCCTTATCCATCTAACTTAGCTCCCCCTTCCACATCAAGCCAATTTATGTTGTCCGCGTGTTCTTGGATGAGTGACCTTTCACTGGAGCACGGTTGGCTTACCAGGGCCTATATACTCTCAGTACTCTCAGAGAAAATCTGCTCTCTCTCCCAGCAGCTAACAGTTGCCCATAGCTCCAGCGCTAGGGGTGGAATTTCATGCCTAGCTCTCCTCTCCGTGCGAGATTTGGCTTGGTTTGTGCTTGCATAGGTCTTGTGCATGCTGTCACAGCTGCTGTGTGGTCATAGGCATCACCCATGTGACATCTTCTGTGTCCGGAAGATTCTGTTTCCTGGTCGTCATCCAAAGATAATTCTCATGGCATGTATGCCCCAATGTGTCAGTCTTGTTTTAAGACTCTATAGATCACGCCTTCTCTTCCTCCCTCCCTCCCTCCCTCCCTCCCTCCCTCCCTCCCTCCCTCCCTCCCTCCCCCTCCTCCTGTGTGTGTGTGTGTGTGTGTGTGTGTGTGTGTGTGTGTAAGGTAATGTTTATTCTGGTATTTATTGTACAGGAAAATCCTCTTAGCCAAACAATTGCTATCTTGGGGACTTTGGCTGTACCCACTTGCAAAAGATCGCCCCAGCTGGGCAGGCAGGGTCACAGGGCTCCCACCCCTTGTTGTATGCAACACTGTCCTAATTCCACTGGCCTTGGGGAGTGGCTAGGATAGATAGACTGGGAAGACTAGAGAAGGAAGGCTTTATCTGTGTGGCTATAGGAAAGCTGTTACCCCATTAGGTGAAGACTTTCTGGTGTGAGACCTTGCAGGGGAGCACCCACATTCCTTAACCTCTGAGCCATCTCTCCAGGCCCAGAGCACCCACATTCCTGTAAGCAACCCCTCACTTATAAGTAACCCCTATAAGCTCACTGGTTCCCCAGAGTAAACTTTGGAGGAATTGTACCTTGGTTCATCATTGGGACCTGAGGAGGAGAGGTTGTTTATGGCTTCCCTAAAAAGGAAAGGTAGTAACAGCTGGTGCTTGAAACAGTAGATTCACTGATATCAAGGCATTGAGATCTTGGTGAGACATGCATTGTGCTCAGCACTGGCCTTTTTTTCTGTGTGAAGGGCTTTTACTTCTGTGTGGGGTTTTACTTCTAAAAGTGGGTGACTCAGTGCTTAGAGAGAGCAAGCAATTAACTAGGCCAGGTGGGAGTTCAGGTCAATGGCAAACAGAAAAGAGGTGTTGAAAATTTCCCTATCTAAAGACACAAACACGAGAGCAGCCTGGAAAATAAGGCAAGCAGAAGTTCAAAATGGTTGCTAATGAGCTGCTCCCACATGGTGGCTAGAATTATGGAAATAATTTTATCTTCTTTGTGTCTGTACACTGGACCCAATTTACACTGTCTCTCCTCCTCCCAATCTCCTCAGGTCTCTTCTTTTTTTTTCTTTTGCAAAACTTTATTGTTCCTGAAACACAGCACGCTTGTCTACCTAGGTCTGAATCATTTATAGCAAGAAAAAAATGAAATCAAGTGCTCTACTGGGAATGTATTGTTGTGTATATTAATATCATATTGACTTCCGTGAGTAAACCAGTCCTCCTCAGACCCACTTCCAGAGATCAGGAAGGGCAAGTGGAGACACCCAAATCTGCCATCTTCTCATCCTTCAGGTCATGGTGTTCTACGGCGATCCTCTGTGGAACGAAGCTTCAGCTTCCAGCACAAGTTACATATTAAAGAATCAAATATCACACTTGAGGAATTTTGCTCCTGCTACTGCTTTTGTTTGTAATATCTTGCTTTGTGGACAGAAGTGGTTTTCAAAGTGTGATCTTGAGGAAGTGGTAGTCCGGTCGCTTAGAACGAGTCAGAAAGGTATACTCTCTCAACATGCAATCTGTGTCTTCGCAGATCGCCCACGCTGATGTGTGTATGCTAAAGTTTGGTTGTGGCTGTTTTGGAGAACCCGGAAAGCTCTCTTCCACGTGACTTAATCTATTTCTGTCCCTGATACGAAGAAGTCATCAGTCATGGTCTAGCTACTGTTGCCTTGGAGACATTTAGTGATATAACACCGGAAGTGCCTTGCTCCAGAGCAAATGTCAAATTCCAAAAGGAAGACACTTCCTGTTGAAAGGCGACTGCCTCAGCAGCCAAGCAAGAGGATTAAGACACAGGATCAGCAGGAGGTGCTAATCCAGGGTCCCTGAGCTAAGTCACAGCCTTGAGGCTCTTGGGTAATGAAGTGAAATTCCAAGGGTTTAGAAGCAACTCTTGCAGCAAAAGTCTCCAAGGATGACCTTAGCAATCCAAACAGGAAGCAAGAAACTAACATCCCTAGGGTGTGCCTGGTGTAGAGAAGCCCAAGAAAGTCTTGACAAAGAGATGTCTTTCTTAGTCTCTCGGCGAAAGACTAAGTGGGCCATGTACTTGCTGGTTGACAAGGAGAACTTGGAGGCTGACGTGCCTGTCTGCTCTCTTCTAGTCTTTACAACAATGCTGAGTGTTTTTCCTTCCTAGTTGTAAGTTCTCCAGGCCCAGCAGTAGACACAAAAGACCTTTTTGATGTCTTCTCTCATATTTGTCCTGTTCTGGGGACAAATGTCAGCTCTGGAGTTGAGTTGATACTTTCTGGTTTCTAGACCCCAACTTCTGGGCCCCACAAGATTGCAAATCCAGGGGAAGCATCCGCTGTGCGTACAGGTGTTGTTTCTTAGACGAGGGCTCGCATTCTCAAGCACACTCTGTCCTAGCTATCTCAGCCGGGGATTTTGCAGCTGCTTTTGAGAACACAGGCTCCTTGGCCCCTTATCTGATCAGATTCCAGGGATTCGGTCATAACAAGATCCGTCAAATCCCTTTTCCTCTTTATTTCTAATCTCACCAATCCATCGATTCCACATTATTGTATTAACTCAGGATGCTAAGACTGTCTCAACAAGATTCCGCAGACTGTGTGGTTTACACAATAGAAATGTACTTCTTCATAAATCAGCAGTCTAGAACTCCCAGGTCAGAGTGCGAGCGTGGGGAATCTGGTGTTCTGGCTCCATTGTTTGCCTTAGACACTGCCTTCCTTGTATGAATGGACAGTCACACACTGCGGGGATCTCTCTCCTTAGTGGGTTAGGGCCCTCGGTTCTATGACCTCATTTATGTTATTACCCCTTAAGGGTAGCTAATTCAATCATGATTGCCATTGGTGATCTGGGAGGACACCATTCGGTCTGTAAGGATCCCTACTACCCCATGTCTGGGCTAGTCTGACTCCTCATTGACCTCACTCCCAACTTCTGGCAGGCCAGCCATGAACACACAGCCATTTCCATCCTGGTCAAATAGCCCATTTGGTTTGATTGAAAACCAAGGTGACTCTCATGCCTTGAATGTAGCCAAGCTCTGTGGTCTGACATTTGGTTCCTTGGTAATCATAGTGTAACTAGTTAGCTCCAATCCCACAGACTAAGACACATAATGCGTGACAATACCAAACAATACCATAAAACATTTTAGAAACCCATTTGTGCCGCTTAGTGGTTTCACCACAAGGCTTTTTTCCCCCCAATGTAATTCTTTATTGATTCTTTGGGAATTTCACATTATGAACCCAATCCCGCTCATCTCCCAGTCCCTCTACATTTGCCCCTTACCCCTACAGTATGCCTCTCCAAAAGAACCCCCCCCTCAAAAATTAATTTAAAAAGACCCAAAAAACCCACCTCACTCTTCCATCTTTCTAACACTTCTTCGCTTGTCCTAGTGGCATCGGGAGCTGTGGTGTGTCATGTACTGTAGTCCAATCAGCCCATCTACAAACTATTCATTGCCGTGAGTCACTGGTCTGGCTCAAGGTCTTTGGTACACCATCATCGCTAGATCCTTACTGAAACTCCTTTCAGATGCCCTGCTGGTGCCCCAGTCATGGAGATCCTATGGCTATCATTCGTAGGACCAGAGCCTTCTCACACTCCAGCCAGCCATAGATGGGGTAGAAGTTAGGGTGGGCCAGCTCAGTGCCCAGGATATGGGTCTGGGTGGTTGCCGAGCTGGTAGGTTCAGGCCACTGAGACCACCCCCTCAGGTAATGGACATAGCCAGCTCAGCCATTGCCTTCAGGGGCCAGCTCTCTACAGTCCCTGGTGAGGGGTTGAGGCCATCTCTATGCAGTATGTGGAGGGGCCAGCTCAGCCTATGCCTTCAGGGGCCAGCTCTTTTGCTAGTGTCCATGAAGGAGCAGAGCCAGGTATTTCGGGACCAGTGAGGGGCGGGGCAGCTCAGCAAGACCCTTGGATTTCAGCACGCATGGCTCCTATGATCCCCCTATCATAAGCCACCATCTTAAGCCAGCTCTTATATTGTTTAAGTATTCAGCAAATGTCCCTCCTCTAGTTCTTCACGGAGGTCTTCTGCAATGTCCTCTTTTTCTACATACTCAGATCCTGCCCTTTCTTTGAGGAACCACACCCGTACCTCCTTGGTGACATCTTACAGGTCTCTGCCACCCAAACTCACCTTTCTCTCCAAGTTAGGATTTTTATCTTACAGTAAGTATGAACATACCTTATTGATACAGATCTGTGTTCCTGTCTGGAACGTACTTCATATCTCTCATGGTGCCCCGTGGAGTGGTGATTCCCAGTGTCCTCCTCAGTGTGGGAAGATGAGAAAGGAATGAAGGGAGATCATATTTGATGAAGTTTTCTGATAATCGTAGCCAAATGTCCTCTCTGCTGAAAATGTCCGTAATTCTACCCCAGAGTCCTTCACATCAATTTAATTAACTTATTTGTTTGTTTATTTCAAGGCCTTACCCTATAGCTCTAGCTGGTCTGAAGCTCACTGTGGAGACCAAGCCAGCCTTGAATTCCTAACAATTTTCTTGCCTTTGCCTTCTAAGTACTGGGATTTTAGGCATGCAGCAGCTCACTAGGCCCCTTTAGCGTATTTCAACACTCATAAATACTTTCATCAAATCCTAGAGAATTTATTGATTATCTCTCTAATCTTCCACCACAAGTGGTCTACATTCAGGGAGCTGACACGATTCCCTTCTTATTCTCCGGTACAGAGTTAGCGTCTGATGCCCAGCAGGCTCTCGGTGTTTATCTCCTGAATGAATGGATGATGGTATGTTTTGGAACAAATGGCGCACCCATCGAGATGTACATCCTGGTAGGAGTGGGCTTACTTAGAAACCTGGACCCCTTTTGTTTGCTTACTTGTTTTCTGCTTGCTTGTTTTCAAACAGGGTCTCGCTCTATAGCCCAGGATGGCCTGGAACTTACTCTGTAGCCTTGGCTGGCCTTGGATTTATACCAACTCTCCTGCCTCAGCCTCCTCTGTAAAGGAAGCGACTTCTACAAAGAAGGGCAGTTTCAGCACCTGTCATCTGCCGTCTGCTTCCCCTTTGGGTTTATCATCTCTGGTTCAGGAGTCACTGTCTTATGTGTTCATGGCCTCTAGCTCCACCAAGGTTAGACGTGCCTCTGTGGCTTTGCTCATACCGATTTCCTAAGCTGCCCTAGCCAGGGTCTAGCTAGCATTCCTCTTTCTCTATAAAGCCTTTCCCAGTTTCCTTAATGACCAGATAAGAACGGATAGTACCATTCATTCTGTTGCTCGAGTACCTTATGTATTTCTGTTACTTCTTGTAACCTCTAAATCCCTGGCTATTCTGGAAGCTCCTTTGTGGAGTGGGCTCTACCCTGAGTTTCATTTGAATATCTTTTTATGTCTTGAACATTTCTGTGAAATATATTTATAAGACATTTGAAAATGAATGTTCCACCCTTTCTAGCCTGACTGCTTGAGCCTAAAGAACCTGGAGACAAAGAGTTAACAATTCTTCCCAGGAGCTGGTCCAGCCCTTTCCTGGTGATTTTCTTGTGGCTGAGAAGAACAGATCACTTTTTCACTATGTAGATAAGGGTCCAGTACTCAACGCCCTGCAGGTTTGCTGATGGTAGCTGATTTTCTCCTTACATCTTCTCTGTTTTGCTTTCTACAATTGGCAAGAAAGATCCGTCCTATTGTCCAAATCCTTTCCTTAATTTCATTTGGTCTTTGGAAAATAAAATCTAAAAAGTGATGCAAGCATAATTAAAACTACAACTTATTTTTCCTTCTCTTTGAATAGCTGCATCTATAAATGCAGCAGCTAGGAATATCCAAGCCTAAAAATATCTACATATGCTTTTGTGGGTCTGGTTCTGTGTTTCCCCTGTAAATGTGTATCCATTAATTTCTCCATCTCTGTTTTTCATTCCTTGAATTCTTCTCCTACCATCTTCCTCCTTATTTGGTGGAAAAATTACCAATGAAAGCCCATAAATGATAACTTGCCATTTTTTAGACGATAATTAGGTAACACTATACTAACTCATTTAGATTATCTTAAATGCATTTTTTAGATCACGTTTGACATGAACTTATAAACCTCGGTAAGTACATATATTTTTTCCATATTTGTAACTGAGATATGTATATTATATTTGCTTTTTAATCTAATTTTCATTTAAACTCATTGAAATAGTGATAGACATAGTAGCGCAATTTGCTGGGCTATGCCTTAAGTATTTGATGTATGGATTTCTTTCACACTTCATTACTATGAATAGCACTGATATAAAAATCTATACAGATGATTTTTATTTCTAAAAGGAGGGCTTTCAAGTTAAACACATTCATTGACTTTAAAAACTAAAATCACAGAACATAAAGTTTCTTACTTAAAACAATAGCTCCTTTAATTTTGGGCTATGACAGTTAAGAGTAAGAAGGCAAAAAAACAATAATTCCTACTTCATTGAACAAATATTTGAGTACCCAGCTGTATATGAGGCACTGATACAATGAATGGAGGAGATCCAAAAATAAATAAGAAACTAGAAAAATCCTGCCTGTGGAGAGCCTAGATTCTAGTGAGACAAGATAGACAATAAATATTACAAGGGAGCTAGCTATATAGGAAAATGAAAGGTGACATATGCTATGAAACCAAAATTTCAGGCCCAGGGGATTCAGGAGGGGCACAAGTGGCCGTGGCAAACGCTGATTGAAGTTTTACATAGGGCTAATGATAGGGGCATTTCAGAAGAGACTTGAGGAAGGGAAGAGCTAGCCATGTTAGTATGGAGATCTGTGCATGACTGTCAGAGGCACAGACCCTGCTGAAGAGATCTTCTGGGGAAACAGTAGGAAGCCTGGGTGGGCATGTTAGGATGGGGAGACAGGTTGAGACCTCTGCCCAGAGTTTCCAGGTTCTTGTCTGTATCAAAGAAAGAACTGGAAGAGAAGACAAATTAGGAACAGGGAGAAAATGTACAAATTTACGAAGGTACAATTCAAAGGGCGAGTACCCAGAAGAGAGTAAGTAGCATTGTGGTGTTTTGGATAGTTACTTCGATGTAAAACTGATGGAGGGGTGGATCATCATGAGTTAAACTGAGGAAAAGGCAGGGGATTCTTGGAATGGGTGTGAATTTCCCCCACAGCACTGTTTACTCCCTTTCTGTACTCAGGAGTTTTTCCTAACGTGGCATCAGAAACATAACGGGTTAGGCACTTTTGTAGGTTAGAGAGATGGTGCTATTGTGACAAGCTCTACAGCCATCCACACTAGTCACGCTGGGCCCAGATGGTGTGGAGTGTCTTAGGTCTTTATGGTCTAGGAGTCTGGCTTCCTGCTCCAGTCAGCTCTGAGATCCCCAGTCTCGAGCCACCATGCACTTTGGCTAGCTCTTCTGCAGTGTCTGTCTAGCCAACTTTAGCTGGAGCAGAAAGGGTGAGGGTAGAAAGCTCAGCCTGCTATCTGGGAGCTGTCTAACTGTCTGAGTGCTGTAGGCACTTGGAAAGACTCCGGTCTAACATGGTCCTCAAAGAAGGCTGAGGATGGGCTCCATTAGATTTACCTTCTTAGAAACAACAGCTGCTGGATCAACCCCGAACACTTGAGATGGGGAATTATTGTATTTCTGACATATTCTTCCGGGTGATTCTGATGTGCCTTCAGGCTTGGGACTGTTCTTTCAGCTTTTTCTTTTTTTTTAAGCCCATGATTTTAAGTTAAAAATCATCCCAAAAGAAGATACAAAGTTCTTAGCACTCAAATGTCGGTGATTTTGAGAGGTCAGAGATGATGCAGGACATTGCAGCTCAGAGGTTAAATGACTTCCCCAGGGTTGCACAGAGTCAGGTTTCAGAGTGACTCTTCTGAGTTCAGTGAACCTTCTGCTGGTCTGGGTTGCCTTAGAAATGTTGTCCTATGACCTGCCAGGTGGTTGCATTCCCAAGGCTCTCCCATGAGGAACACTGTCTGAACCCAGAAGTTCTCTAAGGTTGATCGGTTGATTAAATGTTTGGTTATCTAAAGATCAGTTAGGTGACTGTAGTTGTTTTAACCTTTGTGGTTAAAAATGATTAAAAATGTATTAATCACATTTTCTGCTCCTTGAGAGGAATTCTGGGGAATTCATTCAATTTTCGAAGGAGAATGGACCTTAATTCTTCACGATCTTGCAGGGCTCTGGGTCATAATTCTGCAGCAAGCTCTTGCTCAATATTATTATCAAACATAAAAGCCATGCAGCTGACCTTGAACATGAGCTACATTTCTGCTTTCTTTTTAAGTACATTTTTTTAAAATTCAGTTGGCTTTCTTTCGACTTGTTTCTTGGACATTGTTGCTAAAATTTTCTCACTTTAATTAATTTCTTTTTATAATGCTGGGTTTTCTGACCTTATTTTACCACTTGGGCCGAAATGACAGCTGCAGTGTCTGCACATGCTGACACCGCTGTCGTCCTGGGTTGCTCTGCGTCCTTGCAGGGGAATCAGTTCAGAAATCACTTCCTGAGGCCAGCGTTCGGGTCTTAGAACTAAGCTGGGGGTCTGATTTCTGCTGATCTTGTGTCCATTTACACACTGCTGTAAGTTTCAGCCATCAGATTAGATCTGTCCCTGCCATGGGGGCAGGCCACACATTCCCACTGAGAGCACTGGAGATTACAGAGACAGCATGAATATATATATATATTTCACCAAGCCAGAGTTGGAGGTGGAAGTTGTTTCTGAGTTACTGGTTGCTTTGGAAATGGGATGTAACCTAAAGTACTTTTGCTCTGTCTTCTATCCCATGGAGAAGTCACATGGCCTGGTGCCACTATGAAATGCTCAATGAATCCACTAAGGCTGTCAGGTCCTATTCACTGGTTACATTGAGGCCATCCCTCTTGAGGCTTACTCAATTTTTATAATGTGTAAGTCCAACCTAAATTTGTTTCTGGATGTCTGTGTCATCACGATTTATATCCTAAGGCTCTCTACCAGAAGAAAGGGTATATTTTGTGTTTTTATCATAGGTTAGCCTTCCAAAGCATCACGGGAACTTTTCTGTTCAATGGGTAGTTTCATTGAATAATTCCTTGAGAACACTCTGAACATAGCAACAGCATGAGAAGTATCTGATGCTCAGTGTTGTGAAGGACGATACCTGAGATGGGTGTAGAGGAACTAACTCCCTGAGGAAAATTAACCTTGTCAGGAGTTGGAATGGAGATTTTTGGGGTCTTATAATTTAACTCTGCTACTGTTTGCTCCTCAGTGATCCATTAGAAGGAAGGCAGATGGTTGTTGTGGAATATTATTTTAACTAGGCAAAGATGTGTTACCTTTGTTTATACTGCAGAATATTATTTTAACTGTGTAAAGGTGTGTTTCTTCTGCTTATGATGCATTTGTTTAATTATGCAAAGATGTGTTACATTTGTTTCACCTTGCCTGCCTAAGGCACCTGGCTGGTCTAGTAAAAAGCTGAATAACCAATAGTGAGGCAGAAGAAAGAATAGGTGGGGTTAGCAGGCAGAGAGACTCAATAGGAGGAGAAATCTAGGCTTGGGAACAAGAGAAATGAAGAATTAGAGGAGGTGAGAATGAAGGAGACACCTGGGGCAAGAAGCCAGGCTGATGCCAGACAGACTTAGAGAAGCAGTGAAAGATATACAGGAAGAAAGGAGGAAGGTGAAAAGCCCGGGGCAACAGGTAGATAAAGAGAAACAGGTTACTTTAAGTTAAAAGAGCTATCCAGAAACAAGCCTAAGCCAGGCCTAGCATTCAAAACTAATAATAATTCAAAACTAAATAATGCCCAAACTATCATAATTTGGGAGCTGGTTGGTGACCCCAAAAGAAAAAAGGACCTGTTACAGATGGTAGCTATCAGATTTAGTTTTAAGTGAATTATCGTCCCCCTGTACTATGGCAGTATCATCAGTACGGTGCCCAATCCATGTGCAAGGGAGCTGTGGGGGAGCTGTGATGTCAGAAAAGAAAGGTGATTTACTCCTCCAGCTGCAGGACATGCTGCCAGCAGAAACCTTGGTACTGTTGCCCTTGTGTAAGGAAGGGGGAGGTGCCTTAGCTAAAGAGGTCCACGTTGCCCAAGGCCACCGACACAGCTGGGAGAAATGCTTGATCTACATGGGTATGCAAAGGTCCCTCTTTGTAGCCCCACCTCAGGACCTCTCTGAAGCATCATCAGAGTGCTGACATCCTCCTTGAAGGATGCCCAAGGCTAGGTCAGTTTCTCCCTCAGCTCAGACATCACTTCTCTTCTTGTTCTCCAAATGTTGCTTTCCGGACACTCAATAACTCCTTGCCAAACACTACCTCAAAGTTTGCTGGGGAAACTCAACCCATTGGGAAACCCTTTGAACAGGGATTTTTCTCAGACTAACTAAAGAAGGATTTTTTTAAATGTCATTAAGATAAAGAAAAAAGTGACAGGTAAACTGAGACACAAAACAATAGAATAAAGTTGACTCTCTCTCTGTCGGAACTTGGGATGTGGCAATGTTTGTTTGGAGACCGGAGTTTCATCTGTAGACCTACTGACCTAGAGATCAGACTGGGCTTGACCTCATGTGTAATCCTCCTGCCTCAGCCTCCCAATTTGTAGAATTATAGGGGTAAACTAACTACCATACCCAGTTTGGACTTCAGATGTGGAGGGATGTATATCTTGTTTCTCTTTGGTAGTGAGAAGACATCAGCTGACATCTTCCAGTAACTAAGAGTTGACGGCATGGGGGAAAGGAGGAGAGCCATGTTGTTTTGAACTGGATACTTATTTCTTTGTATTTTGCATTGTAATTTGTCCTAACAGAAATATAAATGGAGTCCTTGCTCAGACCGTTTCACGATCTCCCTTGTGCCACATTGGCTGTGGCAAAAATCACTGAAGGGGCCCATGAGTAGGTGGGCAAGCGGTGACTGGAGGCTATAACATGGCATAGTTGCTTCTAAAAGAATTCCCGTCCTCCACAGTGGGGCTCAACCACAGTGGGCCTCTCGGAGAGAAAGGAGGGAGGCCATTTTGGATTGCCCAATCCAGGGTGATAGACGGCAGTGGGAGGTTGGGTGAGGTGAAAGTCAGGATGAACGTTTAGTGACACCCGGAGAAGAGCTGAAAACTAGGGGAGAAAGCAAAATACAAATAACAAAAGCAAGCAAGCAAACAAACAAACCAAACCAAACAAAACACAAATAACCACAAAACAAACAAATGAACAAAAAAAAACCACATGCAGACAGATGTCTCTTCTTTCTTTGGATCTTTGGCAGAGATGAGGATGTAGTTCCCAGTGGCACAGCCCATCTCTTGGCATGAACTTCCGAAGGATATGCAGACAGGGAATGGACTTTTTCTAAAGGCTGGACCGCCACCCAGTTGAACCTTAAGATTAGTATGTGGGTGCTGGCATTGAAATGAATGAAGATGTAACTATTTATGAAACTGGGTCTCTCAACTCCTCAAGTTGTGTTGACAAGCCAGTCAATGGGCTCGATGGGTCTGAGCTGTATGTTCCCTGCTGTTTGGGAAGGGCATCCTGGTGACAAGTCAGGGACGCCTTTGAAGATGTGTTTTTTGAGAAGACACTTACCCCAAAAGTCTACCCAGCCATTCTGGGCCTGGAAAGGGTCTTGTGCAGACTAGGGGGAGAGGGCTAGGGCACTAGGGGGCCTTGTGGACTTGGGTCTCCCGAAGGAACAAGGCCTCTGGGCAGCCAGGAGCTGGAGAGGGCTCCAAGGCACGGTGCCAGGCGCTGTGCGGCAGAGAGCGGAATGCAGTGGTCCCCCTTGGGGACCCCGAGGAGGACAGAGACGGGAAGGGGACGTGCGAAGACTGAAAGTGGGGAAGACTGAGCCGGCCGGCGGGCGGGCGGGCCGGCGCCCTGGCCCGGGTGTCGGGAGCTGGGCGGTGCGGGCCGAGGCGCGGGCGGAGCGGAGGGCGGAGGCGCGGGGCGCGCGTTTGGGGCGCTGCGGCGGGGAGGGTGGCGGCCGCCGGGGCGCGCGGGCCGTGTGTGCGCGCTCTGTCGCTCCGGGAGAAAGATGGCCCGGGAGGGAAAGTTGGGGTGACGCGTGCTGCCCCCGGACGCTTGCCAGGGGGCACGGAGGAAGGCAAGCCCGACAGAGCGGTGGCCACCCAGGCTGGGGGGCGCGCAATCTGGGCGACGCCACCGTCACCGCGCCCGCCCCCTCACTGCAGGTGGCCGCGGGGAGCTCCGAGTCCGGGTGGCCCGGGGCGCGGGCGGGCGCGCGCTGGGGATCCCGGCTGAGGGATGGGCTGCGCCCCCAGCATCCATGTCTCACAGAGCGGCGTGATCTACTGCCGGGACTCAGATGAGTCCAACTCGCCCCGCCAGACCAGCAGCCTGTCGCAGGGCCCCACGGCGCCCCTGCACGGCCTCTTCGTGCAGACCGACGCCGCCGACGCCATGCCCCCGAGCCGCGCGGCGGGACCCCCGGGCGCTGTCCGAGTCCGCAGGTCCCGGGCAGAACTGGGCAGTGGCAGCAGCACGGGGTCCTCGGGCCCCGCCGTGACCACCTGCCGGGGCCGGAGGCGCCACTGCTGCAGCAGCGCTGAGGCCGAGACCCAGACCAGCTACACCAGCGTCAAGGTAAATGCGAGCTGTTGGGGTGCTGTCCGTCGGGTCTGTACCGAGTAGGGGGCTCGTGCGGGAGTTGGGCGGTCGTTTGGGGGAGAGTGTTGCTAAGGAGGAGTTTACTTTTCATTTTTTGCGGGTAATGAAGGCCCATGGAATCGGGAAAAGGAAAAGATCCTGGAGGGTGCAGGGGACCAACCCTAGCTGGTCCTGGGGTGGGGACAGGTGGAGTGCAGCGCAGGGGAAAGCAGTTGGGGCGGCCTGTGGCCCAATGGATGTAGCTGGAGGGATGGGCATGCATCGCCAAGAAGAGCATGCGAGTTTCTCTGAATGAAATCCTAGCGCTGATCTCGATCTGCATGTAGGTTCCGATTTTCACCTGCAAGTCGGCTTGGCTGGATGGAGCTCTCAGCTCCGTGGCCCAGTGCAGGGATTTGTGAATGAATCAGGCTGTTTATATTTGAAGAGCTATAGAAAGGGACTAGGGGAGTCAAGTGAAACCTGTTGTCCCTGTAGTGTTTCTCTGGGATGACTATATCCTGGACATAATGGAGAGAACACAGAGTTTGGAATGTCAGCCACTGTGGAGGGAGGTGGTTTTCAGTTCAGGGCAGCTACCTCAGAATGACGGTTCTGCACACTTACCTGCCACGGGGAATGAGAGTGTGAGGGTGTGGAACGGTTAGTCTCCAGATAGTTCTTGATGAACATTTAGTCCAACAGTGTTCATCTGTATGTTTTCAAAGTACTATTACATCCAAGAGGAAACCATTGTGTCAGATGTAATCACTTAAGAGCAAATTGAAGATTAATGACACATCTCATCGTGGAGAGGAAAAAAAAACCCACGCCTCTAAACTCTTAGTGTTTGATAGACACAGCTCTTACGTAGTCAGTCGATCACCAGGGACCATTCCATGATTCCTTGACAAAGACACAACTGTATATCTTGTAGTTAAAAATATGCTCAACAGTTGGCCCAGTGTGAGGAGGCTCCGGGTCTTCCCTGGATGAAGTGTATCCAAACTGGAGGAAAGGGAGGGAGAGTGGGCTTTCTTTTGACAGAGTTAATTTTTGTAAAATGGAATCTCATTTTGACACATAAAACTTAACCAGTGTTTACTAGTAGCTGTGATGTTTCTCTGGTAATAATTGGGAACACCTTTAACATAAACATACCATTAAATATGTACCTTCTATGTACCAGGAATAAGTTTTATTTACTTTGAATATTAACAGTTTATCCAAAGAGTAGAGACCTGGATTCAATTAGACATTTATATATATGTCTAATTGAATATATATATATATATATATATATATATATATATATATGTATATGCACACACACACACAAACATACACACACAGAGAGGCATGTGGTGGGCACCAAGTTTGCTTTTGTTTGTTGCTTTTTAGGTCTCCTGCCAGCAGTAACATAAAGTTAGCATTAGAAGAAATTTTAAGGTGTTACAATGGCTATTTTTTAGCAACACCCTCCAGTTGGGATTGTGGAAGGGAATCTGAAGGCCTGAAGCAGTGGTTGAGAACGGTGACTGTTTGGGAACTTCGTGGTATTTCATTCTGGTTGTTCAAGAGAAACCTAGGCATTCTTTTACCTTTCATAGTAGCAAGGGACTCATTTTTAGTAGCTGACAACCCTGGCTACTTGGTGTTTGTTTAGTGAAAGTAAAAAAAATAATGAATGAGACCATTTTTCTGTGTCTTAATGCTTTCCTCAAGAGGCTACTTAGAGCCCAAATGGAGTAAAAACTGATGGGGAGAACGAGTTCTGATTATTAGCAGTTACTATAAACTCGAATAAATCTCATGCTACTTGACTTAAGTGTTAAAAGGCTTGACCTGGGAAGGAATTTGACTCACTTTATCAACAAGATGTCCAAATAAGAGCTTAATTCATTCCATGCCATTGCAAAGGATGTTGGAAAGGAGGTGTCACTTCAGTGATTCAACATGGATCTGCATTCCATCAACCTCAGAAATCATACATTTGAAATTAGATCAGGTATATTTATACAAATGCTATAGAACTTCTTAGCACAGAATCACCCCAAATATTTAATAGTATCTCTTTGGCCTCTGACTAAAATTCTGTGGTCTTTTGAAGTCTGAAAGTTCACATGTCCTGTGCCCTTACATGGATGAGATGATTTCGTAGAAAATTTTCCTTTTCCTTTTTAGAATAAAAATTCTTTTGCCTTATGAGTGTGTGAGAGTTGGCAGCCATGTGGTTCCTCCTCCCTTTTTGACTGCTTGGGTAGAAAAGGAAAGCCTTTGCCATTTGGTCCTATTTACAGCAGTACTGGGATTCAAGAGTTCCCCCCTTCCTCTTTCTACGTCAATTATAAACACTATTATCTAATTGGCTTCTGGTATTCCCCTGAGTGCAAAAAAAGAAGTGTGTTTGATCTCTCTCTCTTTTTCTAGCAATCATTTATTTCATTAAGCTTTTAGAATGATGAAGCATTATGATGTCAAACATGATGTCAACAGGAACCTTCTTGAATACCTAATTGGCAAAAAAGATTATAAGCATTAATAATTCATAGGCAGTGCAATGATATCACACGAGTTTCCATTTCTGGTAAGGAGTTTGTCTCTCAATTGCTGTAAAAATGCTCCTTCCTAGCAGTTCGTCTCCCTCGCTTGCCTTTTAAGATAGTACTCTAAGAGGAGCCTTCTGCAGGATGCTCGCTCCTGGTGTGCGCCAGTTCTGTCATTCCTGTTGGGAAATCTTCCGTGGGGACGACTGGCCTTCTCTTGGGGAGGAACTAGGAAGGAAGTCTTACCAATCGTTTCCCCTCCCAGCTGTTGCTGCTGGGAGCCTCTAGGACTGAACAGCCGGTCCTGGCACAGGCTTTACTGATGGTACACTCAACTTGCTCCATCTTCAGCACAGGTGAGCTGTAGTCTGGATACAGATGCATTTGGTGTCTCTGTGTTGATGGCTGGCATTTATGCCAACCTCTACTGTAGACGCTGGAGATTCAGAGAGCGTCCATAATATTTTTGTGCAAAGCCTATGCAAGAGGCTAAATCTCTTCCAAAGGGGTGTGCTTAAGCCAGTTATAGATGACTTCACAGCATTGCTCCATGGCATTCTAGAGTCAGTGAGGATAATGCTAAATTAAATAGTTATGTGACCTTACTGTAAACAATGAGATTTTATTAGGGGGAAGGAGTAGAGCTACTTTTTATTAGTAGTTTTCATCTTTCTAGTCACCAGTCTCAGGTGGGAGTCACCTGGAGAGCTTGTTAAAGCACACAGTGGCTTTGGGTCCCACCCCTGGAGTGTCTGATTTAATAGGTCTTGGGAGGGACCCCGGAGCTTGAAGTTTCAGAGTGTTTCTAAGAGTTGTCTTGTTGCTGATCTGGGGGCCACACTTGGAGATCCCATGCTTTATGTGACTTAAGTTGTTTTGTGGCCCAGATATATTATGTGTGACCACCTATAGCCATATGTTCTGTCAGATCGCTGTGGACACAGCCCTCTCCACCTATAGCCATATGTTCTGTCGGATCGCTGTGGACACAGCCCTCTCCACCTATAGCCATATGTTCTGTCAGATCGCTGTGGACACAGTCCTCTTCATCTATGGCCAGATGTGCTGTCAGATCGCTGTGGACACAGCCCTCTCCACCTATAGCCAGATGTGCTGTCAGATCGCTGTGGACACAGCCCTCTCCACCTATAGCCATATGTTCTGTCAGTTTGCTGTGGACACAGCCCTCTCCACCTATAGCCAGATGTGCTGTCAGATCGCTGTGGACACAGCCCTCTCCACCTATAGCCAGATGTGCTGTCAGATCGCTGTGGACACAGCCCTCTCCACCTATAGCCATATGTTCTGTCAGTTTGCTGTGGACACAGCCCTCTCCACCTATAGCCAGATGTGCTGTCAGATCGCTGTGGACACAGCCCTCTCCACCTATAGCCAGATGTTCTGTCGGATTGCTGTGGACACAGCCCTCTCCACCTATAGCCAGATGTTCTGTCGGATCGCTGTGGACACAGTCCTCTCCACCTATAGCCAGATGTTCTGTCAGATCGCTGTGGACACAGCCCTCTCTACCTATAGCCAGATGTTCTGTCAGATCGCTGTGGACACAGCCCTCTCTACCTATAGCCAGATGTTCTGTCGGATTGCTGTGGACACAGCCCTCTCCACCTATAGCCAGATGTTCTGTCGGATTGCTGTGGACTCTGCCCTCTCCACCTATAGCCAGATGTTCTGTCAGATCGCTGTGGACACAGTCCTCTCCATCTATGGCCAGATGTTCTGTCGGATTGCTGTGGACACAGCCCTCTCCACCTATAGCCAGATGTTCTGTCGGATTGCTGTGGACACAGCCCTCTCCACCTATAGCCAGATGTTCTGTCGGATTGCTGTGGACACAGCCCTCTCCACCTATAGCCAGATGTGCTGTCAGATCGCTGTGGACACAGTCCTCTCCATCTATAGCCAGATGTGCTGTCAGATCGCTGTGGACACAGCCCTCTCCACCTATAGCCAGATGTGCTGTCAGATCGCTGTGGACACAGCCCTCTCCACCTATAGCCAGATGTTCTGTCGGATTGCTGTGGACACAGTCCTCTCCATCTATAGCCAGATGTTCTGTCGGATTGCTGTGGACACAGCCCTCTCCACCTATAGCCAGATGTTCTGTCAGATCGCTGTGGACACAGCCCTCTCCACCTATAGCCAGATGTTCTGTCGGATTGCTGTGGACACAGCCCTCTCCATCTATGGAGTCAGGATCTGAGTCTTTACAGCTGTCTGGGAAGTCTAAGTGGGGAGAAGCCTGGACCATGCAGCCCACCTGGGTCTCTAAGGGTCAGCTCCCTGCAAATCATCTGGGATTTGCATTGATCCTGATGTTTTGCTTTGTTGTCACAGTCCCTTCAGCTGCCTCTGCCCTTGAGGGACCATGCCCCACATGAAGGGAATCTACAAGGTAAAGGTTTTGAAATGATGAAAGAGGGTGGAGGTCAGGCAGAACACCTGCTTAGCCTCATCTTCCTTCTTGGAGTTCTTGCTACTCCTTTTATCTTTTTGTTGTTGTTGTTTCGTTTTTGCTTTATTTCTAAACAGAACACAGAGTTTAGTTGGCTCTGGCAAGTCCCGTAATTTACATTAGTCAGGCTCTGGTTTACTTCCTGCTGTTGTGTATTTTATCAAAATTTGCCCCCCTCCCCCCAACACACAGAATTAAAGCTGGCGGTTGCCTTCTTCTTTTGTCTCCAGTGCTGGGAATCGAACTCACAATGCCTTGCATGGGAGGCAAGCTTGGCCACTGATCTCTGTTTCCAGCCCAAGGGACTCCATTCCGATTGCTTTCCTGTTTTGTATTGTAGTTATACTAATTTTGAAGGACGACTAGATAACTCTTCTTTATAACATCTTCCAATAAGACTTCAAATCAGAGTCTGGTAGGGGTGGTGCTCACCTGTATTCCCAGCATTCAGGAGGCAGAGACAGGTGGATCTGTGAGTTCAAGGCCAGCCTGGTCTACAGAGCTAGCTCCAGGACAGCCAGGGCTTCACAGAGAAACCATGTCTCGAAAAACCAAACCAAACCAACAACAAAAAGACGGGCGGTGGTGGCGCACGCCTTTAATCCCAGCACTCGGGAGGCAGAGGCAGGCGGATCTCTGTGAGTTCGAGACCAGCCTGGTCTACAAGAGCTAGTTCCAGGACAGGCTCCAAAACCACAGAGAAACCCTGTCTCGAAAAACCAAAAAAAAAAAAAAAAAAAAAAGACTTCAGACAGAAAGTGATGCTGCGCATTTAGAGGTGAGACAGTTTCTAGTGTCATCTCCCCTTGGTGACCACCTGATGGAGCTCTAATGGGACAGGACATACCGGTGAGGGCAGGGTAGAGTTTGTGACACCAGCTTGGTAATAGGCCAGGAATCCAAACAGCAAGCAGAGTGTGAGTTCCAAGCGAATTCTTGGGAAGATAGAGTCCCAGGACTGGAAAATCAGCTGGGGAGGAGCAGGGGAGAACTTTGGGTCAGGTGGGTAAGTACAACCTAAAATTCGGGAGTCTTCACAGAGGTGACAGCCACCGAGCCAGGTTGAGGATGAAGGATATAAGTATTTACCTTTTTGCTTTTGTGGGGATCTCTGCTGGGCATGAAGAGCTCACAGCCACAGGAATTGCTGGAGCCAGCCAGAGGTGATAAGCAACCACTTCACTTGGATGAGACGAGAAGAGCCAGTCACAGCTTCGCTGCTCCCTGGTTCAACATTATCCGGGCAGCAAGTAGAATGCAAATAAGACGAGATGCTCATGAAGGAGCTACTTCTAAGTTGTTGGCAGAAGGAAGGAAGTGCCCGAATGAGGCTGCAGGACCCTCAGAGAACCATGACCACCATGGAAGGGTCATGGGGTGGGAGTGGTTATGGAAACCCAGGGAATCAAATCTACAGAAGCCCGCAGAAGCTGTGACCTAAAGGAGGCATGTGAGAGATGCAACCAGGGGATGGATGGGCAGTCTTAGCTGGGCAAGTGCGCATGAGCACACACACGTGCGTGCATAGATAAGAGACAGAGACACAGAGAGAAACAGAGGCAGGCAGACAAAGAGACAAGTGGGTAAATAGCTTGATGGAACTGGCCTACATTTTAGGGATCTTGTGTCTGTCACTGCCTCTCACCGAACGCACCCGCAAATCAGAGAGAATAGGAGCATACTGGGTACAGAGGAATGTTGGGTACAAAGCAGGGTGGAGCGTGGGACCGGAGGAGCAGATCCTGAACAAGGGCACCGAAAAGCGAGAACTGATCCTCGGAGCTCCTGAGAGAGACTCAGAGCGCAGTGGGCAGTGCAGAAGCTAGTCTCCAAGAGAAGCGGGTTTGACGTGTGCCAGATTTGTTGCATGTTTCCTGCCTAATGATTGCTCCTGAAATCTCCCTGGTGATCCTGGCTGGACACTTCTGAGTGCTGCACACCCACCTTCCTCTTCGGTTTCACCTTTGCTGTCTCCACTGACTCTGGTTCCTCTGCTCCTGGCTTGTGACCCCCACCCCCTCGCGGCTCAGCGTGGGCTGAGAAATCACCAGCCTGCCTCATTGGGCATTACAGACCCAGCCTGGCCACTTCACCCAGCCCCTGCCCCGGTTTTTACTGTTCTATACTATGTACGCTTCTTTCCTCAGTCCCCAAAAGTGAGAAAAATTATTTTTAATGTGTTTTTTAATTTTTTATTTTTTAAATTTCATTTTACATTCTATCCCCTCCTTCCACCTCCCCTCCCTTCCCTCCACCCCAGCCCACCCCCATCCACTCCTCCCAACAGGTAAAGGCTCCCATGGAGGGGTCAGCAAAGTCTGGCACATTTACTATGTGTTTTTAATTTTGGGTTAAGAATGTGCACATTTTGGCCGTTTTAAAATATTAAGATGTGCACTGGAGTTTTTATGATTTATTTATTTGTGGTGTTTGAGAGTGAACTCAAGGCTCTTACATATTAATCAAGCCCTCTGCCATGGAGCCCCTTCCCCAGCCTTCTGGAGTTTGTTTTAGATGGGTACGGGGTTGCTTTTATGTTATAGTGGGAGCCTGGTAGGTACCATGTGTAACCTGGAATCCTGAAGCCTATGGACTTGTAGTCCGCTTTACTTGGGCATTGGTTTACCTGTTTCCTCTCCCCTCCCATTGACTTTTACTTAGAATTTTCTGACTTCCCTGGTTTCCATCCATCTCCCCTTTCCTGCTTCCCATGGGATAACCCATGAAAAACAGCTACTACCGTGGGATGCCGTTATTCTACTCAGAGTCTGCTTTGAGAAAAATCAGAAATGATTTTATTCTCAACTAATCTATCTGTGAAATAAGGATTATTTTGTGTTGTATCGTGTTTCCAAGACAATATTGTATATTTTTGCAAAGTAACTAGGTGTCTATAAAGGTACTAACTGTTAAGTCCCTGCTGTTCTTGGATCCTTTCATCTACAACACTGTTCCCCCTTAAGTTACTCCAAACTACAAATCCTTAATTCCATTCTTACAAATGAGGAAACTGGGGCCTAAGGCAAGGGCTTACCGCTTTTGCAGAGGACCCAGGTTTGGTTCCCAGAACCGTGCGTCAACTCACGATACCCTCTGGCTTCCACAGGCACCAGGCACTCTAGTGCTGTGCGTACAGGTAGTCCAGAACACTCATGCACATGAAATGAGAAAATAAACGCTAAGATATGTGGGAAATGGAGCTGTAACAAATGGAAAAGGCTGCCCATGGTTAGAGTTGGACTTTGAAGGGAAGATTGAACCCAACCCCAAGCTTCTTCTTAGTTTTACTGATTCTCAGCACACAGTCTGCCCCTAGGGGTGTAACACAGAACCTGTGGACAAGGCCCACCATGGCTGGTGCCAGGGTACAATTATCTGTCACAGAGCCGAGGGGCTCTAGAAGGAAGGCAGGGAAGCAAGGGGCCTTGAGAGTGGAGTTTTTCTTCATACACATCTACAGTCACTCCTTCCATCTGCGTGGCCTGGAGTGCTGCTTTGATGTTAGTGGAGGGTGTGCAAGGCATGTGGCGTTCATGTAATCAACACATAACATGTTTTCCTGGATCACATCGACATGCTCTCCCATGGTCCAGTGCTAATAATCTTGTGGTTGCCACCACTATCTTGGTAATTTCACCTTCTGGGTGAAAACACATGCTGGGGTGTGGCTCTTGGGTCTGCACAAGGCAGGGGATAACAGCCAGCACCACCTTGCTTTCATCCTGAGATTGTCCAGCATCAACTTAGAATGCAAAGCCTCATTCTGCATTGAAGGAGTGCTGCTGGCTTCTGTATGCTGTTTGTGGGTGAGCTAGGATGACGTATGCTACACCTGGGAAGATGATGTACTGCAGGTCCAAACCTGTCTTCTTTCAGACAGGAAGAGAAAAATAACTGGCCACAGAAGTGCAATTGTCTGTACACATTACAGAACTGAGAGAAGACCCCGAATTCTGCAAGAAGTTACAAGAAGACACCAAGAGACTTATAAGCAACCTATTACACAGACTAGCAGCTGACAACCTTCCCCATCCCTGCTGGAACCACACAAACATGCTCAGAAACAGAGAAGATGACCCAGTCCAGGAGAAGTAAAACTTTTGTCTATTTCAAGGCTTCTGCTATGAGAGCTTCAACCCAGAACAAAGCCAAAAGGAAAGAAAAGCTGACTTATTTATGTATACGTTTGAGACAAGGTTTTGTATGAAGCCAAGGCTGGGCTGGATCTTGCTAATGTAGTGCAGGCTGGCCCCAGGTTCTGGATCTTCCTGCTTCAGCCCTCTGAAGTTCTGGGATTGCAGGTCTGTGCCGCCACACTCAGCAGGAAAGAGAAGCAGGGCTATAAAAGCCAGTGACCCAGCAGCCCTGGCCACACCTGCTAGTGGTCTTGGGATCATGGAAGAGACAGTCTTACCTGAGACACTGGGTGGCTTTGAGGCACGAAAAAGTCAGTAGTTTCAGTTTCAGCTGAGCTTCAGTTAAAAGTAGAAGTCTTTGTGTATAACCAATAGAGTGTAATACTCAGAATAATGATGGCAAATACAGAACCAAGTTCCCATGAGCACACACACACACACACACACACACACACACACACACCCCACCCCATCTGCTATGGCACATGCAGTAGGGAGAGAAAGCTTAGGTGGACACATTTGCATAAGGTTTCCTGCTCTCTCTTTCCAATCTGTGAAGTGGGGTCTGCAAAGCCAATTGTAGACTCCCTCCCCCATTGTTTCACAGAGGTCCTCCTGTCCCTGGGATGGTGGGTCCTGGGATGGTGGCTCAGAGCCATATGGAACCCAGGGAAAGTTCTCATACCCAGTGCCTTTCTCTAAGTGATCTGACCCGCTGGGACTCAAGACCTTGAGATTTGCTGAATCTCACAGGAGCCTTCATATTGCTGGACGAGCTGGTGAGGGCGGGGCACATGGTCCATTTAGTCTGACCTCCTGAAGGTAGTGCTCCCTCCTTCTTGTCCAGAGTTTCCATGAAGGCACGATGGTGATGCTTCCAAAGGCTAGAGCATCTGCGTATCCAAGTGAGAACTTGAGATGCCAAGGAGCAATCAGGACACAGTTCAGACCAGTGTCAAAGGCAACCTTCACTTTTCTGTGCGGTTTATGAGCAAATAAATCCCAAACCACTTCTGGGGGGGGGGGAGGGGGTCACTGCTGATCTCGGGAATGGATTTTCATAGAGAACCAACGCAATATGTGACATTTAGGTTTCTAGGTCAGCATGAAAAGGGTATTTAACCCGCTGTGGAGCTGGGATACATCTGTCGTGTTGAAACGGTGCCGCTGTGGTGAGAGAAGCCTACAATTGAATTAGGGCTTGTTTCTTTTCTGTGCTTGTCTTCTGGGAGAAGTGGGTTTAACTAGAGGGAGATGCAGGTGAGAGAGAGAGAGAGAGAGAGCCTCCAGGGAGCAGCTCCAGGGAGGAGTCATGGGAATCGGGTGTCTCTGACTCTTTTGCCTGCTCTTGGGACTCTAAAGGAAAAGAAAACAATTACACATTGAAATATCTGTAAGTGGAAGAGAAAATGCAGAAATTTCACACACCTCTATGTATATTTCCTGTCTTCTTTTTATTTATTCTTCTCTCATACAATACATCCCAATGGCAGAGTCCCCTCCCTCCACTCATCCCAGCTCTCCCTACTTCTTCTCTCCCCCAGATCCACTGCCCC
Organism: Microtus pennsylvanicus; assembly: GCF_037038515.1. Lineage (NCBI taxonomy): Eukaryota > Metazoa > Chordata > Mammalia > Rodentia > Cricetidae > Microtus > Microtus pennsylvanicus. The sequence continues at coordinate 55,509,347 of NC_134584.1, forward strand.
TCCGTTCAGAAAAGAGCAAGCCTCCCAGTGATATCCAACTAACACCGTCTAACAAGATGCAATAAGACTAGTTATAGACCCTTGTATCAAGGCTGGGCAAGACAACCCGGCATGAGGAAGAGTCACAAGAGTAGGCAAAAGAGTCAGAGACACCCCATTCCCACTGTTAAGAGTCCCACAAAAACCCCAAGCTACATAACCATAAGGTATATGCAGAGGACCTAGTGAGGACCCATGCAGGTTCCATGATTGTTGCTTCATTCTCTGTGAGCCCCTGTGGAGCCCTGCTTCGTTGATTCTGTGGACTGTGTTTTCCTGGTATCTTTGACTCCTCTGACTCCTATAGATACCCCTCGCCAACTTCTTCCATGGAATTCCCTGAGCTCCGCCTAGTGTTTGAGCATGGGTCTCTGCATCTGCTCCTATCAGCTCAGTAAATATTTTTTAAGTCATAACTCTTTACAGATCTGAAAACCATGATGTACCAATGATTTCATGACTCCTTAGTTTAGACACTTCTGCCTAATCATCCTGTTCTTTGTGTGTACTGCTATCCACATAAAATCTACTGATTGCAAATGGCTGGTCTCTTGTCTGGTTCTTTTCTTTCTTGTCCCCACTTGCGATCCATTTGTGGAGAGAACGAGGTCCTTTGCCCTGTAGACTTTATCCCAACCTAAGTTTTACTTGTTGTGTGCATGAGGTGCAGCTAATGGGTTTCTCTGCCTTCTGTTTTTGCTGGGAAATGACAGTTGGGTTTGGAGGTTCAATCTGACTGTGCTCAGCTTTGTGTGTGGAGATGGGATAAACATACATTTTATTTTTGATATATAATTATGTTATTTCTCCCTTTCATTTTCTCTTTCCAATTCCTCTCTCTTTGCTCCCTTTCAAATTCATGGCCTCCTTTTTTCCATTGTTATATGTATATATGTATCCACACAAATATAATCCATTCAGTCTGTATAATGTGACTTGGATCCATGTTTTCAGGGCTAACCAGTTGGTACAGAATAACCAGTTGGTGCTATAATCTATGGGGAAGCCTATTTCCCCCACTCTCAGCTTCCCTTAGTTGTTGATGTTCTGTGTATAGAGTGAAGGCTCCACAGTATCTCCTCTGTTCGCGTTGGCATGTATATGTTGCCATCATGTTTAGGTGGTCATGTTAGCAAGACTTTATGGGTGCAGCTTCTGACTTTATTAGGAGGTTCAATATCACAACAAACTCCCTGATCCTCTGGCTCTTAGATCTTTCCGACTTCACGTCCGCGATGTTCCTCAAGGGTTGTTTTTTTAGATGTGTTAAACACACAGTTTCCATGATGTTGTATCCTCTCATCAGGAAGCACAACAGTGGCTTCTTCTTGGATGTCCATCCTTCTGAGTGACCACTGCTGTTAGGGGCTGGAAGATGATACTCTTCCTGTTCTATCATTTCTTCTTCATTTATCACTGCAGTAACCCCACAAAGAGCAACTTCCTTCTACAAGCTGTTTAGTCTCCCTGGGATACAGTTTCTATAGAAAAGGCATTAAAAGCCTGTATTTTTCCTGATAGCTCAAGTTTTCATAATAATGAGTTGGTTCTACAGCGTTTTTCTAAGGGGATGAGAACTTTTTGAGTGTTTGTTTGCTTGGCTAGTATAATTTTGAATCCTTATGGGTTTAACACATCATATTGTGTGTTAAAGCATTGTAGTGATTAGACTTACTGCTGCCAAGTTGCCCATTTTGTCTAGAGTGGTTTATTCAAGTTGGTGAGGAGCTTTTGTTTGAAGCAGTGGTTCCAGCTAAGTTGGTTACATTTTTTTCTTTAGTTCTAACACCTTCTCCATAGATGAGGGTTCGCTGACCATACCAGAGGTACACATATCCTGGTGACCACTCTGGCCATCCCCTGCTGTCTCAAGGCTCCAAACACGCGTGAGCTCACATCTCCATTGTACATAGAAAGCCGAGTATGGACTTGAAATCACCGGTGTTAGTCTTTAAACTCCCAAAGCCAGCCCTTCAGCAACATAGCTTCTCTAGCAAGGCCACACCTCTTTTTCAAACAGCACCGCCCACTAAGGGACCAAGTAGTCAACTATAGGGAGTTGACTCTCTAAGGGGTATTCTCATTCAAACCATCACACTGTCCTACACAAATGCTGTGAACCTAAAGAATCTGCGTAACTCAGCCTTGTGAAGTGGGAGTAAAATGTATTGGTACAAGTGGTACAGAAGTGGAGTCCCTATAAATAGGCTCTCAAGAGTGGGTATACGGTGGAGGTTGGGGGTGGGACACCAACGTGAGCCAAACATAGCTCTGGATATTGGAAGCTTTCATTGTTTGTGCCCCATGGTGCTGTGGTGTGTGTGTGTGTGTGTGTGTGTGTGTGTGAGAGAGAGAGAGAGAGAGAGAGAGAGAGAGAGAGAGAGAGAGAGAGAGAGAGAGAGAGAGAAGGTGGTGTATTGGCTGGTTGGTAGGAATTACGAGTTAGCGGCTAAATTCTGTGAAATGAAGTCCCTCTCCTGGGGGAGCGTGATCAGCTATGAGCTGAGGGGTAGAGTCGCCAAGGAGCAGGCAAGTGTATGATCACAGGTACTGCAGCACCAAGGGTCCAGAAGCAGAATTAAAGTTTGTGTTCTCAGCCAAGAGCTCAAGAGTGCCAGATGCATATAGAGTCCAAGAGAACCAATTAACCACAGAGAAACCTTGTCTCAAAAAAGAACGAGCATGAAGCCTGGAGGCATTGCCGGCTAAGAACACCTTTGGGCTATGTGGTTTGCGGGCTGCTAGGTGGGGTTCGTCTTGTGTTGACGCTCTGGAGCAGTACTGTCCCGTACACGTGTCGTGTCAGACACAAGCGAAACCGACACAGGAAGGCTTTGAATTTTTTATAAATCAAAAATTTTAAATATAAAAGCAAGCATGTATATATGACTGATAAGAATATCATGTCAACATAATATAGAAATTGAGATAATTGCCTTTTTTTTGGAACTAAGCCTTTGAAATCTGAAACCTGTTTTGCAATTATAATGTATCTCAATATGGGCTAGCTACCTTTATAGCATGTAATGACCACATGAATAACTGCCACCATGTAAAATGGGGCAAAAAAGTGGAACGTCATTAACAAGCTGTCAATCAAACAATTACAGTTCGGCATCGTAATGTGACAAGAAACAGAGAACGAATTCTCTTGGTGGTTTCCCCTATTCTTCTTTTGTATTGTTAGGACTGGGAGTCTTCAAATGCCCTCTTCTTGATGCCTTTGCTGGGTGTGCTCCTCTTAGATTCTGCAGGGAGATACTGCAAGAAATTGGAACATGGAGGAAGGAAGAGAAGAAAACAGCAATACCTGCTAAGGAGCAGTGCCCACGTCGAGTGCCAGTGCCGTCCCCCCTGCTGATCAGTACTAGTGTGGCCTTGTAGTTCCCACCCAAGGGGGAGCAGGTTTGTGCCTCTGCCAGCTCAGCATCCATTTAGCTCCTCCAGCCCCATTCCTGCTTTATCTCCCCGTCTCTCCCTTCCAGCACCCTTGCGAACAGTTCTCTGTGAGAACCGTCTTCTCCCTCTTAGTGTGTGATGAACGTGTTCTTGGTTTTCTCACCAGACACTTGGGGCCCTGAAGTCAGAGAGAATTAGTCCATAATATCCTGCATACGATCTCCTTAGTTCTCTGACCTGGCTTCCTTGTGCTTCTTCTAGGGAAGGTAAGATCACTAAACTCACAGTCACCGTGGGCCCAGTGTAGCTAATATGTATACTGCTGTTAGCTTAGAGTAGTAACTCTGTTACTGGTTATAGATGACAACATGGGAGTCAAATTTGAAAGCTCGTCAGTCTATGGACTTTTTTGTCATGGAAAAATCCAGACATATACAGAGAAGAGAGAAGAGTACAATGACACTCTATGTTCACACCAGCTGGCTTCAACAGCTTCAAAATCAAGCCTACTTCTACTGATACCACCCACCTCCCCCCACCCGGCTCTGTGATTATTTTAAAACTAAAGCATAATATTAGTTCAGCTTTTCAGCATGTAACTCTGAACAATATACCCATCCTACTATTAGTAAGCCACTAAAATAAAGCAATACCTCGATACCAAGACAGTGTTCTGATGTTCCTAACTACCTCGTCAATGTTTTTATTTTAAACATTTTTTGTTTTGATGGCTCTGAAGAATGAGATCCACCATTGGAATTAGTTGAACTTTTTCTTGAGTAGCTTTTCAACTTTACCCTTCCCCTTTCCTCTTTCCCGCTCAGTTTATTTGTTTGAAGGAACTAGGTCATCCATCCAGCCGAGTTTCCCACATCCAGCACTTTCCCACAGTCTGGTCACCCCCTATCCCCCCGATTACATTCCTGTGTGTCGACTGCCACGTTCTTCTGGCCCTGGGTTCCCTGTGTAGTCGTGGTCACCTTCAGAGGGCTCATCAGATCCGATTTTCCTTCCTTCCTTTTGGAGAGATTGTGTTAGAGGCAGTGTTTGTCTTCATGAGGCGGCCCATTGTGTCTGGCTGGCTCTCTTGTATGTGGGCAACCATTGCTGGTTGTTGTACCCATCCATTAAATCCTTGAGGCTTGCAAGGTGTCTCTTGTCTACAGCACTTCTGGGATGGTCCCCTGAAGAGAAACTTCCCTTCGCTAACCCTTTGGTTTCCTTCAGGTACAGATCATAGGGGAAAGGCAAGGGAAAATTTTGCTTCATTCTTCACCCCCAAGGTAGCCAGTGACACAGCCCATCTTGTGTAAACTTGAGAGTTTATAGGCATGAAGGGGTACTGGGTCCCTTGCAGTTCCTGTCCTCTTGGATGCTCGATAGTCCTCTTTGTCCACAAGAGTATCTGTGTCCTTTTCATCCTGTTCTGGTGACATTCAATGTGTTCTTGTTCTTTGGTCTGACAAGACGTTCTGGGCTCAGGGCGTTCATTCCCTGTTCATAATCCAGATTCAGCCACTTCTTCTAGGAACCTGAGTCTTTTTTTTCCCATAAAGTAGGCCTTAGAGGCATGATCTGGGCAGCAGGCTGCCCTTTATTACTGACTTGGTCTTAGTTTATGAATGTAGCCAGAAAATGAATACTTCTTAAAGATAAAAATGTATATTGAGTTTTAACTCTCAATTCAAATTTAAGAACTAAGACATTTTTTCAACCCCACTGAGTTAGCATGTTTCTATTTCACCATGACACACTCATTCTGATCAGCTTCATCAAAGTCAACATTTATTACATTCTGAAAGACAGAACTGCATGTGTCTCAGAAGGCAGTAATCAACATTTTGATCAATATGACCATGGGAAACAGCTTGATTTTTTTTTTGGATAATTTTTCATGTCAGGATCAAATCTCCTTATGGAAAGCTAGCTAAAACATTGTGTTTTTGAGTAATTTTAATAAGTTCCATTTTGTGTTTCTTTAAATTCTTTGTTTCATTTTACTTCTGATCATTTTTAAGGACTTGATTTTGTGCTATAAAAGCATACATGATTTATATGTCCCAATGCAAGATAAAGAAAATATATTCAAAGAAGTTTAGACTTTTGTGTTCATTTCTTAGATTCCATCCTTTCCAGATAGCTATATTATTACATTTTATGAGTTTTATACCATTATTTTCAATGTGGGCATGCTTATGCCCTCTAAATGTCTTATTTGTGTTGTAGTAATAACTTGCTTTTCCGTTTTCACTTAGCATTATATTCTGGAGATTACTTCAGTAAAATTCATAAAGATAGCCAGTGTTCTTTTTTATAGCTGCATACTATATCACATGGATAAACTGATTTATTCAATGTCTCATTGACCTATAATTTTTTTCTTTATTTTTGGGACTTTCACACATGCATACATTTAGGACAAGAAAGAAGAAATTTCCCAGAAAGGTCCTGTTGTCCCACCCACAGAACCATGTGTTCTGCTAGACTACAGAGACTTTGCCTGGGATTCATACACTTAACAATACAACTTTAGTTCAAGCTCAAGCTTAAAGTCTCCAGCAGGGGATTCCCTGTAAGCCAGACTGATTCTTGTTTTTTTCAGCTACAAACCCATTTTCATGTAGCTGTGGAGTCCCTGGGTCTTTTCATAGGAAAGGCTGCATACCCCCACTTTTAAAAATATTTATTTATTTGATGTGTGTGAGTGTTTTTGCTTGCATGTATGTCTGTGCACCGTGTGTGCTCCTGGTAGCCACAGGGGTCAGATGAGGGTGTCAGATGCCCTGGAAGTGGAGCTATGAACAGTTGTGAGCCGCCATTTGGGTGTTGGGAGCCAAACTCAGATCTTCAGCAAGTGCTCTTACCTGCCATCTCTTCATCCCACACGGTGCTCTGTGGATGGCAGACAAATTGCATATGGCAGTGTTCCTTCCTGTCATGGCAGTAAAGTGGCTTGGGTGGGAGGGGAACTGCCTTTTCGTCCCTTCTCTGCCTCTGTGCTTACTGCAGGGTCCCATCTTACACCAGCATAGACCCTGTCCGTTCACAGAGTGTCTCAGGGCTCAATACTACCTGTTGTTGTTGATCTTTTAAAGATTTATTTTAGTTTAAATTGTATGTGGGATGTGGGTGTTGTTGTGTGTGTTCTGTGTACATGAGTGCAGGTGTCTGCGGAGGTTGCAAGGTCTTGGATCTCTTGGAGCTGGTGCTTGGCCAAACTTGGATCCTTTGCAAGAGCAATCTGTGCTATTTTAAATCAATTAGTGTGTGTGTGTGTGTGCCTACATGAGTTTACATGTACTATGTGCAAACATGTTTCCGTAGTCCCCCTAGAACTGAAGTTACAGATGGTTGTGAGCTACCATAGGTGAGCTGAGAATTGAACCCGGTCCTCTGCAAGAGCAGCAAGTGCTCTTGACTGCTGATCTGTCTCTCCAGCTCACTACCTGCAGCATTTTCAAAAACTTAGAGCATGATTGATACTTCATCTTGATATTGATCACCAAGACCTAAGTTTTAATTTTCTTCAGTGTTGGAAATAGAAGATTGATAAGATGGCCCAGATGATAAAGATACTTGCTGTGCAAACTAAGTAGCCTGAATTCTATCCCTGGAACCCACTTAAAGGTGAAGGAGAGAGTCAGCTCCACAAATCTGTCCTCTGATTTCTACATGCATGCTGTGACCTGTGTGCCTACAGACACATCATGCTTGCCTGTGTGTATTCATACACGAGACATAATAATAAAAATAAAATTTAAAAGCTTAAAAATGCATGGATGTGTATGTGTGTGTGTGTTCCTTTGTGTGTTTGAAAACTCTAATTCTTGTGATAAAATCATAGATCTTATTTATTACATTTTCTAAAAAGATGTTTTATGTTCAATATCATCTGCAAACTGTTTTTGTTTGTTTTTCTTCCACATATACATATCAAATTTATCCTCTAGGAAAGTTCAAGGTGGTTTCTTGGTTCCCAAGTGTTGCGATACATACGCCATATGGGTGGTTAGCACAGGTCTGTAATGTATGCATGAGGAGCACTCCGGAGCATGCTGCAGGAAGGGCATCCAGCTCAGCCTAGCGTGGAAGTGCTTCTCGGATAGCACAGTGTCTAGTGTCTGAGTGTAACCAGGAAGGATGACTACGAATTGATTTGTGTGCTGATGGTTTGATGGGGGAAAGAGAGAGGGTCCGTGGAGGAAGAACAATGTGGGTATCACCAACAGGTAAAGCCTGGTGGCCTGACAGAGCACTGCCCCACAAATAGTTCTGGGTAACCATGTGTGGTGGAAGTTAGTGGTAGTCAAAAAGGAACAAGATGAAAGGGGAGGCCCCGAGCCTAAAGAAGAAGGCCATGCCAAGGAAACACAGGCAGAGTTTTCAGCAAGGGAGGCTGTAGGCAGAGATGTGGATGCAGTGCTGTGGAAGGCTGATGTTTGCAACTTTTCTATTGGCCCTGATGCCCGAGAAGAGGGTCTGTGTTACAATAGCAATGGAGAGGAGATAGTACGCTTTTATTTCTAAGTTAGAGAGTTATCTGATAGTTGGAAAAGGCAGAGTGGGGTATAGAATAGTCCACAGTGATGTCCAGGGTTTTTCTTTCTTTCTTTTTTTTTCTCTTTTTGGCTTAGTTTTCAAAGAACAGCCTTGTTGAGAATCAGGGGAAAGAAGGAGACAGAAGGAAAGAAAAGCTTGGAAGGGAGAGAGGTCTGCCCATGTTTGTGTACGTTCATGCATTCAGGGACTGGAGGAGATCTTAACTCAAAATATTCTTACAGCATTTATATTCTCAATTTAATCAATGTAACTATGCAAATCTTTCTCGTTAAGCCATATGCTCTGCCGATGGGAGATAGAGTCAAATATTGAATTCATTTTTCTTGCAAGCAGTTTGATAAAGGAAACTCAGTGACAGGATTCTAGTAAACATGGACCAAAGGTGGGAAGCCTGCCTTAGCGTGCTGTCTAGTGTAGAAGAATCACAGTCTGCCCTCGTGTACAAACAATGGCACAGAACACTGCTTATGAAGAATGAGATTTCATGTAACCAACTTCTTCCTGAAAACATAAAGTTCTCACTTTAATTTTTATTACATTAATTTATCTCGTATATGCATACTGGGGTGTGTGTAATATAGCTCTCGCGCGGAGGTCAGAGGACGACTTGTGGGAATCAGCTCTCTCCTTCCATCACGTAGGTTCTGGGGATCAAAGTTGTGTCATCAAGTGTGTTGGTTACTTTCTGGAGCTGTGATAAAACACTGTGACCTAGGTAACTTATGGAAGAAAGTCTGGCCTATGGTGAGAGGGTTGGGGGAAAAGAGGGAGAGAGAGAGGGAGGGAATGAGGTAGGGGGAGAGAGAGAGAGAGAAGGAGAGAGGGAGGGAGGAAGAGGAGAGCCGTAATGACAGAGGAGGCACTACAACAGGCAGCCAGAGCAGGTGAATGAGAATTCGTCTCTCCTCCCACAGGTAGGAAGCAGAGGGAGCGAGCTGGAGGTGGGAGAAGCTTATAAACTCCCAAAGCCCATCTTCAGTGGCGCACTTCTTCCAACAAGGCTCTGTCTCCTAAACATTTCATAACCTCCCCAAACAGTGCTAATGACCAGGGACCAAGTGTTCAAATACCTGAGCCTGTGGGGACATTTCCCACTCAAACCACCACATCAGATTTGTCAGTAAACCTCTGTCATAGTAAGGTTTCTATTGCTGTGAAGACACACCATGACCATGGCAACTCTTAAAAGGAAAACATGTAGTTGAGTTGTCAGCTTATTGTTTCAGAGGTTTAGTCCATTACCATGATGGTGGGATATGGTGGCATGCAGGCTGACATGGTGCTGGAGAAGTAGCTGAGAGTGCTATTCTTACAGGCAATAGGAAGCGGTCTGTTTCACTGGGTGTAGCTTGAGCATAGGAGACCTCAAAGCCTGCCTCCACAGTGACACACTTCCTCCAACAAGACCACACCTCAGCAGCTTTCCTTAGTCTCAGAGGCAAATTCCATAACTCCTTTCTTCTATCCTTAATTCTAAAGCCAGAACCACATGACTGAAGCGGCCAAGTTCTTCTGCTGGCCGGGGCTAGAACATGGCCCCCTCAATATATCTTCACTAGCTTTCTGTCTTTCACTGAGTGAGTTTAACTGTCCTGAAACTTTGTAGACCAGGCTGGCTTTAAACAGAGGTCTGTCAGCTTCTGCCTCTCCAATGCTGGAATTAAAGGCATGCATCACCAAACCTGGCTTTAGGTTTTTCTTTAATTCCTTTTTATAAATTGGAAGCTTAGTTGGGTAGGATCTTGCCCTGAGGTCACCACTTTCTTTAATCCATATCTTAATCTGTTTATCTCCTTGATTACAGGACTTAGCTTCCTTCATTCTACTTCCTGGTTCATCTTTTCAAGTATTTTTCCTTGCTCAATATAGATCCTTCCTCTTCATTATAGATCATCAGAGTTACCACTAATAACCACACAACAGAGTCTATATTAGGCTTTTTAAAGATTTCCTCTGCCAAGGGGATAAATTCAAAACTCTTCACTTTAACCTCAGGCAGACTTTTTGGACAAGGGCAGAAAGCAGCCACATTCTTCACCAGCATATCACAAGAACGATTTCTAGGCCACATACTAACATTCTTCTCCTCTGAAACTTCTTGACCCAACCCCCACCCCCACAGTTCAAATCACACTCAGCACCTACTGGGAATATGGAAGCAATCCTTAGAGCATTCAAATGCTTTTCTAACCCACAGTCCCAAGGTCAGTGAAACTCTGTCTCAAAAGAAAATAATAAAGTTAAAATTTCATTTGCAAGTTGTGCGGATTAGTTTTATATCAACTTGACACAGGCTGGGCCCATCTGAGAGGAGGGAGCCTCAACTAAGAAAAGGCCTCAATAGGATCAGGCTGGAGGCAAGCTCATGGGGCATTTTCTTAATTAGTGATTGATGTGTGAGGACCCAGTCCATTGTGCTGGGCAAGTGGGCCTGGGTTTTCTAAGAAAGCAGGCTAAGCAAGCCAGTCAAACAACAGCCCTTCATGGCCTCTGCACCAGCTTCTGTCTCCACTTTCCTGTACTATTTGAGTTCCCGTCATGACCCTTCTTAATGATGAACAGTGCTGTGGAGGCATAAGTCAAATAAACCCTGTCCTCCCTAATTTGCTTTTGGGAATTATCAGGGGCCTTGAGTACCAGCCTCAGTACCCCCTCAGGGCTCAGAATAGGATGGCTATGGCAGATGAGGATCTGAGGGTTAAAAATTAACTCAGGCATGTTACCTCTGCATGTTCTTTCCTTTCTGGGCAAGGGGAAGAAATAAAGTGAAGGGGTGTGGAGAAGAAGAATAAGGGGAAGAAGAAGAGTAAGGGGAAGAATAAAAGAAGAAGTAGCAAGGAGAAGAAGAAGAAGAAGAAGAAGAAGAAGAAGAAGAAGAGGAGGAGGAGGAGGAGGAGGAGGAGGAGGAGGAAGAAGAAGAAGAATAGGAAGAAGGGGTTTCTAGTTTTTACAGACATAGTTGGAAAATTCCATAGGCAAGGACAATGGTAATATGCATATCAAAATCACAAAAAGGGCAGATAGAACTTGACAAAGCTGTACTCTGGAACAGATGACACCTCCCAGGAAAGAGCCAGCATTCAAGGGGAAATACCTGACATCCAAAATCGTTAGATAAAGTTACTAAACACCCCTGAATCCTGGATCTGTTATCTTTTGTGATAACCAGCTTTGAGGACACCCAGATTTATTTGATAACAAAGGTGGGGGCACGCTGCCCTCCTCCTCTGTGCCTGTCTTCTGTAGCAGTTTCTATGTGGTCTGTTAGCAGGTAATTTTGTGGGACTGACTCTTAAGTAAATTTAACTGTTAGAACAAAGAGTGAATGTTATTGCTCTAAGGCCTCATGGTGTGGGGGAATGGAAAGGTCATTCTGCTGCGGTGCAGGAGAAGCTGCACTGCTGAGGTGTTGGGGGAATGATTCCCAATTCAAAGGGAAGAATCATGGCTTCACAAGGTTTTAGATGTATGACAATGACTTTCCCAAAAGACAAGTGTTCCCGCATCTCTGCAAAATGGGTTGCCCTATAAGTTGCACACTTGTGGGTCTGCCTTTATGAATCTGTCAGCTGTACATTTATTGTATAGTCTTGTGGGCTCCAACATCTCCCCTTCTTTTGTTTAGTAAATGCAGCATGTGTGTATCTCTCTGGGTAATGAATAATATTTTTTAAAAAATTAATAGCCAATAATCTATTGATAGCAAGCTGAGAACTAGTTTGGCCATCTTGCAGATGAGTTGAATATGATTTAAAAATATCTCTCATCTACAGTAAAACAGAAGAGTAATCTAAAAACCTATAATAGTATGACATGATGTGGCTAAGTGTATCTAAAAGTTATAGGTTTGAGTTAAAAAAAGGAAAGGAGTGTTAGTTTAAAATGTTAGTTTTATCTGTCGGCCAAGGCTGTTTATTGATGAACATTGTTAGATAGAGTTTACCTGGTTAGCTGTGTGTATCTGTAGGACCAAGACTGCAGTTGAAGTAGACCTGATAAATCAAATTTGTGATCAAGGCAACAATAAACCTTTTGGCTATTTGATGGTAGAACCAACTATCTCAAAACATATAGTGAGGTTTTCATAGAAGAAGAATTGTCAGCAATACATATGGAGATTGTGGGCAGAATCTATACAATTAGTAACAAAACAGTTTTTAAAGGGAGGCCAGTCCTTGGGGCTATAATTCAACCTTGTGAAAAGATGACATAGTGTGTGGGGTACTCTTGTGGTTATGAATGTATACACAATGACTCTGTGAATGGGTACACAATGACCGTGTGAATGTATACATGACGGTGAATGGGTACACGATGACCGTGTGAATGGACACACGATGACTGTGTGAATGGGTACACAGTGACTGTGTGAATGGGTACATGATGACCGTGTGAATGGACACATGATGACTGTGTGAATGCACACACGATGACTGTGAATGGGTACACGATGACTGTGTGAATGGACACACGATGACCGTGTGAATGGACACACGATGACCGTGTGAATGGGTCCACAGTGACTGTGTGAATGGGTACACGATGACCGTGTGAATGGGTCCACAGTGACTGTGTGAATGGGTACACAGTGACTGTGTGAATGGGTACATGATGACCGTGTGAATGGACACATGATGACTGTGTGAATGGATACACGGTGACTGTGTGAATAGGTACACGATGACTGTGTGAATGGACACATGATGACTGTGTGAATGGATACACGGTGACTGTGTGAATAGGTACACGATGACTGTGTGAATGGACACACGCTGACCGTGTGAATGCACACACGATGACTGTGTGAATGGACACACGATGACTGTGTGAATGGGTACACGATGACCGTGTGAATGGGTCCACAGTGACTGTGTGAATGGGTACACAGTGACTGTGTGAATGGGTACACAGTGACTGTGTGAATGGGTACACAGTGACTGTGTGAATGGGTACATGATGACCGTGTGAATGGACACATGATGACTGTGTGAATGCACACACGATGACTGTGAATGGGTACATGATGACCGTGTGAATGGACACACGATGACCGTGTGGACACACGATGACCGTGTGAATAGGTACCCATACAGAGAACAGAGCAGTTTCCTCTATGACCATCCTCTTCTCCACCTCTCCTACTCCTCCTTTTGAAGCAGGGTCTCTGTGTAGTCCTGGCTGTCCGGCACTTGCTATATAGACCAAGTTGGCTTCTAATTTGCAGAGATCCTCCTCCCTCCCTAGTGCTAGGCTTAGAGGTATGTGCGACACAAAGCCAAGCCCACCTTAGTTCTTTGAGACACGGTCTCACACTGAACTTTCTGGTCATGGAGCTCGTGGGATCCTCTTGTCTCTGTCCCCAGTGCTGTCACTGTAGACTCATAAGAGCCATGCTGGCTTGTTCAAGCTCCTTCAGGTCAGAAGTTCAAAGTCCTCATACACCATAGCAATCATTGCTACCCACTGAGCCTTGCCCCCAGCCCCAAGGAGGGAATTTCAAATCATCTTCCCTTTTGCATGATCATCAAAGAAAGTGGAGATTATAATAATGGTAACAGTGTCAGAAGGGAGCTTTTGTGACACATGGATTTGCTACATGTTAATTTGGAACTGATTGCAGTTATCGGTTGCATCAGTCCCTGTCCCAGGGGAAACAGTTTCTACAATTGTTTGTAAAGAAGAAGCTTCAGTATCTGCTGTGTCCACAACTGAGAGCAGAGATAAGGGAAGACAAGGGAGATGCCCTGACTCTATGAATTCCTCCGCAGCCCTCGTGCTACTTGTGGCAGAGTCTCTGGCAGGTGCTATGTTCTTGATGGCACAAGTTAGTGCAGGACCCTTCAGTAGACAGCCGGAAGAAACAGCCGGACCCCCCTCTCTTCTGTGCCTGTCTGGGGCCTGCCTGCTAACGCTCTTGTGATGTGTGTCCAGCTTCAGAGCTGGCGCAGGCTGCCAGTGTCAGCTCCTCGGGCCCCAGTAGGGACAGTGGACGTGTGTAGGCATGGTGCTGTGTCATTGGAGACCAATTGACACACGCAGCTCTTATTCAGTGGTCACGTTATTTTTGTTGTTGTTGTTGTTAATTTTAGGATGTGAGTGTTTTGAAAACTGTGGAAAGATAGGAAAACATCTGCTTTTTATGTCTAAGAAATTCCACTGCGTTTCCTGTTTGTGCAGGCTCTAATCTCCCTTGAAGTCTCATATATTCTCTTTTTCCTTATTTTCCCAATGCATCTGCTTTCCAGAGAGGCAGAGAAAGCCTGGAAAGGTGGCCTCAGGCCTGCAGTTCCCACACTTGGGAGGCTGGGAGAGAGAGGGCAGAAGCTGAAGGCCAGAACTGATGACGTGAGGGAGTTCAAAACCAGCCTGAGCAACGGGAGATCCAGGAACTAACGCTGGTGGGGAGAGAGAGGGCTACCCAGGAGCAGGGAGAGGGTGGGGGAGTGTGTGTGCTTTCTCAACGCCTCCTCTCTAGATGAAAGCGTAGGTATCTGAGAACTGCCCATAAGTGGCCGCTTATCTGCATGTTAGCCAAAGTCAAATGGAGCTTTGCCTCTCTTGGAGCTCGTAGCTGAGCTGGAGTTGTGGTGGAGACATCCACACTGTTGTGCAGGCCTTGCTGACACCAATGGGGATTGTTTTGCTCCATGCAGGAATGATATGCATCAACTTGAAATGTCTGTGCTAGCTGAGTGCCCTGTTTTGCAAGCGTCACGTGCCTATTCTCCTGGGTCTGTGCGAAGAGCTGAGACAGTGGTCTGTGTCTCCGGATGCCTATGGGGTTGCTAGGAAATGATTTTCAAAGTGCTCTGTGGTGATGCAGTGGGTTGAACTTTTTTTTGTGCAGCGTTGTCAAGGAAACCAAGTGCATCATTGCCTTGTCTGACTAATTTATGGTTTAATGATAAAATTTGTAATCCAGGGCTAACGGGTACAAAATAACAACAGCAATGTAGCAAGCCCAGGTACTTTAAGGGGAACCGCTGCGTGTAGAAGTTTTGGAACTGGAAGATCGCACCACACTGGTGGCAAGGACGCTGCAAAGTTGACATTGGTGGGAGCTTGCCAGTGTGTAGTGACAGTGCTCATCAGTTTGCTTTCTGTGTTCTCTGAGGAGGAAGTTCATGTTCACCCTGTGGCTTATAACCATTGGGTTTTGTTATTGCTCCCAGGCCTCCTTGTAGCAGTGAGGGGAAGCTTGGCAGGGTTACTAGGGTTTGCTTGCTTGGTGGGTCAGCTGACTTTACTTGCCTGTTACTGCAACCCCCTCTCCCCTGTTGCCCTTCCTGTGGGTGATATTGCTAAGCATGTCATCCATGAAAGCCTGCCACATGGACTTTCTGCCCTGGGCTTGTTCCGTCTGCTGTCTGCCCTCTTTGGCCCCATCGCCACCCCTGACCTTGCCGTGATTTTACGGGTCCTCAAAGAAGATAGAACCTCTTCATGTGTTGAGGACAAGACCCTCTTTAGATGTTGATGGGTGCGGCTTATGGTTTCATTAGTGGGTCACAAGCTTTCAGATGGAAGTAGGAGAGGACATCTGGCTGAAAGGAGATGTCAATACCCATTGAGTGGTTCATCTGCTTCCCTGGGGATTAGTTTAGCTCCTGGGGTTTCATCTCTGCTTGCCCGACAGCTGGCTTCTGTTCTGTTGGATTAAATCTGCTCTGTGATTTGGATATTTCAAAAAAATATCCTTTATTGATGTTTCCATGTTTAATGTATGTGGTTTTGGCATTTTAGTGGGAAAGATCTGACTGTAGGTATGACTCCTATGACAAGTCAACTCAGATGAATATTTCACTGCATATTGTATAAGGCCCAAATATATTTTCATTCTTTTATTTAGCATATGTTTTCTGAATATCTGCTTTGTGCTAGATACTTCTGGTTACCTCTTCTTTACAAAAATATCACCAGGTACCTCCAGGGGACTGAGAGTCAAGGCTAGCTGGAACATGGAGCTGCAGCAGCCCTGAGAGCTGCCAGTAGACTGGCTTCCCTCCTTCTGTCTCCAAGTGCCATGGCCCATGTCTTATAATGTTGGCTTTTTCTCCCGTTACAGAGTCTTGGGTGCAACTCCTGTTGATAGCATTTTATATAGGCCCAGCATTTCTCTATGACCTTCTAATATTGGCCTTCTGTAGACAATGCCTTTGTTGATTTAAACACACACACACACACACACACACACACACACACACACACACACAGCCCAGAAAACACTAGAAGAATTGAGGTACTTTGGCTCTGTTCCTACATATGTATACCTCAGTGTAGAGGTATACAACTCTGGCCAACTCATACATATAAGATTGTGTCTATACATGCCAGAGCAGGGATGTGCAAGCCTGTCATGTTCAAGGACATCACTGGAGGGTTCTGGATGGCAGGAGGGAATAGACAGGGTTTACTTTTGGGTATTGGCAGTTCTCATCCAGTCTTCTAAGGATGCCAGCCTGGCCTTCCCTCCCTAGTGTCTTTTCTATAGAAGTCAGACCTTTCTCCTTTCCCCTTCCTTCAGCATCCTCCCCAAGTTTCCTAGACACCTAAGATCCAAGCCAGGCGAAAGGTAATTCTCCTAGAATGTGCATCCTCTTTGAGAATGTGTTGTAGAATTCAAGCTCCCATTTTGGTAGATGGACAATACTTAGTCATTTTCTTGTTTATTTAATGGGGATGAGAACAGCCCTGCCTTGTCTGTAATTGGTGAGGATTAAATGAGAGTGTGACTTCAACATGCTTGACACTTGGTACAAATGTTTGTCACCTCCTCTTATTAGGAGGGGTTCCCCTCCAGGGGTCTCCTACCTCCACATAAGGGCCACCTTCAGCTCTGTTGACCTAAGTACAACCTCATGGCCTTTATCCCCAGAGATGCCCCACAGAAGTGTATGATGTATGGGACGTCTTATGCAGCAGCCAGGGCAGAGTCAACATGTGTCCTTGCCTTCCTTCCAGTATGTGCATGTGGTTGTGATTTGTGGGTGCATGTTGGTGTGGGCAACCTCCAAACTGGAAAACATGGAAGGAGGGGCATAGACTCAAAATAGGCCACATTTACAAGTCTTTTAAACTCATTTGCCAGTAGATTAAGTATTTAGATTATCATTTGTTATGACCTGTTTCCATGTCACTCTTTTTGTTGTGTGGACTTCAACACTCTTCCTTCTAGCATGGGAACAAGATTCTTTAAGCTATGCCTGGGTCTAATTGACTAGTCATTCAAAGAGACTGTAGGCAGAGCATTCATTCATTCATTCATGCTTTAAACCAGTTTGTGTTGAATGAATTTTTGTCATTGCTTGAGGAGTTATAATCAAATACTTGTTCTCATAGGGTTTATGTTATAATTCAGTGACCATTTTCATTCCTTCAATACATCTTGAAGTTCTGTGTATTCATCTGTGTTTCCTTTATACTTTTGTCTTTTTCCTTTATGTTTTCATTCATTTATTTATCCAGTAAATATTGACTGGGGACCTTATATGTGTTAGGCAGCACTTGAAACACAGGAAACAATCATGAAAAACAAGCTCTTGTCTTCTTAGTTTATGCCGTAGTTTACACTGCAGTTAGAGGAGGCTACCAAGGAAGAGCATAAATAACTACAATGTAAATACAATCTATGGGAGTGGGTAGATAATGTAATAAAGGAACCGATCAGGGAAGACATAAGGAAATACCTACGTGTATTATAGTTCACTGATTTTTAAGATGTACTTTCTCAAAAATAATTTTCACAGCTCTAAAATTAGGCTGCACTTCATAATTGATGACATTTACTATTTTAACTGGCAATATTTCTTAAATAAGGGCGTGTCTCCTAGTAGCATCTTAGATGTAATAAATGTGGCATTACTCACCATGTGCCAGCCATTGCTCTTCGCAATTAATGCATTGAATCTTTCCAACAGCCTCGTTTGGTTGGTACTTGCTATCATTTGAATGTGCTCCCCAAAGTTCTCATGTCGGAAACCTGCTCCTCTCCACATGAGAGATGATTCAGCCTTGAAGGTTCTGTCTACACGAATGGATTAGTACCATTACGTGGCACTGGGTTAGTTATTGCAGGAGGGGTTTGTTACAATAGCAAGTCCCATGCCTGTCTCCTGCTCTCTGGTGCCATGTGTTCCCTCACCGTGTGATGCATCCTGTTGAAGCATGATGCAGCATGAAACCTCACCAGCTGCAGTCCCTTGATCTTTGGCTCCTTGGCCTTCAGTCATGAACAAATAAATCTCTGCTAATTCTAAATGACCCAGTGTTATTATGGTGTTCTATTACAGCAGTACAAATGGCCAGATACAGTATTATGACTATCTTCCTTCTCAAGGTGAAGAAATGGGGGAGAGTAAGTTACTTACTTGAGGTAATACAACAGGCATTGGTATGGTCAGGGTTGGAATGTAGGCAGGTCAACTGGGCTCTTAACTGATGAGCTGTGCTGCCAGCTCTCTAGGAGATGACTTTTGATAAAAGAATTTGAAAGAGGTGAGCAAGGAAACCAAGTGGACATATAATGAATGTATGTCCACAAAAAATGTGGGGCTCTGAGTCTGGGAATATGCGCAGCATTTCGAAGGAAGTCCATTTTGAGGAAGTGGAATAATTGGGAAGGCGCCAAGAGGGAAGTGAGATTATAGAGGTGATGGGGGAGGTTCTACCTGTGCATATACATTTGTGAGTCATCAGTGCATAGCTATGAATGGGGATTGGATTCTCAATGGAGTGAGTGTGGACAGAACAGAAGGGAGCTAAGCACTGGACTATACTTTTTAGTATATAGAATGTAAATACTGGCTTGGTGAATAGAACCTGATTCTTGATAATGAGTGGCTATTGGCCTACCAGTAAGGTTTTCCAGCATCTTTCTCTTTTGACAGCTACATGGCATCTCTTTGACCCTGCCTACTCTCTCTCTCTCTCTGTCTCTGTTTGGATTTCCTACCTGGCTTTGCTCTGTTAAGCCGTTGGCTGAAACAGCTTTATTCATTAACCAATGGCAATAAAACATATTCACAGCATACAAAGGGGAATCCCATATCAATTAGTGACTTTGAGCAGAATCAATTCATGGCAAATAGAGGCAATTGAGGCAAAACGTGGTCTGAGTGGTGTGAAGAGAAAATGAGGGGAAATAAAGCTAAGTCATGGCTCTGAGTTGAGGCCTGCCAGGAAAAGTGTTCTATAAATGCCAGTGTAGTGGCTCAGAGGTAAAGAGCACTGGCTGCTCTTCCAGAGGTCCTGAGTTCAATTCCCAGCAACCACATGGTGGGTCACAACCATCTGTACTGGGATCTGGTTTCCTCCTCTGGCATGCGGGCATACATGGAGGCAGAATGTTGTATATATAATAAATAAATAAATCTTTAAAAAAATAAATGCCAGTTTAGTTCAGCAAGCTGGTGGTGGGTTTTCCATATCATACTGATTTTCTATTTAGGAGCTCTAATGGTCACTGAGAGGGAGGTGCTCATATCTCCAATTATATCTGTAGATTTGTCTATTTCTCGGTATACTTCTGTTAGGTTTTATCCCATGTGTTTTGAAACTCTTTGGTCTGATAATTACTCATGCGTGTAACATGTCACGTCATTTGTCACTCATTGTCATGTAAATTTGATGAATTGACTAGAATTGTGTATTGTTCCATTTATTCTTGATGATTTTTGTTGGTCTGAAGTTGATTTGACCAGATGGTAACATAGCCATACTTCCTTCCTTTTAATCAGTGCTTAGCATGGTCTATCTCTTGCCATTCTTTTACAGTTAACACTTGGTGGGGGACAATTCTGTATTCTGTCAATTACATTTTAAATAAATGCCAATTGGCCAGTAGCCATGCAGGAAGTATAGGCAGGACAATCAGACAGGAAGTAGAGGTGGGACAATGAGAACAGGAGTATTCTGGGAAGAAGGAAGCTCCCCTCCCCCCCCCCCCCCCGCGGTCCTGCCTAGACTACGGAAGAAGCAGGATGTGACCTGCCCCACTGAAAAAGGTACTAAGCCATGTGGCTAACATAGATAAGAATAATGGGTTAATGTAAGTTATAAGAGCTAATACAAAGCCTGTGCTAATGGCCAACCAGTTTATAACTTATGGAGACCTCTGTGTGATTTTCTTTGGGGCTAAATGGCTATGGGACCTGGTGGGAGGACAGAAACAGGGCAGAACAGAAACCCCAACAAGCAAGCCCTAATGTTACAAATACTACTATAACTATTTCTGGAATGAGTTTCTCACAGACAATATTTAGTTGGGTCCTGTGTTTTATCCCATTTAACAAGACTGCCTTTTAATCGACTCACTTAGATGATTTACGTTTAATGTAATTGTCAACAAGTTTTAATTTAGATTTAATATTTTAAAAGTTGTTTTCTACTTTCTTCTGTTAGTTTTCATTTTCCCTTCCCTCTTTCCTTATTTTTCTGAGTTGTCTGAATGTCGTTTACTATTCAGTTTTACTTTGTCTTTTGTGCTTTTCACCTTGTCTCCTTGTGTACATTTTTGGTGATTACATAAGTACATATATACACTGATTTTTCCCAGTCTGCTGAAAAATAATGTTCTGCTGCTTCAAATGGTATAAAGAGCCCCATAAGTTCTTTTCTGCCTCTTTTTGTGACAGTTTGCTTATGGACTGGATCTGTTTTCAAGGAAAATACCACCAAACAATGTTAGAAAGTTTTCTTTCAACAGTGAAGCATGGCCTAAAGAATCCATCACTATAATTGCCTATGTATTTAATTTTTATTCTTTCTTCATTCTTTGTCTTTCAGATTTCTATGTTGTCTCACTTCTATCACTCTGAAGGATTTCCTTTAGAATTCTTTCAGAGAAAGTCTGTTGACAACTACTTCTGTTACTTTTCCTTCATTTGAGAATGCCTCTAGTTCACTTGCATTCCTTACAGATATTATTTAGTAAACAAAGCTTGTTCCCCCCCCCAGCACTTTCATTTCATTTCCTCCAATGCTCTGTACTTCCTGTAAGAACTCTCAGTCTTTGACATATTGCCTCCTATAGTAATACATAATTTTCTCTGGGTGCTTTCAAGAAAATTTCAATGTCTTTGGTTTTTTTTTTTTTAGTGATTAGGCTGCAATGCTTCTAGACATAGATTTCTTTATACTTCTTCAGTTTGGAGTCTACTGGGCTTCTTGAATATGTATGATTGTGACTTGTATCACAGCTGGAAAACTTTCAGCAGTTTTTTTTTTTCTCAAATGCACAGAGTCTCTTCTCTCTGGAATTACCATGTCAAAATACTGAACCTTTTGTTACAGTCTATAAGTCCCCCAGACCCTGTTTATTCTTATTTGGCCCTTTGTGTTGTTCCGATTGGATATGCTCATCTTGAAGCTTGCTGTCACTTTCGTCACCATTCTAACCTCGAGTCTTTCCAATTCTACGCTGTGGACCTAAACTGTCCACTTGGCTCTTCTTTATATATTCTGTTTTATGCTTAGTCTTTGTATTTTTCCATTTATTTTCAAATGTCAATCCTTATTTATTGGACATTCTTGTGATAACTACTTAAATGTCTTAGTAAGAGAATTCTAGCATTTGTTTAGTATCTGGTCTAGTCAGAGATCTCCAGATAAACATAACCACGGGAACAGACTTCTTGGGAAGGATTGTGTTGTTCAGATAGAGACTGGGATTTCATTAGCTGCTGTCTCCAGGCTGGAGGTCTAATTCTAGGTCAAACACAGGTCTCAGAGTCAGAGATGTCAGAGATGTAAATCCCAGTCTAAGGGTGACAGCCCAAGAGCCAGAAATATTGATGTCCAAGAGGAGGAGAAAGTAGACATACTGAATCAAGAGAGGTGGTAATTCCACTCTCCCTCTGCCATTTGTTCTAGCCAGACCCTCTGATGAGGGACAGGTGTACACCCACATTGGTGAGGGTAGATCTTCTTTGTTCAGTCTACTCATCCGAAGGAAAATTTCTTCCAGAAATAACAAAATCAAACCAAACCAAACAAACAAATACCTTACAATTTGCAAGCTATGTAGTCATCTCTTAGCCCCACGTCACACAAAACTTGCCATCACAGTATTGATTGCCTTCCCAGGCAAGATGTGAATTTCTTGGTTCTTGTGTCTAACAGTTTTGGACTTCATTATAATAGGAGTGTTTGCATCTTAATTAAATATCATGGTGACTCATGATATTTTTGTATGTTGAGTTCAAGCCACAAATTCCATTCGTCCTTCTGGATGTGGGAGTTTCATCATTACTTTCATTTCCCAAAGCTAGGGTACTCTTTGCAACTGTCTGGTGTATATGCTGCCTGGTGGCCTGGTTGTGACCTGGAAAGTGATCTATATTGCAGTTTAATTCTGAAAGTCTGTAGTTTGCTGCCCAGCGTGAGACTTATGAGTGCAACTTGGAGAGGAGCCCAGAAGCACATAAACAACCAAGCCTTTGCTTTCCCAGGCTCTCCCTTCATTCTCATCATGTGTGTTTCCTAGTTCCCTGGGACTACCATTTCGGGTCCCATGGCAAGAAATATGGGATTTCCTGTTCCTGGTTTTGTTGTATGTGTGACTATGGCCACATTTGGGACCAAGAAATGAAAGAATACAGAAAGAAAAAGAAAACATCAGGGAGTTGACTTCAGTAGATCAGAGAAGTAAGTTCTTGTCCTGTACCAACATTTTCGTTTCCTTTGTCTTACTGCTGCTGTTCCTGCTGACGCAGGGCAGAGGAAGATGTATGGAAGGAGAGGATGGCCCCAAAGAACAAATAGGAATGCCACCTCCATCCCCCGAAAGACACTCCTTTCCTATTCCTTGAGCTAAAATTAAAAACTTGTTGGAATCCTTACTGAAAGCATTGATTTTTCAGGCTATACCAAGCACTCACTGAAAACTTCTTGTACGTAGGGAATGGGAAGATGACAAAGTCAATGCTGCTTTGAACTTTGAATTCTAGATGATTTTCCAATCTACCTACTGTTGTATGTATTTGTGCGTTCCCCGTTATTCGGGGTGGTGCTGAGCAGGATAGTGGGTTCTTGCTGGCATAGCTTCCAGGAGGGCCTCAGCATCCATTGCTCTTTTGTAAAGTGATAACTTAGAAACTTTAAAAAAGTTTGCAGTCCAAGTTGGTCAGCACTTGTGGTCTCCAGCCCTTTGGGGGTAACAGTGTTGCCGTTTCTTCCAAGGGCTCCTCCACAGTCTAAGGTGAACTTTGCTCTACACACTCATTATCTCATGAGAGGGACAGGAAGGGGGGCTGAGGGTTGGCCTTGGCCCTCACACAGACTTGGACCCATCTGTCTTTGCCTTGTCACTTAGTAACTATGTGACCTTGGCCGAGCTACAGAGCCTCTCTCACTTCTGTCCCTTTGTGAGTGAAATGAGACAATCAACCCTGTACTCAGGGGGCAAATTACTGAGTCCCCAGGGCAGTGCTGCTGGGTTAGCATTAGTGAACGTTCCTAACATGATGGGCTTTGAGCCATAAGGGAAAGAGGTTGGCCTTATTTTCTCTCTGCATCCAGTGTTAGTCAATATTTCTTTTTAACCTGAAGAAATATGTGACTTGGAGTTGCTCTCCTCTTAATATTTTGGCTCATATTAAACATCAAGTAGGATTCCTTCCTGGGACTCAGGAACACTCAGTATACATTACATTACACTACTTCCGTACGGAACGTGTTTGAATCGCTCTCTGGACACAATAGGGAGTCACTCCAGTACAGAGCAAAGGGAAACAATGGTGATGTGTGCAGAAGTCCAAAAAGCATGTCCCCCAGGCTGCCCCTCCAGCGCCTGTCTCAGAGAATAGCTGGAAAAAGCTGCCAAGGGGCCTCTGTCTCCTCTGTTAATTGCAAGTGTCTCACTCTTCTTCGTCCTTCACGTTGGCATTAAATAAACGCTCCAGTGTGTTTACAGATACCAACAACAATCTCATCCCTTCCTGGGAAGCTCGGTAAACAACACTGACTTAGTAAACAGCTGCTTCCTTAGAGCTAGACAGGATTCGAAAAAGCTCCTAAAACCTTTTCGCCCTTTATATTTGGAAACCTGTGTTTGAAAGGCAAAATAATTTGATTTTGTACAAATGCAAATCAGCAAGGTTCTTGGAGGTGAAAGTTCTGTGTCTCTCTTTGTTCCCTTCCACAGCATCCACTGCACAAATGGGTGCTGAATACTTGTGGGCTCCGTTCATTTCAATGTGAATGCTTTTGAATAATTACTGTGTGACTAATGCCTTATATTGAATATTTTAGTGGAATTAATCCCCAGCCCAGTGAAGGAGAAGATGTCGGCCTGCGGTTATCTGACCAGTTGATAAGGGAGAGTTACACCCCACGATGCTGCAGGTTAGGCTGCCTTCCTTTCTGCTTGAGTAGAGCCCATTTTCGAGACCTCCTGTGAGCCCTGGGTTTTAATTAAAATTTAAATTGCCCTTCTGAAAAACTCTCACTTGAATGACTAAGACAAAAAAATGAAAAGGCTTTATTTTAATTTCTGTCCTAGGCTGTCACTGGAGAGCTTGTTGAAGGGGGGAATCACAGAAAGGGCCTGGTGTAGGAAGCGAAGCACTTAGGTTTGGATGCATCCAAGCGCTGCCTGTGTTCCCAGGCTGAACTCAAGGACCCCTACGAAACATTGTGTTCCGGGGATAACAAGCCAGTAGCAGCAATAAATAAACATGCTCTACAAACCTCCTGGGTAGACAGCGTTCTGGAGGGACCCGCCCAGGGTTATGGCAGGAGCCAAGAGCTCCAAACAGGGATCTGTTTAACCTTGTCCTGGATCTTCCCACAGAAGCAGGGTGTGTGTGTGTATGGGTGTGTGTGTGTGTGTGTGTGTGTGTGTGTGTGTGTTGGGAGGATGGGGAAGCCTTTAAAGTGCACAGCAGTCAAAAAGAGATCAGGGTCATTTCCACTGAAAGAATGAGTTTTAACTTCAGAGAGATTGGATGTTACTTTCCACACTAAAGTTATCCAGCAAAGAAGGAAATGTTGGTGGTGCTGACTGTCTATAGAAATAATTAGAGCAAAGAAAGGCTGGGCTGGGATCAGTAGCAAATATGCTTAAGGAGACATTAACTCGCTAGCCTTTTTCTTCAAGAGCAGCATGTTTTGAAGTGTTTCAGAGAACACTGTGGGTAGAGAATGTTAGACATAAGCAAACAAAACCCCAGGGGTCCAGAGGTATCTCAAACTGAAGCATGTGGAAACGGCGGATGATGAGATTTGGAAAGCCTGGTGATAATGCTCACAGTTTACTGTTGCCTGGAGGTGCGACGACTCCCTTCTGTTAGGATTGCTATTAAAATATTGGTAACTTTTTTTTTCTCATTTAGCATTTTAAGAAACTCCAAGCAAAAGAAACCAATTGTATTTCTTGTTTTGTGTGTATAGGTAGCTATGTGTGTATGTGGAATCTTACATGTGGTGGTCAGAGGTTGACAGCGTCTTCTTCAATTGCTGTGCTCCTTACTTTTTAATATGTGTATGTGTACATATATATATATATATATATGTACATATAGCGTGTGTGTGTGTGTGTGTGTGTGTGTGTGTGTGTAATCTTACATGTGGAGGCCAGGGGCTGACAGTAAGTGTCTTCTTCATTTGCTGCCCACCTTATCTTTTGGCACATTGTGTACACGCGTGTCTGGATGTGTGTCTTTGTATGTCTCTGTGTGTGTCTGTGTGCCTGTGTTTGTCTGTCGTTTGGCACAAGATCTCTCACTTAATCTGAATCGTGACAATTCAGCTATGTTGGCTGGCCAGTAAGCCCCACGCATCCTCCCCCTTCCCGTGCTAAATTTCACACACATGTGGCCACATTGGGTGCTGTGGATCTAAACTTGTGTCAGATTTACCAATTAAGCCATCTCCCCAGCCTCTGTTGTATTTTTTTTAATATCAACTTTTCACATCAGTTGTAACACAGGATTATGTTTCTTTTCTTTGGAACAGCCCCACTGAGGTACAGTTTACATGCTATGGAATCCATCTGTCTTAAGTGTGTGTACACTTGAAGCTTTGTGCCTTCATTCACTTATACAGATATCACCATAACTCAATCTTAGACCATCTTCTTCGTTCTGAAAGAACCCTAGTACCTGACTACCATTACGCTCCTCCCCTAGAACCATGTGGCTTGAACTCAGCATTTCCTCTAGATGGAGGTGCCCACGTGGTCTCGTTTGCCTACATTCTTTCTCTTAACACGACTCCAATGTGCACCTGTGCTGTAGCATGCCAGGGTGGTCTGTTCTTTTTCATTGCCAAAGAGCATTCTGTTATATGTATATACAGTATTTCATTTATCTTTTCAGCAGATGGTGGGCATTTGTGTTGGCTCTAATCTATTGCTTTTCTAAGCAATGTTAATGTGAATATTTGTATATATGTTTTTGTGGGATTTCTGATTTTATTATTTTTTCTTGAGTAGAGTCATACCAGTCAAATCAGGTTTGTAGGGTAGCTTTTTAAGATATTGGCCAAATTGTTTCCCACGTGCCTGTGATATGCCTGTTTCCACAGGCACCCTTATTTCACTTTCTTCTTGATTAAATAATTAATGCTTGGGTTAAGCTTGCAGGCAGAGAGTAGAGTATGGAAGAGGGCTGGGGAGACCCTCTCCATACATCACCCTCTATCCTTATGCCAAGAAAGGTGCTGGCCAATGAGATGGGAGCACACAGCTGAAGCCTGCAGGGCACTCATGCCTGAATGGGGTAGTGACTCCATTCACAAGGGAGTTAGAGTGTCGCAGACTGGCTTCAGGTGACCCCAGCTGTGGACTGACTTCCAAACAGGCCACTGAAAATAGAAATCCAGAGCATCAGGGCCCTCAGTGGCAGGTTAAGACTGCAGCTCTGGACACCTCTGTTTGAATAGAAGCATAAAGACAGGTCCAGGTAAATGCACAGAGAGTGAGAGACCTCGGGACACTCAGCCCTAAAAGGGATGTCCCCATCAAATCTCTCCCCTCAGGGTTAAGGGAACTCTGTGAAAGAGGAGGAGGAAAGAATACAAGAGCCAGAGGGATGGAGGACACCAAGAAAACTCGGTCCTCTAAACCAGTATGATTGACACAGAGACAGGGACAGCACACACAGGGCCACGTCAGTCTGCACCAGATGGGCCCGAGAGCTGAACGGAGAAGTGGCAACAGGCGCCCTCATTTCTCCTGCCTTTCTTCGGCTCTCTTTTGCTCTGTTTATTTTGACCTATTCTGCTTTGTTTTTAATCTTACTTCATTATTATTTTTTTAGGTGCCTGTTTGTATTCTAATGAGAGAAAGAAGAAATAAAGGGTGTGGATTTGGGCGGGTTTGGAGGTCGGGAGGAGGGGGATCTAGCAGAGGGAGAGCTAAGGGGAGCAAGGTGTAATTGGAATATATTGTATGAAAAAATATCTATTGGAATAAATAAACAAAGGTGACTCTAGGTGGGGAGGAGGGACAAAGATCTGGGCCTGGTAAATCAGTAGCAAGTGTTAAGAATCCACAGGAAAGATTGTGTTGAACTGTTGTCTTTTTGGAAGGGCGCACGGTGGGTGCTGCTGTGTTAATCTTCCTCGTAGGGCTGTAGTATTGGCAAAGAGAAGGGAATCCGGGCTCACCAGAGGTTGGATGATCTGTAACCGAGCTAATAACTGGCAATGGGTTCCTGCCCATTTGCTTGCCTCCTAGGCAGGCTGTGCAGATGCAGGGGCATAGATCAGAATCTCTGACCTTTAATGGTCATATCTACCAAGTAGTGGTAAATGAATGAATGAAAAGAGCTCCAAGTAAAGCTCTATCACCCAAGGAAAAGTTGGGGAATTTGGAAGGACAGTTTTGTCTTTGTCCTTAGTTTACCTGACAGTATTCTCTGAAGCAATGGCTGTCTCAGAAATGTGTGGGATGTGGACGCCACATTCGCTGCAATCACTCAACAGAAGAAGGGCTGGGGAGGGCGTTCGTGGCGCCCAGACTTATCAGTCCTCAAGGCCATTCACTCGTGTTCTCCCAAAGTATGCCACTTTGGAAGGACTTCATTTTCCACTGATGAGGATTTAGAAGAACCAAGTTTCTCGAGTAAGCATTCCAGCATAAAAGAAGCCATTTGGTTGACGTGTCCGCAGCCAAGTGTCTCCTGTGGGTGAGCTGTCCAAACACATCCCCATTACACAATCGCTGCACACTTTGGGGGTGGCTGTTGGTTCCCTCTAAGCTCATGTTGCAATTCAGGTGCCAGTGAGAAGGAAACCTATAAGAGGCAGGCAGGTGCTACAGACATTCCGGTCCCATGAGACCGAATGGTTTTACCCTTCCACCTTCTGCCCTGAGATGATGCATACCCCAGAGCTTGGACTGTGAAGCTTCTAAAACTGTAAAGAGGTGTCTTTACAGTTCTTTCTAGACTTCCAAGGCTCAGAAATTCTGTTACAGCGGCACACGCTGGGCCAAGGCAACTCCGCTGCTGGGTGTCTTTCCTTGGGCATCTCCCGTTTCAAAAGAAAAGCAGCCAATACCAGTCCCTTCCAGCGAGTCCATGTAGCTATGCACTGCTGCTTTCTAGTCTAACTGGGTCCAGGTGCCCACTCTGTCTGGCCCTGTGCCAGCCACTGTAGCTGGCTCTGTGGCAGTGTTATCAGTGAGGATAAAACATATCCTTACATATTAGGGAGCAGAGTGGTCAAATGCACAAGGCCTGTCTGCTTTGATGTTGAAGAACATAACTAGTCATGTAATTCCAGAATCCTTGCTCTGCTGTCCACGGAGTTCTGTCGCTTCCTTCCTTTCCCCTTCTATGACGACTAGGGGAAAGGAGGCTCCCTGTCTCTCAGCAATGGATGCTTAAAGGGACACTTTTCCCCTCTGTGCCAGCTTCTAGGTAAAAAGGTTTGTCTTTGCTTCTGTAAGCAACTCCTATTGCGGGGCTAACATGCTGTCTTTGCTTCATTAACTCATCCCCCTGGGCTGTGGTGGAGGAGGGCTCTCTTCCTGCTCAGCGATGGTGGCCCCTTTGCAGTCCACAGTCAAGATGGCGTGTGGAGAGGCCTCTGCCTGACTCTGAGGACAATTTGTGACAGGGTGTATGGACTCCCTGCGTGGGAGATGCAGGGTTCCTGAGACGTGCAGAGAATGGGATTTATTCTCTTCTGAGGGGCAAGAACAGGAGGCCGGGGGGCCGAGTGTGATTCCCAAGTCAAGCCAGGCTGAGCGATTTTCTTTCTGGGTCAAACTTTAAAAGCATCTAATATAGGTACTCTTAGGAAATGACCATCTGCGACAGCATAATTCAGCACATTTTGGGCTCTCATAGCCACTGCTGGTGGCTGCGGGAAGCCATTTAACAAGACTGCTAAGGGCCTGGACTGTGGAGTCAGGTGCCTAGGTGTCCAGTCCCAGGCTCTCGGCAGCTGTGTGACCCTCAGCCATTCTTAACCTTTCTGTGCCTTGGAGTCTTTAGTCATAAGCAAGATGATGGTAGAGCCCTCCACCCCTGAGCGGTAGGTGGGCGCACTGCATCTGAGAAATGGTTCCTCTGATGAGGACTCACTGGACATCACTTGACTTTCCCCGACACCCCCAAAGGCTGCTTTTAAGGTTGTTTCCGTCTTTGACTTTTCTGCCATCTCATAGCGATATGTATAAGTGTGAATTTCTTCCTGTTCATACTACTTAGGATTGGTTGGTCCCCTGAATCCATAGAACGGATGTCTTTTACAGTTGCTGGATTATTCTCAGCCATGGCCTTTTCACAGGATACTTCTGCCTCATGTAGTCGCTCCTTCCTCAACTCCAGGTACCCATTTTCCTAGCACTGGTTGGCCGTTCTTTCTTTGACATCACAATCCCAAGATGCCAAAGTTCAAGAGTAAATGCCTGAGCTACCTGAGGTTTTCAGTTGTATAGCCCTGAGACTTCTGACGTGAAATTGAACCTTACAAAGAGAGCAATATTAGGTGATCACCAGATGAATTGCAGAAAAAGAAACTATTTTTCCCTAATTTAAAGTGGCATTTACTTTGTCCTATGTGTTTGGATTTGACATGGTTATAGACTGGGTTGAAAGAAGTTTGGATTATCCTCAGCTTTCTGTCTTTACTTATCATTGACAGGAAGTACATGTCCATGTTGTCTTCATTGTCACAGTCTGAGCATTTATTGAAAGGAAGCCCCCCCTACACACACAATCAATAAGCAGGATGAGTGTTAGCATGGTGTCTTTCTTGAGTGATTTTTGTATGTTCCTTTCCCGTCCCCTCCTTCTCATCTGCTGTGGGCCCCAGATACAAACACATCTAGTTGCCGGGCAACTGGATCATATATGTTGAAAATCCTGGAAAGAACTTCATATATACATTCCTTAGAAACTGCAAGGCTTCTTATAGGTCACAGATTTCTTGCTTTTAAATGTAGCTATAAACTGAGCTTGGAGAAGAATGGTCTCAGCCCCAAAAGGTGATAGTTCTTCACAGTTTCGTCTTAGGATTTCTGTTTTACAAGGAGAGTCAGACAGTGAAACATGTGCCATGGCCTGGAAGCCATGGCTGCCACATGACCCTGGCTTGCTATCTCCTGCTCCCTTCTCTCCTTATGCCCCTAGATAATTTCTCAACCATTTGAGCCTGGCTCTACCCTGCCATCCCTGCAGTCCTAGGCTGGATTAGAGACAGACCTGGTTGTGTATAGTGGATGCTGAGTCTTCCATACTGGTCAGGGCCCTGGGAGCATGTGTGCAAAGGGTTGGAGTCCCAGCATAGCAGTACCCAAGTGCCTTTGGTAGGTAGTTCAGCGGCCTCCTGTGTGCTGCTGGCACAAGAAGAGTCATTCTGGCACTTATGTCAAAGTGTCTCTAGAATTTGTTAGTCTATGTGGTTTGGGTTGGGAGAGTGACTTCTCTTTTTCCAGCTGCGGCTGGTCCTTTCCGTTTGGGGCAGAGTCTATTATATGATAGCTGGCAGCTGTGAAGTTAGGGGTGACTTGTGTGTAATGAGTCGTTTTCTGCCCTGCTAGCCAGCTCCCAAATAATGACACAGAGGCTTCTTATTAATGATAAAAGCTCAGCCTTAGCTTAGGTTTGTCTCACTAGCTCTTATAACTTAAATTACCTGCTTCAATTAATCAATGTCTTGCAATGTAGCTTTTTCCGTTTCATTCTGTATGCCTCCATGTCTTGTTGGCATGGCCTCTGCACCTCGATTTTCTCCTCATACTTCCCCTCTCTGCCTGGAAGTCCTGCCTATACCTCCTGCCTAGCTATTGGCCGTTCAGCTTTTTATTAAACCAACCACAGCAATTTATCTTCACACAGCGCACAAATATCCCACAACACCCGTGGGTGTTTCACAGCTTGCCTTTTGAAAGTTTTTTTTCTTGAAATTCAGATTTAAGCATCTCTTTCTTTGTTTTCCTAAAGTACTTTGTCTTTGAAAAAAAAAATAACCTACTACCCCCACCTCATACATATGTGTCCTGTAAACCCGACATGCTGTTCCCTCTCCTCTTAAAGCTGTTCTTAATAGGGTAACACATATGAGGCTTGTTCTCTTCCTCTGTTCCCTCCCCATCACCTTTTCTTTCTTAGTGTAAGTTTATAAACACTATCTCTCACTCTGGTAATTCCTGAATCTCGGAATTTACCTAATGAAGCCCAGAGGTGTAACTCTCTCCCAGGAAAGCTCTTCTAGTCTTCAGTGATGCGCTCTCCTTCCATTTCTTTTTCCCTTTGCAGTTATTGATGACTCTCTTTTAACCCCCTCGATCTGTTTTTTTTTCATTTTTCCCTTCATGTGTGGCGATGTATTTTTAACTTGATCTTCTAGACCAGAACTCTACAGACCTCAGAACCTTTGCCAGATGCATCCCACTGCCCGTTTCTATAAATGTATTTTTATTATATTATAACTTCATTTGCATATGTGTCTCCTGCAGCTGCTCGCATGCTACAGGGACAGGTTTAAGCAAGTTCAACTGTGACCGTTTGGACACAAAATCAAATCTGTCGTTTAACTGGGCCTTTACAGGAGAGTTTGCTAGGCCTTTCTGCAGCTGACATTTCATCCTTAGGAGTGAATATTATCTTCCAGTTAGATCAGTGGTTCTCAACCTGTGGGTCTCGATCCCTTTGGGGTCACACATCAGATGTCCTATGTATCAGATATTTACATTATGATTCATAACAGTCAGTTATAAAGTAGCAACATAATAATTTTATGGTTGGGGGTCACCACAATATCAGGAGCTGTATTAAGTGGTTGAAGCATCGGGATGGTTAAGAGCCACTGAGTTAGATTATTGAATTTAATTTTTTTTCTCATTTTTCTTTTTTTTAGTTTAGAGAATCTATTCTTTTAGCTGGACATAGTGACACATGCCTGAAATTCTAGAACTCAAGAAGTGGAGGCAGGAGGATTAGGAGTTCAGGGTCAGCCTCACCTGCATATTGAGTTCGAGGCCAGCCTGAGCTACACAAAACCCTATCTTAAAAATCAACAACAAAACCTAAACCAAAACAATAACTCAAACAACAATGCGGTCTCTTTTTGTATTCTAATTATATCACTTTGTTGGTTTGTTTTCTGTCTTTTAACGTTTACTTGAGTCTCTTTGTACTAGTGAGACCTATATGATTTCCAGTATGGTCTTTTTCCTATAGTGACAAAGTATCTCTATATTATGGGTTGTCTTTCCCAGTCTTCAGGTTGATGCCTTCTGCACCAATGCATGAAAGCTGTGGGAATCCACAAGCGGTGTACACTTGAGTAGAAAAGAAGGTGTAGTTGACATTTTCTCCGGGCTGCTAACCAGCTCCCAAACAAAGACATTGAGAAATTTTGATTATGAAAGCTTGCCCTTAGCTGAGGTTTGTCCCACTAACTCTTTAACTTAATTTAACCTGTTTCTAGTCATCTACGTTTTGCCTCAAGGCTTTTTATCTTTCTTTCATTCTGTATGTCCTACTTTCCTGCTTCCTCTGTGTCTGGCTGTCCCCAGGTTCTCCCTGATGTCTCCCTAGTGTCTCTTTTTCTTTAAATTCCTCCTCCTACTTAACTTTCCTTGCCCAGAAGTCCTGCCTATACCTCCTTCCTCACAATTGACCACTCAGCTTTTTATTAGACCAATCAGGTGCCTTAGGCAGGCAAGGTAAAACAGCAACACATCTTTACACAATTAAACAAATGTAGCACATCTTCACATAGCTAAACAAATGCAACACATCTTTGTATAGTTAAACACATATTCTGCAATAGGAAGACCAAATTTGTGGGTATAGTTTGTTTCTCCATAAATATTTACCATCACTTAATTGGCTGTTGGAATAAAACTATTTATTTTTATATCTCCAGAATCTTTTCCCCTAAAGCAGTGATTCTCAACCTGTAGGTTGCTACCCTAAGGGTCCCATATCAGATATCCTGTATATCAGACATTACAATTCATAACAGTAGCGACATTACAGTTATGAAGTAGTAACAAAATAATTTATGGTTGGGGGTCACCACAACATGAAGAACTGTATTAAAGGGTCACAGCATCAGGAAGGTTGAGAACACTGCCCTAAAGGATGACAAACTGGAAATAATGTCTGAAAGCAAAGATGGGCCCCATCCCATGTGCTACAAAGGACAACCCTGTGGGAGTTGCTCTCAGGCATCATTTGGTCTCCTTGTGCTCTATTGTGTCTGAGTGTGTGGGCAAGTTTACGAGGCATCCAGCTTGCTAGTGCCTTCTTATTCTTTCTAGTCTCACTTGCTTCAATTTTAGTTCGGGGTTCATAGTGATTTCCGTGATTCCAACAATGCTTTATTTCCCCCTAACGATCTTCAGCATGGAGTCAGCATATTCTTTGCTGCAGTCAAACATCACAGGCATCGATAACCAGAAAGATAATTTCTTCTGTGTGTGGAAAGCAAAGGCAGGTAACTAGACCATTTGAAGACTTTATTCATAAAAGAAGGGAAAAGAAATAGTTTGCACTGAGCGTCCTGGATTGTACAGCTCTGCTTCTGTGCTGTGTCCACACAGCCGTGTCGTTGGTATTCAGATGATGATGTAAGATGCAAAATTTAAATCATATAAGATTGCATTAAATGAAAATGTTTTAAATGTCTTACTTAAAAGGTGAAAATTATCAGATAAGATAAAAGGGCAAAACTCAGCTGTATTCTTTCAACAAAAGAACTATCTTAAATTTAAAAATTCAGACAGAATAAACGTAAAAATATAAGAAAATCTATATCATACTAACATTAATCAAAGGAAACTTGAAGTGGACATATTAAGTATTAAATGTAAAATAGACATCAGAACTATTATTTCCTGTTATAAAGATCATTCTCTAATAAAAAAGAAGGCATAATACCAAAATATTATTTTTTCCAATCATAGGGCTTCAAATACAAGAGCTGAAAGTGAATAAAACCAAAGAGAGAAATAGCCGCATCTACATTGATAGCCAGAGACCTCAGTGACCTTTTCTTAATATAATATGAACAAGAATATTCCAGATAAAGATGCAGTGGTCATATGGTCAGAAAGAGCCTGAGTATTAGAAGCACCCAGCGGAGCCCAATGTGTTCACAGTAGAACAAGTTGGCAGAGCGTGGTCTGGGGTAGACCATGGAGGTGAGCAGTGTTTAGATTGTGTGAGTCCTCGTGGACTCTTGTGAGGCGCTCCCAAAGAACTCAAAGTAGAACTGGGAGCCACAGTGTTTGCTTCGTGCTCTAACTTGATTTAATACTTAGTCCTTAGGTGACTCCTAGAAATTCCACACAGCCTAAAAGTGAAGACAAGGGCTGATGAAGCCCCCTCCCCCCAATGTTAAAGCCTGGCTTGACCTGATAGTGTAGCATCAGAAAACAGACTAATTCTTCTCATCGCTTTTGTCAAACTTTTTCCATCAGATCTTCCTTCTGTGTGTCTGAATTATACATGTGACACCTTTTACGTTTAATTTTTACTTATTGCAGTCTAGACTGAGTTTTAACACACACACACATGCACTGTAAGCACACACACACACACACACACTATAATCACACACACACACATGCACTATAAGCACACACACACTATAATCACACACACACACACACATGCACTATAAGCACACACACACACACACACACACGCACGCACACACTATCACCCACTTTAGTGCTTCTGTGCCTCTTTCAGCTCAGGACTGTTCCAGTCTTGGGAATCATAAGAGAAGAACTTCTCTTGTCCTCCTAACTGGTAGAACTGGCCAAGCTTTTGGTCCCGCGGGATCTAGGTGAGTAAGAAAGGCAGAGGGGAAAACTGATTCTCTCTGTGATTTTGGATGAACTTCTTTAATTCCATGTATGTGTGTATACACGTGCAAGTTCTCACCCTCTGCACACACACATGCACACATGGATGCATGCATGCTTCCATTACTCAGTTAAGGACTGTACTCTCTAGCTGGCTTCTTATCATGCCCTGTTGTTCTGGCTTCTGCCTTGGGAGTATGCCCCCCTACCTCTCTGTGCCAACATCTCCTCTTCCCAGTGGCGGGAAGCTCTCCTGGATAGGGTCCCTTCCAGGTATCCTATCTTCTGCCGCCATCTGCCTTGTTCACTTGGCCCACTAAAACCACTGGAATTGTAGACCGTTCACACTTTTTCTCATTCCTTTTCTTCCGGTTCAGCTCCAACCATCTCTCTTCTCTGTCATTTATGCCCTTAACTCATTTAAAGATTGCTCTTCACTCTATGGTGGAGTCTTGTAGTGGTCTGTGAGCTTCTTTCTACAGCCCCTCCACAGGCCATGGCATGCATTCTCTCACTTGGGAGTTCTTGGGTCCTCACCCAGAGGAACAGGAAGAAGGGCTGAGCCACTTCCCTGCTCTAAAGAGAAAGGGGGCTTCGGCATCTCTTACTGAGCTAGCTGTTCTCAGAGGCAGTGGTTAACCAACAGCTCCTCAGCCTTCTCTACATAGTCTAGAGGTGGGAGATAAATCTGAGTATCAACATACACCCTCTGTATCCTGGAAGTGTTTGGTAGGCAAGTCTCTGTTGTCTAGGATCCATGTTTAGGGTTCAGCCGTCAAATCTTCACTCTGTGAGGGAGAGTTTGCACATTGAAATCTAGCTATCCACCACATTTCATCATTGTATGAATAAAATGTATGAGATTCTTTCTGAAAAGCTGTGCTGTGGCAAAGGTCTTTTAAGGCCTTGTTCAGTGAAAAGTGTTTCTCAGAAATCAACTCATCAGTTAGCATCTGATTTGGAGAGGACAGAGAGTCAGTCACCTTTGCTGTATAAAGCATTTTAAAAAGTTACAGTTTAAAAATTAGCCACCATGTATGGGCATACTTCTACAATGTTTATATGTGTCATTTAAAGACTTGGCAAAGTAGATAATAGTAAGAACATCTATAAATGCCAAGTTTGTAGAAATTGAATGCTAGCTAACTTTACCATAGAGTAAATATATCACCAGGCTCTGTATTGATGATTTTCACTGAGACTCACTTAGTCAGTGATTGGGCCGTTTTCCCAAAGTGCCCTGTTTCTTTATTAGAAGAGTGATTAAAACATGAAGAAGTGATTGTTCTTGTGGTGATCGAAGATGGAGAAACAGATTCCGGAGGAACTATTGATCAAGACTACCTTTCTGTGGAGAGATCACTTTGTCAAAGCTGTTCGAAAACCATTTGTATCTAGTTGCTTTTAAACTTCCAGAAATAAAAGTGACAACATTTAGATAAAACCAGTGACTTGAAGAAACCAAATATCAGAATCCATCTTGTTAGAATTCTTGCATGAAAGTACTGGAAACAGCTTGCAGCCCCTCTGGGGGGGCTCAGTGGATGACTGGATGGTGCGGAATGTCACTTCTACAGAGAGGGAAAGACATCTGGAGGGGAGGCTCCAGCCACTGAGAACCTTTGTGAAGCCCAAGCCTTTTGACATGCATAAGTAAAATGTAAACTAAGAAGTGATGTCAACCAAGACACACTGACCACTGGCCAGCAACATCTGGAAGTTAGAACAACCCTGGGAGGTATTCTTAATTCTCTACATTCTTCTGTGATAGGACACTTTGTTTCTAATTGGTCACTAATGTTTCAACAAACAAGTGTCATTGATAGCTGTGAGTCAGACTATCTGTCCCCACCACTGTAGGTGGGACCTAGTGGCCTCCTCATTCATTTGCCCAATGATGCTCTCTCTGAGGCCACCTGTTCCTTTGGAATCACACCTGTACCTGTGAAATGCCAGCACATGCCTAAGAGGGTTTCAGGAATGGCCCTTCTTGGGTCATCCAGTTGGGAGAAAGACTGCCTGTGTCCTTCTGTATCCGGGGTCTGCCTGAGCCCTCTCCTCCTAACTTGAAGAGACCTAGTTGTGGGCCTGGCTTCAGCAGCAGAGCTGACTTGCGGAGACATGCCTGTCTGTACAGGTTTTATCCCTGCGGGACATTGGAGGGTGTTCCCCCACAGGCTGTTAGCAGCGTCTTGGTTTTTGTTTCTTTCTCTGCAGCTTAGATGAGGGTTTTTAAAAAATAGCTGGTCTACTTTTTTTTTTTTTTGCAAATGAAAAATGTCATTTAAAAAAATGAGAATGCCAAGACTTAAAGATGCAGCAGCGAGAAGCACAGTTGTATTCACCTCTGAACTGTAGCTGGTAAAGACTTTGCATTTGTCTGGTGGCCCCTTGAGATGGAAACATCCCGTTGGATGAGAACTGGCACGGAGCTAGTGAAGGTCTGGGAGGGGAAAGACCAAAAAGCGGAAAATTAAAGTTAGAAGATACAACGAGGGTTTCACAAGGACACAGGGCATAGAAGAGGTGCTGTGTATCCTTTAGTATCAGAATCCTCCTGAGTAGATTGTCTACAGTCTCCCTGTGTGGACATTAAGTGCCTTTAACATTGTTTAAAAGAAGAAATTGGGAGGAGAAAGCTAGTGTCCCTCTTGCTTTGTACAATAACTAAAATATGGAAGAATGACCTTGTGTTAGAGACAGAATGCTTCTGCAAATGTGTGGTCTCGTGAGAGCACAAAGAACAGGTTGACGATGTATGTCTTATATCTACCTCTTATATATTTGCACATCTCTATCATGTTTGTATAACATATATCTTGCTCAGTATTTGTAAGCAACATTAAGTCGGATCGTATTTAATTTGGTGCCTGGGTTGTCAAATTGCATATTTGGAGTTGCCTGCACACTGAATTTATTATCTTTGAAGTCCCCTGGGTCTCCTCTTGAGGGGACCCTACCAAGGAGTCCAGGACAGTTGGACTCAGGGGAGACACTCTGGGAGACCGGAAGTCTGTTTTCTAACCATGTGACCCAAGCACCTGCTTTGTACACATGTGGGAAGCTGAGCCTTTTACTGAGATGCTCCCAGCTGGTATCACTAGCTAAGAATTCGTTAGTTCACATTGCATTTAACATATGCAGCACAAGATCACAAGGTACAGAGGGCAGGTGGGTCCTGCAGGAGCCACCTGGGAAAGGAGCGGCCGACAACAGAGAGATGAGTGAGGATGCAGATACTGCTCAAGGTGGGACGCTACTTCATCAGAGAACAGGAAAGATTTTGTCCTTAAGGAGTGAAGAGCGATGTAAGATTCTGTCTGATCTTGCAGACAGTGGGTTAAAGAGTCTATGTGATCTCTTACTGTACCTTCGTGGAACATCGCTAGGTAAATAAAAGCCTTTGTTCATTGGATCCTATTTAGGTGAATAAAGATTTTCAGTCTTTGGTAGTCAGATTTGTGTGGGAACTTTCCCCCACATGCTCCTTTAGATTTTAGTAACTCATAGAAACCTATGTAATCTTTCTTAACTGAAGGACTAATTTACAGGACTTCGTTACCCTGTTTCCCTCCCCACCCATTGGAAGATGTAGTTATTAGGTCGTGTGGTTTATTTATTGACACTGAAGTGGTCTCATCAGATCATTGCTAAGAGAGCTAGTTCCTATGAGTAGTAGGCATTTGGTGTTCTATAAAATGACCAAATAGTGGAATTCCTGGTGAAAACTATTAATTTATTCATTACTTTCTGTGGAAGTTTTATTGAGATGTAATTTATCTATCTATACAACCCATCCATTTAAAGTGCAAGCTATGATAGTCTTTAGTATATTCCCAGAGTTGTTCAACCATGACCACATTCTGTCTTCTCCAAACAGACCATGGGTTACATTAGCAATCACTACCTATTTCCCTCATCACCATCTTCCAGTCTAAGAAAGCCACAAACCTTTCATCTGTCTCTGTGATTTTCCTATTCTGAACACGTCATATAATGGATGGATGTAGTGTGTAGCCTTTGATGTTTGGCTTCTTTGACTTAGCATAATGTTTTCAAGATTCCTTGCCATTGTAGCTTGTCAGTACTTCATTCCCTTTGTTGAAGACTCACACTCCTTTCCATATATGGACCGCATCTCATTCCTCTTCCTGCCATTTGGCGGACACGTGGGATGTTTGCACATTTTGACTGTTCTGAATAATGCTTCCACAACCATTCATGCATAAGCTTCTGTTCATTTCTCCTGGGAGGACATCAGTATTTACCCCTTTGAGGAATTAGACTACATTGTAAAGCAGCTATACCATATCTTGTCCAAAAGTAGTTATTCGGTGTCTATTTTAATCCAGGAGATGACAACTCTAAGTTTGAGTGAATTCATACTGATTATGCAAGGCATGAATCAAGTTTGTATATCCTGTAACCAGCTTATTCTGGAGTGCTAGGGAGTGGAGCCTACTCGGAGTAGCTGAATGAAGAGGAGGCAGGAGGAGGTTTGGGATGAGTGGCGCTAAGTCTAAGAAGTAGCTGGATATATTAAAAGAGGAGACTATGTCCTTGTTTGTCACTGTGGTGGCCTCCGTAGGATTATAGGGAGTGGCACTATTAGGAGGTTTGACCTTGTAGGAACAGGCGTGGTCTTGTTGGAGGAAGTGTGTCACTAGGGGCAGGCTTTAAAGTTTCAAATGCTCAAGCCAGGTCCAGTGTCTCTCTCTTCTGCTGCTTGCTGATCCAGATATAGAATTCTTGACTCCTTCTCCATCACTATGTCTGCCTGCATACTGCCATGGTTTCTGCCATGACAGTAATAGACTAAATCTCTGAACTGTAAGCCAGTCCCAGTTAAATGTTTTCCTTTATAAGAGTCTATTGTGATCATGGTGTCTCTTCATAGCAATAGAAACCCTAAGATAATTACAATATCCAATAAGTGGTTATTGTTGGTTCTAAAGACTAGTTGCATATTTATTTATTTTTAAAGTATTTTAAGTTAGATACATACTTGTATAAAATGGGTTTCATTGAGACACTTTTTTAATGAGCTAATCTTTTAATTGTTCATTTCTTGCATTTGCAGTACTCTTGGTGATATCCTTGGCCTGGGTTCCTTTGTCATAATCCTTTACTGAACAATTGTAGCCAGCTACTTTATGTGGTTTCCCCCCAATCAGTTTTACAGAGGCCTGCTCAGCCCCCTAGTCTCCTGTCGTCATCAACCTTAATTTGGCTGATTTGGAGCAAAGGGCATCCATTAACTTGACACACAGGCTCATCACAGTTGGAGGCAAGTACACAAACATGAGGGCTTGGTCCTCATCCCAGGCTTTGGTAGCTTAGCCCTTGTGCTAGGTCATCATGGAAAAGGATGACCTTAGCATCTCTTGTAAAGCAGTGTTGCCATCTGTGACATCTCCCTCACACCTCCAGCAGCAATGTCTTCCTGGGCCATAACAGTGGGTTATAAGTATACGTTTATTTTTAATGTTTTGAGGAACCTTCATACTGATTTCCACCATGGTTGGACTAATTCCATTCCTCCCAATGGCATATAATGGTCCCTTGTTCCTTATTTGTTCTTCTTTGTTTTCTTTATTATAGTTCTTCTGACTAGAGTGAGATGGATCTCAGTATAGTTTTAATTTGATTCCCCTGATAGCTAAAAATGTTGACTGTTTTTATTATTTTATTAATTATATCTTTTATTTTAGAGATCTTAATATAATCACATCATTTCCCCTCCAAGCCTTCCCATATCTCTTTCAAATTCATAGTCTCTTTTTCACTGTTTTCATATATATTATATTATAATCTGCTCAGTCTGTATAATGTTCCTTATAGTTATGATTCCAGGGCTGACCATATGGTATTAGGTAACCAATCGGTGTGCTCTTCCCTGAGGAAGACTCTTTCTCCCACTCTCAGCATTCCTTAGTTACCTGTATTCTTTATGTAGGGTTCAGGCCTCATGATGTTTCCTGTGTTCACGTTAGTGTGTGCAGTGTTGTTTGTAGACAGTCATTTTGCTGAGTCTTTGTGGGTGTAGCTTCTGACACTGCTGAGAGACACAATCTCACGGCAAGCTCCCTGATCCTCTGTTTCTGCCCCTCTTCCCCCCGTTTGCTGAGCCTTAGGCGTGGCGATTGCTCTTTAGATGTACTCACTGGGACTCAGCTCCACAACTCTGCATTCTGATTGGCTGTTGTTCTCTTAAAAAAAAAACTCCTCCTGTGGATCATTTTCTAAAGTATTTATTGGCCTTTTATTCTTCTTTTGAAAGTGTTTTCTTAATTCAGCTCCCTGTTTGCGGGTTGAGACATTTTATTGTTTTTTTTTCTGGCTTCTTTATATGTTTGAGATATTACTCTCTGGTGAGGTGAATAGTTGGTAAAGACTTCATTCTGGACTCTGTCCCCTTTCTCTGTCACCTTCTATTTCTATGCTGTGCGGCAGCATATAACATAATGCAATACTGCTGCTAATTCTTGCCATTGTGTCCTGATCTTTGGAGGTCTGTCCAGAAAGTTTCTGCTTATGCGTATACCCTTCCGGCATTTTCCTGATGTTTCTGCCAGCCAAGGTTTGGGACTTGCATTGGGTCTTTGATCCACCCTGGCTTGATTTTCACACAGGTGTGAGAGCTGCAGATTTCCTCTCGTTCTTCTGCTAGGTTTCTGCAGCACCACCCCCCACCCCCTCTCTCTAGAGTTGGGAAATTCCCTCCATGAATTCTGTCAATAGTCTTTTGCAGGTAGGGATTGAGACAGGATTTCTCTGTGTAGCTTTGGCTGTTCTGGAGCTTGCTCTGTAGACCAGGCTGGCCTTGAACTCAGAGATCCATCTGCCTCTGCCTCCTGAGTGCTGGAATTAAAGGCGTGCGCCACCACCCAGCTGCCCCATGGATCTTATGTTTCATCTCTTGATCATGCCCCGGAGTTCTTGGATGTCGAGCTCATGCTTACTTTACTTTTCTTCTTTGATTATAGTGCTGCCTCCACCTTGTCTTCCATTTCTAATATTCCTTCCTTCGTTGCAACTATTCTTTTTTATTTCTTGGCATTGGCCCCTGAGGTAAGTCAGTGTTAACAGACTGCTTCTAAAGATGGGAGATAGAGTGGATCACTTCTCATCGCCCAGAGGAGTCTTCCCATCGGGTGTAAGGCTTGTGAAAAGTATGAACTTATCTTGTGGGTAGGACTGCCCACTCCTCATCGGGCATGCCTGGCTCACCTTCTAGATTAGGTTTCTGATTCCTCTCTCCTCATTGGGTGATACATCTCAAAAAATAGAAATAACAACAACAAAAATAACAATACTGTCTACTCGGGTATTCATGCTGGCTGAAGTGAATGTCCATTGTGCCTAGTAGTTCACGCTTCCCTTCTGAGTTTTCCTGGGCTATACCTGACCCCCGGGGGACAGAAAAGCCTGGGAATATTTACCTCTTTCCTTTTTGGTGTCTGCCAGCCATGGTTGAGTTCCAGAGATGTCTGGAATGGTTTTAAGTCTGTTTGCTTCCTAGGGCAATGTTGCAGCAATCTGAAGTCCCTACCCCTAAAGTATTCTCCAGATAGAGTCATTCAGTATACTCCAAGGCTGGGCCAGCACGGAGCTCCACCACTTGTCTGATCTTAGCCACTAGCCCCCACAGAGGGGAAGGCAAGAAACCACTGGGTAGGAGGGTGGCAGCAGTTCCCTTGCTTCCCACAACTATGGTTCACACACCTGCCCCATCTCCTGATGGACGAGATCGACCAGCCTTAACAGAAAAGCAAGCTCCACTCTGGCGTCTCCAGTCCAAGTCCCACTACTTATACTTTCCAGTCACCTTGCTTCATTTGCTTTCTAACAGGTCACAAGATAGATGCTGGCAGAGACAGTATGGCAGTACTCGCTCTAAAGAACAAGGAAAATGTGGGGACTTTGATTTTGCAGAGCAGCAAGCTTAAGGTGCACCCTCCTGGAGATGCTCCCCTTTGCAGCACCCAGCGTTCATGTTGAGAAATGCAGAAATCCCCTTAAACACCAGCTAGCTACATGGCTCCCAACTCAGCTGAATTCAGCGTGCTTTTCTGTTCCCATGACCATTTCCCAACTATGTCTGTCTTCCTTTGCCTGTCTGTTGCTTCTCCCTGTCTTGTCTACCAAGCAAGAACTGGTGTAGCAAAGACGCTTTCTATCCCACATAGCTCTGTCTCTTCCAGCCTCTGAGTGTCAAGATTAAATTCCAGTGCGTTCTATCAACTACCTTGCTGAGAAGGCATTGTCTGGCTTGCTTGCTCCTGAAGTGACTGAGAAGCTGGAAAGTGCTACCTGCTGTTAATCTGTTCTCTTCATACACTTAGTTCAGAAGTAGTCAAGTCCTTTCAGGTCGTATTTCCAGGGGCCAACAACGTTCAGTCTTACCAAAGAGGTACAGGAGTCTGCAAGGTATGTTACATAGGCAAAGTAACACTTTACCCAGGAGAGCCATGGCCGTGGTCCAAAGTGGACTCCTGGGCCTGTTCCATAACAGGTAATCCAGTCAGAACTTGAACATCCTCACTACTGTTGTGTCCTCTATTTTTGTGACATCTTTTGATATCTAAGTACATCTCTCTTTAGGTCAGTCTACTCTCTGGTTTTGCAAATGTTTCTGCCTTAGTTCTTTTTTATGTTGGTAGAGACTGGCTGGTTATGTTCCTGAAGATATCTTCCATTTTGCTACTGAGGCAGCAAGCTAGTCTCACCATCAATAAACTCTCGGTGCTTCTGTGGATTGGCTGGTCTTCTCTGAGTCTGGAAACTGGACAACGAATGCCTACTAGATGCCAATACTCACAAATGTATCCTAGACTGGATGGGCTGGTGTATTGTTTGTCTACTGGCGAAAGCTGTATCTAAATGCATATTTTTCTAACTTTCTGCCAGAAAGCTCAGAAATTAGTTTATTTTGTTCAACTCATGTTATCCATCAACATCTTGATGAAAAAAAGTTCAACACTCTTTTTATTATTTTTTTTAATTGTCCCAATTTTAAGGGTTTTAAAGACATTGTTAGCCACTTTAACAATATACAGACAGAGTTTTCTTTTAAGTATTATTTGGAAAGTTGAAGTTTAAATAATTTCCAAATCTCCCTTCCCTAAAATATAGCTATTGTTTCTCTTAAGAACTATAAGTGTCTGCTCTTCCTGAGGTCTCTCCCCCATGCCTCCCTACCATCAGGTCATCCTTTGTCATGCTAAGGATGTGTGTGGATTTGTTGTTGTTGTTATTTCAAATTTTATTTAGAAAATACAAAATGCTTGATAATAGTCCTTTAATGTCTATATTGGAATGTATGCAGGAGTTGCCTCAAGTCTTCACTGTGGACTCTTCTGATTCAGACTGTCCTTGGGTAAAGTGTATGGACTGAATGGTCTCCTTAACTCCCTTCTTTTCTGGGGAGCAGGTGGGAATGTGTCTCACCACTGTGAA
Source organism: Microtus pennsylvanicus (assembly GCF_037038515.1). Classification (NCBI taxonomy): domain Eukaryota; kingdom Metazoa; phylum Chordata; class Mammalia; order Rodentia; family Cricetidae; genus Microtus; species Microtus pennsylvanicus. Next base: position 55,554,075 of record NC_134584.1, read on the forward strand.
GAAGTATTGTGGTCCTGCATCCTTTAGGAGAGCTCAACTCAAATCTGCTTGATGCCACCACCCAGGAGGCGAAGGCCAGTGTCCTAAATGTGACAGGATTGGCCTGGCAGGTCCTAGCATCCACAGGTACCCTGCTGTGGATCAGTATCCTCTCTGGGGTAAAAGACAGCGGCACAGCGCGTTCCTTCATTGCGTGTACACTCTGCATTTGAGAATCAACTTCCTCGCCAACTTTTATGTGTAAGTTTGTAGCTCCGGTGCTCGTCATTGGCCATTTGTAATCCCAGGACCAATACTGTGGTGCTTTGTGGTTGCTTGTGGGCACAGGTGGAGCCGGGAAACATTTGAGTCATCTCAGGCAAATGTTCCCAGCTGAGGTTTCTTCTTTCAGCGCTCCTACTGAAAGGAACTGTGCTTTTCTCAGTCTATTTAGTGCCATTTTCCCTGTCTCTATATTCCTTGTTGCTGACATCATGTCTAAAATAGGCCCAAACTCAGGGCTAAAATGCCATCTTCTCTTTTACGTGCAAGGACATGACAGGCCTTGGGAGAAAATACCACAACTGGATATCTCTGCAAGAGCAGCCTCGGGTACTGTTGGCTTTGAGTTCAGTCTTAATAAATCAGCAATATTCGACGAGTTCTTTCAACAAAAGCAAGCACGGAACATTATTAACATATTGATCATCGCATGCAACCAGAGGCCTGCAAGAACAGACTCCTGTAATGTCCCAAGGAGCAAGGACTCAGTATTTATTAATTCAGGTTTTGAAGTAACTTTGATGTAAAAATAAGCCCTCGGCCAATTTGATGTGTAAATACACACATTGTTCTGTAAGGAGATCTCTTCAAGGAATCGACTCACTGCTTCCGTGTTTCGGAAATATCTTACTTGAATCTAACTAAACAGTTTCTCAGGCACCATGTGGAAATCACATTGGCTCTCTTAAGACATTGGCCTCACCTGAACTCTTACCTGACCTTATGACGTCACCAAATCCAACAACCTTGAATAATGAGGATTGACAGTACCTCTTTCTTGCTCTTATTACTTCGTCATGTTTGTAGGAACATAGCCACCGGGATAAAGCACGGGGCTTTTGAATTTCTTGGATCTGTATCGTCTGGAGACTTTCACTTGGCAAATGATGGTTGTTACATAGTGTTGAGTTGAGCTTTGAGCTTTTGAAAAGACGAAACCAAACAACAACAACAACTGTTCTCTCCACAGTTTTTGTTCTCAGCATCACAATTAAAGAGCTTGCCATGAGATTCTGAAAGCTGGCGATGTCTGATCATTCTGAGTCGTTTAAGCCCACCGGGTACATCTCCCCTCATTCAGATTTATTTGCCGAGCCGTTGAGTGAATCATCGCTTCCCACTCAGAGGTTCGGTACACTAATAAAAATAGCAAGAAAATAGCAGCAGATTGCTTACAGATACCTGGGCTGGTGGCCACAGACAGGAGCAGCCCCCGGGGTTACTCAGAGAAGCCACCCCTCATGGGGAAAGTAGTGATGCAGTCTCATGGCTGCCAGGATGCACAGAATCAGCGATGGCTGTGGGCCCAGCCTGAAGCAAGACATATCTACCACCCCTCTAGGGCTGAGGGAATGTTGTGGAAGAGAAGGGCAGAAAGCACATAAGAGCTAGGAGATGGGGAGGAGGGCATGCTCTAGACTAAACACAAGTACAGCTGTCATTAACTCTCATCAACTGGAGTGACTGCGCTGGGCCCACACAAGACTGGCTCTCTCAACAGTCTTAGTCAAGGAAGGGGAGGAGCTTATGGGGTCATACCCATTACTCTGAACAGTAGGCCATTGGTAGATTCTGTGAGAGGGGGACCATAATCATTGATTCTTACAAATTTGAGGCCACCAGGCCCCAACAGATAGCTCTAAACCCATGGTCACAGATGACCCTGGTCATCTCAGTGGGTCACAATGATCTATGAGATTTTTGAAGACATGGGTTGAGAATGATCACTATGTATGACCTACATATATAAAATGTAAGAAAAAAATTCATTTAGAAAACGTAAGGAAAGTAGGAATTTCCTGTCTCATATCTGAGTTTGTGTTCCCTCCCTATACCGGAAGAGGCAGTGGTAGGCACTCCACTCTCGCTTCACTCCCAGACTTGGATCCCAATCTGTGCTTGTGTCTCACAAATCTCATCAGTCATCACGCTAACCCAGTCCCCAGACAATGGTTGTAAGTGAATCCACTTTCTCAAGGCTCCTTATGCTGTGTCAGAGGATTACCAAGAGATCACTCACCAGAGCAGGCAGAAGGAAGAGTTTAGGTGGGGCCAGTGTCGGCGATTGGGAAACTGTTTGGTCAGAGATTAGAATTAGATGTTTCCTGACACACATGGATGGGCAGATTCCTGGAAGAGATTTTCTTACAGAACAGTACATGTTTGTGTGTTGGATTAGCACAGTGACTGTCTTTATTTACCAGGTTACAAAAGCACCCCAGTGGAGGGGTGGCTTGTTAGGCGTGGGAGAGCTAGGTTGGCAAAGGATTGGCAACTGCCACTGTCGTTCAATAACTTCATTTGCCTTTGTATTTGTGCCATGTCACCCTAAACCTTCTCTCCCACCGCCTCATGATGCCCTAAGCTCTGAATCCCTGCCTCTCAGGAGAGTGGATATCACAATAATACTTGGATGATGAATCCTAGGACTTTTGGATTTCATTGTTTTTTTTTTTAATTTTTTAATTTTTTTTAATTCTTTAATTGAGCTATATATTTTTCTTCACTCCCCTCCCTTTCTATCTCCTCCCCTTCTACCCTCTTCCATGATCCCCATGCTCCCAGTTTTTTTTTTTTTGCTTTATGTGAGTACATATGATATTTGTCTTTCTTGGTCTGAGTTACCTCAATCATCTTTCTAGATCCATCCATTTCCCTGCAAATTTCAAGATGTCGTTATTTTTTCCTGCTGTGTAGTACTCCACTGTGTAAATGTACCACATTTTCCATATCCATTCATCAGTCAAGGGGCATTTAGGTTGTTTCAACATTATGGCTATGACAAACAATGCTGCTATGAACATAGTTGAGCACATGTCCTTGTGGTACGATTGAGCATCCTTTGGGTATATGCCCGAAAGTGGTATTGCTGGGACTTGAGGAAGGTTATTTCCTAATTTTCTGAGAAATTGCCATACTGAAATCCCAAGGGGCCGTACCAGTTTGCACTCCCACTAGCAATGGAGGAGTGTTCCCTTTTCCCTACATCCTCTCCAGCGTAAGTTGTCATCAGTGTTTTGATCTTGGCCATTCTTACAGGTATAAGATGAAATCTCAGAGCTGTTTTGATTTGCATTTCTCTGATGGCTAAGGATGTTGAGCATTTCCTTAAGTGTCTTTCAGCCATTTTAGACTTTTCTGTTGAGAATTCTCTGTTTAGGTCTATACCTTATTTTTTTTATTGGATTATTTGTTCTTTTGATGACCAATTTCTTTCGTTCTTTGTATATTTTGGAGATCAGCTCGCTGTCTGATGTGGGGTCGGTGAAGATCTTTTTCCATTCTGTAGGCTGCCATTTTGTCTTGTTGACTGTGTCCTTTGCTTTACAGAAGCTTCTCAATTTCTGGATGTCCCATTTATTAATTGTTTCTCTTAGTGTCTGTATGACTGGGGTTATATCTAGGAAGTGGTCTCCTGTGCCAATGTGTTTGAGTGTACTTCCCACTTTCTCTTCTATAAGGTTCACTGTGGTTGGTTTTATGTTGAGGTCTTTGATCCATTTGGACTTGAGTTTTGTGCAGGATGATAGATATGGATTTATTTTTGTTCTTCTACATGTTTATATCCAGCTGTGCCAGCACTATTTGCTGAATATGCTTTCTTTTTTCCATTTTCTATTTTTTTGCTTGTTTGTTAAAAATCAGGCATTTGTAGGTGTGTGGATTTATATCAGGGTCTTTGACTCAGTTCCACGGATCCTCCTGTCTGTTCTTATGCCAATACCAGGATGTTTTCAGTACTGTAGCTCTGTAGTAGAGTATGAAGTCAGGAATTGTGAAGCCTCCAGAAGTTCCTTTATTGTACAGGATTGTTTTGGCTATCCTGGGTTTTTTGCTTTTCCATATCAAGTTGAGTATTGTTCTTTCGAGGTCTATGAAGAATTTTGCTGGGATTTTCATGGGCATTGCATTGAATCTGTAGATTGCTTTCTGGCAAGATTGCCATTGTTACTGTGTTAATTCTACCTACCCAAGCGCATGGGAGATCTTTCCATTTTCTGGTGTCTTCTTTAGTTTCTTTCTTCAAAGATTTAAAGGTCTTCCACTTGTTTGGTTAGAGTTACTCCAAGATATTTTATGTTATTTGTGGCTATTGTGAAGGGTGATGCTTCTCTGATTTCTTTCTCAGTCCATTTATCATCTGTGTACAGGAGGGCTACTGATTTTTTTTAGGTTAATCTTATATCCTGCTACATTACTGAAGGTGTTTATGAGTTGCAGAAGTTCCTTGGTAGATTTTTGGGGGGCAGCTTATATAAACTATCATATCATCAGCAAATAGTGAGAGTTTGACTTCTTTTCTGGTTTGGATTTAATTCTTTTTTTTTTTTTTTTGGTTTTTCGAGACAGGGTTTCTCTGTGGTTTTGGAGCCTGTCCTGGAACTAGCTCTTGTAGACCAGGCTGGTCTCGAACTCACAGAGATCTACCTGCCTCTGCCTCCCCAGTGCTGGGATTAAAGGCGTGCGCCACCACCGCCCGGCCTGGATTTAATTCTTAATTGACCTTCCTGATCATGTTTTCAGGGAACATACGTGTACAGAGGATTATAAAATCTTCTGACTTCTAATAGAATTGGATCATGCTCTAGCTATGCTGGAGTGAATCAGAGGCACACCTTCCCTCCGAGTCTTGCCTCAGTGGTGGGATCCTAACCTACGCTTTCTCTGGAAGCCTCTCCAGCTGCTGGCCAACTTTATCTTACCAGAGAGAGGGAGTTAGGCAGGACTGAGAGTTTCTTGGAAGTATCACTCATCCCAGTGTAGATCATAGGCTCAACCTTACCATTTGCCCAGGGATTAAGTCAGCCCTGGGGGATGACCCTGTTAGCAGAATACATGAAGTGGTGGAATCATGGGCATCATGATGAAACTCCTACTAAAGGGAGACTGTGCTGCAAGGAGATGTATTGTCTCTCTTTTAAATGGCCAGGCCCTGCCCTTGTCCTACCATATTCCTAGTCATTCTGGGTAACAAACCATCATGTCAAAGTCAAAGAAAATGGCAGGCTCTCAGAGACTATAAGTTTCTGCTCTAAGGTCAGTGGTGGCTAGTTGGGCACATGATTTCAATTCATTGCTGTAGTTGGCATTCCCAGATGATAATGGTTTATGGACTTGAAGGTAGGGCCATCTAGGGACAGTAAAGATGCATATCTTTCACACTTGAAGTTCCATTGTGAGATGAAGGAGATAGTGGTTGAGGTCACGAGGATAGTTCATTCTTTAGGAAGAGGAAAAGAAATAGTTTTGAAGGTAGAAAATAGTAATATTTAGGGAATATTATCAAATATGGAAGCACTTACCTGGTCCAGACCTGGTAGCAGGTGAGAAGGAATGAAGTCAAGAATGGGCAGAGGGAAGGGGAAAACCGAACTATCTCTGCTTGCACACACCAAGGGTGTCCACTATCTCTAGTGACAGCCATCCTGTCCAAAAGGCTGACCAGACACAAAATTATCCTGTAAGGACATTTTTATAGCAAACACTTCACATTTTGAGGGTGAGAAACCAGGGTTTAGTGTAGGTTATTCAGGTGGAGTATGGAAGGGGTCCTAGACTGTACCCCTGGCAGAGACTGTTGCTGTAGGCCTTCCTACTAAGGGCTGGTCCTCAGACCACCCTGCACCGCCTGGGAGCCAGTTAGGTAAGTATCTGCCACCGGGCATCACTTGGTAGTGCTCCACCTCCAGTCTTTGGAAGCGTGTTAGAAACGTTGGCTGGAGCGATGGCTCAGAGGTCAAGAGCACTGGCTGCTTTTCTAGAGGTCCTGAGTTCGATTCCCAGCAACCATATGGTGGCTCACAGCCATCTGTAATGAGATCTGGTGCCCTTTTCTGGCCTGCAGACATACACACAGATGGATATTGTATACATAATAAATAAATAAATATTAAAAAAATTAACTTTAGGAGAATGTTTAAGGCCCTTAAAGAAGAAATAAAAAATTTCCTCAAAGAAATGGAGGAAAATAAAACAAGAAATTGGAATAAATCAACAAATCCCTTTAAGAAAATCAAGAAAAAGCAACCAAACAGATGAAAGAAATGATTCAAGACTTGAAAACTGAAATAGAGACAATAAAGAAAACACAAAGCAAGGGAAATATAGAAACAGAAATTATCAGAAAATGATCAGAAAGCACAAATGCAAGCATAAACAGAATGAAGGTGGAGGCTCGAGGGGGAAGTATAAGTCCACTTAGAAACAGGATGGCTGTGTCCCAAGGAAGCTCTGTAAGGTGACACAGCTCATGGCTAACCTAGGTGATGGCCGCAGGTAAGGGCTGAATTCCGAAGTAATCTCAGTTAATTCTGGCTTTCCTAATTGTCTCAGCCACTCGTTGTTCTGAATGTCAAACCACAGCTCACCGACCTGCCATCTCAGGGTTGCAGGCCTTGAACGTGCCCTGTTTTATAATCTGTGCCTCCTTCTCTGTTAAACCTAATTTTTCAAATATCTGGTGGCAGAGTGGTCTCTTCTGAAAAGTCCTCCTTCCCTGTGTACTTCCATCTTCCGTTGTGAGGTTGTAAATGGCCTTTGCAGAACTTGGTGCCTGGCACATGGTGGTAAGTGTCCAATGGGCATCAGTGTCTCTTTTCCCCTAGAAGTGAATAGTGCCGAGTTGAGAGCTAGATAAACACAACCAAGAAGGAGCGGCGTAGTCCAACAAGGGTGCCAGGAAGTCAAGTGGAATGGCTGTCCAAGATTTCCCTATTAAGAAGGGCAGTAGGAGAATCGTGTGTCTTTCCTGTACTTGTACATGCTTAAGGTGTAAAGCATGTTATCTTGATGTGTATAACACAAGATGGTTTGGAATGACTGTGCTCTGGTCAGTCATCCAAAATAGGAGACAGATGGCCATTTAAGCAGCGCATCCCAAGTCATTCTGCTGTTAGGAAAGCTTTGTGTTTGCCGTGACTGATTACACAAAGTGTGTTAGCTCTAGTCTGGGAGGCTGCCTGGCTTCGTGCTGTGTAGAAGCCCTTGTGGTGAATGTACTGCACCGTGAGCCCAATTACATATGTTTCAGAGACTCTGCAGCCTAATTTGACCGTTTTTAATAGTTATTTTATGGCTTTGAGTCTTTGCTCCTATCCTGTTAATTCCATCTGCAATTTTGTTCAAATCAATTTCTTAAATAGGCATGTAATAGCTTATTATGTTATTCTTCCTATGGGAAAATATGATCAAGTTTATTAATTTAGTCTTTTTAAAGTTCACCTAATATCTGTTACCTGGAAAGAAAGGGGATGAATGCTTTTAATGGTGCAGGCCTGAACCAGAAATTACTTTTGTCCTTTAGGAATCTAGCAACCTAGGAGGGGAGATGTCCCCGGTAAAGATGATGATAAACCTAAGAGCATAGTGTATGCTCTGTGACATGCAGGGTACGGTGAGTGTTGAACGGTTGAGTGTGGCTTTGACAGGAAGGGCAAAAAGCATACTAGGGGGACAGAACAATTTGTAAGAATAAACTATTTTCATGCACACATTGAGAAGGATAGGTAGCATCACCAGGTGGTCCCATATTCCCAGGAAAATTCCAGTCCTCACAAGAAAAAAGAACTAACCATGCTGATGTTTAATTACACATGGATTGCTCTTTGAGCACCCCCAAAGCCCCATGAGGTGAGAAGTTCCTTATGCTCATTTTGTAGGTAAATAAAGTGAGGTTCCGCTCAATGTCACCCAGCTGGTCATGGTGGGCCTGTCATTGCCGACTGGTCTACCTCCAAGCTCGTGTGTTTCCAGCTCTTCAGAAGGCTGACATGCATACATTCCACAGATGTGTGTCAGGTATCTGGAACATCTCAGGATTTGGGGAACTCTGACGTGTGACATAGTTTCTACGGCAGAACAGCAAGCTGTGCCCTGTCCCTTGCTCAGTGCACAGGCACATGACAGCACAGAGGGCACCTGTAGTCTTCTGGTGGTTTGCTGTTACTTACAAATTGAGGGGGTTAATGTGCCCTATTGATCTCAACAAATGGCTTCATTGATTATCTTGAGTAATTAGAAATGACACAGCTAAAAGAATTCAAGGATGGAAAAATGGAGGGGTTTAGATGTTAATGCCAGATATCTACAGCTAAATTCTTTTATTAAAATATCAGGTTTAGAAGATGTAGACCCAAGCGCCCCAGAGGAAACGATATCTAAGCCACTGTCAAGTACTGTGATGAGAGGGGGGGGGCAGGCAGTTTTATGATCTATTAGCCTGCTTAAATAATTTTAAAATATGGAGAAACCTAAGACCAGAACACATGGGGCACCTCTGTCTATAGTGTGTGGTCAGCCCTCTAAAGTGGCATTCATGCTGATAGCCTTAATTTTCTTTCTTTTTCTGTTAGTAGCAAATAGTGACAATTTTGTGTCATTTTTTAATGTCCAATATCTTGGTCATATTAATTTATCTTTGGCTTTTAAGAGAATGGCATTTCATCATGCCCATGGGGGTATAGATCCTAGAGAGCCAACAGCTGGTGTAGGTGAGGCTGCACTGTGGGCCTTGGGCTCAGCTTCAAGGGCAGCGCTCTGTAGTAAGCGAGCCTGTGCGAGGAAGAGAAACATCTTGTGACTGAGCTCCAATACTACTAAAGCCTCAAGAAGCTGTGGATTGATTCTTAGTACTTTCATTGCTATTCTGCTCCCCCCACTTGTTCTGTGAACTTGTGAAGATCCACCCCCAGTTGAAGTCAGGCTTGACAAGTTGTGAGAAATTGTGAGGATTGCAGTTCTTCATAGCCCGAGTGCAAAGCCCTTCTACAATATTTCTTAAAATGCTGAGTTTCGCTTAAGCATCCCAACAAGGAAAAAATAACTCCGAGAGACCAGAAAGCTCACTGGAAACAAGGAACCTGTCCCATGAATACACCAAAGGATGCCTGAAAACGACTTTAAAAACATCCAGAGTTGGATAGACTATTGATGCATATACCATTATTCCTTGAATGAAAACAAGTGGTTACATTATACAGTTATTCTATGTGCTAAATTAATCACATAAAGAGTGTGTTTATGAATGGAGGGCTGGAGAGATGGCCTAGGGGTTATGAGCGTGTACTGCTCTTGCAGAGGACCTGAGTTTGGTTTCCAGCATCCATGCCTGTGTGCTACATCTGCCTATAACTCCAGCTCCAGGGAAATCCTAATCCTCTTCTGGCCTCTGTGGACATTAGCACACACACACACACACACACACACACACACACACACACACACACACTCACACTTAAAACTAAAATGAATCTTGTACAAATGTCAGGTTTAAAAATATGTAAATGAGATGAATCCCATGAGGTGACTCCAGGGATTGTCACTGTCATCTGTGTTGTTCACTTGCGGAGCTCAGTAGACTTTGTAAAGTTATCCAAACGTTGTCTCTAGGATACGACATCTCATCTTAATGCTGTCTCCAGGGTATGACATCTCTCTGTGCCTTTCTCCCTTAGCATTTCGAGTGCAATACTACAGTAGTCTCTTTTCTTGTCCCTTAACACAGGCTGAGTCTTTACTAACTCCACTGAGCTGCTGACACCTCACCCCATGTCGGGGAACACAAGCTCCATTCACTTTAGGTCTTAGACCTCAGGCCTTCACCCCCAACCTTCCCAGGAATGCCATACCCAAAGTGACTTTTCCCCTCTGCCGTCTGACATTTTATCTGAGTCGTTGCCTATGAACTTGCCACAGCCTATGTTTGCCCCTTCCTGAAGGAAGGACGGATAGGATGCATGTCTGTCAGATGAGTATAGGCCTTCCCTGAACATTCTCCTGCTTTCTCGTATCCTTCCATTCATCTACACAACAGGACCAGTTACACACTGGGTGTCTTCTGTGCACACGTCACTGTAAGGGACATTGCTCACTCTCAGTAACCTTCATGAAACTGTCAGGTGGTTAGTGCTTAGTCCTCAGACACCTCATTTTACCTGAAAGTAAATATTGGTGTAGTGGCTGGACAGATGGCTTAGTTGTTAAGAGTGCTTCCTGATCTTCCAGAGGACCCAAGTTCAGTTCCCGGCACCCATCTTGGATTGTTCACAGTTCCAGAGATCTGACTTCCTCTTCTGGTTTCTACAGGCACCTGCATACATGTGGCATACCTCTCTCTCTCTCTCTCTCTCTCTCTCTCTCTCTCACACACACACACACACACACACACACACACACACACAAAATAAAAATATATATTAGATATAGGAGAGATATAAGTATATAATAATAAAATGTTAAAGAATCCTCCTTGGACATGTTATGTACATCCCCCTTAAATAGGAAGCCCTGTCTTAATATGGCATAGTCCTCCTTGTACTTTTTTCCTATTCCATAGAGATTCTACTTCCTCTGCTACAACTCTAATTGGTTGCTCCAATGACAGCCTTTTTCTAGTCATTGACCTATGTCTGTAAGTCGATATCTGTCTAGGGGGTGGTTCTTACCTCCACCAGCTCAGACTTCCTGCCATAGCTATTCACCTATGACCCTTATTATCCAGGAACCACTACAAGGATAGCGTAATAGAACAAGAAGACTCTTAGGAAATTGTATTCATAGAGTTAAATGTTATCATCTTGTTATCCGATCACATAAGTATATTTCTTTCCTAAGGCTAACCTTGTAAGATGAGATTTATGCCAACATGCTACTCAGATGCCTTTAGACAAGGATTTGTAGGAGATTCTTGTCATCTATGATGGGGTATTCAGATTACAGTGATTTCTTTCACATAAGCAGCCCTTTTCTGGATCTGCGTCTGGGCTTATTATTTCTGTAGGGCCATATTAATGCCCTTCAAATGGCTTATTAATCCATCTTTTGTTGCTGGAGCAAAATGCCTGGGTCTGGGTATTCTCTAGAGAAAGGGTATTTATTTGGCTCCATTTTGGTGGCTGAATGTTCAAGTTCCAGTAACCCCTGTTGTGATAACTATTCTTGGATGTGAACTTGACTATGTCTGGAGTAAACTATAATCTAGAAATGGAGGGTACACTTGTGATCCGGACCTCCAGACAGGAAGACAACATGCCTTCAGTCTGGATTTTGAGGCTGGATGACTCACATCTTTAATCCAGGTCTTGAGGATGCACCTTAATCTGGGCCACACCTTCTGCTGGAAGCCTGTTTAAGGACAGTGGAAGAAGGAGCTTTTCTTCTTTACCTGTTTGCCCTCTCCTTGCTAGCACATCCATTCCTTTGCTGGCATTGGAGCCTACTTCTTTAGGATTCCAGCATATACAGAAGACCAGCTGAGACATGCAGCTTCATGGAACTGAGCAGCTACTGGATTCATGGACTTTCCATTCATAGCTGGCCATTGTTGGGCTCAGGCTGCATTCATTCCAATAAATTACACACACACACACACACACACACACACACACACACACACACACACACAGAGAGAGAGAGAGAGAGAGAGAGAGAGAGAGAGAGAGAGAGAGAGAGAGAGAGAGAGAGTTATTCCATGAATTCTTTGACTCTAGAGAACTCTGATGAATACAGTTTTTGGTACCAGGAGTGGGGCGTTGCTACAATAGGCCAGATGATGCTTTAGTTTGGAAGAATGTGGACTTTGGGAGTTTGATTAGAAAAGCAATTGAATGCTTTAAGTGGGGCTTAATTAGACATTCTAGTAGGAGCATGGAAGACAGCGGTGCTCAGGGTGATTTGAACTGTGTTGGCCTGACACAAGAGGTTTCAGAGGAGAAGAGTGTTAGCATGTTGCCTAGAGATCATTCTTGTAACATTTTGGTGAAGAATGTGGCTGCTTTTTACCCTTGTCCTAAGAGTCTGCCTGAGGCTAAAGTGAATAAATTTATATTAAATCTATTGGCAGAGGAAATCCTAAAACAGTCTAGTATAGACTCTGTCATGTGATTGTTAGTGTTCATTCTAATGAAGATTTATAATAAAAAGGAGCAAAATGAGCAAGGAAAAACAGAAAATTTACAGACTAAGGAGAAAAGGGGCACCAAGAAATGAAGCTAAGTCTCAAGTTCAAGGAGATAAACAGATTAAGAAATGAAATAAAGGGAGTGGTGACCTCAGGGCAAGATCCCACCCAACTGAGCTTTCAACTTGTGAAAAGGAATTAAAGAAAAGCTTAGAGGCAAGTGTGATGGTGCACATCTTTAATCCTAGTACTCAGAAGGCAGAGGCTGATGGATCTCTGAGTTTGAGGCCATCCTGGTCTACAGATAGAGTTTCAGGACAGTCAAGTGTAGGCAGTGAAGGAAACCATCAAAAGCAGAAAGCTGGTAAAGATATAATTGAATGAGGGGGCCATGTTTCAGCCCCAGCAAGCAGCAGAACTTGGCAGCGTCAGCCACATGGCTTTGGCTTTAGAGTCAAGGATAAAAGAAACGGGTTATAGAATATATAGAATATTCCTTCATGACCAAGGAAAGCTGCTGAGGAAGGAATGCATGTGGCAGGGTTGTTTCTGAATGGAGGCCTAGTAGAGAGGCCATTGTGTGAAGCTGTGAAGTTGAAGACTGGGTTGCCTTGGAGACTCCTAGATGTTGGAAATGCCAGAACTGTGGGATACCTGCTGAGGAAAGCTGCTAACTGGGAATGGAACCAGCCTAAGAGAAAGAGTGTGTTGCAGTCAATAAAGCTGAAAAGAGTTGGATATTAGAAGAGCATTTTGACATCAGACATGGAGATACAGGGTGGGGTTTGCCCAGCTGGTTTTCGGTGTTGCTTTGGCCCAGTATTTCCTCCCTGATCTTCCCTTTCTTCCATTTTGAAATGGAATGTATATCCTCTGTCATTATGTGTTGGAAGTATGTGATCTGTTTTTGATTTTGATTTTATAGGGGATTGCAGTTAAGAGATTGCATGAACCTAAGAAGAGACTTTGAAACATTGCAAAGACAATGAAAGTTGGACTGGCTGCATTTCTGCATTATGTTATAGCTACAAGCCTACGGGGGCCAGGGAGTGGAATGTGGTAATTTGAATAGATATGAAATCTCACGTGTTTGAATGCTTGGCCCATAGGGAATGGTTCTATTTAGAAGCATGGCCTTGTTGGAATAGATATGGCCTTGCTGGAGGAGGTGTCACTGTGAATGTGAACTTTGAGATCTCATATATGCTCAGCCAATACCCAGTGAGACAGTTCAACTTTCTGTTGCCTGTGGGTCAAGATGCAGAATTCTCTGCTCCTTCTCCAGCACCGTGTCTGCCTGCACACTGCCTCACTTCTCACCATGACGATAATGGACTAAACCTCTGAAACCTAATGCCAGACTCAAAGATTTTTATTTATTTTTTTGTTTATTTTATTTTTTTTAGTTGTTGCAAAAAAAATTTCCCATTTCCCTCCCCTCCTCTCACACATTGCCCTCTCCCCCCACTCCCTTCCCCCTCTCCCCCTCCCCCCTACTCCATTCCCCCTCCCTCTCGAGAATGAAGAGCAGTCCAGATTCCCTGCCCTGCGGAAGTCCAAGGTCCTCCCACTTCTATCCAGGAACAGGAAGGTGAGCATCCAAACAGGCTAGGCTCCCACAAAGCCAGTTCATGTATTAGGATCGAAACCTAGTGCCATTGTCCTTGGCTTCTCATCAGCCTTCATTGTCCGCCACGTTCAGAAAATCCGGTTTCATCCCATGCTTATTCAGTCCCAGTGAGTCCTTGGTGAGCTCCCAATATATCAGTTCCACTGTCATAGTGGGTGGGTGCACTCCTCATGGTCCTGACTTCCTTGCTCATATTTTCCCTCCTTCTGCTCCTCATTTGGATCTTAAGAGCTCAGTCCGGTGCTCCAATTTGGGTCTCTGTCTCTATCTCGATCCATCGCCAGATGAAGGTTCTAAGGTGATATGTAAGATATTCATCAGTATGGCTATAGGATAGGGTCATTTCAGGTTCCCTCTCCTCAGTTGCTCAAGGTACTAGCTGGGGACATCTCCCTGGACACCTGCGAGCCCCTCTAGAGTCCAGTTTCTTGCCAACCCTAAGATGGCTCCCTTAATTAGGCTATATATTCCTCTGCTCCCATGTCCACCCTTCCTTTATCCAACCATCCCATTCCCCCAAGCTCCCCCAATTCTCCCCTTTTCACGTTTCTCACCCCATTTCCCCTTAGCCCCATGCCACCTCATCCCCAAGTTCCCAGGTTTTGCCCTTTAATCTTGTCTACTTCCCATATCCAGGCAGATGACGATATGTTTTTCTTTGGGTTCACCTTCTTATTTAGCTTCTCCAGGATCACAAATTATATGCTCAATGTCCTTTATTAATGGCTAGAAACAAATTATAAGTGAGTACATCCCATGTTTATCTTTTTGGGACTGGGATACCTCACTCAGGATAGTGTTTTCTATTTCCATCCATTTGCATGCAAAATTCGTGAAGTCATTGTTTTTTACTGCTGAGTAGTACTCTAATGTGTATATATTCCACACTTTCTTCATCCATTCTTCCATTGAAGGGCATCTAGGTTGTTTCCAGGTTCTTGCTATTACAAATAATGCTGCTATGAACATAGTTGAACAAATGCTTTTGTCATATGATAGGGCATCTCTTGGGTATATACCCAAGAGTGGTATTACTGGATCTTGGAGTAGGTTGATCCCGAATTTCCTTAGAAACCGCCACACTGATTTACAAAGTGGTTGCACAAGTTTGCATTCCCACCAGCAATGGATGAGTGTGCCCGTTACTCCACAACCTCTCCAGCAAAGGCTATCATTGGTGTTTTTGATTTTAGCCGTTCTGACAAGTGTAAGATGGTATCTCAAAGCTGTTTTAATTTGCATTTCCCTGATCACCAAGGAGGATGAGCATGACCTTAAGTGTCCTTTGGCCATTTGAATTTCTTCTGTTGAGAATTCTCTGTTCAGTTCAGTGCCCCACTTTATAATTGGGTTAATTAGCATTTTAAAGTCTAGTTTCTTGAGTTCTTTATATATTTTGGAGATCAGACCATTGTCTGTTGCAGGGTTGGTGAAGATCTTCTCCCAGTCAGTGGGTTGCCTTTTTGTCTTAGTGACAGTGTCCTTTGCTTTACAGAAGCTTCTTAGTTTCAGGAGGTCCCATTTATTCAATGTTGTCCTTAATGTCTGTGCTGCTGGGGATATGCGTAGGAAGCGGTCTCCTGTGCTCATATGTTGTAGAGTACTTCCCACTTTCTCTTCTATTAGGTTCAGTGTGTTCAGCCTGATATTGAGGTCTTTAATCCATCTGGACTTGAGTTTTGTGCATGGCAATAGATATGGATCTATTTTCATTCTTCTACAGGTTGACAACCAGTTCTGCCAGCACCATTTGTTGAAGATGCTATCTTTCTTCCATTGAATACTTTTAGCTCCTTTATCAAAAATCAGGTGTTCATGGGTTTGTGGAATAAAATCTGGGTCTTCTACTCTATTCCATTGATTGACTTCTCTGTTTTTATACCAATACCAAGCTGTTTTCAATACTGAAGCTCTGTAGTAGAGTTTGAAGTCAGGGATGGTAATGCCTCCAGAAGTTCCTTTATTGTATAAGATTGTTTTGGCTATCCTGGGTTTTTTGTTTTTCCATATAAATTTGATTAATGTCCTCTCAAGATCTGTAAAAAATTTCGATGGGATTTTAATGGGGATTGCATTGAATCTATAAATTGCCCTTGGTAGAATTGCCATTTTTACTATGTTGATCTTCCCAAACCAAGAGCAAGAAAGATCCTTCCATTTTCTGGTATCCTCCTTAATTTCTTTCTTCAAGGACTTAAAGTTCTTGTCAAATAGATCCTTCACATCCTTGGTTAGAGTTACCCCAAGATATTTTATGCTATTCGTGGCTATCGTGAAAGGTGATGCTTCTCTGATTTCCCTCTCTGCTTCCTTATCCTTTGTGTATAGGAGGGCAACTGATTTTTTGGAATTGATCTTGTATCCTGCCACGCTACTAAAGGTGTTTATCAGCTGTAGGAGTTCTTTGCTGGAGTTTTTGGGGTCGCTCATGTACACTATCATATCATCTGCAAATAATGAAAGTTTAACTTCTTCCTTTCCAATTCGAATCCCTTATGTTGTCTTATTGCTATTGCTAGAACTTCAAGCACTATATTGAAAAGGTATGGAGAGAGTAGACAGCCTTTTCGTGTTCCTGATTTTAGTGGGAGGGCTTTGAGTTTCTCTCCATTTAATTTGATGTTAACTATCGGCTTGCTATAAATGGCTTTTATTATAGTTAGGTATGACCCTTGTATCCCTAATCTCTCTAAGACCTTTATCATAAAGGGATGTTGAATTTTGTCAAATGCTTTTTCAGCATCTAATAAATGATCATATGGTTTTTTCTTTCAGTTTATTTGTATGATGGATTACATTGATAGATTTTTCGTATGTTGAACCAGCCCTGCATCCCTGGGATGAAGCCTACTTGATCATAATGGATAATTTTTCTAATGTGTTCTTGGATTCGGTTTGCCAGTATTTTATTGAGGATTTTCGCATCGACGTTCATGAGTGAGACTGGCCTGTAATTCTCTTTCTTGGTTGAATCTTTGTGTGGTTTTGGTATCAGGGTAACTGTAGCTTCATAAAAGGAATTTGGAAATGACTTTTCTGTTTCTATATTGTGGAATACATTAAGGAGTATAGGTATTAGGTCTTCTTGGAAGTTCTGGTAGAATTCTGTATTGAAACCATCTGGATCTGGGATTTTTTTGGTAGGGAGGTTTTTGATAACAGTTTCTAATTCTTCGCGACTAACAGGTCTACTTAGATTGTTCACCTGGTCCTGGTCTAAATTTGGTATATGGTACTTATCTAAAAAGGTGTCAATTTCTTTAACATTTTCCAATTTTGTGGCATATAGGCTTTTGTAGTAAGATCTAATGATTTTCTGAATTTCCTCTGTGTCTGTGGTTATGTCTCCCTTTTCATTTCTGATCTTGTTAATTTGTGTATTCTCTCTTCGCCATTTGATTAGTTTGGATAGGGGTTTGTCGATCTTGTTGATTTTCTCCAAGAACCAGCTTTTTGTTTCATTGATTCTTTGGATTATTTTCTGTGTTTCTATTTTGTTGATTTCAGCCCTTAGTTTGATTATTTCCAGTCTTCTACTTCTCCTAGGTGAGTCTGCTTCTTTTTTTTCTAGAGCTTTCAGGTGGGCAGTTAAGTCTCCAATGTGTGCTTTCTCTGTTTTCTTTAAGTGGGCACTTAGTGCGATGAACTTTCCTCTTAGCACTGCTTTCATAGTGTCCCATAGGTTTGAGTATGTCGAGTCTTTATTTTCATTGAATTCAAGAAAGACTTTAATTTCTTTCTTTATTTCTTCCTTGATCCAGTTGTGGTTCAGTAGTTGACTGTCCATTTTCCATTAGTTCGTAGGCTTTCTAGGGGTAGCATTGTTGTTGAATTCTAACTTTAATCCATGGTGATCTGATAAGACACACGTGGTTACTAATATTTTTTTGTAACTGTGTAAGTTAGCTTTGTTACCGAGTATGTGGTCAATTTTCAAGAGGGTTCAATGAGCTGCAGAGAAGAAGGTATATTCTTTCCTATTTGGGTGGAATGATCTATAGATGTCTGTTAAGTCCATTTGATTCATTACCTCCCTTAATTCTCTTATTTGTCTGTTAGGTTTCTGTCTGATTGACCTGTCCATTGGTGAGAGAGGAATCTCCTATTATTAGTGTGTGTGGTTTGATGACTGCCTTGAGTTTAATCATGTTTCTTTTATGTAAGTGGGTGCTTTTATATTAGGGGCATAGATATTCAGGATTGAGACTTTGTCCTGATGAATTGTTCCTGTTATGTGTAAAAAATGTCCGTCTCCATCTCTTCTGATTGATTTTAGTTTGAAGTCAACTTTGTTAGAAATTAGTATGGCCACACCTGCTCGTTTCTTACGTCCATTTGCTTGATAAACCTTTTCCCATCCTTTTACTTTGAGTAGATGTCTGTCTTTGTGGTTGAGGTGTGTTTCTTGTAAACAGCAGAATGTTGGATCCTGTTTTCATATCCAATCTCTTAGCCTGTGCCTCTTTATAGGTGAGTTGAGTCCATTGATATTAAGTGATATTAATGACCAGTGGTTGTTAAATCCGGTCACTTTTTCTCTTTTTGGTAATAGAGTTTGTGTGTTTCCCTTCTTTGAGTTGTGCTGGTCATGGGTCATTAGATGTTTGAGTTATTGGGGGCATTGTTGGACTCCTTGGGTTGTGATTTTCCTTCTATTACTTTCTGTAAGGCTGGATTTGTGGCTACGTATTGTTTAAATTTGTTTTTATCCTGGAAAATTTTGTTTTCTCCATTTATAGTTAACGAAAGCTTGGCTGGGTATAGTAGTCTGGGCTTGCATCCATGTTCTCTTAGTTTCTGAAGTACATCTATCCAGGACCTTCTGGCTTTCATGGTTTCCATAGAGAAGTCAGGTGTAAGTCTGATAGGTTTACCTTTATAAGTAACTTGGCCTTTTTCCTTTGCAGCTCTTAATATTCTTTCTTTATTCTGTATGTTTTGTGTTTTGATTATTATATGGCGAGGAGATGTTTTTTTTTTTTTGGTCCAGTCTATTCGGTGTTCTGTATGCTTCTTGAACCTTCAAAGGAATATCTTTCTTTAGGTTGGGAAATTTTTCTTCTATAATTTTATTAAATATATTTTCTGGACCGTTGAGCTGTACTTCTTCTTCTACCCCTATAATCCTTAGGTTTGGTCTTTTTATTGTGTCCCAGATTTCCTGAATGTTTTGTGATGAGAATTTGTTGGTTTTGCTGTTTTCTTTGATCAGTGTGTTTATTTTCTCTATGGTCTCTTCAGTGTCTGACATTCTTTCTTCTATCTCTTGTAATCTGTTGGTAGTACTTGTCTCTGTAGTTCCTGTTCGGTTACCCAAATTTTCCACCTCCATCCTTCCCTCGGTTTGTGTTTTCTTCATTACTTCCATTTCATTCTTCAAGTCTTGAACCGCTTCCCTTACCTGTTTGATTGCTTTTTCTTGTTTCTCTTGGTTTTCTTGGGTATCTTTGAGCAATTTATTCATTTCCTCTACCTTTTTGTTTGTGATCTCTAATTGTTTATGGCAGTTTTTCACCTCCTGTTTAAGGTCCTCTATTAATTTCTTATAATTCACTTTTGAGTCGATTTCTTCTAATTCTTCTGGAGTAGGGTGTACAATTCTTCTTGTTTCGGGATCCCTGGATTCTGGTGATGTCATGTTGCCTTTCAGGTTGTTGGAGGAATTCTTGCATTGGCGCCTTTCCATCTCTTCCTTCAAATGGAGCCAGGAGAGGCCTGGTGTCTTGGTTCAGACTTTGCTGTGACTGACTCTCTGGGTGTATCTCTTCAGTGTAGAAGCAGGAACCGTTCCCGTCCAGATGAAATTCGTCAGCACCGAAACATGGATGCCTCGTAACCCAATGACCCGTGGACAAACGGGCGAACTTGGAGGGCAGGGCAGGGTCGAGTAGAGCACAGGAGACCCTGCCTGGCAAGCTGAAGGTGCCCGCGCTCCCTTTGGGGGTCCTTGAGGCTTGCCTGGTGGGCAGGCACTCACCTCTCTGGGTGGGTAGCCTTAGTGTAGGAGCAGAAAACTGTTCCTGAGCAGAGGACCTTGCAGATCACGCAGGCTTGGGGGGGGGGGGTCGTGAGTATGAAAGACAGCCCTGCAGAAGGAGCTGGGCGAGGGGGGTTTGTGCTCTCTTCCGGGACAATCCGCCCCTGGATAGCACACACTCACCCGTCCAGATGGAGCTCCTCCCAGACACAAATATTTTCCTTTAGAAGAGTTGCCATGGTCATGGTGTCTCTTCACAGCCATAGAAACCTTCACCGAGACACCTGTGTTAGTTGCTTTTTCATTGTTGTGACATAATATCCCCAAAAGCAATTTGAGGAAAGAAGGGTTCATTCTGGCTCTTGATAATTGGATGCAATCCATGTTGGCAGGGAAGGCATAGTGGTGATCGGAGCTGATTAGACTGCATAAGTAGCCAGGAAGCAGAGATTTGGCTTATACAGAGCCAGGCTGTAAGCTAAGGTCCATCCTTCAGTGACTCATTGCATTTCCTCTATCTGAACTCTGCCTCCAAAGGAGTCAAGAACTTTCTCAACTAGAGCAGCTATAGCCCATGCCTGAGCACATGAGTCTATAGGGAACATTCACGTCCCAAACATAAAAGACCAAATCAGCTTGACCTCAGGCCAGGGTTGCCTTGACCGCATCACATCATGACAGCATCGTTGTGAGCAGGAGCTTTGATCAGAGAGAGCAGAGTCTGGGAAGGAGCCAGGCTCCCTCTTTATATAACACTATCTTAACTACTGCCTTACTCTTTGAGGTAGTTTGAATGTAATTGGCCCCCATAAACTCATTGGGAATAACACTATTAGGAGGTGTGGCCCTATGTTGGAGGAAGTGTGTCACTGTGGGAGTGGGCTTTGAGGTCTCCTATGCTCAAGCTATGCCAAGTTCAGACCATTTCCTGTTGCCTGTGGGACAAGATGTGGGACTCTCAGCTCCTTCTCCAGCACCATGTCTGCCTGCACGCTGCCATGTTGTACCGTGATGATAACTGACTAAGCCTCTGAAAATGTAAAGCCACCCCAATTAAGTGTTTCTCCTTCATAAGAGTTGCCATTGCCGTGATCTCCTCACAGTAATAGAAACCTTAACTAAGACACTTCATATCAGCAGTGATCCCTCCCGAAGATGAGTGACCCACCAAAAGGTTCTGCCACCCCCTAACATTGGCGTACTGGGAATTCCACGTTCAACATGTGAATCTTTGGAAGGCAAACCAAACTCAAGCCATATCAGAAGCATCTTCTGATGGTGGCCTCAACTTTGAAAACTTTTACGTGCTTTTTGTTGGGAATTTTTCTAGATTTGTTCCTGTGTCTGTGTAAACTAATATTCTCTGTTTTGCACCTAAAATTTCGACATGCTTTCAATTAATTATGCTTCTGAAAGATGTGTTTATTTTAATCTAGTTTTTATTATGTCTAATAGTTTACCTGCTCTTTCTCTTTATTCTCTTTCATCCCTTTGACAGGAAATGGAAGATCAGAGATGCTGAGTCTGATCAAGGCATTGCTAGCCCCCCACGCCATGCCTCCTCCACCTCTTTGAGCTTTCGTGGTTAGACAGTGCAGACTTCCCAGTGATTGTGTCTTCCACACAGCAGAGGTTTACCCCATGACACTACAACTTTTACAGAATTACTATTTTAATTACTTTGGAAAGGCACTTCCAGGTCCTTGGTTTCTTAACTAGACTATAGACCCTCACCTATCCTGATGAGGTCCAGGCAGCCTGGTGAACACTCTCCCCTGCCTGAGGCTGGAGGGAAATGATGTGGGGGCCACTGAACTCACAGGCGCCATTTTCTTGGGTGTGGGTGCTCTGGTGGGGCTGTCATTGCTTAAAACACTCTCAGTGGCTTTTGAGAACTTGAACTTTCTTTTCTCCTTCTAAGCACAGTTGGTTTAGACTCATGTTTGCCTCTGTCTATTCCAAAACCAAAATCCAGTGCGTCTGGTTCTCTTGGGCCTTTGTCTTGCATTTCCACACTGTGGTTAGGTTGTGTTAGGTAGGAACTTGGCCTTTGGTTAAAGGCCTGGGGCATCTGCCTTTACCAAAACATCCTAATTCTTAATGGTGATCTGGCTCTGGACTGTCTATTACAGCTTCTAAATGGCTGTGCTCCTACAATATGGGTATCATGGAGCCAAGTATCTGAAGAGTTCTACCAGCCCTCATAGAAAATCTGCATTGTTTTTTTTAAAGAGATATGCATTTTTTAAATTTTGAGTAGTTTTACATATATCAATGTCAACACTGGAAATACCATATAATATCATTTTTTATCACTTTCATTTTTATTTTTTATGGCAAATACTTGCTTAAGTTGGTATCTCACGAATATGGCCCAGGGCCGGGGAGATGGCTGGCTGGCCGTACCTGTCCCCAAGGCTGACGATCTGACTTCCACAACTTGTCCTCTGACCTCCACGTGCATCCATCCCCCTTCCAAATACAGTCCAATTAAAAGTTACCGCCCCGAGTTCAATGAAGCGAAGTGCTGAGCTCCATGTCACCCCTTATTCTCGGCATCTGGGTTAGCAGGAACTTCTACAATGAAAAGAACCCGCCCCACCTTGTGGGGTCATTTTGACTGCTTTCTTCATCTGTTTTGTTCCATCCATAATTGTATTTTCATGTCACGTTCTCACTAACTTGCGGTAACCATGTGGCGGTGCGGCGAACATGTATATAATAAAAGTGAGAAGAGGGGGTCTAGATGCAGTGGGGGTACTAAGTGAAAACAAGCTTGAGGGACTCCAAATGTCCAGTCCTTAGATGATTGCATCTGTATGGGAAATGGGGTAACTGTCTCCTTCCATAAAAAGCCTGAGCGAGAGTGGCTGCTCTGAGTCACTCTTCTGAGTCAGTTGTTTGTATTTTTTGCCACATCTCGCCTTGGGATGCTCTGCCATGCACTGTTCCTTTAATCCTCCTGGGTTCTGTAATGTTCCAGCAGTTGGCAGTCTCCATCCTCTGTGTCGTGTTCTCACGAGCACTGGGAAGAGCTGCCCTTGGAGCTAGGTCTTCACTGGATCAGGGGTGTGTACCAAGCATTTCCCAGGTGTTGCTTTATCCTTAGGAATATGCAAACCCAGAACCAAAGAGGTCCTATAACCCCACAGTTACCTGGCTGGTTGGTGACAAAGGTAGGATTTGCATACAGGTTTTTCTCTAAGGCTGATGTTGGCCCATTGCTCTGTGCCACCTCCATCCCTTTCTGAGCTAGTAGGGGGATTTCTGTGAGCAGAAAGGGACAGACTTTGTGTTGTGGGACACAGAGGAGAGGGCACACAGAGCCTGGTGTTGTCTTGGTCTGCCCTGTGCTCCAGCAGCACAGCCAATGCAATGTGTGCAGTACCTTCTTCCTCCTTTCTGAATATAGGTAACAGCGTCTCCCGTCTGGACCAGCTGTGTCCTGATGCCCAGCATGTCCCCTAGCGCTGGTGGGTATGCGCCAAGGAAATGCAAGGAAAGGCATGCACCTTGTGCTTGAGGCCTGTGCGTTCTGTGACTCTTGCAACACCTCAGCTTTATACTGACCAGACTTCTGGAAGGGATGGCTGATCATGCAGGATATCACTCCCGTTTCCTCTTCTCTGACACCTGTAGGTGGCTTTGTTGTGGTTACCAAGGTTCCAGTTGGTGGTCAAGAGCCAGCCTTATGGATGTTTTCAATGCCTAATTCCCTGCAGACCAGTGCTCATTAAATGTAATCAACTTCTTTGGAAATCCACACTGAGTGAAAGCCTCAGTGTTTTAGTAGAACACTGAACAGGGATAGCATTGTATTTCCAAAAATGTCATGGCAATACCAAGTTGCTGGAAGTTTCTAAGTGCTCTATCTTAATTTCTGTTTGAATCTTGCTGTTGGCTAACAGTTCCCAGACCAGGGCATTCCCTCACGAGTTTACTTTGAGATGCTGGCCCAGAGCAACCCTGATGGAGAAAGGTGGCTCATATGTGGCCTCTGTCCACTTGAGGTGGAACAAGAGTGGTGTTTATTGCTATGGACTAGGTGTTTGGGTACTTGGGCACGCTCCAGGCACAGTGCCCATGAAGACACCAGTTTCCTAGGGCTCATAATTCTTTTATCATTGAGATATGAACTCCACTTCAGCCCCCAGGTTCATTCCGTTTACACTTGGGTCTGGGCCCCAATCTGCATGGCATGCCCATGACTCTGAGAAGGTCTTTCCAGCATCCTTGGTCCAAGCCTAGGCTCTGCTCTCTTGGTGCCTGGTTGTTGGTCAGGAGTTAATGCAATGCGTTTGTTGCTAATAATTGCGACCATAACAAATGACCACTAAGGAGATGGCTTAAAACTGCAGATATTCATCTTCTTGCTGCTCGGGAGACCAGAAGTTGGAGGTAAGGTCTTGCTACTGCTAGTTCCCTCGTGCCTCTTCCAGATTCTGGTTGCTACCTGTATCCTTCATCTTGGGACCACATCACTCCAGTCACCATTTCTATTGTTGCCTTGCCTTGTCCTCTTCTATCGCCGAATCCCTGCTGCCAAGCCCCTGTGGCCTACAAGGCAACTCCATGAGTTCTGGGTTAGCACCCGAGTCTCTGGAAGATACAGTTCAGTCTACCACAGAATCTTTGGGGCTGCGTGCCAATGTCACCTGACCCACTGTGAACTTCATTTCTGCAGTCTACCACCAGACCTCCCTTACCCACCCCGAACTAGGCTACCTGAGGGGTGGAATCCTCGTGGGTGTTCTAAGGTTGTCAGAATCTGGGGCGAGACTTAGTCATCTACTAAGGATTTTATAGATCCACCCCATTTAACACTCATAGCAGCCAGGTACTGTGTCTTCCAACCCAGAAGAAGGAAACTAAGCCTGAAGCAGGCCACATAATGACCCATGCCAAGTAGACCGGCAACTGTGAGCAATTCTGGGAGCTTTGGCTGTAAAGTCAGAGCTCTTGTCCACTGTACCAGCCTTGGGGACAGAGGCGGGCCTTGAGATCTGACCCACAGCATGTCTCCCTCCGTAGGGACTAGCTCAGGACAAAGCTTCTGCTCCCACGTGAGCCTCTGGTCCAGCTTCGCCCTCTTCAAGCAGCCTCCAGGGTGCCTCTTCCCAAGTGCAGTCAGCCAGGATGGCCCTCTCAGCTTTCCCCAGCAGGAGCGGGGGAGCTCAGAAGGCTGAGTCAGGAGACAAGGCTGCAGGTCAGACCATAGAGGGCTCTGGAGAGTGTTCACACCCTTTCTGTGAAGAGGCCCTCCCTTCTTTAAGGCTCCTCCAGGTGCCTTCAGGAAGGCAGAGACATTAGCAGCTGTGAGTTTTGAGAAAGTCTGTGAGCTGGGACTCATCTTCCCTGATAGTTAAGTCCTGCTGGAGCAATGTCCAGAAGACTCAAGGATGCTGAAAACTCCATCTAGAACTCTCTGCCTGGTGCGGCCCTAGGAAGGACCCAGACATGGCTGTCAGAGCTGAGCTGAGCTCGCTCGGAGGCTCCCTGAGTAGACCTTTCTCAATCTCCAAACAGAATGGTAAAATGCTGAGGAAAATGTTATTAAGAGACTTAGGACTTAAACCCTGCACAAACCCAAGGGAATACCCCCAAGGAATCCTGTACCAACCAGGAAGTTCTTGGCCTAGCCTATTGGACCAGGAAAGTTCTCCTGGGTAAGCCGTCTCTGGTGCGGCATCCCCACCACACAGGTCATTTGTCATAACCAGACACACACCGGGACATCATTGGCATCTAAAATCCATAGTCTAGATAAAGGCTTATTCCTGCTGTTGTATTTTTATACACTTTGTAAATGTATTGATCACTAGAATAATATACATATTTGTTGTACCATCTTAAAGATATTACCTGTCTTCTACCTGTTCATCCCCTCCATCAGAGTCAACGGAAACCACCGCCTTCCCTTTCCCAGACTGCCATGTTCTTGTCCTCAATACTGTAGGCTTCACATTGGTGTCTGTCACTCAGTAAGACCCATTTGAGGCTCCTCTATGTCTCTGTGATTTATAACTCTCTTTAATGGCGAGAAATAATAGTCCATTGGGTGGCTATCTCACAGTGACCCTCCACTGCTGAATGGCACCCTGGGCATTTTGTTTTTCTAGTTGTGAATAAAGGTCTAAGAACCCACGTGCAGGTTTTCATGTGGATATAAGGTTTTAGCTTATTTGGGTAAATATAGAGAAGTTCAGTTGTTGCCTCGTGGAATATGTTTAGTTTTGTGAGAAACTACCCAACCGTCTTCCAAACTGGCTGTGCGCTGTTGCTCTCCTGTAAGCAGGGAGCGAGAGTCTCCCTGGCTCCATAGCCTTCCCAGTGTGCGATGCTGTTAGAGTCTGAACTTCTTGAACTTCTGACTTGAGTAGGTATGTACCGGCAGCTCACTCTTGTTTTAATGTGTATTCTACTGACGACATGATTTTGAGCATATTTTTTGTAAGTTTAATTGCTGTCTGTTTGGTTTGAATGTGAAATGTCACCCAAAGGCTCCAGTATTGGGGGGCTTATTTGAGAAGCCATTGGCTCCTGAGAGTTATAACCTCATCAGTGGCTTCCTCACTCTGTGTGGTGGTGGAAAGTAGGGGGTGGAGTCTAGCTGAAGGAAGTAGGTCACTGGGGCAGGCTCTGGAAAGATGTGTTTCACCCCTTTGCCATCTTCCTCTTTGCTTCTTGGCTGCCATGAGGTAAGCAGTCTCTACCACATGCTCCCCTGGCCACAATACTCTGCCTCACCCTGGTTCCACAGGAATGGACCTGCTACTCTGAAACTATGCGCCCAAACTAATATTCCTTTAAATATTTTTTCCTCTCTGGTATTTGTTCGAACAAT
Source organism: Microtus pennsylvanicus (assembly GCF_037038515.1). Taxonomy (NCBI): domain Eukaryota; kingdom Metazoa; phylum Chordata; class Mammalia; order Rodentia; family Cricetidae; genus Microtus; species Microtus pennsylvanicus. Next base: position 55,580,683 of record NC_134584.1, read on the forward strand.
GGAAAGTTTGGGGAGGGCAGGAGGGGCGTTCGGAGTGTGAGGTGGCAGTTCACAGTGTGCTGGATCCCAGGAAGCAGAGACAGTTGCACACTGGTGCTAATCTGACTTGCCCTTCTTCCCTTTGTATTCAGTCTGGATTGAATAGTTCTATTTATCTAACTCATAGTCTTTTTTGTCTGTTAACTATGTCTTTAGTAGCCGTCCAGGGACGATCTCTGACACTGTATCTTTCAGTTCTAGGATTTCCACGTATTCTTTTTTTGCATTTGCTATTTCGAGTTGAGATTTCTTTTTCATTTAGTATGTGCATATTTTTCTTTATTCAACTGAGCACAAGGATAATAGCACTGAAGTCTTTGTCTAGTAAATCTAGCAGCTAGGTCATTTTAGGGGTTTCATTATTTTTTTTTCTTAGGCAAGTAGTCAGAATTGTATATTGGAAATTGTGAATTATAATATGTTGTGTAGATTTGTTTTTGTTTGTTTTTACTTGAGAAGGGGATTAACTGAATTAGACTCAAACTTTCAGCATCCTGTCAACTGAGGAGGGTGACAGCTCAAATTTCCTCCTCAGAGCCTGCCCTATCCATTCATGATCCCAGGGCCCTGCAAGGTTTGGGTAGGTGTTTCTACACACAATTTATCTTTCTCCTTCCCCTTGCTCAGACTCTTCCCCACACCCTCCCAGAACTCTGGGCATTCCAGGCTCTATCTCTGGTTCCTTAGTAAGATGGATATGAATTCAATGTCGGAGTCCGATTTCCCATGCCACACCCTGATTGCTGTTTCATAACAAAATTGAAAAAGTGTAGGGGGCATTGAATTGGGGAGAAGTTCAGTGGTAGAGAGCTTGCCTACCATGGGCAGGGCTTTCAGCCCGCCCCACAGCACTGCAAATGAAGGCAAGCATCTGAACAAAAAATATCCCGAAGGCTCAACAGACACCCCCAACTTCATGCGTTCATTCACCCTCCATAGCCTTGGGTTGTCAGTCTGGGTCATTTTCTGGAGTTTCTCATGTTGCTGGCGAAAGAACAGGCAGTTTACGGGTTTTTTGTTTCTTACTGGAAGAGACTAAATATATGAGTAATGTGTTTGCATGTAATGTTGTTATCTCACTTTGTATTTCCCTGCTTGCTCTGGGCTCAGTATTTGTTTTTGTTCTGGTTTCTATAAGTTTAAGTATTTTATTTTCTCTCTGATAGCTTCTTAGTTATAAGCACGATATATTCTTTTTGTAAGTAATAGAAATGACAAAATCACCCTTAACTTACTAACCCATGATAAGCCCCTATACTCTTCTTCCAGTCATGGGAATATAAGACACTCAAGCCCCAATTATTTCCCTCCTGGGTTTGTGCTCTTGCTGGCAGGTATTTTAATTCTTTTTTTAATTGAATTGAATTTAATGTCTTCTTAAATTCCAGGCATTATTGAGATTGTTTCCTATCCAATAATCAATATTTACTCCGCACTTACCCGTTCTGGGGTTAGTTATGATTTTTTCCACCCATGACAGGGCAGAAGTGACAAATTCTCCCCAGTTTTAGTTTTGTCTGAATTTTTAATTCTTTTATTACTTTGGAGCTTTATTCTTTTAAAGTATAGTTTCAGGTTGGCGTGTTTGTTTTTTTTTATCTAGCATGCTGAAAATGTCATTTCATTCTGTTCTGGTTCCCATTGTTTCTGCTAAGAAGCTAGCTGTCCATCTTATTTTGTTGCTGCTGGAAACCAATTTGGTTTCTCCCTTGACTTTATTATTATTAATTTAAGACAGGGCCTTGCTGTGTAGCCCAGATTGGCCTTGCTTGTAATCCTCCTGCCTCAGCCTCTGAGGTACTAGATTGTAGCATATGCCACCATGCCCATCTTTTAAAATTCATGGACAAAAAAAAAATAAAATTCACAGGACATTTTTTTACTTGTACTATAATTTCAAGAAGCCTCCCATGGTACAGTTAGGGATGATTTTTGTTTGGTTGTTTGTTGTATTCATTCTTCTTAGGGGTCAGAGTATTCCTGACTTTGTGCCTTGATTTATTTCTTCAATATCAAAACATTATTGGCCATTCTTGCTAAATATTAAATGTGCTTCATTGTCCCTTTCAGATCCCTCTGAGAGTCAAGCTACTTGTGTGTGACACCCTTTTCTGTGCCGGTCTTAGTTAGGGTTTCTCTGTTGCTGTGAGAAAACACTGGGACCTCTCCAATTTGGGGAGAAAGAGGTTGATTTAATATCACAGATCACAGTCCATTATTCAGGGAAGTCAAGACAGAAGCTCAAGGGAGGGACCTGGAAGCAGAGGCCATGGAGGAACACCGCTTACTCTCTCATGGTTTGCTTAGCCTGCTTGCTTTCTTTCTTTCTTTCTTTCTTTCTTTCTTTCTTTCTTTCTTTCTTTCTTTCTGTCTGTCTGTCTGTCTGTCTGTCTGTCTTTATTTCTCTCTCTTTCTTTCTTAGAGAAATTCAACATTTATTTTTTTTCCCTCGAGAATAATTTCTATATGTCAGTTAGAGAATATTTATAACTTTATATACATAAAAATCCATTGTAATTAATCATTTTAAATTTAATATTACTTAAAAATATTTACATACTAACCACAGTTTATCCTCCCTCCTCTCCTCCTGCTCCCTCTTCCCATCCACTCCTCCTCCATTTCACTTAGATGGGGTAAGGCCTTTCATGGGAATCAACAGAGCATGGCACATGAAGCTGAGGCAGTACCAAGTTCCTCCCCACTGTATCAAGGCTGAGCAAGGAATCCCGCCATAGGAAATGGGCTTCAAAAAGTCAGTTCATGCACTAGGGATAAATACTGGTTCCATAGCTAAAGGCCCCACAAACTGCCCAAGCCACACAACTCTCACCCACATTCAGAGGTCCTAGTTGGATCCTATGCAGGTTCCCCAGCTGTCAGTCTGGAGTAGGTGAGCCCCCACTAGCTCGGTTCAGCTGTTTCTGTGGGTTTCCCCATCATGGTCTTGACCCTTTAGCTCATATTATCGCTCCTTCCTCTCTACGACTAGACTCCAGGAGCTCTGCCTAGTGCTTAGCTGTGGATCTCTGCATCTGTTCCCTCAGTTACTGGATGAAGGTTCTGTGATGACAATTAAGGTAGTCACCAGTCTGCTTAGGGAAAGGGCAGTGAGGGTACCCTTTCCACTATTGCTTAGATCCTTAGCTGGGCCAATCTTATGGAAGGGTTTTTCAGTTAAGAGTCTCTTTTCCAAATGCCCTAGATGGTTTCAGGTTGACATAAAGCTGCCACCACAGTACTCCAGATTTCCACATCTCTCAGTCTTTTTTCCTGATGTTTCCAGTTCCCTGTTCTCACTCACTGTGCCTAATGTCCTTGTCCCATTCATTTAGTGCCTAATTTTGACTATGATATTTTTTAAAGATTTGATTTTCTAGATTATTTGTCTCTATCTATGTGTGTGTGAGAGGAGGGGTTGCATGAGAATACAGTGTCCATAGAATCGAGAAGAGTGTGTCAGATCCCCCGAAACTGAAGTTACAGGTGTCTGTGAGCCTGATGTGGACACCGAGAACCACACTCTGGTCCTCTGCAAGAACAGTTCATTTTCTTCACTACTGAGCCATCTTTCTGGGCTCAGTATTTTTGACTGTTCTGCTTTCTGTCAGTTTAAGTATTTTATTCTTCTACTCCATTAACTTCTTAGTTATATATTTCTGTATATTCTTTTTGTAAGTACTAGAAATGACATAGTTGCCCTTAACTTATTAACCCAACGTACATACGTCTACTATTCCTCTAGATATAGGTGTATGCAACACTCAAATCCCAGTTATTTCCCTCCTGAGTTTGTGCTCTTGCTGGCAGGTATTGTATATTTTAGCGATAAAATTTCTGGGTTTCTGGATTGTTTTAAGTTTCCAGGTTTTTGCAAACATTTCATATCTTTAAAAGAATTCCGTGAACATGGTAACAATAGTTTCTTCAAACTTCTTATATGGTAATCTCCGAGTCAAAGTCTGCTATGCATCTATTTAGTTTTTTCTCATGTTTTTTTGGTCAAGCCCTTTCCAACTGTAACTGGAGGTGCTGAGTGCGAGATATTAAACAAAAGATTGAACCCTTTTAGAAAAAACCTGATAAACAAGAGAGAGGCATGCTTCTTCAGACAGATGTCACGCTTGCTTCTAGTGGGCAGCTCAGTGAAGGATGGGATGATAATTCAGTCAGAGAGTTTGAACCAGAAGAGGAGCTTGTCCCGTGTAAAGTCTCTTCTGTTGCGTAATCCGTTCTGTTTCCGTGTTGCCTTCCCCTGGGGTCCCAACTGAACACTTCACGTGTCCCCGTGTCCCCCCCTCGCTGAGGAGCCACAGGCTTCAGTTTTGTCCTTTCACATATGTGAGGTAGGCGGGAACTCTGTTCAGCTTCTCAGCTGTTGCATTCAGAATTGTCAGCATCCTTGCAGAGGACATGGGCACCAAAGGCCGCATTCCACACAAGGCCTGAGCATGCGCTGTTTCTTGCTTCTGCTTTTGGAGGGAATGCATTTGGCAACTTGCTGTAGGAGAGAACCGGAAAGGGGGAAAGAACCTGTCTGCCCAGAGGCTTCCATCCCCCGCCCCTAGAGTGTGACCTCCCACATCGTCCATACCTACTTAGGTCTTACTCAACAATTTGTAAAAGGGAAGGATGGATGAAATGATGCCCTAGGAACCTTTAATTCTCAGATTCTTAGAAGCTGTTCTTCATCACAAGGCCAGGTCTGGAAAAGCATTCTGCAATAGTAAAAGAGAGGATGTAGAACGACTCATATTTCCTGTGGTATTGGGCTAAGGTGAAGTTAGCTAATTTAGAACTTGGCCTTTCTGGCTTAGTGAGTGACTCAAATGTGCTGGGGTTATGAATTAGAGAAAGAGCTTATGCCGCGGTGGCCCAGCCAATTGTGATAACAAATGCTGGGCACTGTTCGGTTTCTGGTTCGCTGTGGGGCTCAGGAAGGGTTTCCCAACAGCATGAGTGGGAGGCCATCACCATAATGCTTATCGGTTATCAACTCACTGCGTGCTGTGCTGAGACTCTTGTAACTTACACAGATTCAACATCTGGCCTCTTTATAGAGCAGGTAGGGCAGAAAGGAATTACAGACTGCTCATGTCTTAGCAACACGGTAGCTTTAGTTCTCCGGGAAGCTACATTTTAACCAAGCAGCAAAGCAATCATCCACTTACCAAGGAGTCTCTCGTGTGTTAATGATGTATCGAATTAAACACCCACTTACCAAATATCTGTGCCTGTTGGTTGCAGCAGATGAACCCTGGCATCTGGTGCTGGAAAAACCCTGTCACAGTTGATCATATATTGGTTCTCTGTGGGGTTGGATGAACACGGCATCTGTCTTTTAGGGTTCTCCTGCCTTCACCAATGTGTGGTTATACTGACCAAATTTTGGTGTGATAGATATGGCAGATATATGAAAATAAGAATTGGGGGCAGACACCCCCAGTTAAAGACCATCACATACATTTTAGGCTCTTAGCTGTTTGGGTTACAAAGGCAGCGGAAGGTATGTGGAGTGTATATAGAGTTCACGGGACAGGGTTCTTCTTCCTCGAGCAGGGAATGAAACACTGGTCCCAAGCCCTTCTCAGGACCTGTGGTCTTTGGAATTTGATGAGCACAAGGTAGATCTAGCTGCTTTGATTTGCATGCTGGATTGCTAGAGAGGCTGAGTATTGTTGCATAATTTCTACAGCCTGTTTCTGTGCCGCGTTTGTGAATCACTTGTCCTTTTCTTGACCTATCTTTAATTAGAATGCTTGCCTTTTTCATTTTTGTCTCATTAGAAATTTAAAATTTTGAATAAGAGCACCAGTTCTTTTTTTTAAATATTTATTTATTATGTATACAATATTCTGTCTGTGTGTATGTCTGTAGGCCAGAAGAGGGCACCAGACCTCATTACAGATGGTTGTTAGCCACCATGTGGTTGCTGGGAATTGAACTCAGGACCTTTGGAAGAGCAGGCAATGCTCTTAACCACTGAGCCATCTCTCCAGCCCCCACCAGTTCTTTTTATATCATGCATTACTTGTGTTTTGTTTTTAGTGTATTTTATATTTTATATTTATTATGCTTTTCAATATATTTTACTACTAAATTTTAATGATTTTGGGGGGATTCACTTTTTAAATTTTTCTGTTTTGTTCTTATTTAGTTTGGCTTTGGAATCAGGGTCTCAAACTGGCCTGAAACTCGCAATCTTCCCCATCTCCCAATGGCAGAGATTACAAAATTGAGCTATCATTTCTAGATTGTTTTTAAAGATAGATTATTTGTTTACTTACACATGTGTGAACCTGCGTGAGTGTATTTGCTCTGTGTGTGTAGGAGCTTGTAGGGGCCAGAGGAGGGCATCGGATTCCCCTGGAACTGGAGCCACAGGTGGTTGTAAGCCTCCATGTGGGTGCTGGGACCCAAACCTGTGTCCTTGCAAGAGCAAGTGCTCTTAATTGCTGAGCATCACACCAGCGACTTTTGGGCACTTGGATCTGAACTCAGGTCCTTGTTACTGAGCAGCAAATGTTCTTAACCACTGAGCCATTTCTGATTTCCATATTACTTTTAGCAAAAGCCTGGGTTCTTAAATGATGCATTTGTCTATATTTTTTTTAAATATCATTGCATTTTCCATTAAATTTTAATCTATCTAGAACTAATTAGGGCATATAATGGAACTGATTTAAAATTTTATTTGCATAGTTACTTAGTTATCTCAATGTTATTATTGGAAACATTACTGCATTTTCATTCTTTTTATGGTGACTTTGAAGTCAGAAAGTTTTAATTTTAATAAAACACAACAGTTTTTTTTATTTCATGGGTTATACTTTCATAATTAATATATATATCTTCATAGAAATGGAACAATAATACAAGTGAAGCAGACAATTTATTAGCAGCATCTTTTATAAAACTAAGTATCAGAGTATGTCTGCAAACTCAGAAACATGAGCCACTGTGGCCAAACTCCTGGCAGAAGCAAGGGACTTGGGTAGGAAAAGTGGCTGGAGACAGATAACATCAGAAGGCCGAGAGCTGAGGACCCTGACCATTGTCTTCAGCACTCATCCGAACATGGCAACAGCCACCCACCCCAGGAGAGCCTACTGCTAATTTGAGAACCAGGGTTTTTACAGGAGCCAACTGTTAGAAAGATACGCCAATAACACTGACAAGAAACTGCGATATAACATTTCAAAATGCTGTAGAAGGAATTAGGGAATGATTAAAAGTAATAAATAAAAAGTGAATTTAAACGAGAAAGGCACAGGTTAGGTAATAGATATGAATGACTAAGAGAGGTGAAATTTTAAAAACTTTTTAAAAAATTTAAAAGAAATGAGGATCTAACTGGAAGAAATATAAGGATCAATATACAACCCATGTATGGTCATGAACTCACCGGCTGGAACAAGATCAGTCATTCACCATCCCAATAGGTAATACCAATTGGAATCAGTGGGTGTCAAAAAAAAAAAGGAGAGGACATGAAGTGAGGAGGGGTGTGTTGGGGTGTCTAGAGGGGTAGGACAGGGTAAATGAAGGTGGATATGATCAGAATTCATTGTTTACATGTGTGAAATTGTCAAAGAATAAATTAAAGATACTCTATTTTAAAAAGAAAGCATTGCCTGTTGAATAGAAGTTGGAAGAGAAGAAGAGGATAATTTGAAAAGGGTTTGAGAAGATAGATAGGAATATAGAAGGAGCTCCACTGTATAAGGTGTTTCCATATAAAGAGATATAGTTCCATATGTATTTTTTCAGTAGATCCCATATATACAGCACATGTACATGTATTAAGTAGATTCTGAAAAGAAACAAACCACATTGTTTACCGACAAAAAAAAAACTAGGGAAAGCAATATAAGTATATAGTCAAGTAAAACAATTGTACCATAAAAAAACAAATCATTTGGGGGACCAAGTAATTTATAAGGGAAAGGAAACTAGGTTGACATCAGGCCATGACAGCAAGGTGCTAAGCCACAGTCCATAGAGAAACGTGTTCATGATCCTATAGAAAAGAGTGATGCGATTGTTCCGTCTCTAGCCAAACTGACATTCAAGTATAAAACCATGGGCCGGCCCACTTGGATGAGCTGCCACTGCTTCTTTCTTAGTGTTTCTTTCCATGGCCACTTGACTGCAGAGCTGGCCTGGGGGAGCTCGTGGGAATGTGAGATGTTGCCTCCCGTGTTCAGACCCCTGGCTCTCTTGGACTCCCCTGCTTAGGTGGCAGTTAAGTGTCACCGCAGACTCCAGTCATTTCACTTGTGGTCATTTCCCATTCCTGCTGTAGGGCAGCCACATGCCAATGCAGCAAGCGTTTGTGTGGTCCATTCTCTGCTCAGGAGATGTGTGGTCTGTTTTCCTCGGGATGCAGACCATCACAGCTCTTTCTGTGGCTAACAAGGGCATTGGTGTGTTTTATTGGAATTCTGTTTTCAGCTAATGAGATGAAAATAAAAGGAAATACATTGGCTTGCTGAGTTGGGGGATATATTCCTAGCGAGGCTTGATCTTGTGACTTGATGGCATCTCAGAGGGTGTGGGGGCTCTTTCCAGTTCTCCACCTGCTTTTCATTTTCACCTGGTTTCAAGCCATGAGCAGCAACCTGGCTCCATAACTTTTTTTAAATTTATTTATTTATTAAAGATTTCTGTCTCTTCCCCGCCACCGCATCCCATTTCCCTCCCCCTCCCCCAATTAATCCCCCCCCCCGTCAGCCCGAAAAGCAATCAGGGTTCCCTGTCCTTTGGGAAGTCCAAGGAACCCCCACCTCCATCCAGGTCTAGCAAGTTGAGCATCCAAACTGCCTAGGCTCCCACAAAGCCAGTGCGTGCAGTAGGATCAGAAACCCATTCTGGCTCCATAACTTTGATAAGCAGTAAGTATATATTCCCAAGTCATCTGACTAGTCCTAACTGATGGCCACACCCAGGGAAATTAACCGTTAGCTATGTTTACAAGTCCACATCCTTAGAACCACAAAGAGCCCAACAGCAATCAATGTCCCTTGAGAAGATGAAGGAGGAAATGGATGATGATAAAGGAATTTTTTCATCAGTGTTGAATTTTATGAAAATGGCGTCTTGGCCATTTCTGGAAATGATCATTTTTGATTCATGCTTATGGGGAATTACGTAGATAGAATTCCTAGACACGGGACAAAACTCTGGTACCTTTGCCCTGTTGTTTCAAAAACTAGCCTATTTTCCTTTTCTTCCAGCACTTTGTTCTTATGTCCTCTTACTGCCCTGGTGCTCCTCAGCCCTCTGACCCTGGTGAAGGCGTTGTTGTAGCTGTGCCTCTTGTATGACAGTATCGCAGTCTCTGAACATACATTCATTGTCTTGTGGGTGGCCCAGAGGCTCTCAGACCTATCATGTCCAGCCCTTAACTTATATCCCCCATAAGCCTGCCTTGCCCCCTATGTTCTCTATCACTCCATGTGGCTGTTCAAGCTAGCTTTAGTGACCCTCACTTTCTCTCCTCCCTTACTACACATGTCTCAGACTCTGTCCGCTCCAATCCATCCCCATTTTTCTATCCCTAACCCCCGTACTGATTTCCCTTGCAAGCAGTCTGGATCTCTGCTTGTATCAATGCTTCTCATACTCAAGTGGACACTACAATTGCCTGGAAGCCAATCAGCACTCACCCCCAGATTCCAGTCTGTCCGGTCCACCTGGAATGAGGCCTGCGAAGTAAATAGCATTTATAAGATCCACAGTGTTGATGCTGTGGATTCAGGGAGTGCCCTCTGAGAAGCATGCAGTAGCTTCTTTCTGATCTCTGTCCTTCTGTCCTGGTTTAGCACTCTGTCCATATCTCCATCGCAACAACCAGCTAACTGCCAGCCCAACAACTCTACACCTTTACTTGTCTAGAAAAGCCCAAGTTCCCCACCCCAGTGGCTACCAGAAAGCTGCCTGCGGCATTACCAGGGGATCAGAAGATAGCACTTGTGAGCAAGCGGTTTGTAAGACCATCTGATTTAAGTCAGCTGTTCACACACAGGTGGTGGAGTAGGCCTGGGGTGTTCTCAGTGTCAAATCCAAGAGACGTGAGGCCATCTTCCTGGATGCTGGAGCATGATCAGAGGTTAGCGCTGGCACAAAGCCTGGTTCCTCTCTGAAGAAGGCATTTTAATGCTGTGCGTATAGACAGGCAAATGGGAATGAGCAGGTGGGCAGAGCCTCAGAGCAGGAACAAAAGGGAGCCTAACCCTCCCTGCTGGCCCAGACAAAGGCACACAGCCAGCCCGTTTCCCTGCCAAGAGATCTCAATGGATCCCAGCACAATTGAGTGCGAACTGGAACCATTCTAAAAGAGTAATGTACTTTGGTCAAACATAAAATGGTCTTTTGGGACTCACTTACCTTTCTGCTGTACCCTGGAAGCTTTTTGAGGTTGTTCTCCTCCATCAATGAACTCTTCGAGATTCTGGGAGGTGTACGGTCACCGGAGCCCTTCCTCAGCACCAGCAGTGTCTGGAAACAGTCTGTTTCATTGATGGCATTCCCACACCCTCCTCCCTCCTCTTTAAAGTGCTGTAAGGAAGCAGTAAGACAATGAGAATTGTCTCCTTGGTGTCACATGATCAAGGCCTGCTGGAGAATTGTCTTCCATCTGTGCCAGCTGAAGGGGGTGCTGTGAACTGGGCTTTCCACCCTGAAGGCCTTCCCAGGAGAAGTCCTGCAGAATTGGGGGAGGGGGTGCTTTGGTCATTTCTGCTAGGTTTCCACAACTGATGAGGATTTAGCTATTCACTTGGGTTGTGTGTCTTTAGGATGTGCCTGTGAATGCTTAGAAATATGATGATTTTGGCTAAGCAAGAAAAAACGCTTTTCAAAAAAGTGGGCATTTGCGTTTTGTAGATGATTCCACAGGGGTTATTTTTAAATAGGATTCATTTTCAATAATTGTTCCATGGGAACCAACACTCCATGCAAGTTCATCACCCCTGGTGTCCAGACAGACTGACTGATGGTTACAGTTCATCCTTGCATGAGTGCAGAAAGGAGCGTGGTTGGATTCTCAGTGGGGAACCAGATGTGACCCAAGCCCATTGCTGCTTCAAGGTCATCGAGCCCTTCCTGTGAGGTTATCTAGCAGCCAAGCATGGAAGACATTTCTTTCTTGGTTCTACAAGGCAGCTCTAACTTATCAATGGTAACAATGAGGACGGAGGCAGCATGGGTAATTGAAATCCACAGGAAATCTCAACGCTCATTTTTAGCAGATGGTTTCTCTCCCTGCGCATCAGCTTGGTTCATAAGAGATGCTGACCGTGGATCGAGATGGACTGATTTGAATTTCAACCCTCCAGCCTCTCCCCACTTCATTTAGGGCTCGGGAGAAAGGAAAGTGTCAACGGTGGCTGACAGAACAGATGAAGACCGGAAACTAATGCTTGGGTTTTTCCACAGTCTGAGGAATTGGATCTCAAGTAATCAGACATGGGCCATTTTTTGCTTGTTCTGATACACAGTGTAATGTTATAAGCTTGAAGTCGTCCAGCTGTGTCTATTAGCAATAGTGTTCTTAATAAAAGGAAGACAGTTGCTTGAGAGATGTCACGTTTTAGCCATTGCCTCTGTGATCCTCTGCTCTCGGGTCAGACCCTGACTGTGCTCGTTGGTATCTTAGGATGAGCCTGACTTCACACTCAGCCCAGGGACTCAGTGCGAGAAATGTTGCATGGATGTGAGCTTGGTGCCTTGATGCTGGAGGCGGTGGAGATGGGCAGTTTTCTGACTCCTCACAGTGCAGTTGGCTCTTCCTTTCCTTCTCAGAAGTTAACTCTCTAAGGCCCCTGTGCTGGCCTCCTTAGGCACTTGCCATTTCCTGGATTATAATCTAGACTTTTAGTTTCCATTCTAATGCATCATCAATATCAAGCTGACTTCTTTTCTCATGCAGTAGACAACATGGCTGTACTGTATGAATGGCTTCTTTTTTTTTATTGGATATTCATGCGGGAAATGGCTTTTCCATCAGATCATGCTGGCCAAGTTTCTGATGTTTGGCCAAGGTGACCTCAGTGTGTGCCGTTCTACGGCCCCAGTGCTGATGAGATCGTCTATGCCAGGTGGGAGTGGGGGCCCGTAGCATCCTCTTCTCCCAACACTTACCAAGATTCACTGGCAACAGTGATTCCATTTCTTAAGAAAGCGTAGCCTCTTTTACCACAGAGGAAGTAGGGAACGGTGAGGTGACATGGTATGGTGGCTCCATCACCTCTCCCTGTGCCCTTGATCTCATGGGCGTGCTCTTAGTGGCAAGCATCTGTCCTGAGCTGCTTGGTCTAAGTTTCCCAAGCTCAGTATTTCTCAGCCAGTCTTTTGTATCTCATTGATGTGTTATCTTGAAGTTTTTAATATGTATGCATACCATCTAGAGATAATTCTGGAACAAATGGAAGCATAAGTAAATCCACCACTAAGAGCACACAGTCTTCTCACCGAGACAAGCTTAGGCTTCCATTTCAGCAATGCCCCTTTGGGTGAGTTGCCCACCCTTCCTGCAGCTTGAGTTGCTTTAGCCATGGGAAGGGGCCTATGATGGGACTGTTGGAATCATGCCATGAGATGGGGCACATGGAAGATCATCAGCCCCCTCTTGCCTTGTGGAGGCACAGAACAGTTCACATCTCTAGCAAGGTCCTGGAATCGCAGACCAAATTCCTATTATCTTATTTTTACCAATTTCAGAGAAACTATCCATATTCTTAAAATAGTATCTTATTTTATCAAAAAATCCTTGACTGGGAAACAAAATAGTATGCGTAGAATATTTATATAGTATCTAGTAGTTAATATTAATCCCCAAATCAGAAAGATGCTTATTGCTACAAGATGTAGCATATTTTACCTTGCAATATTTAGGCTATATAACCAGAAAGTATATAATTTATCAACTGAGAACTTACTACTCACTGATAAATGCATCTTTCAATTTATCTATTTGAAATGTCCCTGTGTGAAGACATGCCTGTCCCCTGCCTTGTCTCCCTGCAGAACCACCTGCCTCTGCTGAGAACATGTCAGCATTTATGTGATCATCACAATGTAGTCTTCAGCTTCCTTTGCTATTGTTTTAAATGTTTAGACATTTTATCTAAGTGGTACTCTCAAGTATTTACACTTTCGAAACTACCATGTTGTTGTCATCTTTTAACTCAGTGTTTGCTTATGTGCTCTGCTCATTTGGGGTTGATAGTCAAGGTCGATTTATTTTGATAGCTGTGCGGTACCCCCTTTTTTCCATATTACCTACTGATAGATGTTAATGGATTGTGAATCAGGCTGTTTGTAAATGTTTTTATAGCTAATGGTGATTCTAACGATCTTGTAAATGCCTTTTGATGTTCCCTGGAAGACTCTGGCATAGAAGGCTGAGCTCTGGAATGAGCATTCTTAGTCTTCACTAGAAACCCCCGGACTGCTTTATCAAAGTGTCAGAACCAGTTTGCACATCTACCAACAATGTGTGAGCTCCGCTGTGGGGTCTGCCATCTCTCCAGGAGCTAGTTTACCATCTTAACTACTCTGTATATTGAAATGTTTGAGTGTAAAGTTATAGCACATTGTATTTTAAAATCTTTGCCTGGTTACTAGCAAGATGAACATCTCTTTATACTTATATTTCCATTCTTGTGGGATTTTTTTCAAATCCTTTGTCTGATATTCTTCTTGGTTGCCTTTTTTGATATTTTAGAAACTTTTATATATATCTTCTAGTTACTAATATTTGTTGATTTTCTATATTTTATATCTTTTATGGACTGTGCCCCTTCTATCTTTGTTTTTGGTAAATAGAAAGTTATAATTTTAAAGTCAAATTGGTTAATCTTTTTAATGATTATATCTTTTGATGAGAAGCTATTTCTGTATTTATGCCCATGTGATAAAACATACTATGAAATTAATATAACACCTGAAGCATCAGAGCCTAAAACAAGAAGAATATTGCCTATCATCTTTGGCTTTTACTCACCTTCCTCCTATATGTGTGTAAGAAATAGTGGACTATAAAGAACCTGTATTGATCTTTGTTATAATTTAGGGATATTATTTTACATGGAAAACTCTCCAAATATCTTCCCTTGCCTAATTATAAAGAACCGGTGCTTTGGAAGAGCACCTGTGTACAGGTTCAACAGCTGGGTATAGGTGGACTTTGGGGCTTCCACACTGTTCCTATTGGGACACGAAATAGAGTCTGCGGGAGAAGCACCTCCATGACTGACATGCCTGCCCAATAGAGGACACTTAAACCCCTTAACCCTCCTGCACTTATAGAGATGAAATGTACTGTTGGGGTTCTCCTCCTGAGAGATGGAAACAGGAATTGATTCATTTAAAGAGTCTCCCTTGGAGGTTTCTTTTTCTTTTCTTTTCTTTTCTTTTTTTTTTTTTTTTTGGTTTTTTGAGACAGGGTTTCTCTGTAGCTTTGGAGCCTGTCCTGGAACTAGCTCTTGTAGACCAGGCTGGTCTCGAACTCACAGAGATCCACCTGCCTCTGCCTTTCAAGTGCTGGGATTAAAGGGGTGCGCCACCACTGCCCGGCTTGGAGGTTTCTTATATAAAGAACAGATGCAGAACGTCTAGACCAGAGACAGAAGTGGGAAGGGAGTAGAATCAAGAGCCTCCCATTGACCTCTTGGCCTTCCAAGTGTGCAAGGTTTCAGAGGTGCCACGAAGTATTGGCGAGCAGACAGCCAGATTTAAAGGCAGCAGAGTGGTATAGGCTAGTGTGATGGCAGAGCCGACAGGGAGGCTGTGGTTGAGGGGACAAAAGGAGTAGAGGGTGTGTGAGGGAGGTGAACACAGTTATCAGAAAAGGCATTCAAGGTGCAGTAGGGTTCCCAAGTTGGAATATGGCTTCCCAAGCTAAGGTGGCATCACTACATGCTTTTCGTGACATGCTTCTCAGCCTGGAGGCAGGAGGGTGGATAGGGTGCACTCAAAACACAGAGGCAACACAGCCAAGGGAACACAAGGACTAACGGGGGCCCGAGGGCATCTTGAGATGATGAAATGCTATCTGCTATTTAACATCAGGACCAAAAGGACAGAACAAAAGGATGAGCAAGCTGCTGAGTTTGGAAGGTAGGGAAGCTTTTTCATTCTTGAATCTCAGCTTCCTTTCTGGTTTGAGGACAGCTGTAAGAATCACCATGTTTCCAGGAGCAGAAGCCAGTGAGGGATGTGGCAATCAGCACCAGAGAAGGTAGCACCGTGAGAGGTGAATCGGAACAGCTAGGCAGCTGTGCTTTCTTTCCCACACCCATGCTGCATCCTTAGACCGCGTGCTGGAGGCCACGCCTGGTGAAGGGAGGTCAAGCAGTGTCGTCTCCTTCCTGCCTTCTTTTGTCTGGCCACTGAGATGGGTTTTCCCGCTTGCTTTTTACTCTGCCAGTAGTCCCTACTCAGAGGAATATTTTGCTTTGTGCTGGTTCTTCCCTCCCTCCCACCTTCCTACCTCCCCCTTCCTTCCTTCCTTCCTTCCTTCCTTCCTTCCTTCCTTCCTTCCTTCCTTCTTTCTTTCTTTCTTTCTTTCTTTCTTTCTTTCTTTCTTTCTTTCTTTCTTTCTTTCTTTCTTTCTTTCTTTCCGTGTTAAATCTGTGCTCCTGTCTGTTCAGGAAGTGGGCAAGCCACATATTTGATTTTTCTGGTCACAAAAGCCATCGTGGTAATTCAGAATCCTACATTATGGTGACTCTTGTCTCCAGAATAAAAAGGCTCCTCCCTGGAGTCTCCCCCACCCCCAGATTTCCCCTTCATACACTCAACACAGCGACTCTGAACACTGTGTCCCTCCCCGAGACGTGCCTCTGCCTTTCTGCCTGTGCGTAGGCTGTTCCATGACTATGCTCCTCCTCAACCTGCTCTTTTATCTCCCTATTCTTCAAGGCTTGCCTGACTTCATGGATGCTTCTTCAGTCTCCCCCAAACCAGAATGAGCTCTTCTGTTCCAACTTCAAAGTGTAAGGGAGAATATCTCTCGGGTGGGCAGAATTCTATATGCAGTTAAACAGCAAATAAAAATAAACAGTGTTATCTGCAGATCAATAAAGACTAAAGGAGTTCGCCACTCACCAACTCTCATGGGACACACAGGTGTGTTCCCAGGTGCAGAGCCGAGGGACCTCTCTTTTTATGCCAGCATAACCAAACTCTATGGTCAGGTTGAGAATGGCCATCGGTAGAATCAGCAAAAACTTAAAATAGGGCTCTTTATTATTTACCATAGAGAACCAGGTCATCTGAAGGGGACTGGAAGGTCCTGCTGACAAGCATATGTGTGTGTGTGTATTCTCCTTTACACATACATACACAAACATATGACTTGGCAAATGTTGTACAGTGTGACTGAGCATACACTGTGCTTAGTAGGTGCTTGGGGAAGCCATGTGGTTAACATGGCCTAGAATTTTATCTCCTCACCCTCTGTCTCCATCCTTCCCTCTTTCTGAGCAATAGGATTTTATGGCCTATAGCCTTTTCCCTGGTTTGGCATCTCTGTTCCTGGCAGAGGTGCTCCGTTTCTGCAGGCAGGGCCAACTTGAACATCTATACATCTTCAATCGCTCAAAGTCCACCCTCTGAAGTAGAGTCTTTGCTGTGGAACAATCCTTTTCTACACTATGAATATGTTTTACTTTGATTTGCTAATAAAATGCCTACTGGCCAATAGCTGGGTAGGATGAGATTAAGACCAGAGCCAGACTAGAATTCTGGAAGAGGAAGAGCAGAGTCAGAGAGCTGCTGGCAAAGGCAGAGAAGCAAGATGAGACTGCCTTACTATGAAAAGTACCAAGTCACATGACTAAACATAGACAAAAATTATGGATGGGTAGTTTAAGTGTGAGGGTTAGTTAGTAACAAGCCTGAGCTATCAGCCAAGTGTGGATCAGGACTAGAGGAGTTGGTAAACTGAGGCACCCAAGCAGGAGTAACAGTCCTGGGTGGGGACACATGGACAAGGAGATGGAAGGAGATAAGTAAGGCACATTCAGTTAGAAACCTGGGACAGGATTGGTCTCTGCTCTCCTCTTACTGAGGTTCAGTCTGGCTTCTGCTAAGTTGACCCAGGCAGAGGCCAAAGTGTAGATGTGGCTAGGAACCATTGTGGCTGTATGAGAAAGCTGTGGTCTCTCCTGTCTTGAGGCAGGAAGTAGTATCTACTGAAAGAAGTGTCACCTTTAAAATGGTGCTGTCCTTCAATGGGCCTTGCTTGGTGTCCAGTTAAGGCCACAGTTTAGCACAATGCCTGGGTCAGAGAGGTGGGGTATGTTCACAGTCATCATATTATCTCCTGGTGGATTGTTTTGTTTTTGGTGTTTGTTGTTTTTTCAAGACAGGGTTTTTCTGTGTAGCCTTGGCTGTCCCAGAATGCACTCTGTAGACCACGCTGGCCTCAAACTTACAGGGATCCTCCTGCCTCTGCCTCCCAAGTCCTGGGATTAAAGTTGTGCATTACCACTGACCAGCTTCCTGGTGGATTTTAAACTAGCTGCCTCCCACCACTGTGGTAGGTTAGCAAGGTTACATGCATGTGCCTTATGGGGACTTGCCAAAGTATATAGGCAATACATCAAATAGGGACGAATTCTCTTTTGGTTGGAGGCAGCTTGAGTCCTTCCTGTAGGCATCATATCCTCAGATTCTTATCCCAAAGCAAGCCCATTTTATTTTATTCCTTTGATACTTTATTTTTCTTATATACATTTTTGTTCGGTGTATATGTACGTGTGTGTCCTCATGGTGCCGGCCACAGCACACACATGGAGGTCAGAGGACACATGTGGAGGTCAGAGGTCAACCCTGTGGGGTTCTCTCCTTCTACCTGTGTTTTAGTTCAGTGAAGCCAACTCCTTAGGCTTATGGAGAGTTTACCCTTTGTCATTTTATGCTGGCCTTATTTTCCAACAACAAGGTCTGAAGTCAAGTGGAAAATTCACTGTACAGAGAAAAGAATAAGGATGCATTGGAGGGAGGCTGCAGTTTGAGTGCTCAGAGTTAAGTATGGGGAAGAGGAAGAAAGGGGGAAAGGGAAATATTTTGGATCTCTCAAAGTATAATTTGCAATTCTACCTTGTAGTTTTTGTTGTTGTTGTATAGTTTTGGGGTTTGAGGCAGGATCCCATGAATTCCAGGCTGGTTTTAAGCTGAGGTAGCTGAGGAGAACCCTAAATTCCTGTGCCCACTTGTCTAGTAATGGATCCTAGGGCCTCAAGGTCAGTCTACCAACTGACCACACCCTCAGTCCAGAAAGTTGTACTTTTCTTGTTAATTTTTAATGGATCAAGCCTGGCTTGGGGTCATCGCCACATCCTTGTTCCCTTGATGCTTAATAATGATGCTTCTTCAGACAGACAGGGGCCAGCATGATGTATTTCAAATGAAATAGCCTTCAAAGTAGCAAGTCACTGAAGCCACCTAGAGAAAAACAAAACTGGACCCATGGCGATGAGGTCACAACCCCGAGCCAAATTCATCTGGAGAAAAGGCATTTTTAGAAACCCATGTAGAGTGATTAAAAGTAAAGGCAAACACGTATATACTCTCTGCGGCAGCCAAGGGCAGCTAGGTAGACTACTGAACAACTGGGAGCTCCAGTCTTGCTCACAGAGCCTGAGCAACGGTTAGCCTTCTGTGGTTCTGGTGTGGCCCCCCTGTGTCCCCTTGAGGAAAGACCACTGAGAGGGAGGCAGTGTCCATGAGTAAGAATTAGCTGTTTATTCCTCATGCTAAAACCTAAAGAGAAAGAAGGCTCTAGCATGTTCCACTCTCAGAAGTTCCGGGTATCAGTAGGTATGGTTATATGGTACGGCTATAATAATGGCGCTGGTGGTATACAGTGGTGCTCAGTAAACAATCACCCAATTGTGTTCCCCAATAAAATAGCTCATGCTTATATGCAAGTCTTGGGCCTGGAATAAAACTACCCCAAAGTCCTGCCATTTACCGCGGGAGGTGTGGCCTTATAGATATTCCCGGTGCACGCAGTGTATAGAGTCTCATAAACGGGTGATAAAGGATGGGATGGATGTTTCCTAAGTTGTCTCCAGGCCAGGGAGTTAGGCGCTTCCATCATTTATGAAGTGGCATCGTCTAGTCTACTGTGTAAAGAATGGTTTAGCAGTCCCTGTTCTGAAGACACGACACTTCTCATGTGCTGTCCTTTCTTTAGCAGGTGTCTTCTGCGGAGGTACGCATCGGGCCCATGAGACTGACGCAGGACCCTATCCAGGTATACTTCTGTCCCTAAGGAGGGGCTTTTCTTTTGGGGTACATGGCTATATGAAGAATGTTTAGTAGTTTTCTGGGTTAACAACAGATAGCCATCTTGGCCCTTCCCCGATATGTGTGTGTGCGTGCGTGTGTGTGTGTGTGTGTGTGTGTGTGTGTGTGTGTGTGTGTAATATTTGTGTGTGTTTGTCTTATCAGTATCATGCTCCAGAAATCAGATTGGTTTTTGAGGACTTAAATATCACCTTGCTTTGCTCAATGGATTGTGGGGGAGAATCACCCAACATCCTTCTGCCCACAGAAAGGGAGCAAGTACCATGTGTTGAAGGGTATGACTTTGCTGAGAGCCACAGCTGGCTGCGACTCTGGCTTGACCTCAGCACTACGAGTTTGTGCATATTGTTTCCTTCCTCCATCTGGCGTCCCCGCTGACACAGGGAAGACGAGATTTCCCTTCTCACAGAGGACTCTAAATGCAGCAAAACTGCCTTTCATGCCCTTGTAGAAGACTGTCTGCATGTGGAAGATGCTTAAGACTGGTATCGGGTGTTTGGGAGGGAAAATGATGTGGGTACAGTATGCATGTTGGTAATTGTTTCGGTCGATCCATATTTTTATTGATGAATAAAGATGACTGGACCATTCTCTTTCGTAGTTCACTAATAACATGGTAGAGAGATGGTAAGGGTCTGAGGAACAGGGAGTTTGCTGTGAGATTGTTTCTCATAGGAGTGTCAGACTCTGCACCCCTTATAGTCTCACCAACAAGAACAAGGACAGTAATAGACATGCCAAAGTGGTCTAGAGAAAGCCCACGAGGCTCAACCCCACACAAAGAACTCTAGGCAACCAAGGGATGCTGAGAGTGGGAGAAATAGTCTTTCCTGAGGAAGAGCACACAAAATGGCACACGAAATGCTTATCCAATACCAGATGGTCAGCACTGAAAACATACATACGAGTAACTGTTAGCAAGGGGACAGCGAAGCCATCAAATTGGATCACTCCACGGGTGGAAAGGCAGGTTTATTGGGGGAATTTTAAACTGTGGTGGCTTTCTCCGGGACAGAGAGGGTAGCAAACCGTGAGGAAAGCCTCGCCTGTTGTGAAGGGGTCTGTCTGCAGCAGGAGGAAAGCCAGGAAGCAAGAACTGGAAGTTGGAGTAGTTGGAAGTAGAGGACTGTGAGCCCAAAGAGCCTGGAAGCTGGCATGGGGACTTCGATGTGTGCTGTAGGTGTGTGTTAATAGAGAAGTAGCTGGCTCTAGGCTGTAGCGTCAGATCAGGGGAGTATGGCTCTTGCTGACAAATAGAAACCCACTTCCCAAGTTTCTGAGCAATGTTGATTATAGACTTTTGTTTATCCACTAGCAGTCCTTCTGTTTACCCAGCCAGAGGCCAGCCGGAACTGAGTCCAGGCTGTCATTTACAGCCTTGTCAATGTCGCTGTCGTTTGAGGGGCTGGGGGCCCACTTTGGACCTAACAGTTCTACATAACAATAATTATTGAAAAAAGATGTCATGAGTTGAAAGAGGGCAAGGAGGGGTATATGGAAGGGTATGGAGGAAGGAAAGGGAAGGGGGAAAAGGATGTGATTATATATAATTCTAAAACTAATAAGAAGTAATAAAAACTAAACAAGGAAAAGAAAAGACAAACCATGTCTAAGCTTCTCTTCTTGATCAGGAGCCAGGGACCAAGCTCTATAGAAAATAGCTACTTATCCAATTGATATTAGTAATTCTTAAAAATAATAAATAAAAGTTTTGTGTCCCCTGTGGCGATTTAAGCAAGAAGCCTATGAGACAGAAGAACTGGGAGCCAGAGCCAGAAAGGCCACCCACAAGCAGGACCGGCCAGCTCTAGTGCTGACCATTTGGTAGCTGTTACTCTCTCAGCCCTCTCCCTTCCCGCCTTTCTTCGTCCGTTTACATCACCCCTATGCAGTAGCCCATGGGGCCTGAGCAAGTGTGCCTCTTCCTCATCAGCTGTAGCTTGCCAGCTCCTGGACACGGCCCCAGGAAGATGCAGCAGGCACGCCACCTAGGCTACAGATGAGAAGGAACTGAACTAAAGACACAGGCTGCTTGAGTTTCGAACAAAGGAAAAATAATGTTTTATAGATGTTTGAAAGGAATGACCGATTTAGGGAAAATAAAACAACAAAAGGAAGAGGCTTAGCTTGGGAAAATTTGATGAAAACAAATTTAGGAGCAGAGAGAGGGAGGGAAAAAAACACAAGCCAGCTATTTGCATAGAATACAAGCAAATGGAAAATTCTAGTAATTGGTCTTAAGGGGACGCAGTTTGAACTCCAGTTCTGAATCAAAGCAGTGATGAATAAGGGGGCTGATAGTGTGGGCTCAGTCTCAAAGCTGTTTCCACAGTACTTCCTGGGGGACTAATTCAGGCTCACATCAATCCCATTTGCCTCCGTTTTACCCTGTGCTGGGTTGACAATGCAGGCTCCATGATAAGAATGTAATTTGCCAAACCATAAACTATTATACTTGCTTCCATCAAATATTAACATTATGCCCTATTTGTTTCAGGGAGCCTCCCCCCACCCCAGGAGCAGCACTGCAGACACTGTTTAAGCCTGTATTTAGCTCTTTATGCCCGTCTTTCCCTCGGAACACCGTAACTCATATTTTTCCATCCATATTTATGTATCTATTTCTAAAAGTCACCCTTTCCTCGAGTGTCTTTTAGACTGACTTGAGAAGTATATTGTAAGCGTGCTTCTGAAATCCATTCTCATCTTTTGGCGTCTCTAGATGTCATACCGGGGGATTTCAGGGACTCCCTGGCCTGACCTGAAGTCCTGCAAGTTTGTTCTGCTTTCTTTGCAGTATTCTGTGGCCTCACTCTTTCCCTTGAGCTGGGCGGTCCATTTTGAATTAGCTTTGTGACATGAGATAGGAAGTGAGTTCCGTTCTTTCCAATGGGCTGCCTAGTGCCCCAGCAGTGCTCGTTCAAATTACTCTCGCTGCGGTGTTGTCTTGGCACTTTTTAACAAAATAATGGACAACCAGGGGGCTGAGAGCTGGCCCATCGGTTAACACACACTGGGCTTGCGGTGGACCCGAGTTCAGTTCCCAGCACCCATAGTGGGCAGCTCACCAGTCCTGTAGCTCCAGTTGCAGGACCTTCTAATGCCTCTGGCCCCCGTGGGTTCTATACGCCTGTGCACATACCCACGCTCAGACACACACTTAAAAACCTTTTTTTTAAAAAAGTCAACTATAAATTAATTTATATATCTGTCTTTTGGCAAGCGTTTGGAAATTGCAAGGTGAGTCACAGTCACCAACGTGATTCTTAGTTTTTAAGATGGTCATGGGCATTGAGATGACCATGACTTTGCTGAACTCATCTGTGAGCTCATACAATACTTTTTAAAAATATTCATTTATTACCAGAGTGCCATGGTGTGTGTGGAGGCCAGAGGGCAGCTTCAGCCAGTCCTTTCTTACTGCAGGTTCCAGGAACCAAACGTCACCCTTATCTGCTGAGCCATCTTGTTAACCCCATACAGTCTTTCTTTTTTATGGAGCTCTTGAAATGTTTTTCATGTGTAAAATCATGTGATCATTCTTCCTTTCCGAATCTGAATTCTAAAAAATTCGCTTAACAAATTTAAGAACAAAATGTGTTTAGTATTTCCGTTTGGTTTTTTTTTGTCCTCTCTACCCCCAAAATGGAGCTGTAACTCAGCAACAGAGCCCTAGTAGAGCCTGTGCAGGGCCCTGGGTTTGATCACCAGCACTGAGAAAAGCAGCTGTTTTTTTTATTTAATTTTATTTATTTATTAATTTATTAATTATTTACTAAAGATTTCTGCCTCCTCCCTGCCACTGCCTCCCATTTCCCTCCCCCTCCCCCGGTCAAGTTCCCCTCCCTCGTCAGCCCAAAGAGCAATCAGGGTTCCCTGCCCTGTGGGAAGTCCAAGGACCACCCACCTCCATCCAGGTCTAGTAAGGTGAGCATCCAAACTGCCTAGGCTTCCACAAAGCCAGTACGTGCAGTAGGATAAAAAACCCATTGCCATTGTTTTTGAGTTCTCGGTAGTCCTCATTGTCCGCTATGCCCGGGTCTGAAAAAGCAGCTGTTATGTTTTAAAAGGTACTCCCACATACTTTACCAAAGTTGCATCATTTTATGTACTAAAGGGGGCGAGAGCCTGTTATTCCCAGGGCAGTGCTGGATTTTGTCTTTAATTCAGCTTCAGCTTCCCTGTGGATACTGTACATAGACAGCAGCTGAGAGTTTTCCCATGATCAATAAAAAGCTTTTTCATTTGATTTTTGGCTATTCCAATCATTTCTATTTGGTTAAATCTTCTGTCCGTTTTTTTAAATTGAGCTAATTTTTCAAGGATGTTGAATTGAAGAAATTTTGTTGTGTGTGTGGTATAAGCATGTGTGCACGTGTGTGGGTGGACATACTTGTGCGTGTGGATGTGGAGGCCACTGGTGGATGTCATGTGCCCTTCTCTGTCACTCCCTGTCTTTCGCTTTAAGGCATAGCTCACCAATTTGCCTGGACTGAGCAGGAGGATGCGCTCCTCTTTGCCGCCTAGCCCTGCGGCTGCAGATCCCGGCTGAGACCGGTTTTTACATAGGTGCTAGGAGTGTAAACTCAAGTCCTCACAGTTTACAACAAGCACTTTAGCCAGTGAGCGACCTCCCCAGAGAAATTCTTTATATATACTGGTTACAAATTCTTCAACAGATTTTTTTTTAAAATATCTTTCTCCTAGGCTGTGGCTCTTTCCTTCATTTTCATAACTCTGGCTTTTGGTGAGCCAACGTTTCATTCAGATAAGAACTTATGTTACATGATACATACATACAAGCATCACACCTGCTAAGAGGTCACATGCATATGTATGTCACACATACTAAGAGGTCACATGCATACGTGTGTCACACTTGCTAAGAAGTCACATACATATGTGTTACACATGCTAAGAGGTCTAATTTTAGCACATCTCAAGCTACATTGTATTTCTGTCCTTTCCAATATGATCTGTCTTTTGCAAGATTAGACTACCATTTCATAGCCATTTCTCCATAACTGAAAGCAGTTGCCTGGAAGACTCAGTCTTTCAAGTGCAGTAAAACACATAGTGGGAACCCACTACCCAGAGAAAGGACTAGAATGTTAGCCCCGTGGCAACACACCCAGAGTGATCAGAGATGAACCGAGGCAAGAGTGCATGTGGTGCCCGAGATGAGTTGCTTGGCAAAGTGCTTGCTGCTCATGTTTGGGGACCTGTGTTCAGGGCACGGCGGCACACACCTGCAATCCTAGAATGAGGGAGGTAGACCCAATTCCTGGGCTCACCAGCCGGCTAGTCTAACCAAACTGGGGAGCTCTGAGTTCAGCGAAATACATTTTCTCAGAAACTATGGTTGAGAGGGCTGGTCAGATGGTCGGTGGGTAGTGGTGTCTGCTGCCTTGCCTGACAAACCTGACTTGAGTCCTAGGACACACGTGGAAAGAGAATTAACTCCCAGTGGTTGTCCCTGACTTTCATAAGAGAGCCATGGCACATGACGCTACACACACACACGCACACCTCACACTCTTATACACACTGATACATACACACGAGCATGCATCTCTCTGAGTCGGGGGGCATAGAAGAGTTTTTTAAATCTTAAAAATATGTAAGACTTTAAGAATCTGAGCCCCTACTATGTGCAAACTCTGTGCACCATGGGTGGAGATGGCAAGACGCTCTCCGGGCACAGACAGAGGTTCAAGCCCTCTCACAGCAGCGGTATTGCTAGCTGGTCATGGATTCTGTTTCTGCTGCTGGTTTGGTATCTGTATCAGAAAAACAAATCTATGCCCTAGGGCTTTCATTTTTGGTTTTGTTTTGTTTTGTGGTTTTGCCCTCGCCCCTTGGAAGACAACATCTATTCTGTCATTTCTTTGTAATGCTAGAAAATATAAATTAGCTACATCAGTCAAGCTTGGGAGGAGATAGGGAGATAAGAGTATCTCTGTGTGTGTTTGCTTTGGGAACACATTTCTGAATTCACCAGGGGGAACTGGGGTGTGGAGCATGGGGCCGAGACACTGCACACATGCCGCCAGGAGCCCAGGGAGAGCAGAACGTGCTAGAAGAGCAGTGTGAGCTGCGTCACACATCTCCCGGGTGAGTGGATGTGACTCACTGAGAGAGCCATAGTCTTCAATCTTGGCCAGAAAAGAAAACGTAAGCGGGATATTATGAAGCAGTAAATTCATATCGCTGTGACACTGTCTGGAAAGCAAGCAGTCTCTTCTTTATCCGTGCCTGAAGCATGCTTATTTCCCCAGCGTGTAGAATCTGCCTGCCTCTGCTTAGAGCCCTGGCCTCACTCCCCTCACGCTGGGCTTTCCTGTGACTTTGGAGCTGGACCCCCACAGCTGTGGCCTAAGCTTTTCCTCTCAAGGCAGATTCCTTCAAAAAGTGTTCTCTTGTGTTTACATGGGCATATTTTTTTTCTAGAGCCATTAAATATAGGGTTTTGTTTGTTTTGAGACAGTGTCTCTGTAGCCTAGGCTGGTCTGAAATTCACTGTAGCCTAGATTAGACCCAAGTGCTAGGATTATAAGCATGAGCCACCATGCCTGGCTTTCACTTGGGTTTTATATGTCAGAGAGTACATGGCCTTGTGACTAGCTGACTGCCACATCAAGGAGGGAAAAGTTCCTCATGATACTACCAAATTGTCCCTTCTACCTAGCCGAGCCAGTCTGGGGTCATCTTGGCCTCAATTTATACCATTAATTGTGTAACTATAGATATGTCTCTTAGTCATCCTCCAAGATGAAGTTTGCAAAATGACAATGGTGGCCACATTCAAAGAGTTACAGAAGGGCTATTAGATAAAAGAATGTCTCAAGTCCTTTGGGTTTAGTCACTGGCCAAAAGGAAGTGACAATCAAACCCATTTTTCTAGAAAAATTTATGCTAAGTCCCAGGTCAGTACTTTCCAACCCACCCCTTTACTGGCTCTGTCTCAAATCAAATTGGCTAATAGTTCAGTACCCTGTGGGTTCATCTTACATCGTCTCTGTGTGCTGTTATGCCTCAGATGACCCTTGCTACCTAGCGGTGTCTTACAACCCAACAAACTGTTCTAAAAGTTGAGTGTTTCACTATTGATGTTGTGAGTCTATTTGAAGACACACAGGCAAACCTTTATCAAGAAAGAGTACAAATCAGGGCCTGAGGAGCCGGCTCTGGGGTTAAAGTTCTCACCATGCAAGCATGGGGACACGTTGAGTAGGCAATGCCTGTGACTCCAGTCAGAGACACAAAGTGGGGATCTCCATAGCAGTCTGGTTGGGGACACTGCTATATTGGTGAATTTCGGGTTTGTTTGCGAGAGAGACCATGAATAAGGTAGAAGAGAGGTCAAAGACGATTCTCAACATCACCTCTGGGCATGCACCTCTGGCATAGGGTGAACAACAAATGGAACTTTATGGTTATGAAAAAATTTTTGACAAAGTTCTATGTGTTGACAAGCTAGAGAGGTTGTTCGCCTGGCAGACAAGGACTCTGCACATACAACCCAAGGTTCACCATGTGAAGAATAGTTAGATACCTCTAGACCCCCGACTTCAGAGCACAGTGTCTTAACTGTTCATAGTTAAGTATAGACCACACCGATAGCCCACAGATCATGTATAGCATGATCAGTAACCATTCGTGTCACCCTTTCAAGATCTCTGTCACTGGTTCCTGCCCACCTGTCATTTAGATAGAGCATGGACAACTATGTGTGCAGTTGCTTTGCCCTCCCTATGTTCATTCCTCATGGATGGAGGAATGAACCAGAAAGCCCAAAGCAATCCGTGAGAAGTGACGATGCTGTGACCTGTCACTCAAATATAAACAGAATTAGAGGAGAAATTGCTGCCCGGGGAGAATGCTGCTGCTGCTATCGTCTTTGAGGGACACTGGACACATAGCCAGTGTGAAGGCAATCAGTTAATGCGACGAGGGAATAAAGGGCCAGGCAAACATGTCACATTCATTAAAGCTTCTTCAGGGATGAAGTGTGATGGCAATACAGAGGACCATTTGCCAAGGCTTAGAAGAGATGCTATACCTCACTATCAGACTCTGGCTAGAAGGTGACCAGCACTGCTCAGCTCTTCTTTAGTAGCTTTGAGAGCTACTAAATCTCAACGACAGTGTGCTGAGCAAATGCACTTTTTTCATTTGTCTATATTATTACTAAGAAGCCAAACCTCACAGGGTTTTGACAGAAACCTTCAAAGGTCACAGTGTTTATGCAGACTGTTCTTTGGCCATTTATGATCTAGTTCTTCCATGCAGAAGAGGCTGCCTATAGTTGTGTTCTTACCTGAACAGAACCCAACATAACAGAGGTCAGTCCAGAATGAACCATGTTTGCTTATAGCTCCTGTACGTTCAAGGAAAGCCTGGGTAGTCAACAAGACTCTGGGACTGTAACTTAGGGGTGGTAATTGCCTAGCAAGTGTGTGTTCCTGAGTTCAGTTCCTAGTACTGCAAACACAGACACATAGACACACACACACACACACACACATATATACAGAACACACACACACACACACACACACACACACACACAGAGAGAGAGAGAGAGAGAGAGAGAGAGAGAGAGAGAGAGAGAGAGAGAGAGAGAGATATTTTTCACAGGATCCAAGGAAGAGTTGCAAAGCCGTGGCTTGGAAGAGGGGAAGTGGGGCCCGGCTGCCTCTGAGCGCTTTGACAGTGAAAATTTCAAGTCCTTCCTTCAATGTCTCCACTATTAGTGGCCACAGTTCCCAGTCATCATCCTCTGTGTTTTTCTTCTTGGAATCCACATTTCTGGAAATGGGATACCCTTGAACCAGCTGTGATCTTAAAGATGGTGACTCGGATCCACGACTTTCTTGGAGAAGAAATGATTTTCTAGAGATAGGCCAGCACATTCCAAGATGGTTGCTATTGTGTTGTTACCCTCAAAACTATGGGTTTCCATTGTGCTTTTGGGTTGATTTTTCTAAATCAATGTGCTATAAATGGAAATAAGTTTAAGTATCACCAAAAGAAATGTTCTAGTAAGTACTTTTCTAATATAAACACTCCATTTCAAATGTAAAATAGGTTATTATTATCAGTAGTAGTTTTATTGTTATTCAGGTAAGCTAATGCATCATGAAAAATATGCCATTGAAAATATGGTTCAAGTTTCCAAAAGAAAGGGAAACATCACACTAATGGGACCACTCAGACACACTCCAAGGTCACTCAGGGGTCCTGGGGACCAGGAAGTGACAGGTGCAGACACCTTCCTATGATTTTATGAGACAATAAGGGCAGGCAGCGTATGCAAGTTTAAGACTGGCACATCTGGACAATTGGGAAATTTTGGGGGCCATGGATATAGGGATTGTTTCTAATTTGTAGGTGTCTGGTCCTGAGTGGATTAGGGCAGGAGGACAGTGTCCAAGTGCCGGGGCAGTCAGGAATCCATCAACTCTTGAGAATTCCTGTCTCCCCCATGTCAAAGTCCTGGTGTCAAAACATCCGAAAGGCATGTGTGTTAGTCGGAATTCTCTGTAGGATCGGAACTGAAAGAATGAAAACAAAACACATAAACACAACACACACACGCACACACACACACACACACACACACACACAGTAGATGTTCAGGAAATATTTCTGGAATGTTGCTTCTTACTATTTTTTCAAAAAGTGGAACATTCTAATCTTGTGTAAAGACATACGACATGAATAAAATTCACTGACATCTGTAGCATACTCCAACAGGAGAGAATATACTTGTGTTCTTATTGGACCAGTCAATATTGAGTCATAATGATACACATGGGATTTATCAGAGTGGATTATATACTGTGATGTGAGTAGTCCAACCATGGTTGTCTCCCAGTAGAAAAGCCAAGGATCTAGTAGCTGTTCTGCCCATGAGACTGGATGTTTCAGTGGTCCCAGGAAATCCTAGAGAGCTGCTGTTCTTCAGTCTGTATTAGAATCCAGAAGAAGTGGGTTCTAATACCATCAAAGGAATGCCACAGGCACAGAATAGATGAATGAGGAGAAGCAGGCAAAACCCAAATCTCCCTTCTCCATTTCCTTAATGTAGGTAGCCATCAGAGAAGGTGTGACCCAGACTTGGGAGGGGGTTCTCCCAGTTTAAGCAGACTTGGGAGGGAGTCCTCCCAGTTTAAGCAGACTTGGGAGGGAGTCCTCCCAGTTTAAGCAGTCTACTCAAGAAAACCCCTTACAGGTGTGCCCAGCTGCTTGGATTTAGTAGATTCTACATGTAACCAAGTTGATATAACCAAGATTAACTGTCACAGCATGGTTAATGCAGTCCCTAGTTTAAATCAGTCTTATGCCTAGTTTTTTTTTTTTTTT
The DNA here is from genome assembly GCF_037038515.1 of Microtus pennsylvanicus. NCBI lineage: Eukaryota > Metazoa > Chordata > Mammalia > Rodentia > Cricetidae > Microtus > Microtus pennsylvanicus. The sequence goes on from NC_134584.1 coordinate 55,610,413, forward strand.
TTTTTTTGTAAATTGGCCAAGATGACCTTCCTATGGTGTAGCCCTCTGCTTCACTTGTGACCTTTGCCCATCCTTCCTCCATCTCACCTCGGTCACACTGGCTCACACTGGTGCTCAGAAACCCCAGACACCCCAGACATAGTCATGAACCTCTTAGAGCTGTGGTTCTTAACCTGTGGGTTACGATCCCACTGGTCATCTAAGACCATCAAAAAACACAGATATTTTACATTATGAGTTATAGCAATAGCAAAATTGCAGGTATGAAATAAATAGCAATGAAAATTTTATGGTTGGGGGCCACCACAGCATAAAGAACTGTATTAAAGGGTCACAGCATCAGGAAGGCTGAGAACCACTGTCTTAGGGGCTTCCACAGTTCTGCTTGGAGAACTACCAAACACCAACTCCTTTCTTGACCACCTGCCCCCTCCCTGTACTGATACCCACTCCAGAGCTCCCTCACTCCACCTGCTAGTTTTGAGTCCAGCCTTTAACAGCTGCGCCATCTCTCCAGCCCTGCCTGCTACTTTTTACTATGACAAACAAGGAGTTTTTATTTTGTCCAATAACATATGCTAAGGGATTTTTTTTAAAGATATCAGGAATATAGCATGTGTTCAGGAAATATCTGTGGAATAATACCTTTTGATGACTTTTTTTTAAAAAAGTGAGACCTTCCAGTTTTGTGTAAAAACACGGGAAATGAGAAAGATGGGTTGGACTCTGTAGTATAGTCCAATAGGAGAGAGTAGATTTGTATTCTTATTGTACTGGTCAGTATTGAACCATAATGATCCCAATGAAATGGGTGTGGCTTGTTGAGATTCTGGTTTATAGACCCATCACGTAACCAGACGGATGTGAAACAAAAGATTCTGTCAGCTTTTGGCTCTGGGCTTCTACACATTCACATTGTTTCTCGTATTAATATCACAGTTGCACCAAGGAGAAGGCTCATGACTTTTTGCACGAGAAAGCTTCAACCCAGTCTTACTTGTTGTCCTTGCCATAGTAACTGTTTGATCTGAAGGCTTTCTTTCCAATGTCGTGACCCACCAGTCAACACCCTTCACCTCTCTGGGGAGAGCTCCCTCCTGCCTCTTTCTTCTAGTGGCATTTCAGCGTCTGCAAAGGTTAGGAGCATCTCAGGCTGGAGTGGTAGACCTTGGTCAGGGTGAGCCCTCAGAGAAAGAGAGCCGCCCCATGTTTTCTGGCAGATGGTATTAAATCATGTGTGAAAAATAAAAAAGATGTTAAAATCATGCTGGAAAAAAAGCCCCAGATATTTCTGCTCCTGGAGACATGATACTTGAGAAAACAGAAAATTATTCAGAGTGTGAGATGATTGACATAGACGATCTATTTGGATATTTTTCATGTTCAGGGATTATTGGGGGGAGGTTTAGGTATGAAGTAGTATTGTGGTTTTGTCTTTATAGGAATGAATCTTTCTGCTTAACAGATATGTGTGGATAAGATTACATTGATTGTATTTAACACACACACACACACACATACACACACACACACACACACACACACACACACAAGATTTGGGATAGAGTAGTGGTTCTCAACTTGTGAGTGGAAGCCCCCACTGGGATCACATATCAGATGTTTACATTACAATTCCTAATGGTAGCAAAATTACAGTTATAAAGTAGCAACAAAATAATTTATAGCTGGGGTGTCACTACAACATGAGGAACTGTATCAAAGAATCAAGGCATTAGGAGGTTGAGAACCACTGGGTTAGAGGGAGGGATAGAACAAGCCCCTATTGGCTAGTAGTTAGCTATTGTTGGAACTGATTGATGGGTGGGTGAAATCCATTATATTATCGTGTCTACTTCCTTGTGGATTTCTAATGTTCAAGTAATACAATATTTTAAAAACATAATGGTAGCAGTTGGGCACTGTGGCTTTATTTCTGTTCTGATTATAAATGAAACACTTTGGGTGTTTTACCGTGACCTATGGTATTGCCTTAAAAGCCCTCCATGCTGAGAGAATACTGTTCTAGTCCTAATTGTTTAAACCGGAAATGGATGCTGGAGCGTGCCTTAGCAATGTCTTCGATTCTTGTGTTTTTGCATCACACCCTATTGCTGAAGGATGCCTTACGCCTGCAGGATCGGAATCATAGTGAAGACCTTTGCAGTGGTGCACACCTGGAAACCCGGTTACTTAGCAGGTTCAAGGGCTGGGACTTCAAGGCTATCTGGGGCTTCCTAGCAAGAGCCTTTCTCAAAAATAAAGCAGGAATAACCTTCTTGTAGCTTTTATAAAACCAGTTACTGTCTCAACTATCAAGTTTTGACCAGGCAGCTCATAAGTGCCAGCCTTCTCCTGGGTGGAGGAACATGGCAAAGAACTGGGCTGGCCACCCTCGCTCCCCGAGGCTTCGTTCTCAGTGCTCAAGTTAGACCCTAAAGAGGTGCAAATGGTGGTAAGGCTTCCCTAGCTTCCAGCTGCAAGAGACTCTGAATTCCTGAGCTCAAGAATGCTGAAGAGTGTCTTCATGGCACCTGCCTTCTTTTCCATGGGTGGGGCTATTCTCTGCAATGAGGCAAAGAGAGGCAAGCCATCCTCAGTTTGGTTCCGTCAGCCTCACAGTTCATGATCAGTCTTTTGCCATGCTGGCAAGAGTCGGTGTTTACATTAATCTCTCCGGTTGTTGTCAGTACTCTGAAGTTCCTGTGTCTCTATAGCTATTTTAGTGCCGTGCACAGGAAGCCTCCATGGACTTGGAAGAAAAAACCATTTGCATTGGACCAGATGTTGCCTTTGCAGATTACCATGCTACCTGCAGAACCCACGTGACTTATCCTGTCTGTAATGATGCTGTTTCCCTCATTTTAAAGATAGAGCTGACTGCAAGAAAACCTGCAGCCAGCAGCATCCACTCCTCACTAGAATGATCGAGCACCTACCTGTGTCCTACCCTCCTTCCTCCCGACTAGCTCCTATCCAAGAAGATGGTATAGCTTGTTTGGAGAGCCCAGGCATTGTTGGAGCTGAGCCCAGACAGCTTTCCTCTGGAGCCCTGTGTTTAGCCAGTGTCCCCACGGCCTGTTTTCAGTGCCGTCCAGAGGGTGTGGATTTCGGTTCAAGATGCTCTTCTTTCTGTTTCAGGTTTTGCTAATCTTTGCAAAGGAGGATAGTCAGAGCGACGGCTTCTGGTGGGCCTGTGACAGGGCTGGCTACAGATGCAACATTGCTCGCACTCCAGAGTCGGCCCTTGAGTGCTTCCTGGACAAGCATCATGAGATCATTGTGATCGATCACAGGCAAACCCGGAACTTCGATGCAGAAGCGGTGTGCAGGTACCTTTCTCCGTCTGAGTTGCTTAGTAAACCCCCCTGATCGGCTCTAAATGAATTTCTTCTATAGACAGCTGTGGGTCCCAGCACTGACCTGAGAGTCATAGATCTGGATTGCCAAGACACAGGCCATGGCTCCTTCCTACAGACGCATCTTGCCTTCCCGTTTCTGCACATTTGAATTGCATTGAATTTAGAGGCTGGACTCGTTCTACAGCTTAAAGGATGGTCCCCCACCCCTCCGGAGTATTGCTCATCAAAGAGTCATTAAAATTCACACAGTTTTTACTACACGTAGTTTAGATTTAAAGTAGATATTTTAAACTTCATTATTCTGTCCCAAAATGAACATCAGAAATGTGTGAAGCAGAGATTTTTTTCCATACGTGACACAGATGGGTAGATTCTGTAGCAGGCTTCCCAGACATGGAGGGAAGAAGGCAGTCACTTTAGTGGCAGAGGCTTCCCTGGGCCCATGCCCCCACCTTTTTATACAAACGTTTGCACTTCAGGGAGCAAGCACCTGTCTGGTCATAAGTAGACGCACAATGTTAACTGAGCCATTCAACAGAAGTTGACTGCTTGGACCTCGGCCTGCAAGTGTCACTAATTAATTGAGAACAGGACAGAGTCCAGTCACATATGGGGCCAGACTTTTATTGAATATTAGTAAATTAAAAATAAAGAAATTGATTCTTAAAACTTTTAGTATCCTGACAAAAATATTAATGGATTAAATTTTTTTTTGTCACAGGCTTTGCCTTGTCTTGTTATTTTTTGATGACTTGCATTTTCCCAAAGAATTTTTAATTAGCCAGTGGGGTTTTTGTGGGGTGTTTTTTTTTTTTTTTTGTTTTTTGCTTTGTCTTGGTTTGGTTTGGGTTTTTGTTGTTGTTGCTGTTGTTTTGTTTTGTTTCTCGAGACAGGTTTTCTCTGTGTAGCCTGTCCTGGCACTAGCTCTTGTAGACCAGGCTGGCCTCCAACTCATAGAGATCCGCCTGCCTCTGCCTCCCGAGTGCTGAGATTAAAGGCGTGTGCCACCACCGCCTGGCTACTAACCAGTGCTTTATCAGTTTCAAATCTTACCTTTCTCCATAGAAATATTTTCCTATTTAGTAACACACACACATACAAAATGATCTTTTTACTATTAAGAAATATATTTTCTTTCTAACCAGGTATAATGGAACACTTCAGTTATCCTAGCACTTGGGAGACTGAGGCAGGAGGATTACTGAGTTCAAGACCAGCTTGGGCTACATAGCCAGACACCATCTCAAAGAATAAAAAACAAACAAAACAAATGATTTTCAGGCTGGAACTGGGTTTTGGCTCTTGCTCACTCATCTCGTATGGCTCTGTAATCAAACACTGCTTCAGGTGTACAAGGGCAGGTAGACAATAACTCAAGACAAGCGTCCACTAAGGTCTAGATGGATAATCTTTGTATTCTTCCTTAGAGATAGAGGCATGATGTTTGTGTCTTTGTTACAGGTGCTCAAAAAGGCAGCAGGGAATATGAAGTCGGAAGGAAGTTGTATGTATTTATGTGCTAACTGTCTGTTACTGGTTCCGTTAGAGGCAGCTAGATTCTTATATGATTGACAGCCAGCAGTGTTCTGTACTGAGATGAGCGGTGGACATGCGCCAATAGAAGTACATTCCCTTCTGTCCTCTGTGGGCCTAGGTCCTCGGCCTCCCTTCATTTAGCATCCTGACCCCAGACTGACACACCTCCAGATCTCCCTTAGTCTTCTCACCGGGAAGACGTTGGAGTCCCTCTTAACAGCAATTTCTCTGGGGAGCAAGAAGTAACCCGAAAAGCAGGGGCCAGTCACAAAGGGAGTCAAGATCCGGCTCCCACTCAGCATGTTCAGTATGTGAGTTATCCTCTTGTCTAAGTCCAGGCTCTTAAGAAGGTGACCTAGCAGTGTGTCCCCATCACGTCACTGGGTGGGAGAAGCTATGTGAAAGGAAGATGGGTACAGCATCTCCCTGGATCTCAGAGAGGGCCTCTCGGACGCTGTATTTTTTTCTCATCATATGGGAACTGGTTCCTTTGTGAGTGTCTATCCATTAGGCTCCCACATGTAAACCGAGTCTTCTGGAACCTGCTCTGTGGGAGGTTGGATGGGAACCGGAAGTGACGAGCACCAGCACTGGAGTGGACCTGTCTTGGTGATACACGGTTCCTCTTTGAAAGATCTCAAAATAAGCAGGAGTCAGACCACAGGTGCAGGTTCAAACGGTCAGTGCTGATTTCCATAGATTCAAGAATGTGGCCCTTTATTAAAGGCTTGGCTGATTCACGGAGCCCTGACCAGAGCAGTCTAGAATCTGAGCTTGTGCAACATCACACATCTTGTAAGGGTCACAAACCTCAAAATATTACAGCCTGCGTGTGTTTGTAGTCTATGGAATTGCTAAGGAATACATTGATTGTCTACAGGGGGTCCTAGTTCAGCAATCTAATTTCTCAAGGCCAGCTGATGCCAAGTACAGAAGCATCAATGACATAGTAACTGGGAGAGGGACACTGAGTGATCTTTAGCAGGATTTAGGCTTCATTTGTCTGCCTGTCTGCCAGCAAGCGCTTTAACTTTTATTGTTAGATCAATTTTATTCTGCTATTTTGATATTATCGTTGTTAATCTTATTATTATTTTGTATGATCTCTTGTTTTCAAAGGAAAGTAATCCAACCTAGTTGGCCGCCTAGGTACCAAACGATCATCGAAGGTCTATAGTACTGCCATGCTCTTAAAAAGAGAGTCAGATGGGAAAACAAGAACTGCTGCACCGTCTTGCTCAGTACAACCCATGCTAGGGATATCTTGTCATTTTGGCCTAACTTCAAATGAAAACTCGGATAAAGTCTTTTAAAAATTATCCCACTAAACCCTTTATAATTGTTTTTAGGCAAATCCAGTTAACCTCTCCTGTACGTGCATCTTAGCACCAAACTTCTATGGAGAAAAATAAAGAATAATATCTTATATTTGTAACAGAAAAAAAAAGAGAGTCAGATTTCCATCAGAAAACAGGAAATTCAAGTGGAATTTGCCAGTTTTGAAGTAGAAAACTGGCGAGTCTGGCCTGTTGGAAAATGGCTCAGGAGTTTAAAACAATTACAAAACTAACTAACTAAATTAATTAATTAAATATGTTGTTCCAGTTTCCAAGGTCATCTTTCTTTGCTGCCTCACGTGTGTTCTGAAACTTTTTCTTTGAAGGACGATTTGATTTGGTACCACAATCAGTGCAGAGAAGTTTCCATAATAGTTTTAATGTAACAGAGCCCAGATCGCTGCTTTGACTTGATACTTCTTTCTACAGGTCAATCCGGGCCACCAACCCCTCTGAGCACACCGTGATCCTGGCTGTGGTTTCACAAGCGTAAGTCCACCGTCTACCCTACCCCAGCATGCCCTGTAGCATTCTGACACCAGCAGCTTCTCCCACCCCCAATAGAAACTCTCACTTCTTTCGGAGGCCCTTACCCCCAGCAATACCTCTCAATACCAGCAGTACCCCACGCCAGCAACACCTCCCACCCCCAGCAGGACCCCACACCCTCAGCAGCACCCCCACTCCCAGCTGCACCCTCACTCCCAGCAGCACTCTCACCCCCAGCAGTACCCCACCTCCAGCTTCACCTGCACCCCCAGCTGCACCCTCACACCCAACAGTACCCCCACCCCCAGCTGTACCCTCACACCCAGCAGCACCTCACCTCCAGCTTCACTCCCACCCCTAGCTGCACCCTCACCCCCAGCAGCACCCCACCTCCAGCTTCACCTGTACCCCCAGCTGCACCCTCACACCCAGCAGCACCCCACCCCCAGCTGCACCCTCACCCCCAGCTTCACACTCACACCCAGCAGGACCCCACCTTCAGCTTCACCTGCACCCCCAGCAGCACCCCCACCCCAGCAGCACCCCACCTCCAGCTTCACCTGTACCCCCAGCAGCATCCCTACCCCCAGCAGCACCCCCACCCCCAGCTGGCCCACACCCCCAGCAGCACCCCACCCCCAGCAGCACCCACACCTCCAGCTGCACCCACACCCCCAGCTGCACCCACACCCCCAGCAGCATCCCACTCCCAGCTTCACCCTCACCCCAGCTGCACCCACACCCCCAGCAGCACCCCACCTCCAGCAGCACCCTCACCTCCAGCAGCACCCCATCTCTAGCTTCACCTATACCCTCAGCTTCACCCCCACCCCCAGCAGCACCCCCACACCTAGCATTACTATTCCATCTGAGACACTTACATGATGCAATCCAGGTTTTGAACCAGCTTTGTGAGGAGCATATCTTAGACTGTGCAATGCCCCTTCTAGAACTTGCTTTGAGGGCTTTGTTTTCCAAGTTTCCAAAAATATTTAGGGTGGTTTTTTTCCTTCTCTCTCTTATATAATTGCTGTTAGCACGTTTTCACACACTTCAGGGGGAAAATAGGTTTCTCATCAACATGACATGCCAAAAATGAGTAAGAAAGCTGAGAACTCTGGAGAGGACGTTGTTCTAGTTCATCTTTTAGACAGGAAAGTGCCTGAGTTGTCACTTAAGAATGCGGCATGGGAGTACAGAGGCGCCAATCCATCGCAGGAAAAGGATTGTGGGGCTTAGGGGAGGACCATTGTGTGGCTAACAGCAGCCCACAGACTTGGGCTAGTTGTGGACGACAAAGAAGATTGGCCTGACTCTCGGTACAGAGACACCCTGGGATGAGAGACTGTTCTCCTGGGATTAGTGTCTGGAATGTTCTGCACTTAAAATGCAGGGCTGGCTGAGAGGAAGAAGTAGTTTGTGTGTGTGCCACAATACTTGGAATTCTTGCCAGTGGCAAAATTTGTCATAGTCAATTAATGGCTGTTATTAGGTTCAGAGCGACTACGATCCTAATCAGGGCCCAGGACCTGATGGACTTGGCTCTGCTATGGCATTTGGCACAGATTCCACCACGAAGAAGCAGACTGGCCAGCAGCTCTGACAATAAGGTCTGGGATTTTGCAGGGCAGCCTGGCCCAGGGAGAGTTGAAAGGAGTGCACTGTAACAGGTCATGCTGGCACAAGAGGAAGCCATGGCGGCAGGGGCCTGCCCTGAGCAGAGCTCTGTGTTGAAATGTTGCCCAAGAGGCTCTTTGCGTGATGGTTTCTATGGGTTGCGGTCCAAAGAAGGTGAAGCTCTGTCCCCGTGGGTGCCGATACTCGCTGTCCTGGTGGAATACTGGTTCCAAAAAGAGTGAGTCGGGACCTGGTCAGCCTCCTTCTCCACTTACCTCCAGAGATCTGAATAGGATCCTTGCCCATGATGCTGGGAGACCACACTACGCAGCATCTCCCAAGTTCGCTTATTCCCTGGAGTTCAAAATGCTTCTCTCCTTCTCATATATTAAGAATGTTAAGCCGGGCGGTGGTGGCGCACGCCTTTAATCCCAGCACTTGGGAGGCAGAGGCAGGCGGATCTCTGTGAGTTCGAGGCCAGCCTGGTCTATAAGAGCTAGCTAGTTCCAGGACAGGAACCAAAAGCTACAGAGAAACCCTGTCTCAGGAAAAAAAAAAAAAGAATGTTTACGAGTCCTTGACTAGGGGTGGTTTTCTATGGCTTGTTACGATACTTCTGTTTTATTATTATTATTATTATTATCAAATGCTTCTTATATAGAGAATGATGCTAAACTAGTGCCTCTGTCTTCACCATGAAGTTTAGGAAGTGGAAGATTACTACACTGAGTCTTTGTACTGCCTCATTCATAGAAGGCAGAAAGTCGGGAGTCAGGGAAACGATTCCTCTGACAGGAATCACTATGGGAAGAGTCACAGACGAACTGGGTCTTCTGTTTTCTAATGACATTTCCACCCAGTTCCCCTGCCTCTTGTCTTACCTAATTTTCTTTTCTTTTTGGTTTTTTCAAGACAAGGTTTCTTTGTAGCTTTGGTCTTCCCTAATTTTCAAGGAATGTGTCCTATGCACATCTCTGGTTGCCTCGAGGTGACACTTTCTTGATGGTGACAACTGACATCCTCGTGACAAGGTCCCCACCCTACCTTTTTACTCATGGCCCAGCTCCGGGCTCAGTATTGAAAACTGTCTCAAGAAATGGGTGGCGTGATCAGTTTTTGTTTTCCCTTGCTTCTGGATTTCTGTTCAGATTTACACCTCTTTCCCATTTGGTTGTATGGTCCTATAGACTGTAAGGTTGAGTCACCTTGAGATTTGGACGCAGCCGGGTCTTGGGGAGGAAACTGAGCACCTCGTTGCGTTAGGGACATAGACTTGTGAAAAGCAGCATGCGTGACATCTCCTTTTATGGGGCTGCTCTCCTACATCTGCCCCAAACCCGAAGGGCGACCCAGAGTTAGGGCGGCTCCCTCCCATGCAAAGCACACATCCAGCTTGCTGCCATTACTTCCTCTACTGCCTGTGTTCTGCTTACATCTGGAAGACAGATGTGAGGTTTGTGTCCCTGCAGGCAGGTGCTCCCTGGGCACAGATGTTTAGAAAGCCTCTCTAGAGCGAGTGCCCATGACCTCATTGCTCTCTCTCCATGCTTCAGTGTGAGGAATCCCGGTTTATAGCTGCTGAGTGACCACATTTTCTGCTTTGCTGCAGATCTGGTGACCATGAAGAGGCCTCAGTTCTTCCTCTCCTCCATGCCGGCTTCAACCGGGTACGTACGAGGGGACCGAATGCCTCTCTTGAGGGCGGGCACTGCCTCCCTGACTCTCCCTTGAGGTCAAAGCGCACAGCCATGAGCACTAGTACAGGAAACAGGCCTCAGAACTGTGAGCTAGGGATGGAAGCAATGGTACTGCATGGGGTGGCAGCGAGCAAGCGTTAAGCAAGTGCCAGTCAACCATTTGCTTCTTGTCATCTTAATCCCACTTATCACAGCAGCCGATACACGGTGATAACAAAATACCTCTTACATCACATCAAAATCCGACAGTCTCAAGTGACCCACGTAGCTCCATCTTACTCATCAGTCTCGGCATGTATGTGTGGTCATAGAAAGATGATGTGCCAACGTTGCCACCAGGGGCCTGCCCAGAGCTTTTAAACTGAGAGCAGGTTCATGCTGTCTTGTGAACCATTGCCTAACACCAGAAAAAGAAAAGCTTCCAGTTTGAAGCCTAACTGTATAAAATACATTGATATCAACTTAAAGGTTAAGACTGATTGTCCTATGCAAGAAAATACAGACATATTACTAGGATTACAAGGTAAGATAGAAACTGGATTGGAGGCAAAGCCATGTGGGGGCAAATAGCAAGAAAACAATGGAATTAATTTAAAATAAAGAAGAGAAAGTGGAATGAGAACAGAAAGGTGAATATTAGACAGAGTCATATAGAAAATTTATAGTCTTTCCCTCACATGTTTAGACAAACATATATATTTCTACTGTTTTAAAAAAAACAACAAATTGCTTCATTTTAGGTCAAAATAAAGTAGCGATCCATAGTTGATTTCTGTAAATTTTACTGATAGTCTAAACTCAGACAGATAGTCCTGTAAGTTCTTAGTGTTTTAAGTGATATGGTGTTTTGCTATTCTGGATTTAAAATGAAAAGCCTCGGTCGTAGATCACGGAGAAGCAGTAACTTCCTTAGGGTAGGGTAGCAGTCTCCCCTGCTTTGGCACGCTTCAGCCTAGGAGCAGAGCCCTGTGAAAGATAGGAGGCAGCAGAGGTTCGTAATGTGTAATAGAAAGATTCCACACTCTCCTAACACGTCTTCCTGTGTGTCTGCTGTCTCTCCTTGTGACGGTTGGTGTTTGTCTCTGAAACCTTGCCTTGTATTCCCTGCTTGGATATGGATAAGAGAATACCTCCGAGTTTGGGAATGCAGAATTGCCAGAGGACAGTCAGCAAAGATGCCATGCGATTGCCATTTTTGTTAGCTCATTCATTTTCTAGAGATAACTGAAATTATTTGCTTGTTTTATTGATCTTCTGTGTCACGTGGACCACACCTCTCCACCCCTTACCCTCTGGGGGACAGAGATTGCACATCTGTTGACAGGAAAGCTTAGACTGGAATGATTGTCACTCTCTAGGTACAAATATTAAGAAAAGAGGGTCCACTGCTTTCTTCTTACCTGTCTTGTGCTGCCCTGCAATGCTGTGCCCAGGACAAAACGTGTCATACACGTTGAATGGACCCATGGCGAAAAGGAGTTCACAAGCTAGTGCCTAGCAGGGATTACCTGGTGTTTTGAGAGCTTGGTCTGATTTCGTCAAGGCTGTGCACCAATGGATCAGGGTGCCCCCAACCCCTCAGGTTTTCTCCCAGTGAAACACATAGCGCCCTGACTGATTTCTCTGTGTGTTGTGGCCTCAGAGCGACAGAAGCAGATCTCCAGGCAGCTGCTCTCCTTGTTTGGGGAAGATCTTGTCTTTGGCAGCTCTCTATGCAAGTCCCTTCCAGATATACCAGCTAGCCTTGCCTTCTGTGCGGTTGTTTCTCTTTCTTGATTTGTTTTGATTTAAATCGTTTGCTGAAACTTGGCTTTGTGTGACTAGCTACTGGGCCAGCACATTGGTCTATGAGCCCGGAGCGGGGATCCAGGAAGAAACCCCCAACAACTCCCCCTGAAGCCTTTGGATGTGGCCAGCTGTGGTGATGCTCAGCCTACATTGTGCTTTGTGGAAGCCAGCATCTTGCCCGACGCAACTGCTCTTACATTCACCTCCATGCGCCTTTTTTTTTAAAGCCTGAAATGATGCTTATTCATCTCAACAAGTATTTATGGGGCTCCACGTGCGAGGCAATGTGGAAGGCATGCTGGGCTAGCAGCTGTGAGCCACACTTCTCCCCAGAGTAACTTCCTTTGGAGAGGGAAGTCGGGGAGCTGTGGTGTATTTATCAGGCCCAGTTCCAGAGGATTTGCTTAATTTTTCTCAACATATGAAGGATTTGATATTTTCTCCGTTTTCTTTTTTTTTTCAGAGGAGGAAACAGACTCCAAAATCTGAATAGCTTATAGATTCATAACGCAGGCAAGGCTGCAGCTGTGTGTCCCCTCCTCGCTCTGTCTTGGGTCCGCCCACTAATGTAGTTTCCCAAGCCATGTCCTGGAGTACCCTCCCAGGAGCTCCTGTGTTCCCTGAAAGGCGGCCTCCCGGGTGAATCTGTAGACCGTGTACTCCTCCTTTTAGTGAGACCCCTCAGCATGCATTGGCAATTGAGCATGTTAACTCCCAAGATGTTCTGAGGGCTCCTGGAGTCAAGATCCATGCATCTCATCATCATCTAGACTCACTTCCCTTGGAAATTTCAGTATATCTCCAGTGACCCCTGAGAAGGGTCATCAGCTAGCACCGGTTTCCCTCATCTGAAAACTCAGGCAGAAATGAATCTTAATCAACTTGACTTTGTGACTAAAATAACAAATGTTTCCTCTGTGTGTGTGTGTGTGTGTGTGTGTGTGTGTGTTTGTGGCTTTATCGTGGTCCCCCTCCACTCCACTTGGGAAGTTAGAAGACTATGGAAAGTTAGAGGGCTTTGAAGGTATTCCTCAGGGAGAGATTACTCCTTCCAGGTGTGTGTGTGTGGGGGGTATGTGCACACATGCATGCATGTGTAAACACACACTTACATGCTAAGACAGAAGGGAAGAGAGGAGTTGGGTTTTCTCTCTGGCTGACTTGATGATAGTAATCTATAAGTAGACCTTTGGGCTGGGTCTGGCGCTCTCCCCTCCATCTGTCTATCTGCCTGAGAAGCACGGCAGTCACTGGGTACTTTGGAATCCTTTTTTGCTTGTGAGTGTGCTAGATATATGCTTGGAAAGTTCTGCAAAGTTTATATTTTTCTGTATGAGGTAAAATGTAAGACATTTTCTTCAGTCTTGAGTAAATCTGTCTCCTTACTGTTTTTATTGGCTATTTTTTCTGCTTTCCTCATTTCTCATAAAAGTGCTGACGTGTTTCTATGAGAGAAATGCATGATTTTTTGTATATCCTACACCAAGTGATGTGTTCGATTTAAAAGATGTAAAGAAGAGACTGCAGAGGTAGCTCAGCAGTTAAGAGCACTGGCTGCCCTTCCAGAAGACCCAGGTTTAATTCTCAGCACCTACCTGGTAGCTCACAGTTGTTGGTAACTTCAGTTCCAGGATATCCAAGCCTGTCCTGGCCTCTATGGGCACTTCATACATGTGGTGCACAGACATAAATGAAGGCAAAATACATGTACAAAGAATCTTTAGAGAACTTAATGTAGGGATAAGTTTGGGCTTGCTGAGAAGGTTCGGCTGTCTCTGCCTGGTATGAAGTGCGTACGTCATAGCTCTTTGATGAACAGTGTTCAAATTCTATTTTGTTTGACTTGGACTTTGCTTATGCCTTTACTCAACCCACTAAGGGTTTGTAAATGTGTAAAGGCTTTTTTTTTTCTAGTTGAGATGAAACTAAAACAGACCATTTTCAAGTGAACAATGTGGTGGCCATTGTGTGGTGACAATGAGCAGTCATGATGTGCAATTCCCACCTTCGGTCTTGTTCTAAAGCATGTCCCTTAGCCCCAAGTCCCCACTAAGCTGTTCCGGTTCTGCTTCGCAAACTCTGGCGAGCATTAGTCTGCCGTCTCTCTGTAAGGAGTCATCTGTCCTGATGGTTTGCATAAATGGAATCATGGAGCATGTGGCTTTTGGTGTCTCTCTTCTCTCAATACTCTGGAGCGTTTTGCACGCTATAGCGTACATCAGTATTTCATTCCTAGCTTATGCCTAAATACAATCTCACTGTGTGTGTGTACCACAGTTTGTGTATCCATTTCCATCTTCCTAGACCGTTATTCTACCCCATACCATGAAAGTGAAGCTGGTGGACCTGATTCCACAAGGGTTTACTTGAGGTAGCCATTTTCAATGCTTTCGATTATAAACCTAGAGTTTAATTTTTGAATAACATGTACACTGTTTTCCACAGTGACTAATCCATTTCATAGCCCCATCAGCAATGCGCGGGGCTTTGATTCTGCCCATTTTTACTAATACTTATTTTTCTTTTTTGAAATTAAACCTATTCTAGTGAGTATGAATGGTATCATAGTGTGCTTTTGACTTGTATTCCTTTAGTCTGGTGAGCCTGGACGTCATTCATGTGTTTGCTGAACAAATTTTCTATGTTTTCCTGAAGAAATGTCGACTCACATTCTTTGCCTAGTTTTTCATTTGATTGTCCTTCTTCTGTTGTCGAGCTCGCCAATATTTCGAATGAGCTCTGCATTAGGCACCCAAAAGATTTGGAAAGAGGCAGAGAATACTCCCATAAAAATGAATCGATGGCACATTGCAGCCTGGGCATGCTGCATATCGAGTTTCGGGCGACTGTTACAGGGTAAAGGCGAATGGTTCAGTAATTAACACAGCTGGGGGGGTGCATGCTGTGCTCTTGTGTGTTTACTTTGCTGTGACCCCTCATAATGAAGCTCCCCCCATCTTTGTTATAAGGTGAGCCAAATGCATCACCGGCTCTGTTGTTTCCCTGACACTCGAACAAACCCTTCACACTCCTTGACAACTTCTCTCTGTCATCCCTTCCTACCTACAAGATGTCTTGCATAATGAGCTACCTGGGGGCAGGAACAACTGTTAAGTTTCCCTGTTTGACTCTCTAAGAAAGAATTGGAGATGTCTTATGCATTATCTTTGCTTTCTTTTCAGAGATTTATGGAGAATAGCAGCATAATTGCTTGCTATAATGAACTGATTCAAATAGAACATGGGGAAGTTCGTTCACAGTTCAAATTACGGTATGTAGCAAAATAAGACAATACATGATGTTAACAGTTCTTTAGAAAACTCTGAACTGCCAACAGGCTGCTGTTCACAGATCTATAACTGATGTCTGGGATTTGAAGCTATTAGACTGCCAGCCAATGGCAGTATGTTAACTGGAGTCCTTTGATATATTGAAATAAACTGAAGGTGTATCCTTTTTTTACAGTATCTTCCACTATTTGTGGCCATATTAAAATCATAACCTGGGAAGCCCTACTCAATTTTTGTATAATTAGATTGAGACTAAGAACATCCTTTAAGAACCAGTTTCTGACTTTGAACTTCATAAATTTGTAGTTGGGATGTTAGAGTTGGGGAAGCCAATAGGTACATTTTTTACACTATTCATCAAAATAGATAAGTGGTGATTTCATGAAGTCTGCCTGTGGCCTCAGTATACACGGCATATCATCAAGGACCCGGTTTTAGGTGTCTTGGTAGGGATGTAGTGCTTTAACAGGTGGCTTCTCCTTGGCTCTGTTCTGTGTGGGGTTCTTGTGTCATCTTCCACTCATAGGCTCTCTTGGAAAATCAGGGTCCTAGCACCTGCCTAGTTCAAGCTCGGCTCTGGCTTGCCGTTAACCTTCCCTCTTCAGGCCAGAGAACATGAATATACCTTTGGCCCTGTGGAAAGACCAGTTTCTAGGAGCTTCCTGCCTCCTTCAGGGATGCCTCTACATGGCTTCTCTCTGGCCAACTAAGAGGTACCTCTCTGTACTTTGTGCCCAGTGCAAAGGCCAAGAAAAGATCTCCCTACCATAATTATACTTTTAATCTTCATTGCTCATTTTGTATCCAAATCTGAAAGAGTAGCTTTAAAACTAATTTTCTCCAGTCCCTGGGAAGCAGAAAGATTGCATAGGGCCACAGAAGCAGGTCTCCCGGGTCTGTGTATTAAAGTGATGTAAGAAATACAATTAGAGTAAGCAGTCACTCTCTTAGATGGGAGTGTGGTGTTTTCTGGTGTGTGTGTGTGTGTGTGTGTGTGTGTGTGTGTTAAGAGTGTTGATGTTGCCACGAAACTGAGTTTGATCTCTGGATACCACCCCCACCCCTGCATGGTGGCAGAAGCAGATGATGCCAACAAGTTGCTCTTTGAATGTCATGTATGCGCATAACACACACACAAACAAACATACAAATATTAAGTAATAATAAATAAATACATATTTTTTAAAAAAGTTAAAGTATGTTAAAACAATGGGGATTCTGATGTTTGAGATGTTTTGATAGCTCAAGGCCTTAAGGAATAGCACTTTGAATATTTAAGTTAAATCCCTTGGTTTCTTTTTATCCATATGTTTACTTCAGGTAACTTCATACAGTAATTTATTCTTTTTAAAAATGTACATTAAGTGTATGTAGTTGCTGTGAGTATCTATTGATTTTAATTGATAGTAAAATAACTTAGACCTTTGAATTTTGATGTTTTCACGATAAATAAAAAGAGAAAAGAGAGATTTCACTGTGGTTCGCTCCTTTAACTTAGTTCTTACAATAAAATCAGAGGCCCCGTCATTTTATCGCTGTGACTCCCAGCCCCTCATGCTATTTTGAATCATTGCTTCCGTATTCACAGATCATGTGATGGTGCCCCAATCCAGATTCCTCAGAGAACTGGGCACCGGGGATTCCCCCAGGGAGGCTTAGGGCACCTTGACCGTGGTGAGCAGGACACAAGCTGGCCTGCCAGCCCCTTGTGTAGGTCAGTGTGCTGCGGAGACACGAGTAGACCAGGACATGTGTGGGAGCCCTCGGGCTCTCCTCACATCCTAGCTGCGTGTTGCTCAGCTCCACAGAGTGAGTACTGCCACTGCTCCTCCACTCTCCGACGGGAACTGCTTGGAGTTGGATGCATTGCTAGTGTCATAAGGGAGCGTCAAGGTTCTTCATGTAAAACAGCATGAAACTAGTAGTTGCACTGAACCTAGGAAGCAGTGGCCCCAGCGAGCAGGGCTTGCCTCCCTCGAGAATGCTGTCTCCTTCTCCACCTGCAATACTATTGGCCTTCTGCCCTTCCCTCTGCCTTGCCGAGTTCACTCCCTTTGAGGGCTGGGACTGCTTACACTTTACATGACTCTCCCTGGCCTACAAGATTTGAACCCAGCAGACAGAGGACAATGATCCAGACAGTGACCTTACTCCAGCTCTTTGGGGGCACTCAAGGACATAGGGAGCATCTACCTGTACCCCAAGGCAGACAAGCAACTATGTCATTTGTTAAAGACTGGGAAATGAGCTCTTTATTATACAATGCCAGAATAATTATAGTCTAATTATGTAATGCTTTCCCCCTACAATCCCGCCCCCAGCTGCAGCTAAATGTGTAGCAGGACTGTCATTCTGCAAGGACACAGCCTGCACTGCAGGAGGCTACCGTGTTAAAGATGGACACCGCAGCCCAAGAGTCTGAGAATGGGGACTGCCGTCTGGACCTTACAAAGCCAATCATTCATTCAAGTTCGATCCCATCGAGCAAATGATGGGGCCGAACTGGAAACTTCCTCTGTGTAGAATGTATTTTAGGGACCGCGGGCCTAACCCCTTCTGTGCACATCTGTTGAATTGCTCTCCTGAACGGAGTTCATGAATAGCAGTGTCCAGGGTGATCTGAGCTGAGTGGTGAGCATGTAGCTCTTCTAATGTTCTTGGCTTCTTTGTCATGAAAGGACCTTGTCACGCAAATAAAGACAGTGACTTATCAACCTAACAGGAGTTTATGCTCTTACAGCTTCAGCATTCCTTCCCATTATTAATGTAGGAGACCATATTTATTTTACTTCAGACCTTAAGACAGTGCAGTCTACAATTGTAGAAAGATTCAGGGCCTGATGGGTGGATGTCTTGTGGCGCACCACCTCTCTCAGGAACACATCTGTAGAGCCTTTATCTTCACATGGGCTCTCTGCAGCAGCCAGGGCAGAGCAGCAGTGGGCATGGAGCTGTGGACGCTTAACATAGCCATCCCTTCTCATCCTTGCCACTGCCCGTGATGGCCACCAAGCAGATCCCATGATTCCCCTGGCCTATTCTTCTGTCTGCCTGACTAATTTTCAGCCTCTGATTGGATGTTAACTCATGTTCAGAATCTTCTTAAAAACCATTGTCTTGCTCAGTCCTATCCTTGTTTAAGGTGGTGTGTGTGTGTGTGTGTGTGTGTTCTGTTTGGGTAGAATCCAGATGAAGTACGTTTCTAAAATACACAGCACATGTCCACTCCAGCCATAATTGACAAGAAAACACCAAGAGCCAGAAATTCTCTCCATGTGGTCTCAGCTGCCTGGCACCCTGGTCACCGTGCTCCAGTACAATCAAGCACTCTGTACGTGCACTTTGCACACACCATGCCGTTGTGCTGTTTGTGGACTTCCTACCTGTACCCCAGGACAGCTAGCTGCCTTTTCCATCTGAACCTTTGAAACCATTAAGAAGGCACAGAAGAAACATTTACATTACCCATCATCTTTCCTGTTGTTTTATGACCTCTGACCTTAAGGATAAAGCATAAGGACATCTGAGATGCAGTTCATGATTCCCAAGAACAGACACTAATAAGGCTGTTGCTTTTCTCACTGAAAAGTATGAATGATTAATGCCAGCGATTAGGCTCCCTGGTTCTGGGAACATGACTCAAATTGATTTCCCCATTTTGGTGCGGGTTTATTTAAATAGAGCCATCAACCCAAGGAGGTTGAAAAGTCCAAATAGCATAGCTGGTCATGGTAGGGCTAGGAAGGAGAATACTGTGTCATTCCTCGTCCTGACGGTGTCCCTTCGTGTCAATGGCAGTATAGGGATTTGCTGTCCCTCTGGACACTCTGGGACATACTGTTCAGAAGCTCTAGGATGTTGTCTTTTAAGAGCTGCCTTGAGAACAGAAAAGTGATCATGCCTGCAGCACCTGTCTGCACATGTAGTTGAGATGCACAGACCCCTTGCAGAAACCCTGTGCTAGAGAGGAATGTGACAAAACGTGTTCATTAGAACTTAATTACCCGGCTCTCAGAGATGACAAATTAGCCTCCGTGGAGTCTGTGTCTCCACGCATCACTTCTGAGAGGTACTTAGTGTCTGGAAGGGCTTTCCCATGGAGCTGAGCTCACTCTAGACCAGGTGTGCAGAAGGCACTTTTGATAAGCCTTAGCTCTTGTTTGCCTCTCAAAAGTGAGTGCAGTGGAGATAGTGATAGCAATCTTAGCTTTCCTTTTGATGTTCTGCTGATTTTATAAAACAAACACAGTGGTGGTGATTAGACCGTCCACAGTATAAATGTTGTTGGGTGGGCAATTGGAATGAAGAAATGCCCTACAAGACTCAGGAATGGCAATGGCATCAAACTGGTCCCATTCTCTGCCCTGCTGAACAGAGCGTGAATGTTTGTCTTACCTATCCGTATGCAGATAGCTTCATCTCTGCATTCATAGAAATGAGTGTCATCTTTCAGTGTGCTGAGGTCCTTCTTGCCTGCAGGCTGGTTATCTTGCTGCTACTGAGTCCCATTCACATAGACTCACGGATAAAGATCGGTTGCAATTAGTTTTTCTGTTCTCTGGATGTTTTTGCCAGCCTCAGAGAACAAAGCACCTTGACTCCATGACCTTACAAGTGGTAATCCTACCACACGCTGTATTCTTCCACATGTGGGCCCGAGCACTTTGAGAAATGCCTGCATACGTCATCCATCACTCAGGTCATTACAAAACCCCATGAAATACATATTTTTACAGTCATTCTCTAGATGGAGAAAACGAGGAAAAGCAAAGACCGTTAGCTGCCCAGGATCCTATAGCTGGGAAAAAAGTCCAATTTTCCTCAGTGTTCTGTCATTTCCTAACAAATAGGTCAAAGTGGCAGCCAATTACACTCCCTCACGGTAGGAAAATAACAGTGAAGAATTTGCCCTACAAGAAGAAATATCCATCCCATAAATCAACCTTTTTCTTTTTTTTTTTAATTTTTTTTTCCTCTTTGCACTGTGTGAGAAAGCCTTTCTGGATTCTTTATACAGTCCATCTAAATCGCAGGGTTCTAGCCGTGTAGTTGCTGTGTTGGCTAGTGTAGAACTTAATGTATTTGGAGTTGTTTTCTATTTAGAAGCTAGTTAAAATAAAAATCACAATTGGAGTCTGATTTAGAATATTTCAGACACCCGGGGGAGGTCAGCAAAGAAGGAGCCACGTAGGAAGCTAGAAAGATACACAGGTGCAAAGAACTAGACAAGGGGGGATCGGATCAACCTGCCGCTCCCGTCTTTCTTCATGCCAGTGGGTGTGGCTGTAGGCGAAGTGGCATCGCCAACCTAAGAAAAGGAAAGCAAATGTCTCTCTCTGTTGCGAAAGGCCAACGTATCTCATGGTCAGTCTGGGCCAGGCTGGCTTCTTCTCATGGACAGGAACTTGACCTTCTCCATGACCATGACTGTGCCCAAATTACAGCAGTGCACATTGTGTTGAAATGTCAAGATGTGAGGAAATACCAGCTCGCAGGATATGAACAGTAACAGAGTGCACAGTGCCAGTAACTCTGGGGTCTGTCGACGTTGCCAAATTAACAAAGTTCAAACGATGTTTGTATAGCACTAACCCTAATCTTCTCCATCTTTCAGGGCCTGTAATTCAGTGTTCACAGCGTTAGACCACTGTCATGAAGCCATAGAAATAACAAGTGATGATCATGTGATTCAGGTATGGGAAGAAGTGCTTCATCTTATTAACACTAAAATAGAGCCTTCCAGGTTCTACTCTCTCTTTATTTCAGTTACTTTTCCATAATTTTCACATATTTGCAAGAAAGGAAAATCAATATATAAGATGACTACTGATAGACGTAAGAACTGGCTATTCAAGAGAGAACAACAGTCATGTTTTATTATTTTCAAAGTGCATGTATGTGTGTATGCATGAGTGAGTGTGTGTGTGTGTGTGTGCATGCGTGCATATGCACAGATATGCATGCACGAGTGTATGTGTGGGTGCCTGGAGACAGGGTGTCTGGTACTCCGGAGCTGGAGTCATGGTCAATGGTGAGCTGCCCTGTATAGGTGCTGGGAACTGAACCCAGGTCTTCTAGAAGAGCAGCCAGTGCCTGTAAACATTATCTCTCTAGCCCCATAGAAGAAACTTATTAGCTCATATCAGAACTTTTTTATTTCTTAGGTAGAGGTAGGAGAAAATTTTAGGCCATCTGTAAAGACAGTAAAGGCCCAGGGTTGTTTGGCAAATGCTTGTAAGTGGCTATGGGACCAGAATACTTCAGGTACTTGGTCACCTGCCATGGTATTCTTTTATGAAGCACTGTAATACTGCTGCCATCTTTCTAAGGAAATGCATCCACATAGTATCTTCTACCTGCTTCAAGGGTACTCTGAAAGTCCCCGGTCCCCTGATTAGTCCTGGCCTGACTGAGGCTGGTGCACAGTGTCACGGAGGAGCAATTGCTTTTACCAGGGACCAGCACATCATGGCTCCTCTGGCACCAGCCTCATTTTGAACCCTCGGATTTCCCCCAGTGTGCACACAGGCAATGCCTTGCTCCTGTCCCAGGTCAGAGGCATTGTAGCCCACCACACCTTAGCCCTGTGACAGAAGTTCCATTGGGTAGTCTCTGCTCAGATCTGTACCTTTGAGAGGTAGATGGGGAAACTGAGGCCTAGCAAAGTAGAGGAACTTATACAAGGAAAGAGAGAGCAGTGAGCACTGAAATCAAGTTACTAAGCCGTATTTCTGACTCCTAAGCCTTCCTGCCTGGCTTCATTTGGGGCTATGTTTCAGAATATTCTTGGCTGTCCCTTGAAATAAAACCATTTTCCGTACTTTTCTGGCTGTGTTTACACTTCCTGCCCACCCTTCCATATCTTAAACTACATAGAAAGTTGGGTACAAGCAGACATGATCCTTCAGTTCTCCTCATGAGGACACTGGCTTTGCATCTACCTACATCACAGTGGGAAGCTGTGGTGTGAGTCAGAACTGAGGCAAAGTAGCCCTGCCCTCCCATGCCTTCTCCACCCTGACCAGGAACTGAGTCCTTTGCCCCATAGCCACAGTTTGTGGTTAGCAAACCTGCATCCCTGGGAGAAGTGATGGGGTGATGTCACATGACATAAATCATGCCCTCGCTCCAGTCTCTTCCACGGACAGAAAGAAATGAGTGTGAGGATAGCTGGTACCCACACAGGAGAAGTTGCTCTGCTGAAAGGGAATCTTGGATTCTGACATATGTTGTGCAGTGAAAGGAAGGAGAAGCAGAGCAGAGATGGTACATGGAGGTGACACTCAGGGACCCTCACCTGGATTTCACATGACACATCAAGGACAGGCTAGTTCACATCAGTGCTCCATCTCAGGGCACTTGAGCAGATAGCCAGTATCCGTGGGCGTAGGTGATACATTTAAAATCTGGAAACAGCATCTTCTATATCAAACTATCTATCCCTGCCACCTCTGTGCCTCATTCCACATGAACTGTCTATCTGCATTTGCTCTGAAAACCTTTGCATGGGTTTCCCCTGTGCTGGCACAGTTGTTGGCATTTTATCCTCATTGATCTCTCGAAAACAACCCTGGGAGCCAGGTAGTGTTATTGCAGAAGAAAAACAGAAACAGAAGAGTGGACGAATGGAGTCATCTTCTAATGGTTCCCAAGGATTTGAATTTAGGTGTGTTGGCTCCAGTCCTGTCTGTGATGCCTCTGGATTCTGAGGTTCGAGGATCTCCAACATAAAAAAGAGCTGTAATCATTACTCAGATGGACAGAATGAGAAAGCGGAGCCCGCACATATGACAATGTAGGAGACAATCAACAGATCAGGAAGAGAAAAGACTCTCTAGTATACCCATTTACTCAGTGAGTGTTGGCAGAATAGGAGTCACTAACCCAGCTCGAGCCTTCGCATTTGAGGATTTCAGTGTCCTATGAGAGAGAGACAAATCTCAAGTTCTATGTTATACATTAGAATTTACCACACAGAAGTCATTGGAGCCCTTAGGAATGATACCAGCTCAGAAAGAGCAAGGGTCAGAGGAGGTTTCCTGGAGTAAAAGGCACATTGGAGTTGGTGGGGGAGAAATGAGAAAGGGCTTTCTTAGCAGACAGAGTGTAGAGGAAAACCTAGCGAGGGGACGTGCTACCAGCTCAGCCATGATAGGCGGGATTCCTGCCATGCCGAGGGATGGCAATGTCTGTCATGGAAGTGAGCTGGGCGGGACCTGGAGGTCAAGAAGATAGTATCAGGACCCCTCCTCTTCAGTCACTTCCGTAGTGCCTGATAACCAGAGACTCCTCCACATCTCTTCAGTGTTCACAGAAGCTTGCTCCCAAGGGAATACCCGCCCCCTGCAGTATCCCTGCATTACCCACTTCCTGATGGATTTCCCTAGCTAAGGGGAGGGTGGGAATGGCCAGTGAGAAAGCTTCCTAGGCAGCAGATGGATGGGAATTTTTCCCGAAGAAACTGTTGACCCAGGTGCAGCGTGCTCACATCTGCCATCGCTTTTTCTCTTGGCTACGGCTACTCATGTGACGACTGTGGTCTTTAAAAAGAAATTGATGGAGGACTGGGGTCAGACAAAGCAGTTGTTTCAACTTCCAGAAGTCCCTGCAGAAGTTCGCCGATGACCCTTCAGATCTGCTGACATCTGAGTGCACCGTGGGCATCCTCTCCTTGCCCACCCTAACCCCAGCACTGAAAAAGCATGCCCTGGCCCTGTATGCTAACTGCATCTGTTATTTACATGAGGTCAAAGTGCTCCCAGCCATAGCATTGATTGATTGATTGATTGATTGATTGGAAAAGTGCGGAGACACATAGCACCAATCAGCTGCACTGCAGTGTCACTAACAGAAGCTGCACGTGATGATGAGTGCGTGTTGGCTTATTCGTTATTTAGCGGTGCTGGGGGAACTTACGTGTGCCAGGCAAACATGGTGCCACCAAGCTGCAAACCCAGCCCTCTTCCTATTTCTGTTTTCCTGTGAGGGTTTCCTTATTTCATAGGGTAGAAGACAGCAAGTAAAGTTCACCAGAGGTTAGGGCTATCAGCTGGGGGCTTCCTGCTCCCTTCCTGCTGAGGTGTCCTTGCATTTCTCATAGAGAACCACGATGTCGAGTGAATGAACAAAATGCCATGTGTGTGAGGGTACTGTTCCTACAGGATGAAGAAGGAGGGGCCTGCAGCACCTACATTGTAGAGTATTGTCCTGGGGACCCTTGGCTCTGTATCCCTGTGTCCCCACAACCTCCCTGCGGGGCATACTGATCTATCACCCCTCCTGTTCACAGTATGTCAACCCTGCCTTTGAGAGGATGATGGGCTACCACAAAGGGGAGCTCCTGGGCAAAGAACTCGCTGACCTACCTAAGAGTGACAAGAACCGGGCAGACCTCCTGGACACCATCAATACGTGCATCAAGAAGGGAAAGGTGGGTGCAACCAAGAACCCACCCACACTCCTCCCTTAGCACCCCTCCCCGCCCCTGGATGTGTAAGTCTTTTATCTTTAAGACTGCCTTCTTTAGGAGCATCAAATTTCAGTGAGCTTCTGTTTGCAGTTTGCAAAGGAGTTGATGGGTTCATTTTTGATGCCAACATGATGACATAGGAGCTGATTGTTTTGTGGACAGGCCACTTGCCCCCTTGCATGAATACGCCCCACTATCCTAGCGTTGCATCCCTGAGCCGGGTAGCTCCTTCCTCCTTTTCAGTTTGTTGGGGTTTGGTAGGAAGGGCTAGAGAGACCTACTATCCACCTTGACTGGTAGGCTCTGCTGCTTTAGTCGAATATCTTCCATCTTCCTTCTGTTCTCTTTACTCATGGCTGTGCCGTATCCACAGGTAACTCTTCCTCCCCAGCCCTCCCATCCCCAACCTCTTTTTTGCTTCTTCAGGGGGAGATGAAGGTGCAGCAGAGATAAAAGAGATGTTTCCTGGACTGTCATCTCCTCCCTCTGAGCCGGAGTGACCTCTTGCTTCTTCTGAGGTGTCCTAAAGCTTCTCCCGTGGCTCTGCTTTCTTCTTCTTTTCTCCATTGGCATTAGCTAAGCATCATCTTCACTGGAGACGGGAGCACTAGCAGGGGTAGAATAAACTTAGATTATAGGAATGTCCAAATTACTTCTAAAATCAGATCGATTAGACTTGAAAATGAAACCAGATACTATAAAGTACTCCTTTTTTTTTTTGCCAAAATAACCCAGCCACATGAGGCAATCTCAAATGACACACTCACTAATCACTTCATAAACAAGAGAGATCAAGATATAGCTGCAAGGTACCTCATTTTTGGAGTTATCTACTCCCTTCCAGAAACAGTGGAGAAAACTCCCCACCATGAGGCTTCCTGTCCTTTATTTCAGTCCAGTTCCCAGGGTCCCGTGGCAGCGGGAATCTCTCCCTCCCCTCAGCACCATCTGTGGAAACTGCAAGGGATCGTTGTGACCCTTGGGTGGGAGGTGCTTAGACTCTCAGAAAGCCGAGGCACTTTGGGAAGGATAAAAGAACTACACAGTTATAAATAGATCCTCTGTTTCCCCATGTAGACAAGCTAGTTGGACTCTCTGAGCCTCAGTTTACCCATCTGTAAGTTAAGAATGATACGATCAGGCCCATGAGCTGTTGTGACGATTTTGAGGTTCTACTGAACTCTGCTGTGTTGGCACCCTGAGGGAGCGCGTGCTGGGAACTCCAGCTGCCCTGGAGCTCATGACAGACACCCTGGTAGTGGACACACTGGCCTGGTGCTCCTACATTTATCCCCTGGGATCGTGATGGCGTTGTAGTGGGGACAACCACCCAGCAGTGCCATGACATGGAATGGGAGTTTGTGGGAAGTTCTGATCAGTCTGCAAAGACGCAGTGTGGGAGCAGCTGTGGTCTCGACTGAAGGATCTCAAGAGCTCTCTTTGTCCATGTAGGAGTGGCAGGGGGTTTACTATGCCAGACGGAAATCCGGGGACAGCATCCAACAGCACGTGAAGATCACCCCAGTGATTGGCCAAGGAGGGTGAGAGCAAACTCTTCCACTCTTTCTGCTGCGGAGAGGGACTCAGGCCCTTGCGGGCATTGTCTGGCACACTGAAGTCCCACTGTAAGCCACAGGACAACACACTCAGGAGCACTTTCCCGGTCTTAGGTGGCCAGCAGCAATCTCCAGACATGGCTTCCCTCTTCCCCCACCCCTGTCTCCTCTTCATGGTCTTTCTTGCAGCACCAGCTCTACTCCCCAGCTATGGCTTGGTCACGATTGCCCCCCTTGTTCCAACACCTCTCAGGGTCTCTGCCTGTCCTTCCCCTTGGCAAGTGAACTCCAACTAGCACTACAGGCTTCTGCCCTCAGCCCACAGGATGATAACCTTCTCTCTTTTAGGCCCCAGTTTGTTCCATATTGACTTTGAGCTTATGCAAGGGCTCAGAGTGTCCTAAAGGCACTAACTTACAGCAGGTTGTGTCTGAACAGGAGCCAATGAAACCTGACCAGAGAACCATGGGGGCAAGGCATAAGAAATGAAACATATGATTCCCTTTCCTTCTCTCAGGTATATTTCGGGGAAGGGCTCAGAGTGCCAGATGGGCCTCCTAACTAAACTCACTGGTGAGCCTTGCAGAAAGCATGAAGGTCACTACCACCTAATGGTTTGACCTTGTGAGGAACATGTGACATATTGGTGAAGAAAATAAGATAGCGGTTGTAAGAAACCAGATAACACCTCTCACACATGGTTTCCAGGACCACCCGAGTTCATTTCAGATCATCACGGGATAGAAAATCAGCCCATTCCGTAAGATCACCTGTCTATTTGAAGGTTGTTTCCCTCCAATTTTCCTTGCTGGATTAGTTTGAAACCTGTCCTTCAGTCACCTGAGAGGTTTGTCCAGTGTTCTTTTCCATTTCCTCCCTGGCTGGCTTCTGGAGTTTGTGGGTTGTGACAGGTTCCTAAACGAGGCTTGTCCACCACCAAAAGAGGCTGCTTACCCTCCACATAGGTGCTGGCTCAGCTTAGCAATCCCAACAGTGGCCGATCCAGAGCCACAGGAGATGGTGCCTGAGACTGTCCCATTGTCCTTATGGCCACTCTTAGACTGTCTTCTTGGAAACAGGAAGCCGAGTCTTTTTCTGTGTGTTTTGCTAGAATCAGTGGGCAATCAAAGTGGAGGAGACATGCTATTGCCTGGTAATTTATATCAGAATAATTTTTTTCCTTATTTGACAGATGAGGGAAAGAAGGGTTTTATTTTTTAATCCAGGCATGATTTTGTATTATTTCCTCTAATTGTAGGCAGTGAGCTCTTAGAGGCAATTCTGATTTAAAAATGGGGATGCTTGACCCCTTCTTGCTTGGGTGAAGTTCATATTATGGGATCCATCAGTCTTTCCCTATGTTCTCGTCAGAGAACCCTCCAGAGGAGGGTAACCCAGGAAGAAGGATGAGCTAGAGATAGGGAGGAAGGGGTGCCCACAGGCTTCTGGGTGTACAGTCTCACACAGTCTGTTCCACAGCCTTACTCCCAAGTGAGGATCTACCATGACCTGACTCGCACTAGGTGGGTGCACCTGGCTTCTATTGTCCTAGTGCCCTTGTGATAATGAACAAGACCATGGCTAAGTCCCTGGATTCAGTTTGTGACTTTTTAATCAAGGGATTCCCCCCCCCCCCCAAGGCTAAAATAAACAAACAAACAAAAATGCCATCCTTATGGTGAACCACAGTGTGCAGCGTAGGACGTCTAAAAGAAAAACCTCAGTGTCATCGTTACAGTGAGCCATAGAGTACCACACAGGATGTTTAAAAGAATAACAGCAACCGTGAAATTTGGTCACCGTCCAAATGAGTCTTTTGCTTTCTGTGTAAGCAACGAAATATTTGTGTCAGTAGGATTAAAGCCAGTTTTGCTGTGGTAGCATGTCAGTCTCTCCTGAAGAGATCCAGGAGGCAGCTGAAGGCAAGCAGGCCAGTGAGGGAGGAGGGGCCGCACCAGCTGGGGGCTGCAGGGAAGCCAGGCTCCTGCACGCAAATGTAGTTCTGTGACCAGATCTGCGCTGGGAAGGAAGGGTCTGGCGGTCAGCTTTGAGGAGCCTTGCCGTACCCCTGTGCTGCCTTATTGCTTCCTCCTTTTCCCGCCTCACTAATCACTGATTGTTTATGTCATTAGGAAAATTAGGCACTTTGTCTCCCTCAAGAAGCTGTGCTGTACCACTGACAATAACAAGCAGGTACAGTATCCCGTGTCCTCTGCCGCACTGTCAGCTTGCCCATGCGTCATCCTCGTCCTGTTCTCTGCTTGTCTTTCTCCATAGTTTCTTGTAACTGCTATCTAAGACGGTGTATGGGGAAGCCTCTGACAGGATGTTTTTCCAGTTCTCCACAAGCCTGTCTCACTCTGTTTAGAGTGTGCTTTGGTTACGCTATGCCTCGTGGTCTCTCCAGGCTAATACATTTTATGGGAACATAAGATTCTTCCTCAAAACCAAAAGGAAAAATGTTCCATTTCCTATCTTAATTTTTTTACACAAATGAAAAGTGTGTATGTTGCTCCTCCAGCTCACAGCCAAAATGAGAACCATTCCAAATCAGTACTGTGATTTTCTTCTTACATTACATCGTGGAGAGCAGTGCCTTTCGAACACTGTCTTCTGAAGTAACAGAAAGTTAGCGAGGTTTTAGGTTTAAAAATGCCTTAAGGTGGTTTATAATGTTCCAGTATTGCTGGAAGTAGCTTTATGTGATTTGTATTTTTCTATTTGATCATGGAGTTTCCATCTCATACCTTATAACTTCTGGACTAGGAAGTATGAAATAAATACGGCTATCAATGAGCTACTTTAAATGCATAAACTATGATGCTTGACTTTGATTTTCAAAGAAGGGACAGTGTCTCTTAGGAATTTCGAAGACACCTAGGGCTTAATCCATCCTTTCCTCACATGGTGGGGATGATGAGGGGCAGGATGGGTGTGGCCAGGTGACCAGCTGAACTGGCAGCAAGACAGCAGTCCTCTTAGAGAGGAGTCCTGGAGGGAAAGAGGGGCCAGATCATGTGACCTTCATGGAGTCCCAAATGTCAAAAGTATCTGCGGTCATATGTTTGGCTCAGAAGTTTGAGTCCAACCAAAAAAGCATCCATTGCCACTGGGTACCTAATCTGGGATCAGGAATGACTTTGTTGATAGCACCCACTTGGAAAGGATGTGAATGCACTGTCACTGGAGGAAAAACATCACCAAACAGCCTCAGTGAGATACATCAGGAGCAAGAAAGAGGTTTGCGTGAGAGGCAATAAGCAAAGGGAGAGGGGACATGGAATCCTGGTATCCCTTTAGGGATGGACAGGCCACCATTTTCAGTCTGTGGACCCACAGAGGGGACAGGGAGACTTAGTCCCATCCATTCTCATGCCGGAAATTAAGCAGGTACAACTCATGTCCAACATCTAGCAAGCCCGTCTCCCACAGAAGCCATGGCAGGCTCTATGCAACATCAATTATCAGTTCATTCCCTTGCATTTTAGCAGGGGATGGAGCTGAAAGTCAGGCAGTCTCTCCTCCTCACTCCCCCTCATTCCTGTCTTTCTCATCTAGTGAAGCAACTTCCAGAGCCCCTATTATCCCTCCCTGTACCTCCACTTCCCCCACTTATCCATCCTACCGGTCCTTCATGACTCAGTCCAAGAATCTTGAAATCGCTCCTTCTTCCTCAGACCCCCAAAGCCCCTGTCTTGCTTTGCCTCTGTCCCCGTTGTCACAGCTAGCTGTGTGCTAAATGGCCGTCCCCTCTCTAGCAATGTCACAGGCTTTGCATGCCAAGCTGAGAGCACGTAGTAGGCCTAGGGCTGTTGGTTAGCTTAGGGGAAGTAGTGTCTCAGTCCTGGCCTCCCGTGAACTCTGCCTGCTGCCCACAGAGAGCGGGCAAACCATTAGCATAGGATGCCAGGACACGGAGGCCGCCTCCCCTCTGCAGCTCTAAATAGAAACCCCTTTGCTACCATGAATCAGTTGCTGTTCTGAGAAGAGCGAAAACACAGAGCTTGGATCTCCTGAGCTATTGACGTCACCTAATGGTGCAGCACAGGCCTGAGAGACTCTTAGATTTTCCAATAATAAAGCAACTTGTCCCTCCGGCTGGCTACAGTACGTTTCTTTCTCCCCAAAGAAGGCTGGAGCCATGGAGATGGCTCTGGCTGGGGAGGGCTCTTGGAGTGGAGCAGGCTGTTTGCAGGCATTTCTTCGGAGGTGCTGCTTCTGGGGTCCAGCTCTGACGTCAGAATCAACCCGTGGGCTGGCATTTGAACAGGGAATGGAGCTGTGTGCCAGGCAGTTCACTTCTGGCCATGGCTGTCATCAGCAAACATTCTTTATTCGTCTCTGAGCCCTGAGCTTTCTGCCAAGGCTGGGAATCTCAGCAAGGTATGTCTGCTGCATAGGCCTGTCCCCTTCACATGTGCTGTCCCCAGAGCCTCACCAGATACCTGTTCATCACAGGCACCCAGAAACCATGGGCCAGAGACAGGTAAACAGATTAAATAAAGTGTAGCCCAGAGGGAGAGAAACCTTAAACTGGACAGGCATCAAACCCCAGGTCTGGGGAGGCTGGAGAAGGCCCAGGGACATGGAGGTCCCTGGGCCTTCAAAACCTCCAGTATTTACTGTCTGACTCTCTACAGGAGGTATTCGCTGACCTTAATTGCAGAAGATAAATTTCTTCCCTGCATTTCCCACTTGCTTAGGCCACTTCCAGCCTCGGTTGCCCAGACTTACCCAGTCACACAGGCTCTGGACGTCCTTTGTCTTCATGTTACCCCTGAGTACTCTCCCAGGGCCTGTCTTCAGTCTCTTTTTACTGCCATATAAAGCGTGCAAAATCCTAGGCCCCTGGTTTCATTTGCCTTCTCACAAATAAGAAACCACGTGTGAAACTGCAGGCACCCAGCACTGCACAACCATGGGCCAGTCAGATATGAACAGGGAAGGGGTGTAGAAGACATCACCATGCCAGCCATTCCTGAACTGGCTCGGGGCCTATTGATCGCAGGGGACCTCATCATTGCTAGGTCTCCACACCTGAGTGCTTATACCCTCCTCTCAGTCTTGGCGGTGACGATATAGTGAGCATGGCAGTTCCAAAGCCTATGTGCTTGAGAGCAGAAAGCATCAGAAGCCAGCATGCGGGAGGGCAGGACTGCGGTGTGCAGAGTCCACAGGTAACACAGGCTTCCTGTGGAGGTGTGACACTTGGGGCTATGGAGAAGTCATTGGGAAGGCGCTGGTGTCTCCTGCCCATCCCACAAGGAAGTGATTTCCTTAAAGAGTCCTGGAGCTCAGCTCTCTGGAAAGAGCCTCCCCATCCCCCAGTGGGTAATTGTGAGGGGGTGGGGAAAGCAGCCAGGCTCAGAGGAAATGTTCCCGCTAATCAACTGTCCATGGTGACCGCTGATGGAGGGCGGAAGGCGGCCACTCTGGCCCAGTGTTACACGGTGCTTCCTTCACAGAGCTAGGAAGTGGGGGTCCCATTTCTAGAACTCCCCTGACACCTCTCCAGCCTTCCTTCATGGTAGAACTCTTGTTTCCACTCACCTGATCGCTGAATGGAAAGCAGCTGTTGAACCCAGTGAGCTAGGTCACCTGGGAAACCTCGGTGCTTCTACTTCAGTGCGACACCAGTCTGGGCACTGACGCTTGGCCATCGGAGTGTCAACACCACAGTGTGGACATGGCTTCCTTGAGAACAATGGGGGCAGAAATGAGAGCTAAGGTGGCCAAACCTACGGTGACAAAACCTTACTGTGAGATACCGATTATTATTTTTTTGAGGGGGCAGTGTTAAAACTGTGAAGTCAGAATGTCCATGTCCTCTAGGGTGGGTCCCAGTGCCCTGTCTTGTTTGAGAGCTACTGGCCAAGACTCAAGGGCAGCAACTAGCCCTGGCTGATGGCTAACTGATCACCGCTCCAAGAGCAGAACCTGCGCTGGGTTTGAAAGTTAAAAAAGACTGTCTTGAGCGTTTACTTCACCCTCCAGACCTCTCCCTGCTGAACAGATTCCATGTTGAGCTTGCCCCTCATCTAAACCATTGTGTCTCATGTGATGTCACAAACAATATCTGCTTATTCTTCAAGATACACATCCAAGTGCCACTCCTTCCAGTTGAAAAAAGAAGGCTATTACAGCTACAGCTTCAGGGGCCTCTGGGGGTGGCCACTCCCATTGAGGAGTGTGCTTTCGGTCACTGACTTGCCACCACAAGGCAGAGTTTGGATGTATGTGACTCACAGCAGGTGTCTGGAACATTTGTTGATACATTTGGGAAAGCCACTAGGTCAACAAACTTTTTCACATTTTTCCATTTAGCTTTCGTATATAGTTATTTATATGAAACTCCTGAAGGGAGGCCTCTGATATCAGGAAAGCCCATTTTGAACAGGCAACCCCTGAGCACTGAAAGGAGAGCCTGCTAGGCTAGAGGCGCTGAGGGTACAAGACACAGAACCTACAGCAGGGAAGGGGACACAGAAGGGACACTGGTGGTACTGTGGTAGCGCCTGGTAGGATTGTGCGCATGCATGGAAGGTCTTGGCTCAGAGAAGGAAAAACATTTTTAGTCTGGTAGTGGCAGCGGCTGGTAAAGCTGTAGTCTGCTGGTGGTGGCTGGTAAATCTGTAGTCTGGTAAAGCTGTAGTCTGGTAAAGCTGTAGTCTGGTGGTGGTGGGCGTTGGCTGGTAAAGCTGTAGTCTGGTGGTGGCTGTCTCTGATAAAGCTGGTTTGTGACAGGCTTTGTGAGGTTCAGAGGTCTGATATCAAGAAAATGCATTGCATGACAACGGGGACGGGAAAGGGGCAGAGACAGAGAGACAGAGACCCCAACGTACAGATCGGTGTTGGCTTCTCAAAGCAGCAGCTAAGACCTGAAAATCGGAGAGTTTTGCTCACTCGTGTTTTATGTAACATACGGAAACTTGTATTCTTGCAAAGCAGCAGCTAGTAGCCAACCTGTCAGGAGCCTTCCGCTTCACAGGAAGGACCTGCTAAGGTCTGGACGTGTTATTCCTTAATGTAAACGGAAATACCAGCTAACACTCACACTGAGTGCCACCATCAGTTTCAGCTGTCAGCTGGTCACATTACAGGCCAAGGGAAAATGTCAACAAAGGGATTTTATATAAGAACCGGTTGCTCTAATTTACAGTAGAATTTACAATAGGGGAATTGTAATTTTTGTAGTATTTAGAAACAATGTGTTACCTGCAGCTTTTAAATCAAGGTCTGGGGAGAATATAACGACACAGCTCAGATCTGCCATTGTGCTGAAAAGGCCACTGCAGACCAGGTGCCAATAAATGGCAAGGATGTGTTACAATGCAGTTATTTTTACAAAGTCGCCTTGGCTAGAGTTTATTAACTTCCCTTTATACCTGGAAGATTATGATAGACTTAGATGAAGGCACCTGCATTTTGCACTGAGCCTCTGGTTAAGCCTTTTCCTGTATGTCATTTTCATCCTCCTCCAGGGTCTGGTCCTCACTGTGAAGGACCTATGAGTCCCCAAGACATCTAGGAAGCAAGCGATGCATAGTTACAGGGGATATGTCTGCTCATCTGCCCTCTATCATGGCATGTGATAGGTCCCTCTGTCCCCATCTCCTCTAGGACTGAACTCACTGAGTTGGTCAATGAGGCTTTTGAGAAGCTTGTGCCTACCTGTTTTGACTCTGCCAGGGCTTGATTGCCATGTGTCTTCTCCTGGCGTCTTCATCACAACCTCATTTTTGACAAATGAGAAAACTGAGGTTTGGAGCAGTCAAAAAATGCATCTGGATGTCACATAGTGTAAGTGACAAAGTCAGGATTTAACCCCAAAGTTGTTAGACGTGTGGCTCTAAAGCAAGACACGGGCTTGTTTAGAGTCTTCTGGGGTGGGAAGCAGGAGATGACGTCATAAAGAGGTGTTGACTGAGGTGCAGGTGTGAAGTGTGGCAGGAATGTGTCTCTATGAAGAGGATAGTTTTCTGCAGAGACCAAGAGAAGAGGGCATGGCCAGGCTTGGCTAGATCCCTTGCTGGGTGAGAGTGGGAAGTTTAGAACTATGAAGGTACTTGGGGCTCAGTCTAGGGCTACCCACTGCCTTTACCAGCATCTCTACACATCTTACTCTGGGGGCTACTCTGACAATTGTCTCTGGATGTTGGAAGTAAAGTAGATCACTGTGTGGATGGGGCCCTACCTCTGTGATGTGCGTAGAAGAAGGTCACTGTCAAGCAGTGTGGAGATGTGGAAAGGCTAAGGGAGGGAGTTAGCTAACTAACTGTCCACAGGGGTCTCTCTGAGGGAAAGCTGGAGCCGCGGAGCAACTCACTCCAGGTATCCTCCGGCATGCAGTGGTGTATGTTGAACATTGTCCACTGCTGATTGAAGCATTGCAGAATTCGTTCTGTCATGAGCTACTTTTTGTTCAGTGACTAGATACCAGACACGAAGCGAGGGAGGCAGGACCTATTTTGGCTAACAGTTTGAAGAGTTACAGTCCATATGGAAAAGAATGTTCCTTACCTCTTCACCCTGTGGTAGAACAGGAAGAGGAGACAGGAAGTATGGCGTGGCTCTTCAAAATTGCTCACCTCCGATGAATTACTTGCTCCAGTAAGGTTCCACTCCCTCAAGGCTCCCCAATCCTCCAAACACTGTCACCAGCTGGGGACCAAGCACTCACACACAGGAGGCCATGTTAGCCTCCAAAGCACAGCACATCGTCATCATACTTGAGCAATGCGTGGCCAGTGCACACCTGAAACCCACACCATGGCGCTATCTGCTCTTTCGCATAAAGTGCCTTTTGTTCCAACGGTAGTCAGCGCAGCATTCATAACCATGAAGATTATGCATGGGCTTCTGGCCCTTTCCTTCCATGTGACTCATTTAGATATAATTTCTAAAAACGAAATTGCGAGAAGCGTGTGCTCTTCCAGCGTCAGTCACGGGACAGTGGATTTGGTTTCCTGCGCCTTAGGTTTCTCCTACTGCCCTGGGGAAATCTCATGCTAGCCCCTTGTCCTGGCTGTTTAGGAGGACTGGAGTCAGGGTGTGGCCCTAGGACACTGAAGAAAGCTGTGTGCACAAACTTTCACTGTGGCCAGCGTGTTCCTATAGCCAGAAGCACTGTGGATGGAGTGGGTTCTCTGGTACTTTTCCTTCGTATTTGTTAGTCAACACCAGATGGCTGTGGGCTGGGAGGCGTAGCAGGTGTGACATGCGTGCTTGGGATAAGTGGGAGTAATGGAAGATTAGGTCCCCCGGGTGCTGTTCCTTCTGCAAGTGCTATGGGGTACTTCACACCATGAGTGAACCAGACCTAAGGGGTGATGAAGAGAAGCCATAGGCGATGCACAGCACTCTGGCTGCTTAGGGATATGTGGAGGAGTGTGAGAAGGATCCTGGGAAGGACTCTTGAAAGGACTTTAGGGGCTTATCTGCAGAACAGTGGCCCAGGGAGGTGCCAGGGAAGATAAAGGCCACAGCATGCTGAGGGGCTAATGCGGCAGGTCTCCGCCGTGGCCACATTTTGCAGTTACCTGGAGAGTAGAAAGTAAGGACAGCATGGTGATGTCCACTCTGTGGTGTGTCCCAGGGGCTCTGAGGAAGGGTGTGTTGGTGCAGGCTGGACAAGGTGATTCCTGAGATTTTCCCCAAGGGATTCCATTGTATTCCCTTAGTGAAACCTCCAAGCTAAGAGGAAGCTTGGCAGGATGTGATCAGGTGTGATCAGGTTACAAGAGCCCAGGGCTCTTCCTGCTGGAGATGATGGGGGAGGGGAAGACCATAGCAGTGCAGCCTAGGGGAAGGGTGACTGGCTTCTTCTACTCACAGCGGGGAGTAGGCATTGAGAAAATGTCAGGGACAGGGACCATGGTGTCATTATCTGTGTGCCTTCCTCCTGGGCCTTGGCATGAAAAATAACTGTGGGGTAAATGCATCCAGAGAAAGCAATGCCACAGGGCTCCCAAAAGTGGTTCCTGGGGCCCAGGACCCTGTGTCATGCCACAGGCCTAAGCAATGAGCCTGGCCTGGGTTGAGCCTTGCAGCAGGCCAGCAAGGGAAATGGCTCTTTTGACAGAGTAGGTGAACACCGCGGTTGAGACCCTGCCTGCTGTGTCTCTAGCCCCCTCTAGAAGCATTGGAATGCAATGGCTTTTGTCTGAAACATTGCTTCTCCATAGCCTTGGTTACAGGCCCCAACATGTCTCTTTCTCCCATGCCTGACCTGACAACACAGACGTAGAACCAACCCCTCCCTTATCTCCCCTCCAAGCCCATTGTCTGCTTCAGCCGACAGATGTTTGGGTTTTTCATTTCTTTTCTCCATTAATATTTCATAGTTGTGATATATGACAGGGAAGAAAATGGCATGGGTGGGATTTATTTAGTTTGCTGTTTAATTTAAATTTGAAAAATTCACCCATAACCCTTTGGGGCATTAAAAGTATTGTTTTTTAAAATGATCTTTAATAAATCATTTTTTAGTGGGCTACAGGGCTGAAACTCCAAATCTTATTTCTCTGCCTGTCACTGCTGGGCTCCATCCAGGTGACAAACTGT
Organism: Microtus pennsylvanicus; assembly: GCF_037038515.1. NCBI lineage: Eukaryota > Metazoa > Chordata > Mammalia > Rodentia > Cricetidae > Microtus > Microtus pennsylvanicus. Next base: position 55,647,114 of record NC_134584.1, read on the forward strand.
CTGCCCTGTTATCTGCAGAAGCACAGAATTCTGTGGGCGTAGTCACGTGACACTTAATGAAGCGGCACATCCCAGAGCTACACCCTACACCGTTGGCTGATCTGGTCATTGTTCAAATGTCACAGCGCGTATGCGCACAAGAGAGGGTCACAAGTGTCATCAGCTCATGCCATCTTTGGGATCCCTGTTGTCTATAAATGTCACGGCGGTTGACAGGAACACCCAGGTTCTGTCTCAGAGTGGCACTTGGCTGTGTGGGGGTGACGTGGCCTGCGGGGAGGAGCCTGGGAACATCATGGTGGGCAGGCCTGCAGGTGTGAGCCTGAGCCTCTGTTGTGATGGATGCCTGCGTCCTTCCTGCCGGAAGCTGGGGAGCAGAGGAGCCGGTACCGCAGCCTGCGAATCTGGCCTTGTGACATAGGCTGTGTTCTTGCGGTTAAGCGCACAAGCTCAGACCTGCAGCACACTTTCTGGCTATGACCTTGGCCTCTGATTCCAGAAATTCATTTGGCAGCCTGGTGGAGAGCTTTTTGGTTCCCTAACGCTCCTAAAGGCCCTGCTTCACAGTTCCGTCGAGGCTAGAGAGTGGGTGGCTTTGGTGGCCATAGCGGCCCACCCATCGCTATTATTGCTGAGCCCACCCCCTGGCTACTATGATTGTTAGCTCCAGTGTTCTGGCTGGGATCAGTGGACTAGGGTAAACTTTGCAACCTCTGTGTTCTTCCAGGAGAATAAGGAACTTTAGTTATGGATGTCCCTTGGATTCCTGGGAGTCTGACCTTTAACCCTTTGTTGTCAGTAGTGACATTTTCAGAAAGAAGTGTGACACCCCCAGGCCTCTACTAGAATAACCTCTATTTTCTCCAGAACCCTTGAGCTAGAGGCTCACCTCTCCCCTGGTGTGCCCCACTCCCATCCAGTGTCTTCTCTTCAACTTGACACTTAGACCATTTCTTTCTTTCTTTCTTTTTTTTGGTCTTTCGAGACAGGGTTTATCTGTGGTTTTGGAGCCTGTCCTGGAACTAGCTCTTGTAGACCAGGCTGGTCTCGAACTCACAGAGATCCGCCTGCCTCTGCTTCCCAAGTGCTGGGATTAAAGGTGTGCGCCACCACTACCTGGTGACCATTTACTTCTTTCCTTCAAATTTAACCTGGCCCTTGCAGCCTCTGAAGTCTGTCAGGGCTTTAAGTCCCAGCATATGGTCCCTTGGCCCTCCTGTAACCTGGATCCTCCTATTTCTCCCCAGAGCCTCTACTCCAGCAGGCAATCCATGTAGTACCCTGTTTCAGGTCTGAATTCTCTTATATATATATTCACAAGGAGGTGCGTGGTCTTGGGTTTTGTTCATTCCCCAAAACCCCAACGTGGTGGGAGAGAATGACCTAGTTTCTCCCATGAAGTGTCCCCTTGACAGTGAATGCCTGTTATTTGGATATCCGGATCATAGAAAGGAATCAATAGATTGTAAGTGCGCCTCTCTGCATGGCCTCTGACAACATGCCTGTGTGCCCCTCACAAGGCAAAGCACATCACTGGCACCCTAGAAATTCACTCATTCCTCTTCCCACACTGAGCTCTGCCCCTCCAGCTGTCTGGTTCCTCTCTACCCTATCATAGAATAAATAGAGTCATATAATATGTACTTACTGTATGAAGCATTTTAAAAATGATTTAAAGACTTACACTTTTTGGTGCATGGGCTTCATACACCATACAATAATCATTTTTTTTTGTTGGGTTTCCCCTGTGTAGCTTTTTAGTGCCCTTCCTGGAACTAGATCTTGTAGACCAGGATGGCCTCGAACTCACAGCAATCTGCCTGCCTCTGCAGCCTGAGTGCTGGGATTAAAGGCGTGTGCCACCACCCGGCTCACTAATCAGTTATTATTGCTGAATAGTATTCTGTTGTGAACGGTTTGTTTACCTGAGCTGTGTCTGTTCTTGAGCTGTTGTGAAGAAGGCTTCTATGTCTTCTTCTACTTGCATTGTTGTAAATGATTTTCCTTTCCTTTGGGAGCATGGCCGGCAGCTTACTCACTAAGTCACAGATTCGGTGCGTGTCTGCTTTATAAGCAACTGCCAGTTCTTTCCTCCCGAGAAGTTCTTCCATTTGGCAGTCCCCAAAGCAGTGAGCCTGCGAGGCCAATGCACTCTTGTCGAGAGTCGGTGTTGCTGCAAGCATTTTTAGCCATGGGCCGGCGTGTAGAATTTAGTTTGTAAGTTTGTTTCTGCAGAGTGCCTGATACTGTGCACACACTGGGGACCAATGACCGAAAGGTTTCCCATGCATTGTTGGTGTTTTATCATCTTTGTATACTGACGATTGGAGGCCTTTGGCATTTTAATTGGGTTGTCTTTATTATTGAGTTTATCTTTATTACACATCAGTCCACTGCCAGATATGTTTGCTCATGTTTTCCTCTATTTTTCTATTCATTTAACAATATTTGGTTGAACAGTTTCTAATTTGACAAAGCTTACTATGTCCATGTGTGACAGATATGGCTTTCTGTGGCCTTCTTTGCTTGTCCCCAAGTTCTAAAGACATTTTGTATTTCTTTTAAAAGATTAAAGTTTGAACTTTTACATTTAGGTATACATTGCATCTAGAATTTCTTTCATGGTGTCACCAGGGATAAACTTAGTGTCTGCCTATAAAGATACCTGATTATTGAAACTCAGGCATTTATTAGAAGTACTTTCTCCCACTGAATTATTTTGACATCTTTAGCAAGAAATTACGTAGTGGCCTGCCTCCAGACTCTTCCACTATGCTGCCCAGTGAATCCATATACCAATTGCATACGTTCTTAACCACTGCAAGTCTAGAAGTCAGCTACTATAAGTTCTTCCTCTGGTTTGGTTTCATGTGTTCTTTGCATTTCTGTGTAACTTTCAGAATTAGATTGGTAATGTTTACCCTATGAGCATGCGCTGAGGCTGGAGAGCAGTTTAGAGAAACCAGAATTTAAGGATTGAATCTTTCAGTCTAGAAGCAGAGAGCTCTGCTTTCTCTATGAAATGATTACTTTGGGTGTATCCCAGAAATTTAGCTATGTTGTTTGTGAGCCTCTAAGACCTGCTTGTTTTATGGTTCATTAGAAAGATTCAGAATCTAAGGCAGTGATACTTTTTGATTGCAGGGAGTAGACGGGAGAAGGGAAGCTATCACAGGTAGACTGGGAGGGCTCCTGGCCACACCCGCTTTCCTCCTCCCTTCTTGGCATGGGAAAGGAAAAGTATGCAGCATCATGAAGGGACTCAACTTCTCGTTGTCTTTGACTACTTTTATAATTTGTTTCTCTTTGGTTTGGTTTTTTGAGACAGGGTTTCTCTGTAGCTTTGGAGCCTGTCCTGGAACTTGATCTGTAGACCAGGCTGGCCTCTGCCTCCTGAGTGCTGGGATTAAAGGAGTGTGCCATCGCCATCTGGCATAATTTCTTTTTAATTTCTTCTTTGGTCCATGGGCTATTTAGAAATTTCGGTTTGGGTTTGTTTAATTTCTAGATAGACATATTATAGATGTTTTCTGGCATTTTTTGATTTATTTCCACTTATTGTCAGAGAACATACTTGGTGCTGTTTGGATCCACTTAAACTTTATTGAAATCTTTTGTTTGGGCCAAATACAGGTCTGTTTCAGTCAGCATTTCAAAAAGATGCCTTTGAAAAGGCTGTGTTCTTCTTTTGTTAGGTGGAATGTTCTATCAGTCTCAGATGAAAGCAATTATCATATTCTTCATATGAGAAGCAGCGCTGTCTTTTCACCATTTGTTTCTCTGTGTTCTTCTGTTTCATTTCTCTATTCCTTTATACAGACTTTCTTTTACATCGTTTGGACAATTTCTAAAATGTCATTTCCTTAATCTTTTGAATTTTGGTTATATCTTATTTTTAATGATGCAGAATTGTTGGGAATTGCTTCACAATACAGAATTACTTAGAATTACTGTACACAGCTTTACCTTTCCACAGTGTTCTTAACCTAATCGTCCACCAAATCGTGTAGAACATAAAGTCTTTGTCTTATAAGACCTGGTTGATGCCTATCCACCCATTCATTGCACTATAGGTTTTGTATATATTACATCTAGATAGATAAATAGATAGATAGATAGATACTTCATCAGATAGTGTTGGTATTTTTGCTTTAAACATACACGTTTTATAGAAATTAAGAGAAAAAGATCGAGTATTTGCTATTCCCTGAGCACTGGAGCCTGGGGGAAGGGCGATGTGTACTGTTCTTCCCTCTCTCTGACTAGTTTTGTGCATTTGGGAAAGTGCCATGGCCATTCAGCCTTGGCCTCCTCCTTCTGTGACATGTGAGTTAGGATCATAGGTGCCTGCAGGCTGCACAGAGCCGTAGAGTCCCTCACACACCCTCTCCACTTCGGGCTAAGTCTTGAGACGTTTCATAGTAATATGACATTTTAGAAACTGAAGCTGCTGCCGAAGGAGATAGCAGATTTCTCCATCCACCCTTTAAAAACCACTACCATTTATGTGAGGATTAGGTGTAGGCATAGTGATGTGGCCACTGACAATGCCCCTGGCTGTATTTCTGGATATCTCCGCTAGCGGTTTTTTGTTGAGGGGTGATGAACAATCTCCTGGATTTGTACCCACTGTTCTCTCTTCTATAGATCTCCTGCCTTGTCATGGGGACCAGTTTTGTCCCAGGGGTGTGTCTCATGGAGACCTCTAGTGATGAAGATTCAACGTATATAGCCCTAGCGGGCAGTGTCAGGGTAGACAGGTGACCCATCCAAATGATCCAAATGAAACCTGGATAGCTTGAACAAGAAGTTCTCTAATCCTTGCTTTGGAGCATGAATTCTAAATGGAATACTCTGGCCTATCTTCAGCACAGTGGTGCCTGTGTCTGTAACACTGAAAAGTTAGGGTTAAAAAAACAAAAACAAATCAACAATAAAGTCCAGCTCCACTTAAAGTCAGAATGCCACCTGGCCGGGCTGGCTCCCATCCATGACCCAGTCTCCGTGTTCTATCACCCAGAATTCCCAAATTCTAGTGAGGAGGCTCTTGCTTGTGCTTGGGTGATACTCGTGTTTGGCAGGGGGTAGAAATTTGGGCCACATGGATTTGATGCGACGTCTGGAAATTATCACTGCTGCTTCATTCATGCTTTTTTCCCCCTTTGGGGAGCGCAGTCTGACCCCTCACTGCCTGCCTTTCTAGAGGAGCACTTCCAGAACAAACGGGGCGGGCCGTCACCATGTCCTAGCATTTCTTGACTGTGAGTGCCAGCCCTCAGACCGACTAGGAATGGCTGCAGCATTCCAAGGAGCAAATGGCTAAGTGTGAGGTTCAGTTTCTTTTGTCAGGATTGAAGGTGCTTCAGGCTCACTTTGGGTTCCTCACCCACTGGGAGCCACAGGTTCTCTGCCACGCCCCTGGAGCCTGGAGCCTGGCCTAGCACAGAGTATCACCAAAACACTTCCTGGATGAGCAGGCTCACGGGGTGACACGCCTGGTGTTTTCTTCTCGTAGACAGTAAATAGAACGTATATCTTTGCTTCATAAGCCCAGTAAGTATGTCTGAGTTAAATTAGAAGATGAGGGATAATTAGGCATGCCTTTTGATTCTGGCGGTGATTACTTAGAAGATGTAAAGAGAACATCTGATGAAGGATATTTTCCGAAGCTCGGGTCACAGAACCACAAAGCCGTCTTTTGCTGCTGGCTTCTCATTACTCACCGCGGTGCGCTGGCTCTGCCTGCTCGCTGGCTGCAGAGACCTGATTTATTAAGCCCTGGTCTTGAGGCTCCCTTCTAGTGTGTGTCAACCAGAGTGGAATGAAGCCTCAGTGTCATCAGGACTAGGAAAGCATTAGATCTTTGCAGTTCCCTCATTCTCCCGACAACGTCTAGGGGCACATGGGCTTATACTTTATTTGGCAAACGTCTCATTTGGCATTGACAATTCTTTAAGAACAAAACATTAGGCAAAGAGAAATTTCTTACTAAGTCTGTTATACATAATTTCTTCTTGTTGCTGAGCAGTGAAGGGACCTGGTTGGAGGAACGACAGCATTAAAGGGAAGACCACCCAAGTGTTCTTCTGTGTGTGCCCCTCTCAGGAAACCAGCCCACCAGAACTCAGCTCTGAGCTTCAGAGGAAATGAGCACAGGAAATGTAATAAGTCACAAAATCCAGATTTCTGAAAAACAGAATCCAGCCGTGAAAGAGAAAACCAGAGAGGCTGGCATCATCCCAGCTACCAGGTCACAGGCCATCCCACCCTCAGGTCACAGGCCATCCCACCCTCCAGGTCAAAAGTCATCCCACCCTCCAGGTCACAGGCCACCCCACCCTCCAGGTCAAAAGTCATCCCACCCTCCAGGTCATAGGCCATCCCACCCTCAGGTCACAGGCCATCCCACCCTCAGGTCAAAAGTCATCCCACCCTCAAGGTCACAGGCCATCCCACCCTCCAGGTCAAAAGTCATCCCACCCTCCAGGTCATAGGCCATCCCACCCTCAGGTCACAGGTCATCCCACCCTCAGGTCACAGGTCATCCCACCCTCAGGTCACAGGTCATCCCACCCTCCAGGTCACAGGTCATCCCACCCTCAGGTCACAGGCCATCCCACCCTCCAGGTCAAAAGTCATCCCACCCTCCAGGTCACAGGCCATCCCACCCTCCAGGTCACAGGCCATCCCACCCTCCAGGTCACAGGTCATCCCACCCTCAGGTCACAGGTCATCCCACCCTCAAGGTCACAGGCCATCCCACCCTCCAGGTCAAAAGTCATCCCACCCTCCAGGTCACAGGTCATCCCACCCTCAGGTCACACAGGCCATCCCACCCTCAGGTCACAGGCCATCCCACCCTCCAGGTCACAGGTCATCCCACCCTCAAGGTCACAGGCCATCCCACCCTCCAGGTCAAAAGTCATCCCACCCTCCAGGTCACAGGCCATCCCACCCTCAGGTCACAGGTCATCCCACCCTCAGGTCACAGGTCATCCCACCCTCCAGGTCACAGGCCATCCCACCCTCAGGTCACAGGTCATCCCACCCTCAGGTCACACAGGTCATCCCACCCTCCAGGTCAAAGGTCATCCCACCCTCAGGTCACAGATTCTTTAGCACAGCCTCTGAATCTGCACTCTCAGCTTCACCTTGGGAAGTTTCAGCCCCACTACTGGGTCAAAAACTGTAGGGTAGGACCTCACTGTCTTGGCATACCTTCCAGGCATTTCATAATCTTGTCTTATCCCACCCTCAAAAGAAGGCGAATGTTAATTTTAGGTGTCAATTTGTCTAAGTTAAAGAACTCCTGGATATCTCTCTCTGGGTACATCTGGTAGGGAGGTAGACAGAGATGGGATGTCAGTGAACTGAGAGCGAAGGCAAAGGAGGTGCTTTCCTGGGCTGGAGATCTGTCTTCAGCTACTGCACGATGGTGCAGAGGGTTCTTAGTGATTCAGACCCCAGTACCAATACGTCAGACCCCTTGTCCTCTTGCTTGAGACTGCCTCCTCCAGCATTTCCTCCAACAATCTGCATAACAAATCTGTCAATGTCCCCTGATGGACTGGGTACCATTGCTTACACTGCAAGGAAGCAGAGGCCTGGTGAAACTCCTGAGTCCTCGTGTTTACAGCTACAAAGGGAGGGCTCAAAACACCTGTTGCCAAAAGTTACGCTCTGACAGAGGGAACCGTTCAGTGGAAGAGCTCTTGCCTAGCATGTTTAATTCCCTGGGCTTTGTCCCCCATACTGCAAAATGGAAAACACCCCAAACCTATTACTTGTCTATTTTACTAGTGTAGTCTCAAACTCGGATGTGGAATGAACCACCTGGAGATAGTTATTAACGCACAGGTTCTGGTTCTGTAAGTCCAGAGAGAGATTATTGGTAGATCTAATGAGCTCCCCGGGATTGGCAATGTTGCTGATGCTTTGGCCACACCCCGGGCATGACGTGCCCCGCATTACCTCATGTTCCCCAGGTCTACAGACCAGTCACAGATGAGGCTCATTGAGTCCTGACTACTTTGGGCCCACTACATCAGTAGGCCTGACTCAGGGACTCTTGGGTAAGGACAGTGCATTACATATTTTGATTGAGCAAAATATACAAAAATAATTACTGGGACTGGAGAAATGGATCAGTGCCTAAGACTGCTTACTGCTCTTCCAGAAGACTGAGTTCAGTTCCTAGCATCCACAGCAAGTGGCCGACCCTACACCCTCCTTAGGACGCCAACTGCACCTGCACTCACACATGCAAGCCATCCCATACACAAAAATATATATCTATAAAAAGTATTTTACTGAGAAAAAAACATGAAAACATATCTTTGTAAAGGTTCCAGATGTGTGCAGAATGTGGAGCCAGTGGCCACCAGCCTGGCAGGTCAGGAACATTTGACAGAGGGACACCTATAGTATCTGAACGTGTAACTGTGGCTTTGCAAAGGAATCGATGCTTCAACTTTCCCGAGAAAGTAATGGACAGCAGAGGGGTGTGAACGTATACGGGGCTGACATTTGTAACTGTCTGGAAGACAGCTTGGGATTTGTCTTTTGAATCTTGTGTCAACTTAAACATTCATGTGCCCTTTCATCCATGTCAGCCCACTGCACGCGGCCTTGACAGGAGTGACATTTTAAATGTTGTCCAGATAAAAAAGAAGAGACGCTGTCACCCTTCCGATTAGGTTCACTGTCGTAACTATGGGGATGAGTCTCTCCTCCCCGCGCCACACACACACACACACACACACACACACACACACACACACCCCGGGATCAGCCTCAGTGCGCTGAAGCCGCTGTTTGTCCTGGTGTTGGCTGTTGTTGGTGGCTGAGAACCAACTCAGAATACATGAAAGTGAATGAGCTGTGCTGTAGGAACTGGGTTCCTGGGTGCTGACGAGGTGTCTTGTTCCGTGGCTGGAGGCTGCTCCAGCAGGGGTTTTGAGATGCGTGAATCTGCAAGTGGATTTTGAAACGACAGCAGACTGAGAAAGTATCTTTGATCTGTGCATCAGAGCCTTTTGTTTTTGGAGAAAATGCTCATCACGATGTTTTCACTGGAGAGGGATGATCAAAGATGTCGCCACGATGCCATTTCCTGGCATTTGATTAGGTGCACATGAAGGAGGGTCTCCAGGGACTCAGCCCCCATCATCAGGTCTCTGCACCCAGCGCTCGAGCTTGGTTAATCGGAATCCCGTCACATCAAGAAAGCCTTGAGTTTGTAGTAAATGAAGAATAGTGCATGTTTTTAAAATGGTTTGGCAAGTCGACGCTGGGAGATACCCTGGTTATTTAAACAAATATCTTTGTTCATCCTAACCATCTGTTTACTGCTTCCCTTCATCAAAGCCAGCATTATTTTAAACGACTATGCTGGTTATTTTTCATCAGTGTGAGACAAGCTGGAGGCACCTGGGGAGAGGGAACCGCAAGGGAAAATTTGCCTCCGTCAGATTGGCCTGGGCGCATGTCTGTGAGGCGTTTTCTTGATTAGCAACTGATGTGGGAGGGCCCAGCCTATTGTGAGCGATGCCATCTCTTGGCATGTAGTCCTGGGTTATACAAGAAAGTAGGCTGAGCAAGGCACGGGGAACAGGCCAATAAGCAGTGTCCCTCTGTGGTCTCCACTTCAGTTCCTGTTTCTAGGCTCCTGCTTGAGTTCCTGCCCTGTGGTCCCTCAGTGATGGACCACAGCCTGTGAATTAAATAAGCCCTTTTCTCCCCCAGGTTGGTTTTAATCCGTGTTTTCCCAGCAGCAGAGAAACAAGCTAGGACAATGACCAAGGAGATTTGCCCCCACTTCCCATTTTATTACGGATATGTGGATGGATATATAATTATTTGTTTATTAAAAGATGCCATCCATTTTATGAAGAGAGCTACAGTACAGTGTGCCATAGAGACACTCCCAGAGGCTCGGAGAGCCAGGGCAGGGCTGACGGTGTGCTCTGATGTTTGTCGGTCTTGCTTGCTCACCTTGATCCGATTGGACATTATCAGAGAATAAGGATGCATTTTTTTCCGTACCATATTTACTTCTTTTAAAAAAATGACATTTTACAGAAATCACTTTATCTGTGTTTTCCTGTGAAACCATTTATGAATTGATATTTTTAATGAGAGAAGTGTTGAGTATAATTAACAAAGACCAACGTGATGGTCAAATCACTATTAACAATGGCTTCGCCACAGGTGTAAGGTAAGGACCTCAGTTAACTCCAGTCTCTTATGGATTCATCTCAGATTTAGTAGCCACTATGCCCCAGATTGTGTTAGCACTGAGTACACAATAGTAATCAAGTTAGATATAACCTCTAGCCCAGCTACAAGGGACTGGTTAATCACAGAGATGCAAGGTTACAGACTGTGTTGAATCACTAAGAATCCACTGAAAGCAAGTGACTGAAGCCCTGACGTCATGAGAGACTGAGATGAGAAAGGAGTATTTAAAAACCTTCCCAGTAGGAGCCACGTGAGAGCAAGACCTGCAGGACAGGGTGGGGAGGAAGAGAGCAGAGACCTGGCCCGTACAAACCAGGGACAGCAAAAGCAGGGTATTGTGCCTGTGCTCCGCAGTGTGGCTGAGAGCCAGCCAGAGCCAGGCCCCATGGCAGAATCTCCCTGCCTGGTTATGTATGCATTGCTGAGGCCAATGGAAAGTGGAGGTTTTTATTTTATTGTTATTTTGTTGTTGTTGTTGTTGTTGTTGTTTTTGTTTTGAGACAGGGTCTCTCTACACAGCCCTGGTTGTTCTGGAATTCATGATGATGAACAGGCTGGCCTCAAACTCACAGAGATCAACCTGCCTCTGTCTCCAGAGTGCTGGGATTAAAGGTGTGCACTAGGCAACACTTTCTTAGGAAAAGTTTATATATTAAAAAATTGTGATAAAGTTTAGAATTTTTAGAGTTTACTTTTTAATGAAACAGTTGGAAGCCATATAAGTGAGTAGCCATTTACTCACTCCCTCGGTCCCACAGTTAGCATGGGACTCCACGTGATTCTCATTGTGGTCCTGAAATCGTCCTTCACTGTCTCCCCCAGCTTTTTTTTTTTTTAATTGCTTGACAACTACTAAGTATCGGGCACACACATCAGCGTAGCTCACTGCTTGTCCTGCCAGCATACACATTAACTAGAGTTTAGTTTTGTTCTTGTTTTTAAGGAAGATAATGTGCAGATCTTATAGTTTCTCTTGAGATTGAACTTACCTCTACTGCCCACATCTTCAAAAACAAAACAACCAAATTTGACCCTCTCAGAAGTTCTTTGAGACCCTTCATAGCTGTCCTCACCTGCACCCTTCCCTCGCTGCTCCAACAAGGCCCTATTCTACAATATTCTACAACACGAATGTGCGTTCTCCAGCTTCGTCCAGTGTTTGCTCTGCCGTCTGGCTTCTTTTGCTCACTAGGTTTCTGAGCTTCGTCTGGGCTGTGTGCATCAGTATCATCTTCCTGTTTATTTTGTTGTTTGTTTCTTTTTTCAGTCTGTTACCCTGTTAATGGATCTCTGGGCTGTTTCCAGGCTTGGGCTTCGTTGAGTAGACTTGAATGAGTTACTTTTGTGACGAAACAGCTTTGTTTCTCTGGGGTAGTATTTTGTCATGGAGATGTTCATCTATATTGGTACAAAAGTGCCAGGTTGGGTCTTCAAGGGGATTGTGTAATTCTGTCATCCTTCCAACATGGGAATATTCTAAGTTTATGTCCTTGATGGTTTCTTCTTCGCCATTCTGGTGGGAAGGAGGGGATAAGTTCTTTCTTTAGATGTAGAAAATCATTTATTCAATGACTTGATGAAGATTCATAAAGTCAATGGAAATCCCTGAAAATGTGAAAAAATATTAAATTCAATATCATTGAAACTTACCCATCTTCATGAGTCTGGGATTTTTGTTCCTTGTAGGATGATCTAAGAGTGTCACAAGCCCTTTCTATTCACAACTTCTTTTTATCCAAGATAGACTCACAAAATAGGTATATAAGTCTAACACTTATCCATAATAAGTCATACAGAGAAGTTAGTATTTGCATACCGTTAATATGTATTAAACAACACATTTGCATACTACTTGGATTTACTTTTACATAAAGGACTCGGTGTTGACTGAGCATTGGATATGCAGTACACATCACTTTCTGTGTTTTCCAGGGTTGATCAATATTTTTATTTTATGACCATCAATGTTGAGAATACTAATTCACAAAAATACATATTACAAAGTGGTAGAAATAAGCTTGAGACCATTTCAGAAGTTATCGGATATCCCATCCTACTTCAAACCAGAATTCATGAAGATTTGCTAAGACTTGAGTTTGTTACTCTAACCTCAGGGAGAATTGGCCTACTATTAAGTGAGAACATCTTGAACTAGAAAGAGTAAGAAGAGAAAGGCCCATGCCATCCTGATCTCAGGTGATTCTGCTACAAGACAATAAAATCATTGATGTTTTACTTTCTTCAGAATTCAAACATCCTGACAGAATACAGGCCAAAGGTAACATGTTGAGGAACAATGGTAGGAAAATAGTAAATCTTTTTTTCTATAACTAATGTTTTCATCAGAGCAGGAAAAAAAAAACAATCCATAGCATACACCAGCCTGGAATCTGAGCTGAGCTGTGGCATGCAGCTTTGTTGGCACCACCTGGATGGCAGTATGAGCCGCACAAACTGCACAAGTTGGTGTTCTGACCCTAGGTGTCAGTGAAGTCACATGATGCAGTACAAGTGAGTACTGCTGGGAACACCTGGATTTATTATGTGCTGACTTTGAATTAATTTGTGCATTCGGAAAGCTTTTATTATTGTCAAACATTTAATGCTCCTCATGTTCCCATGACCCATATGCTCATATGCAATTGTGACCCATAGTTTAAAATGTGTGGGTCTAAGTGAACCTAAATGGCTTTCACACCACAATAAATTGAGAGTATAAATTGTAAAGGAATATTCTTTCAAAAACAAATGACCCTGAAATCACACACACACACACACAAAGACAGAGGCAGAGAGAGACAGAAGAACAGGGGGAGAGAGAGAGAGAGAGAGAGAGAGAGAGAGAGAGAGAGAGAGAGAGAGAGAGAGAGGGGAGAATAGTGTTTTTTAGAGTTAAGCTTAACTAGAGGTGACAGGTGTGGGGAGTGTCGCTCCAGGACAGAGAGCTTGCCCTTCATGCCCAAGAACCTGAAATTATGCTAGGATCATGAGGAATGGAAGAACTAGCCAGAAAGGCAGAAAGGGTAGATCAAGTGAAGTTGAACAAAATCAGGCATTAGTAAATAAAGGGTTTAAGCACAGGGGAGCAAATTTTGTGGAAACCTATGATATTTTAATTAAAGGTTTAAAATTATAATTGCACCTTTATAAGCACACACACATGCACTCATGTGCACACATACACAGCCTCAAAGACTTGCTAGAAAACCACAGCTCTGAGCTCTGCCAGATTCGCAGACCAAGTAGACGGCCCTGCAGAAACCATTGCTTTCGAAGCCTGTGGCTGCAGCAGTAGTGCCTGTTGGCACCATCCCCAGCCATTCCTGCACAGGAACACACTACATTTCAAGCTGGAGACCCTCTGTGCCCTAGAGAAATGACAACTCTGAGGATGGGAATCCCGATCTTGCTCAAGTACACACATGGCAAAGTTCATACCTTCCCAGAACTCTGGGGAAAGGCTGTTTGGGCCGTGAGGTAGTTCCAGGGTGTAAGATGACAAGCCAGGCTCAGGACAACACTTTTGAGACCTGTGAATGAAGAGCCATGTGATGAAGGCAATTGGCTAAAAAGCTAGAGAAACCATGATTAACAGTTCTGTGTACTACATGTGTGGCAACCAAACTTTAAACCTCAGTTTCCCTGTTCTGCACATCAAGGGGAATGGTTGCTTCTCCTCCTGTCTGTAATGATGCAACTGTTAGCAGAAAGCTGCCTGCCCTGGCTAACATGACAAATGGCCGATGTCATGGTACGGAGTTTATCCCTCTCCCTGCCCTCAGGTCCTCAAGCCCCTGAACCTCTCTCCTGGACCCATCAAAGATTAAGGAGCTACCCTTCCTTGCTTGTAATCTCCCGAAGTTCCACTAAGGACTGTGAAGGAAATCACTTTGGAATAATTCCTGCTGAGTTAGAAACATTAATTCTTGTTCTGCGTGGGGATTTTGTCATCCATGAGAATCCTGTAAAATGAGGGTACTTAGACGAGGCGTGTAGCTAGACCATCAGTCACAGGACTTACATGAAGAGCCCCAGTTTGCTGGGACGTGACAGGAGGAGAGCCCAGCTGTCCTCTGTGGAAAGCGTTGTGAAGTGAGATCCACACACAGCACCCTGGTGTAGAGGCTGACCCAGCCTGGAAGACTGTAGTTGTGAAGATGGAGGACCTGTGGCCTATGCTGCTGACAGTGGGCACAGAACCCCCCAGGGGCCAGTGTGCTAAAGTGGAGGCAGCAAGTTCAGCTCAAAGCACCAAGTGTAACGCTGTCTGTAGAAAAAGATGGGCCAGCGCCCTCCCGGCCAATGGAATTGTGCCTGTGCTCTCTCCCCTCCCTGGTCCGCACCATCCCACCCCTGTCAGTAGCTGGGACACATTTTTAATCCTAAACCAGGACTGAGCTGACGCCACTCCAGACAGAACACAAGGCCCACAGTATAGGTCATGGGAGCCATACTGATGGCTTGTGAGCCTATGAGAAACGAGAAAAGGGAACCTGGGGGGTTTATTACTCTTTTTGTTCTTCATAATATGGGAAGCCATGGGTTTTGCCCCTAGAGGCATATGTATTTTGGTTAAAGACAAAAGCTTTTAAGCGAGAGCTGATTAAGGAGAAAGAATGAAGCAATAATTTTATTCATATTGGATATATGAAAATATGCGTTGAGCTTGGTGGCTTTGTAGAACATGGTCTTTATTCCTGGAGGAAAAGATGAAATGATGTTCATGGAAGAAATAATAAAAGGTACCATAATTATGGGGTGAGAACCAATAGCTGTGACTAAATGACCAAGCTATCACAGACAAGTCATAGATTCTGTATTGACGTTTTGTGGGGATGTATAATGGACCAAGCAGAAGGGTTTTGCAGGAAACCTCATTTTAACACCTGTTTTGCCTGGCTATTTTCATGTGTTTGTATACATGTTCATGTGGGTATGTGCACATGTGCATACAGACTCAAACATGGGTGCCTGTGGAGGCCAGAAGTTGTTTTGAGTGTCTTCCTAGGTCACTCTCTACCTTATTTTTTGCGAAAGGGTGTCTTGCTGAGTCTGGAGCACATGGATTCAGCTAGGCTGGCTGGCCGATGGGCTACAGGAATCTGCGTCTCTCTGCTCCACAGTACTGGCATTTCAGATTTACATCACCACACCTTGATTTTTATATGGATCCTAGGTATCTGAACTCAGGGCTTCTGTGACAAGCACTTTACCAACTGAACCAACTCTCCACCCCCTCCCTGGCTTTTCATCAATGGTTCAATGAAGCCTGGGACATTTTAGCTGTGTCTGACATAAGGGAGCTTTCCGGACAGTACAGTGGATGCTAAGTCAAGCTAGGCTTCCTTGGCTGACAGTCCCCCACATTTGCCTGTTTTGTTAAAACTTAAGCTTGCCTCTTCATTGAGTGCTGCACAGGTTTGATGGCCTGAGCCCTGGATGGAAGCAGATGGAGTCAGTGGGACTCTAAGTGCGAATGACAATGTGCCCACCAGCAGTGCCCTAGTCGATTGCAAATGCAAGAGATGCAGAGTCCACAAAAGGCATGCGTAGTCTTTCTAGTGTTGATGACTTCATTGGGTCATTTGAGTGATGTCTATTGAACATTTGCACCAAATCATTAGCGTGAGACAAACCCGATAATGAGAAAGAACGAGGTGCAAAATGGCAGCTAAAGTTCAGGCCCATCAATTAACTGTGCCAGCAACTGAGGAACATTTAAGGATTGGTTCTAAAAACAGAAATTTTAGATTTAACCCCGACTTTGTATTTCAGAAAGCAAATATGACCTGTCTAAAAACTAACAGGTTGCATATTGGCCTATTAAAATCTGACTTGAGTCCTGGCCTTTGTCATTCTGTATTTCTGTAGACTGTGTCACGATGAGTTAGCCTAGCAGATTTAGGTCTGCCTGGAGAGGCCCTCTTTGGTCCCTTTCCTGCTCTTAGACTCCTGATGAGTGTCTGAAAGCAATCAAGTATTTGTAGTCTTACACTCGGTGTGTGTCGCTCATCTCTTCATGCAATCTGTGTAACACCTTGCTTTCTGGGCGTGGTCAGAGCCTTGTAACTCAGTTGCGGAGTTCTACAAATGACATAAAATCTCTCTCTCTTTCACCAAACTTCGGAACGACTCTAGATTCACAGGATTCATCGTGATTCCGGGGATAACTCTCAAACAGGTAAGGCTCTGACTTCTTCTCAGCTGAGGGGATTCCTTGACGACCCAGTTTTTCATTGCTGCTTGGGAGGGGTTCAAGATGACATTTGTCATCCTCGAATGGGGGTTGCTGAAATCTAAGTGCTGGCATTGGAGAGTTGGGGAGC
The DNA here is from genome assembly GCF_037038515.1 of Microtus pennsylvanicus. Lineage (NCBI taxonomy): Eukaryota > Metazoa > Chordata > Mammalia > Rodentia > Cricetidae > Microtus > Microtus pennsylvanicus. Next base: position 55,663,679 of record NC_134584.1, read on the forward strand.
CTGAGGAGCAGCAGGAATCCTTTACAAACCTCCGGTCTCTTAGTCTGAGGCAGCCATCCCTCCTAGGCTCCTCCCCTTGGTTTTCTTTTATTGGCTAGAGACCATGTAGAGCAGAAGAACTGAGCCTAGAGTGCTCTGGGGAGAAGGCAGTAGTAGTTAATACCTGTGTTTACAAATGGACTAAGTACTGGGCTCCGATTTTGGCTCCCTACTCATATCTTAGACCTGGACCAGCACTCAGATCTTTGGCTTCCTTATCTACAAAGTGAATGGCTTAGTGGACATCTACTTGGTGGAAGGCCTAGAATTATTTGCCACTGGAGAGGGGAAAAGTTAATATAGTAAAGCCTTGTGACTCTTCTCATATAAGGATGGCTGCCAACCATTCTCTTCTGCATGGGCGCCTGGTTAGGCCCCGGATTGGCTATGCGGTCCTTCTCCTTGATTCCAGAATGATTACAGTTAGCCTACACAGAAAGAGTTCATTCGCTCTTTCTGGCCCTCAGAATTTCATTTGCAAAGTGAATTAACGCCTTTCTCGTTGTTGTGATGACTAAAGAGGATGCACTTAGCTGTTGGTCATCATTCTTCTCCTTTGGAATGTTTTCTAAGCCAGGACAGCCTTGAATGGCATAGTGACGGTTCATGTATGGGCACCCTTTCTCAAATACTTCAGCTAATTTGTATCACATTTGAAAGGTACTACAAAAAAAAAGGCAATAAGCATCCCCCTGTCCCCTACAGTGCCCAGCATGGCCTTTCACATAACAGACACTCAGCCAATGGTCACAGTTCCTCCATCAGTTAAAGGCCTCCCTCCTGGAAAGCATAGGGAAAGCACTGCTTCTCGGTCCTTTGTCCCCAGACTTCCTTCCTGGTCTTTCCAGCTTCAGTTCCTCACTGGTATAATGGGAATAGGACTCTGCAGCTTTCAGGAGGGATGCAATTGTCAAATGATATCATTGTTAGATCTAAAGTACAGAGCCCAATGTCTGATGCACAGTAGGTTCTCAGTAAGTAACTACTTTTATGGGAGGCAGAGTCCCTTTGTCACCGAGTTCTTTTCTATGATTGAAAATTTTAATTCATCCTACAGACCTGGGCAGTGGCAATGCACACCTTTAATCCCAGCACTCCGGAGACAGAAGCAGGTGGATCTCTGTGTGTTTGAGGCCAGCCTGGTTTACTGAGCAAGTACCAGGACAGCCAGGGCTACACAGAGGAAAAAAGAATGACCAATGAATTCTCTAATTTAAATGACCCTCTCTGAAGAACAACTTCTTCAGACATAACCAGTTCTATTGCTATAGAGTCTTACATTTCTAAGAGACAAGGTCAGTAAGAATAATATCGAATTTGAATCATTTTTGTGTGTTGTACAAATGAACCAATGTAATTGCCAGCAGGCACACACTGTAGGTTTATTGTGTGGCAGGCTGGGTTCTAAAGGCCACCCAAGGATTATTCCAGGTACTGACCACAATGAGGAACTGAATGAGCCTCTGAATGAGGAACTGTAATTATCCCCTTTGCAGACGCTGAGAAACAGAGAAATTAAGTAACGTCTCCAAGGCTACATAGTTACTCTTCGGCAAATTAAGCCAGAACCTGGACAATTTGGCTCTAAAGTTGCTTTCTTCAGCGTTAGACTGCCTCATCCTTTTCAATGCCCCTGACAATTCTTAAGGAAGCAAGCTTTCTTGTATCATGGTTATCCTGCTTAAATCTGCTGGTTTAATGACCTCTCCTGCTAGTGCTTGGGTTGCCTACGCTTCAGAATGGTGCTAGCTTACCGTTACATTTCTCGTCTCATTCAGACATTTCTCGTCTCATTCGGGAGTTACTTGCAGGAAGCCAATGTGCCCACAGCACTGAGGCCAGCGCTATCACCTAGGCATTTCAACAGCCTGGTACTCACTGATCACGTCATTTTGACATTAGCTTCCCAGAACAGTTCGGCGTTGAGTTTCCCTTCCTATGGTCTGCAGGACACGGTCCCTTGATGAAGTCCACTCTTAGAGAAGCTAGATGAACACCTAGATGTTCGATTTTTCAGAAACGTCCCAAACTTGTCCAAACTAGCTTCTCAATTCAAATATCTGTGGATTTCACTAGGAGTTTATTTCTCCAGATATTCCACTAAGAACTTCCCTACCCAGGTGAGCGTAGCCCTTTAGTCAAGATGAACCCCCAAAACATTTCCTTTAAGTTTTATTTTCAGGATAACCTTTTGGTTATGGCTTCCCCCAATGTAACGTAGTCCCAGAAGAAAAAGACATTTTTTTTTACTAGAATGACTGATCCTTTTGTGTTGATTTGAAGAGAAAATAGTTTTTTGATTCTTGACTTTACTTTCTAGAGCTTAAAACGCACGTACACTCATTTTCTTTGGCGAACAGGGGAAAGGTGTAAGTTCACACTCTAATGCACTGAATGCTAACCCCCTCTATCTCTACCTGAACTCCCCAGAGCCTCATTCATTCAGACACAAGAGCAGGAGGAAAGAGTCCATTGATGTGAAATCAATATCTTCCCGAGGCAGTGATGGTAAGAAGTTTCTCAGATTTCCTTGACCTTTTGATTGTGTAGAAAATGACAGGGGCATGTGCAAACATTTCAACGGCGTAGAAACTCCAAGGAGACAAGATTTTGACTGGAGTAGACTTTTCTTCCGATAAACTGAGAACATTTTAGGGTTTAAGTAAATAAATTCCCTTGGCCTTCTATAGTCTTTTTCTTCTCCCCAAAGGGACCATGGGCTGATTCTTTCACAGCCCAAAGTGTGTCAGACCACAAACTACACACAGCAGTGCAGTTTCAGTTGCTAGGTAAGATCATCCTTTGGTGCTGGTGGCAAGAGCTAGGCAGTGTCCTGGTTTCTTAGTCTCAACACACACCCGTTAATGAAAGGCCGGAAACTTAATTAATTAATTAATGAAAGTCAGGATTCCATGAAACACTCTGTGAGTTTAACAAATCAAACCCAAATAACAGACTGGATCTGTGGGGGTGGAAAGGTCAGAATCAACATGGAAAGCCATTCCCAGAAGTCTGGAGACTAGGAGACACAGAAGTGCCAGGGTCTGCAGGCTCTCATGTGGACCTGAGGGGAAGAGGATGCCTGGGAAGCTGCAGAGGAGGTCAAGGCCAGGCCAGGAGCAGGGGCTGGGGTAGGGGCAGAGGCAAGGGCTGAGGCAGGAACTAGGACAGGGATTGAGGTAGGGGCAGGGGCTGAAGCAGGAGCTGGAGCAAGAGCTGGGGCAGGGGCTGAGACAGAGGCAAGAGCTGGCTGAGACAGGGGCTGAGGCAGAGGCATGAACTAGGGCAGGGTCTGAGGTAGGGGTAGGAATTGGGGCAGGAGCTGTAACAGGACTAAGGGCTGAGACAAGAGCTGGGCCTGGGGCAGAGCTGGGGCAGGGACTGGGACTGGGGCTAGAGCTGGGGCTGGGACAGGGGCAGGGGCAGGGGCAAGAGCAGGGTCAGGGCCAGGGTCAGGGGCTGAAGCAGGGGCAGGGGCTGGGGCAGTGGTGGGAAAAGGCCAGGAGCTAGGACAGGAGTTTGGACAGGGGCTGGGGCAGGAGCTGGAGCAGGGGCTGAGACAGAGGCTGGAGCAGGGGCTGGGACAGAAGCTGGGGCAGAAGCTGGGACAGAGGCTGGGGCAGGAGCTGGGGCAGAGGCTGGGACAGAGGCTGGAGCAGGGGCTGGGACAGAGGCTGGGACAGAGGCTGGGAAAGAGGCTGGGGCAGAGGCTGGAACAGAGGCTGGAACAGGAGCTGGGGCAGGGGCTGGGACAGAGGCTGGAGCAGGGGCTGGGAAAGAGGCTGGGGCAGGGGCTGGGACAGAGGCTGGGGCAGGAGCTGGGGCAGAGGCTAGGACAGAGGCTGGGGCAGGAGCTGGGGCAGAGGCTGGGGCAAGAGCTGGGGCAGGAGCTGGGGCAGGAGCTGGGACAGAGGCTGTGTCTGGGGCAGGGTCCGTGGTTGTAGTAGGAGCAGGGACTTCTGGGGCTACAGTTTCTGTGTTGAAGAGAAGCGTTGCCAGGGGCCATGCACACAGGAGTGCTTGTGTGAGGATAAAGACCAGAGGGTCTGAGTGCAAAGGCACCCTGTGAGAAACTGGGATGCGGAAGACGGACAGAGAACACGTGGGAGTGGTATCCCAGGAGCCGAGAAGGAAAGAGAATGAGTAGAAGGGAGCTGCAGGATTGGCCCTTCGTGTGTGTGTGTGTGTGTGTGTGTGTGTGTGTGTGTGTGTGTGTGTGTGTGTATGTAACCAGGATCTCACCCACATTAGGCAAGTTCTGTGCCACTGAACCACATTAGGTTGTTTTTTTTGTTTTTTGTTGTTGTTGTTTTCAATTTGGCCACTGGAAAAGCAGTTCTAAGGGCCTGAGAAGGAATAGTTAGTGCCTGTGATGGAGGTGGGGAGTATGGTTTAAAAGATACACAGAAAAGTCAAGGGAAGGAAGGGAAGACATCCCAGCTCTTCGGGTCACAATGGACTGAGGCCAGAGAAGTGACTGAACTAGAAAAGATGAAGACCCTAGGGCCAAGACAGAGAATCTGAAGAGCAGGACAGACTGGCACGTGGCGTGCAAGTGACAGAATCTGCAGTGCAGGACAGACTGGTGCATGGCATGCAAGTGACAGAATCTGCAGTGCAGGACAGACTGGCACGTGGCGTGCAAGTGACAGAATCTGCAGTGCAGGACAGACTGGCGCGTGACGTGCAAGTGACAGAATCTGCAGTGCAGGACAGACTGGCGCATGACGTGCAAGTGACAGAATCTGCAGTGCAGGACAGACTGGCGCGTGACGTGCAAGTGACAGAATCTGCAGTGCAGGACAGACTGGCGCGTGACGTGCAAGTGACAGAATCTGCAGTGCAGGACAGACTGGCACGTGACGTGCAAGTGACAGAATCTGCAGTGCAGGACAGACTGGCGCATGACATGCAAGTGACAGAATCTGCAGTGCAGGACAGACTGGCGCATGACGTGCAAGTGACAGAATCTGCAGTGCAGGACAGAATCATGAGATAGGCTGAGAGCTTATTGGAGGGGACAATGGCTGAGGGCATCTGAACCAGGCTGGATCCTAGAGCAGCTATGTGGTCCCAAATACAGCAGAGGCCGGCAATGACTGAATCCCGGGTTCCGGAGCCCTACTGAGGGTGACTCTGTCAGGTTCTCGCATCTCTGGAACAGGTCTGACCTCTAGGGTGCCCTGCAGGGAAGGTTAAAGGAGTGATGAAGATGGGCCTTTAAAGGAAGGCTTCTCCCCTCTGAATCTTAAAGCACATATAGGAACCACCTACTTGAAAAAAGAAGTTGTTTTAAAATGAGTTTGTCCCAGTTAGAGTCAGAACCATTAGCATCATGAACCTAATGACTGAGGAAGAAACACGACTGGCCAGGTCATACTGAGCTTCCTGGCACGGGGGCAGATACACACTCAGGTGTCCATGGCTTTGGAAGGAAAGTGCCTGACTCTCTGAAAGAGGCCTTAGTGACTCGTGGGAATGGGAGTTCTATGACATCATTGGGTTATGGAGATGGGGCGTCTGTGTATAGCAGAGTTCTCAGTATTGCCCTGGGGAGTGTGACGTGCCAAGCCCTCTGCCACCAGCCTTCCAGGCGGAACACCTTCTGCACTCGTGGGGCTGAGTGGTCAGCCCTGTAGGGACAAGGGATAGTCAAACTCACTGAATCGTGGGGGAGGAAGTCCAAGAGGAACAAGACTTCATCCAGAAGTGACCTCTCAGCTGTATTTAGCCTAAACTACACCACTAACTCCATATAAAACTGCCCTGCCTTCTCTCCAGCTCCAAGCCTACAGAATCGCCGCTACCCCTCCATGGCGAGGATTCACTCCATGACCATAGAGGCCCCCATCACAAAGGTAAGTGACAGCTGCCTCCTCCACTGCTCAGTCAGTGCTCAGACCTGGGCTGTGCTCTAGAGCTATAGTCTCCTGAGAGTAGAACCGATGATCTAGTGGGAAAGCCAGGTATTAACCAAACACACAATAATTGTGCTTACACAATGTAATCTGTGCTGTAAGGGCTCTGTGAGGGACGTCAGAGTTGGTCTAGGCTGAGGGAAGTCGTATGTGAAGCAAAACTTAGGCCTGCGAGTCCCATTGGTCAGAGGGAGACTCTTGGGGCAGGAAGAGCAAGGACCGGCATGGAGATGGTCCATCACTGAAGGTGCACAGAGAAGTTCTGCCAGAAGTGAGCAGAAGCCACAGAGGCTGGGGTGTGGCCAGCAGAGGTGAGACAATTATGGCAGGGCTATGGTGACTCTGTTCGTTCTGGTCACTTGGACCAAAAATAGATGGTTTGTCTTTTATGTGTAGTAAAAACCTTAGAAGGGGTTTCAATGGACGTAGCATGGTCAGGTCCACATGTCCCTGTGAAGAGTTCAGCCACCACACTAAGAATGGGTAAGGGATAGCAAAAGTACAAGAGAAGAGGCCATTTGGGCCTTCTCTGGGATTCCAGGAAGGAGATGGTAGTGGCAGTTTAGCTAGCATCGAGGGAGTAGAGTTGGGGAGAAAGAAACAGATCAGAAAATGTCTAGGAGGGCTGAGGAATAGGGGAGACGTGTCAGACAGAGCAGGCCTTGGGTAGGAGAGCACTTGCCTTCAGGCCAGGAGAATAGTTGTCTCTCACAGTGTTACCGTTTGCTTGGTTTGTGGGAAGGGGCTAAGGCTGGGCTCTGATTTTAGGCACAGGAGATATTGTAGTAGGTGAGTCTGGAAGGCTTTTGAGGCTATCCCAGTCTGGGTGGGACCTAGAAGGTAAATGTGAAAATCTTCTTATGGATTGTGTGCCCTGAGTCATGGAGGTGAAAGATCGTTTCTGGACCGGTCAGACAGTGGGAGAGCCAGACCTGTGCCTTGGGAACTCCAACCCATGGAAAATTGTCAGCAAGGGATCCTGGGGAGCAGGGTCCTGAGTTGGGATGCCATGTGCCAGTATAGGCTGCAGAGCGCACTTCACAGAGAGGGGCGGAGTGGGTCTGCTCTCTGAGCTAGGCGTATGGTCACTGACTTCTGAACACGTCTGACTTATGAGAATTAGTATGTTAATATCCTCACATTTATTCTTTCTCTTTTTGCTTTCTTAGGTTATAAATATAATCAATGCAGCTCAAGAAAACAGCCCGGTTACAGTAGCAGAAGCCTTGGATAGAGTTCTAGAAATTTTACGGACCACAGAACTGTACTCCCCTCAGCTGGGAACCAAAGATGAAGACCCTCACACCAGTGATCTTGTCGGAGGCCTGATGACTGTAAGTGCTGAGGAAAACCCAGAAATGCAGAGTGTTGGTCAAATACCCTAGAGTATCCACAGGGCACTGTGGTTTCAGGGAGCAGAAGCACCTCATGTAGAGGTGAGGCAGCTTGTTAATTTCTTTACAGTCATGTCCAAGATGTTTGTCTGTCCACCAGATGACTAACCACAGCCGTGGAAAGAAACTTGAGAAAACCTATTAGAGCAGTAAACAGGCAGGTTGACTGAAGGCTAAACATACCAGAGCTATCTGGCTCCTGCTTCTTGTTCTTCTCTGTCTGAATTAGAGGACTGTGCTTGAAGGTTAGACCTGCATTTCCTTGGGCATCGGACTGTATCTATACACTTATCCCTCTCAAACCCGTGGGTTCTGTATCTTGTGAATTCAGCCAACCCAACTGGAGAGGGGGAAGAACACAAACAGGAGTGAGAGATCCAAGAGGTAGACATGGCACACACACACGCACACGCACACACACACACACACACACACACACACACACACACACACTTGTTGTCCCAGCAACCCAAGAAGCCAAGGCAGGATTGCAGATTTGAAGCCAGCCTGAAATACACAGTAAGACTGTGGAAGGGAGGGAGGGAAGAAGGCAGAGAGAGAGAAAGAAAGAAAATGGAGGAGGAAGGAGGGGTACTTTTATAGGAACACGTATATACGTTTGCACTGTTGGATAGTATAAACAAGATTTTACACAGAACATTGTACATTTATTATATACAGTTATGGGTCTATTTTATAGAAGATACGCTCCCCTGGGTTTACTAAGACAGGCATGGTTCTGTAGATCAGGCCCTGTGGGGACTACAAGGAATGACTGTTTAATGAAAGAGCTTGTACCTTTCTAGTGTTTCCAGTGACAGAATCCTATCTTTCAAGATGCTACAGCCAAGTTCCATTTTATTTTTGTGTTGGTTTTTCAAGAGAGGGTCTCTCTGTGTAGCATCCCTGGCTGTCTTGGAAATCGCTCTGTAGACCAGGCTGGCCTTGAACTCACAGAGATCTGGAATTAAAGGCATGCCAGCCCTGCCTGGCTCAAATTCCATTTCTAATCCTACAAAAACAGAATAGTGCTTTCTGAGCTCAAAGCAGGGAGGCAGGAGGACCGTGCCTGCCAGTAATCTGAGACATACTAGCTGTGGACCCACTGGCTAAGGTCTACCTCGCCCCATTGTTGTGCTCTTTCTGACTTTTAACATCACCTTTCCATCACTGAAGGAGAAAAACCACCGTGCTGCTTTCCCAGAAGCCGAGGGGAGGACTCTCTAGGAAAGAAACATGACCCTGAGTTATCCTGGGCTCTGCCGATTCCTTTTTCTAGCCAGCCTCGAAAAACTGGGTTGCTGGCTGCCCAGCCCATCCTCACCCATCCTTTGAGCAGTCTTCTGTTCTTTCTGGTCCCCAGGCTGGTACTGGCTGACCCGTTCCAATGCAGCATTAGTTTCAGTCATGATAAGGGACAGTCCCTTTGGGGCTACAACCAAAGGACTCTGCGTCCGAGAACAAGCTGCCCCCATCCTGCTACTTTGTGTCATTTTGTGCTTTCTATCCAGATGATGCTGAAAGGAGCCAGTGTGAGACTCCACCTCATTTGCATGAGACTTAGGGAAGTGGAGAAAAACAAGAGATGCACATTTGCTGCAGAGGCGGAACAATTGTGGCTGCGGTGTTTTTATCTGCTCATCTGTTGCTGAATATTAAGATTTCTGCACCACGATCCAAAGTGGGACTTCAAGGGAATCCTGCATTAATTAATGCTACTTTAAACTTTAGCACTTATTTTCTAGGGATAGCAAGCAATTCCAAAGAACTTTTGCAGGGAGATCTAAATAACGAGGGCTTCAGGCACAGAAGCAGAGGCAGAGAAAGATTCAAGAGCATCCAGGGACTGGTTCAACCTTAAGTGCCAGCAAATGTCAGGGCATGGAAATCCTGTTCCTTGTTCCTCTCATAGTTATGTTGTGGTCATGACCAGGACAAAAGCAGCTTAAAAGGAAGTATTTCTGCCTTTAGCTTCACAAGTGTCAGTCCACCATGGTGTGCAGGAAGCAGAGTGAGCCGTGAAGGGGGCCAGGGTAAGACAGAGTTTTTGGGGACCTAGTGACTTGCCTCCTCCTCCCTACAGCCAGCCCCACTTTGCACAATTCTGCCATCTCACAACAGTTTCTATTGTTCTCATTCAAATTTCGAACCTGTCAGTGGACTGAACCACCTCTCAGGTCAGAGCCCTCGGCTCTACTTAGCTCCAGGAAGCCTTCAAAGCCACATATACAGCTTTGTTTTACTAATAGCCCATAGCTCTCGATCCCCTCAAGTTGATGGTCAAGATCACCGATCCCACTCTTCAAAACCTCAGCTCCAGAAACACGTCTCTCAAGGACTAGCACAATGCCCATGCACTGCAGCAGAAAATGTAGTTAGAAAAAAAGGCCCAGTGTTTAAAAAGACTTTCCAAGGCTTCCCCTCAAACATGGCTCTTGGTCTTTTCACGATGTATACCCGAGGACATAAAATGTCTCGGTGCAGATTAAGGGACTTTAGACATGTCAAAATCACACATATCCAAAACAAGATCACTTCTGCAACTCTGTTTGTGAGGCTTCACAATGCCAGGAGAGAACGTGGCCATGAGAACTGAGCCAGCTCACAGCTCAGATGTGAGTACTGCTGGCACTCATGACTGACTGCCTGTCCCTACCCCCTCACCCCCGGTACTAGTACTACGGAAGATAGAGTATCCCGTTCCTTAGCCACTGCTGCAATTTCATTTTGAGCTCTGCCTTGACCTAGACTTCAGCCTGGGCTAGTCAGGATTCAGCCTCCGGCTAAGGAACAAGTTTAATAGAATGGCGATGGGCATGAAGGGTGCATCTAACAGCATCTCTCTTCCAGGATGGCTTGAGAAGACTGTCGGGGAATGAGTATGTGTTCACAAAGAGTAAGTGTTCCTGTGTCACTGCCTACTGATAACCTGGCTTCAGCCTGTGCCACCCCCAGGGTTGTGACGATTCCATCACCTTGGTGTTGCTCCCAATGGCTCTCACGAGTTTATTCCTCTCTATGGTCTACGTTTAAAGCAAGGCCTCCTGGTTAAAATGATTTCTCAGAGCATTGTTAGATAACAGAGGCCATTCATTCTCCATGTATTGAAATGGGCCTTACAGTTATTTTTCTGTTTATGGCTTTGATATTTCATAATGTGAGAAGAGCCCTGGTGTTAATATCTCCCTATCAATGGAAGTTGGGGATTTTGTTCCTAGTGGCAACCCTAAAGTTGATGAGATGCCAAGGACCCTGGAGAGCCCACACTTAACTTGCCCCCTCCACCCCTGTGTCTGCTCAGATGTGCACCAGAGTCACAGTCACCTTGCCATGCCCATCACCATCAACGATGTCCCCCCTAGCATCGCCCAGTTACTTGATAATGAGGAAAGCTGGGACTTCAATATCTTTGAATTGGAAGCCGTTACACATAAAAGGTACGTGGCATCTCTGGTGGAAGGCCGGGAGGGAGGGAGGGAGGGACAGCCATGTTCAAGGTCTTCGTATCTAGAAACTTAGATGGAATTACGTGTCCTGAACATGCTCTTATATGGAGAGGCTGTATCTTTGTTAAGGGACAGAACATGTATTTCCTCACAACTACTTCCTTTGTGCCATGAGCTGGGAGTTCAAAGTTTTCTCAACCCTCTCTCTACCCTATAAAAATGGATTGGAAGTCAGGTTCAGTTATACACACGAGCAGTTTGAGAGACTGAGGCAAGAGGCTCATTTGAGCTCGGGGATTCAAAACTAGCCTCGGCAACAAAAATTTACAATCATATTCTCTCTCTCCTCTCTCTCCCTCCCCTCCCACCCACCCACACATCCTGACATACTGGGGATTTGATAGCACGGTAGATTCTCTTTGAGCCCGTCCTGACAGCAGGGAGAGGAGCTTCTTTTGTCTTAGGAGAAGACATTTCTTCCTGGGATGTTGGTCTGTGGAATATGACTATAGAGTAACATAATTCTAAGCGAGGTTGCTGAAGCCATTCAAACCATTCCTTTAGTCCCCAGGCTCTTTTTAAGGGCATAAAGCCTATGCAGGGTCCTGTGGAAGTAGAGCTGAAAAGGGCCCATGGAGGTTTTGTGACTTACAGATAATCTTAAAAAAATACCTGTATTGACTCGCATGAGTGCAAGGAAGGGGGTGGCAAGGCAATGCCAATGTTTGTGTGCCCCAAGCATGCCGAGCGATCACACACAAATTCCTTTGTTCACTAATGTCATGAAAGGAAGATCTTTCTGGGCCACTGAACTCAATGAACCGGTGTTTGCTTCCTGTTTTCAGGCCATTGGTGTACCTGGGCTTAAAGGTCTTCTCTCGGTTTGGAGTATGTGAATTTTTAAACTGTACTGAAACCACTCTTCGGGCCTGGCTGCAAGTGATTGAAGCCAACTACCACTCCTCCAACGCCTACCACAATTCCACCCACGCCGCCGATGTCCTCCACGCCACAGCTTTCTTCCTCGGAAAGGAAAGAGTGAAGGTAGACTCCAGACACCACAGTCTAGCTGTCTGCTGGGGTGGACACCTAAGAACTCAATCTTAGTAAATACATTAGACAAACAGCAATATTATATCCAATATGACAAGAAGGTTTGGAGCTTTTTGGAGGGTAGGGTTTTGAAACTGTTTTAGATTTAGACCTTTTTCCTAGCCCTCTACTCTAAAATGCTTAAATACTAACTGTGCTACTGACTTTCTGTGACTGATTCATGAACCCATACTTAACTATTTACCGGCTCTGGGAAATGGGTTTGTAAGACAAGTTTAAAGGATTTATGATTAAGAGAAGTTGACCATTATGTTACATTCCTAATGGGAACCACACAGCTTTGCCCTGACTGGTGTGCATTCTGGGAGGTATGGGTGTATCTATCTGTGACTTTTGCCTAATTGTGAGTCTCACATCACTTAGTCTTATTTAGGGTTCAATGCTGTTGTGACCCTACCCATGTCAAGTGAAGAGCTGGGAGGACACATCACCCTCCCTTTTCAACTCCATCACTGGCACAGTGATGCTCTGATTGCTTTGCTGTGGTGCAAATTAGAGCTTAAAATTTAGAACTGGAGCCAGACAGTGGTGGCGCACGCCTTTAATCCCAGCACTAGGGAGGCAGAGGCAGGCGGATCTCTGTGAGCTCCAGGCCAGTCTGGTCTACAAGAGCTATTTCCAGGACAGGAACCAAAAGCTACAGAGAAACCCTGTCTCGAAAAATTTAAAAAAAAAAATTTAGACCTGGGAGTGTCGCTCAGAGATACAGCAGAATCCCCGGATTTGATTCCTAGCTGCTGACTCCCACAAAGATGTTCTTAGAAGATATTTTGTTGAGACTGCACGAACATCAATCCATGGAGAGTGCCGCTGGGTTATTCTCTTGGAACAGGGCTAGTAAGGGATTACAACCCTGGTACTTAAAAGACAGTGGAAAAGGCAGAAGGAACAGATATGGGTAGAGGCTCCTTCTCAGATTTGCCAAAAACACATCCTGGCAATTTCACAATACTTCAAAGAATGTATTCCAAGAATAATGTGTTTGAAGATTGAAAGAAAGTGTTATGCCCGAAATCCAGATCCCTAGAACATCACCACGAGACCGTATCTGGTGCACAAACAAAGAGTCTTTATTGTGAGTTAACTCGGGTCCCTCCATCCATCTGAAGCAGTAGCAGCAATGTGAGAGCAGCAACAGGAACAGCACAGGGGAGACCCTCCCCAGTGGCAAAAAGAGGTGGGTTATACAGGGGAAGAGGTTTGGGGAATCCCAAGCCTCTGGGCTTGTGATTGGTTACCTCCGAGTGGGGTGAGGGGAATTCCAGATTTCCGGTCATGGGATTGGCTGCCCCCTATGATGTAAGGAGATTTCCAGGCCTGAGGGGGAATTCCAAGTCTCTAGGGGCTGAGTGATTGGTTCATTTTCCCTGCTCAGAGATTGGCTAGGTTTGTGTCAGGGGCAGAGATGGCTCTGATTCTGGGGCTAAACTCTTTCTTTGGTTCTTTTTACCTTTTTGACTCTAATTTTGGGGCCAGGGAAAATATCTTTAATATGCTCTGAATCTAAGGTTTAGTACGTTCATTTGGTCTTAGTTTCAGGGTCCAGGGCCTTTTCTCTGGTTCTAGGTTTGGGGACAAAATATCTCTTTTCCTGGCTCTGATCCCATTTTTAGGGTATGTTTTTCCCCCCGATTCTGAACCCAGAACCAGGCTGCTTGGTGGTTGTGCTAGGGCCATGGACTCACTGAATCTGTGGGGGCCTGGGCCTCTCATCCTGTGCTCTGGCAGTAACTTTAGAGGACCCAATCATGGGTCCTCACTGAGGGCCCTTGATGGAATGTAACTGAGACCATAGTACCATCAGCTGCACTGTCCTAATTTATTCCCTGATGAAAACAAATTAGTAAGAATACAGGGTCCAAAAATAAATAGGAAGGGCCCTCGTAATGTGGATACTAAAGCAGTAAACCACAGAGAATCATTAAATAATCCTTTCCTAACTCTGGTTACTGATTTCTTCCCACCTTGCATTGCTAAAGATGATGTCCAGTCCCCTAGGCCTGCTAACCCATGGCTCTGGAGAATGTTTAATGTGTGGGTGGTTGTAGGCTCCTTTTTTAAAAAATGGGTCAGGCATCCATATAGACCCTGGTATCCAAAAATAAACCCCTTAACAAACTGTAGACAGGGCATGTCCAGGGATATGGCAACCTGATGAGGGAGCCAGTCGGTCCCAGGAACGCTCTAGCCTGCCTCCTGGTGGTTGAGAAAAGGGCGACATTATCATTTGACTACTTCCTGCTGAATTGGGGCATTGAAGTTCTTGGGGCGTCTTGATCTTTAACTTCAAGACTTAACTTTTACATCCTCAGACCTTTATAACACTCTCTTGGACTCCTCTTGAAAGTTGAACTCTTATTGCGACTAGGCTCAATTTCCCTGCCACATAGTGCTAGGTCTCACTTTTTCTCCATGACCCCTTCATAAAACATTTTCCATTACCCCAAATTACTTCCTTATACTTCTCACATGCCATAAAACACTTTCTTTCCCTGCCTTAGCTGCCGGTCATCTGCAGCCACGCTGGCATCCTTTTTTCCTTTCTACTGTTCTATAACACTTTCTCAGGCCCTCAAAACTTCCTGATGTGATGCTGTCTCAAAAATCTCTTAGCTTTTACATCCTTGAACAACACTTTATCTTCTCACTTTAGCTGCCAGTACACCATGGTGCTCTTTGTGATGTCCATCTTTGGGACAATCCTTGACCCAGTGCCCTATCTCCCAGGAATAGGCACATTGGTCCCTTTGAAACTTCAGTCTGTTGCTCTTTGGGGATGCCTTACTCTGTTCCTGGGCCAGGCAGCGGAGTTATTTCTCCCTGGATCCATAGCTAACACTGCCAGCAACATCCAAACCATGTTGCAAGTCTGTCTTTCATCTGCAGCCACTCTAGTTCTCTGATCCTCCTCTCTTTTCACTACCCTAACCTTCACCTTCCTTTTCTCCTCCATCTTCAGGAGTCTCCCTACTTTTATACTGGCTAGGCCACCTATCTTTTGGCAGCTTTTGCTAATATCTAGTGCTGCTCGATTAACAAAAGCTAGGGTTACTTCTGACCTGTGTTCAGTTGCCTCAGGGTCCATAGGGGAATATGACCTAAAGGGTTCCCTTAATCTCTCAGGATAGGCTGATGGTGACTCAATAACCTCCTGCCAAATGCTAAAGGTTTTAGCCATGTCAGTCGGGTACTTAGCAGCCACCCAAAAACCCCTCATTAGAACCTGGTGGTAAACTTTGCCTTCTGGCAAACACAAGTCCACAGCGGCAAGGGGCCAATACTGGTTTCTCTGATCATCACACAAGCCCATCATGCAAAGGGGGAGGGGCTATGGAGTCTGGTTCTTTCACAGGTGCAAGGGGGATTACGGATGGGCTCAGCCCCCGGCAGGTATTTGGGGGCATCAGGAGTCAGAAGACTTGGGATCTTTGGGGGTGTTTGTGGCATCCTCCAAGGCAGATGTTTTTGGCGATACCCCAGGTTGGTGGTAAGTTGTGGCTTTAGCCAAGATGGGGTCTGCAAGATCAGTGGGGAGCCTGTCCAGGATTAAAAGTGCCCACCTTGGGCCAGTTAGTCTGGTAGGATGGCCACTCCAGTTCACAGAGGCTCCGGTCAAGGAAGAGGCTCAGGAGGTGGGAGGGTGACTAGGGATAAGGCCTGTTATTTCAGGGTGTTCCAACCACAGGAACATGACAAACACAGGTGATGCACACACAATCACAGATAACACAGGTGGCTGTGTACAAATTGGAAGTGAGATACCAGATTAATGCCCTGCAGTTGTGACCTTCTCAGTCTCTTTAGAGGAACTAGGGGAATCCAGTCCCCCTCGGGAAAGTCTTTTGTTCCACTAGCAAGATCCCGGGGCACTCTCTGGTCTCCTAGCCAGTGTTCTTCTAACATGCCTGCCTAGATCTTAACATTAAACATGACCAGGGATGCCCACACACTTACAGGCAGGACAAGCAAATGGCCGTATGTTTATCAGACAAAGTCACAGAAGGACAACAGACCAACACCAGATAGTGTACCAGTATAGCACACAAAAACAAAACAAAAAACAAAAAAAAAGTGATCCGGCTTACAGTAGGCAAACCCCGTTACCCAATCAAAGGTCTGGTTTGAGGTAGGCAAGCCCTGTCTAGCTGGAACAACCTGCTTCAAAGGAAACTCTCCTCACGTACACATGGACCTCAGATCTTATAAGGCTGGCAAATGGTGTGTACTGGTCCTTCCTCCCGTACATACACTTAGATTTACAGAGTTAACGTTCCTTCTTCCCATACATACACTTAGATTTAAGCCTTCTATCTTAGGCCATTTAGATCTTATATCTTACACCCATTTAGATCTTACAGGGTTTTGCCTGGGCAATTTAAAAAGGTATCTGTTTAGTTGGTGCCTTTAAGACTCAGCGGAGGGTAGTCATGGCGGGCTTGGGGATTCTGGACGAACCCTCAAATGTTATACCTAAAGTCTGGACCCTCAAAACATCACCAGGAGAGACCATATCTGATGCAAAAGCAGGGTCTTTATTGTGAGTTAACTCGGGTCCCTCTGTCTGTTCAAGGTGGCAGCAATAGGGTTAGCACAGGAGAGGACACCCCACACACACAAGGCAAAAAGAGGCTTGGGGAATTCCAAGCCTTCTGGACCTGTGATTGGTTACCCCCGAGTTGGGTGAGAGGAATTCCAGACTTCCAGTCTTGGGATTGGCTGCCCCTATGATGTAAGAGAATTTCCAGGCCTGAGGGAAATTCTAAACTGCTGGTAGGAGAATTCTAAGCCTCTAGGGGCTCAATGATTGGTTCATTTTTCCTGCTCAGGGATTGGCTGGTTTTGTGTTGGGGCAGAGATGGCTTCCATTCTGGGGACAAAGTGTTTCTTTCTTTGGTTCTTTTTACCTTTTTGACTCTAATTTTGAGACCAGAGTGAATATATTTGGTGTGCTGTGAATCTGGGGGCTTAGTGCATTCTTTTGGTCCTGGTTCCAGGGTCCAGGGACTTTTCTCTGGCTCTAGGTTAAGGGACAAAGTGCCTCTTCCACTGGCTCTGGTCCCATTTTCAGATTGTGTTTCTTTCCCTGGTTCTGAATGCAGAGTCAGGTTGCTTGGGAGTTGTGCTAGGGCCATGGACTTACTGAATCTATGGGGGCCTGGGCCTCTCAAAAGGGAAAAAAGAAGGGAGGGAGGAAAGAAAGAAGGGAGAGGAAGGAAGGGGAAGGGAGGGAGGGAGGGAGGGAGGGGAGGAAGAGGAAGAGGATTAGGAGGAGGAAAAAGAGGAGGAAGAGGAGGAGGGGAGGGAAGGGAGGAGTGAGTGATCACAGTATCAGCCAGTGTGTGTAATAAACACCTCTGAAGCCACACCCCTCTGAATCCCTGCTGTGGCTTCTAACACTTGTGAGATGAGATGGGACACAGCTGAGGTTCCACCACCAGCTGAGCAGAGCACCTGGTGATTATTAGCACCAAGTCTGGCCTGATCCTGCCATAGCTTGGAGTTGATGTGAAGGTGACCCTCCCTTAAGAGACCTTTTGGAAAACCAGGACAAGTGCCAGAGTCCCAGGTCTCAAATTCTCTAACAGCCCTAGAACAAAGGTTCGAACTCATTGCGACCTACTTACAATTCAGAAGGTGTCTTCTGGCTCCATCAGCTCCTGCCAAGAGTTCAGAAAGTGCAGCTCAGTATGAACCTGGAGACTTGGGCTGTTCAAGTTCAGCCCAAGTTCACTGTTCAAGTTCAGGCTTGGCTAAGTTCAGCCCAAGTGCACTGGCCAGTCCACCAAGATGCGCTTACAGTGGGAGTCACTTCTGGGGGATCTTCTGTTAGACCTGACCCTGATGACAGGAATCAGGAAAATTATATTCTTACCTCTTTTCTGATTCATTAGTCCCTCCAATTTCTTAGGGGGTGATACAACTCAAATATAATCTATGAGTTCCGGGAATTGATGCTTCCTGCATGCTAAGTGCATGCTTTACCACTCAGTTCCACCTCCCAATGCCAAAGTTAAATTTAATTTTTTAAAAACTTATTCTCTGAAAATTTCAAACAATATACTTTGATCATATTTTCCCTCTCCTCCAACTCCTCCAAGGTCTTCCCCCACCTCCCTATCCACTCAACTTTATGTTCTTTCTTAAAACACCACCATAAACATGGAGTCCAATTTGTGTTGGCCACCCGCTTCTGAGCATGGGGCCTGCCCTAGTACATGGCCGATCTACTCATTGCCAATGCATTGGAGAAAACCGAGTTTTCCTTCCCAGCAGCCATCAGTTGTGTCCGCTTCCCCACCTCCATGCTGGGACTGTGTTAGGCTCCAGTCTGTGCAGGTCTTGCGCAAGCTGTTATAGTCTCTGAGTACCCGCTTGCATTTACCCGTGTCTACCCGTGTCTGGGAAACATTGTATCCTCACGTTATCCACCACCTCTGGCTCTGAAGACCTGTCTGTCTCCTCTTCAGCACAGAGCCCGGAGCCTTGAGGGGAGGCGTGTGATACAGACATTTCCTTTATGGCTGAGTGCTCCAAAGGCTCCCATTCTCTGTACATCGTCCAGTTATGAGTCTCTATTAATTCCCATCTACTGCAAGAAGCAGCTTCTCTCATGGAGGTTGAGTGTGATCTGTGGGCATAGCAATATATTATTTGGAGTCATTTTGTTACTGCAGTCCTTTAGCAGAAAAATAGGCTTGCCTTCGGGGCCTTGGTCTCAGGTTCTTGTTTCGTTAGCAGTGCCAGGTCCGCATTCCATCTCATGGACTGGACCTGAAGTCCAATAAAAAAGTGTGTGGTTGTGTCCCCATCACGTGCCGCTGTTGTACCAGTGGGCATATCTTGCCAGAAGGATCATTGTTGTAGTTCACAGCATTTCTAGTTGGGAGAGATGAATGAATACTTTTCTCCTAACTCCTAAATGAAACACGCATATCTACAAGCATAAAAGCTAGCTTCCACACACGAGAAGAAATATGCACTGCTTGTCTTTCTGGGTTATGCGTGTCCTTGTTTGTGAGGATCGTTTCTAGTTTCATCTGTTTCCCTGCAGATTTCACTTTTCTTTTTTGTTCTTTTTTTTTTATTGATAAAAGGAGAATAAAGAAAAGAAAGAAAAAAAAACAAATTTCCACCTCCTCCCAGCCTCCCATTTCCCTCCCCCTCCTCCCATTCTTCTCCCCCTCCTCCCACCCCTCTCCCCTTCCCCCCACTTTTCTCCCCCTCCCTCTCCAGTCCAAAGAGCAGTCAGGGTTCCCTGCCCTGTGGTAAGTCCTAGGTCCTCCCCCCTCCGTCCATATCTAGGAAGGTGAACATCCAAACTGGCTAGGCTCCCACCAAGCCAGCACATTGCGTTGGATCAAAACCGCGTGCCATTGTCCTTGGCGTCTCATCAGCCCTTATTGTTCGTCATGTTCAGAGAGTCACTTTTCTTAACAGCTAAATAATATTCTATTATGTAAATGTACCACATTTTTATAATTCATTGGCCAGCTGGTGGGCACTTAGGTTGTTTCTAATTTCTGGCTATTATGAATAGCACAGTGATGAACATTGGATGAGTGCACATCTTTGTAGTTAGAAGAATCTTTGGGGTATGTGCCCAAGAGTGATATGGTTGGATCTTTTGATAGCTCTATTTTCAGCTTTGTGAGGAACCTCCACACTGATTTCCATATTGAATGTACAAGTTTGCACTTCTACCAGCAATAAATAAGTGTTCCCCTTTCCCCACATCCTCACCAGCATAACTGTCATGTTTTGATCCTGGCCATTCTGATACTGTGATAACATGTAATGTCAAAGTAGTTTTAATTTGCATTTCCCTAACAGCTAAGGATATTGAACGTGTAAGTTGTTTCTGAGCCATTCGTGATTCCTGTTTTGATAATTTTGTTTAGCTCTGTCCTGCTTGGTTTTTGTCAACTTTGACACATGCTATAGGAATTCCTACAGCCAGTAGCCTTTAAGTTACGCGCCCAGTTGGGCGTGGAAGATCTTCTCATCCTTTGGTGTCTTCAGGTTCCTTCTTCAATGTCTTAGAGTTTTCATTAGACAAGTCTTTTACGTGCTTGGTTAGTGTTGTCTCACAACATTTTGTTTTTCCTTTTTTGTAAAGGCATTGTTTCCTATGCTTCTTTCTCAGCGAGTTTGTCATTTGCATGCAGGAAGGCTACTGATTTTTATATGTTTTGTATCCAGCTACTGTGACCATTTTTATCATCTGGAGAAGTTGCTTGGCAGTTCTTAGGGTCTTTATGTATTACAACCATATCAGCTGCAAATAAAGATACTCCAGAATCTGCCTTATCTTTTGATTCCTCTGATCTCCTGCAACTGCCTTCTGCTCTAGCTAAGACTCCAAGCACTATATTGAACAGATAGAAAGCGAACATTCATGTCTTGCTCATGATTTTTGTGGAAATGCTTTGAGTTTCTATCCATTTATAACAAAGTTAGCTGTGGGCTTGTCATACATTGCCTTTATTTACTGAGATATGTCCCTCATATCCTGAATCTCTCCAGGACTTTTATTATGAAAAGGTGTTGGAGTCTGCCCAAGGCCTTTTCTGAATCTAATGAGATGCGCATGTGGTCTCTGTCCTTTAGTCTATTTTTGTAGTGAATTATGCTTATGCACTTACATATGTTGAGCTATCCCTGCATCTCCGGGATGCAGCTAACTTGATTGTGGTTGATAATCTTTTTAGTGAGCTCTTGGATGTGGTTTGCAATTATTTTATTGAGTTTTTTTTTGCATCTATGTTCATAAAAGATATTGGTCTATAATGTTCTTTTTCATTGAGTCTTTGCGTGGTTTAGGTATCCAGGGTAATAGGGGCTTTATAAAAGGAACTGAGGAACGTTCCTTCAGTTTCTATTTTGTAGAATAATTTGAGGAGGGGTGGTGGTCGTGCCATGTCAGTCCCCAGAAGCCCATGGGTGATGCTCAGTGTTCTTCCCCATATCCCAGGGAAGCCTTGACCAGCTGGATGAGGTGGCTGCTCTCATTGCTGCGACGGTTCACGACGTGGACCACCCTGGAAGAACCAACTCCTTCCTGTGCAACGCAGGCAGCGAGCTCGCTGTGCTTTACAATGACACTGCGGTCCTGGAGAGTCACCACACGGCCCTGGCCTTCCAGCTCACCGTCAAGGACACCAAGTGCAACATTTTCAAGAATATTGACAGGTGTGTTGTTGTTGGACGTCTGTGCTTAGGTTTGGGAAGCTAAAGGTGAAGCTACGTTTTCTCTGAATACTCGGCTTCCTCGAAGATGGAAACGGAAGTCATAGTTATCCACTGCATAGGATCAGAAAATACCTTTACCCATTGAACTTAATTATACTTTTCAGACTGCTTTTCATGTTTTAAAATCTGGATTTTTTTGGTTTTCCTTAAGTCCATGAAAATAAGTGGGGTTTTTTTTTGTTTGCTTTGTACTACCTGAATATGGACAAGGTATTGACAAGTCTGCTATGTATTTTCACCTCCCATGAGGGCAGCCCATCTTTTCTGTGGCTCAAAAACAATGTATCATCCTGCATTTTCCAGCTGAGTTTGGGCCACTAAGACTCCTTCCTCATGACAAGGTCCCAGTGAAGATGCTAGGGCCCAAGTGGGCAAGATTCCCTCTCACTGTGTGGTCTCCTCTGTAGAGCGCAACTCAAGTGTAATGGGGTGGAACTCTGGCCTGCCAGCGATGCTGTGGCTACATCCTACACACATCGGCTGCTGGGCATAGTCCTGAGCAAAGGCTGGGTGGTCACTTGGGCCTCATGATGTTGTCTACATGACCTTATCTGGTTAGGCTCTAGAAAAAAACTAGAAAATTATAGAGAATGGTTATTCTAATTTGGACTTAAATTTGGTCCCTATCAAGGACCTGTAGAGAAAGATTTCTTTTCAGAGGCTGGTTTGCTTAGATCCTCAATCTGCCTCTTCAGGTTAGTACGTGATAAGAATTCTCTGAAAATCTTGTGCCATTGCTCCAACCACTGCAACACCTATCAATTGCAAGTTTGAGAATTGCATAAAAGGAAGCTTCCTCGATACCATCAGAAGAAAGAGGGGCAGTTCTCTGCAGTGGGGATCGGTCTGCACGGAATGCAGGCTGCACCTCATCAGGCTGCCACTTTGGCCTGTCCCGTCCTTCCACTTCCTTGTCTTCGTGTTTTCAGAGGAAGGGGCTGGAAGCACCTTTGGAACAACTGTCCACCACATGACATGTACTTTTTCTTAACGTTCAAGTGAAGAAGAGTCAGTGGTCACTGGAGAACACAGAATAGCATCAACAACAATTTGGGCTTATCAAGCTGAACAGACAGGCCCTGGGATCAGTAGTCACTTGACTCTGCCCCAGCTATGTCCCAGGTTGTAGGGAGGCCCAGCTGAAAGGCAGTTCTGACTTAAGGCATGACGTGAACAAGGAAGTTTTGTCTTTTTATTTAGGAACCATTACCGAACGCTACGCCAGGCTATTATCGACATGGTTTTGGCTACGGAGATGACGAAACACTTTGAACATGTGAACAAATTTGTGAACAGCATCAACAAGCCACTGGCAGCTGAGGTAAGCATTCCTACGGAATAAGACACAGCAGTGTGTTTCCACGAGCGCCTGCTCCAGCAGCCAAGCATTTTCTCCTTGAATGTGAGGTTAGCATCAGCCTGGGGTTAGAAGCAGACGGCAAGCCCAGCCACTTGTTTTCCTTGGGGATGAGAACAGATTGACAGCTGTCTGCTGCAACTGCATGCTCCTTGAAAGGCCTGCGCTGTCACAAAGGGATGGAAGGAGTTGGGCCCAGAGTGTGTAACAGGAGGAGCCCACAGATGAGCTGAGCCGAGCATGAACGGTGGTGTGACGGGAGACCCCTGTTCTCTCTGTTCTTGGACCTCTCAGGATTGCAAAGTTAGAGAATGTTTTACAGAACTATAATCTTACCGGTATCTGAGGATCATGGTGAAACAGGTTTATTAGCTCTTTTCTGTTGCTCCGATAAAATATCCTGACAAAAAGCACGTTAGGGAAGAAAAAGTTTATTTGGCTTCTTGGACAGTCTCTCACTGAGGGACGTTAAGACAGGAACCTGCAGGCAAAGATGCTTGCTCGTTCATGCAGTGTTTGACCAGGGAACTCACTCCCAGCCAAGGAAGTGTGGTAGACACCACAGAAGGAAGCTTACTAACTCATTGAGCAGTTCAACCCTAGCCAATTGTCTTACAGGTCAGAACCCTTGCTGGGGGATGGTGCCACCCACAGTAGGATGGTCTTCCCACAACCATTACCCATCAAGACAGGCCCCCAGAGATGAGCTGTCGGCCAATGGGAACTGGGTGAGCCATTACCCATCAAGACAGGCCCCCAGAGATGAGCTGTCAGCCAATGGGAACTGGGTGAGCCATTACCCATCAAGACAGGCCCCCAGAGATGAGCTGTGAGCCAATGGGAACTGGGTGAGCCATTACCCATCAAGACAGGCCCCCAGAGATGAGCTGTCAGCCAATGGGAACTGGGTGAGCCATTACCCATCAAGACAGGCCCCCAGAGATGAGCTGTCAGCCAATGGGAACTGGGTGAGCCATTACCCATCAAGACAGGCCCCCAGAGATGAGCTGTTGGCCAATGGGAACTGGGTGAGCCATTACCCATCAAGACAGGCCCCCAGAGATGAGCTGTCAGCCAATGGGAACTGGGTGAGCCATTACCAATCAAGATAGTCTCCCAGAGATGAGCTATCAGCCAATAGGAACTGGGCAATCCTCTAGTTGAGATTTGCTTCTTGACAGTTAAAGCCAACTAGTACAGAAGTGTTTCCTCTTTCTGCTTCCCCTGCCCTCTTTCAAAAAAATAAAATGAAAACCAAGAGAGACAAACTGACAAGAAAAATCTGTAGGGAGGTGGGGAGGATCTAGAGAAGGGAAAGATAATCAAAATAAAGTATATAATTTTTTTTCTTAAATAAAAATTTTAAGAAGAGAGAAATTTACCATGAACCTGCTTTGTGGGCCGGACAAATGTGGGCTTTATAAACACAGACGTAATGTTCATGCCTTGCTAAGATAAAGTCAACTATCCTCAGAAGCCATAAAAACTGTCCATAGCTCTGCTAAAGCAGTTTCTAGTCTTGTGAAAAAGACCCTGGAAAAGGCAGAATAAACATTTTAAAGATTACTTGATGATTAATGAGGACACTGTCTGTAGAACCCATCACCTAGGGAGAGGACCAGTGTCCACCTCACCTGTGTCGAGCCCCATCTCTCACGGACTCCACCACACAATGCCAGGGCTTTTCTTCCAACCAAGGATGGAGGGGAACAAGCATTGCGATGTGTTGAGCAGACCACTCTACAGGATGACGGAATTTAGACTCAGGAAGGTCCTCTCTCCATGCCTCCAGCTCCATTTGAGATCTCCTCCCCGCCACATCATCTGTGGTAAAGGAGTCGTCTCAAGGTGCTGGGAGAACAGCTCCCAGAACAGCGTCCCCATCAGGGATCCAATAAATAGGACCAGCCTCGAAACAGAATCCCATTACACGTCTTGCTGTCTTTCAGCTTGGCAGAGCTCCGGAGAGCTGATTACCTGTTTCGTACAAACCGATGGGGCCTTTGGAACCAAATATTTTTCCCGGCTCTGTGCAACTAGCATGCGAATGCATACATCTTCACCTACCTGCTTGCATGCCCCAGGGCTGCTGGCACTGCCCCACCAGGTACACACTACCTGGTGTACAATCATGTTTTCAGAGGCCGCTGAACACACATCCACATCGTGTTTTGGCCCAGTGTCTATGTTTCACGCCTCACACTAATTATCTCTCAGGGAGAATCCGCCAAGAAAACACACAAATGTATACATGCCTTAAGGAGTGGGGGGGTGGGGTGGGAAGACACTGAGGAGAAACAAGCAAAAACAAAAAAGTAATCGAAAAGTCACAGTTTTCCTACTTTTGATGCATTGAAGTAGCTGAAAGTTGCGTTTTCAACACATTTCTGAGGAGTCAGAGAAGACCCTTTTTAGGGTACTCTCCTAAACTGCTCAGAACGCACAGAGCCTTGGAGCTGTCGTGTCTGAGGAGGTTGTGAGTGAGTGAACGGGTGGTGACAGGGATTGTTCCACCTTTTAAATTCTATACTACACTGATGGCTTCTAAAGACCACGCTAGCATGTTATATAGGGGTGTGGGAATCCTGCAGTTCCCTTTGCTAAGTCGCAACCACAGCCATGCTCCTGGTGAGTTAGTTAGCCTCGGCCGCTTCAGCAGCGCTGATCTGATCGTGTTTTCCAGAGCGAGGGCAGCGACTGTGAGTGCAACCCGACTGGGAAGAACTTCCCCGAGAACCAGATCCTGATCAAGCGCATGATGATCAAGTGTGCTGACGTGGCCAACCCGTGCCGCCCCTTGGACCTGTGCATCGAGTGGGCAGGGAGAATCTCCGAGGAGTACTTTGCACAGGTGTGCTGCTGTGTGAGAACTGTCCCTTTCCTTCTAGGAACAGGCCCCGGGGCCACAGAACCCTGTGCGCGCCACAGCTAGTGAACGCCTCTTCTCTGCAAAGGACATACCTCAGTTCTGGTGAGAGCAGACTTGGGCTTTTCTCAAGAGACAGGTCAATGTACTAGTCACTGACCAAAGCCCTCTAATGTAAGGAAATTCTGTAATTGTTAGACCCTGAGCTTTAATAAGTTCACAGATATAGACATAGGTAGAACATTGGATCTAAGGGGCAGGGGGCAGGGAGATGGCTCTGTGGGTAAGAGCACTTGCTACACAAACATGAGAACTTAAGTTCAAATCTTAGCACCCATGCAAAGAAGCAGGACATGGCCATGTGAGCATCTTTTACCCCAGCAGGTCAGAGGGAAGAGACAGGACCACTGGGGTTTGCTAGGCACCAGCTCAGCTCTAGAGTCAGAGAGATTTTGTCTCAAATGAATAAGGTGGAAAAAATAATCGATAGAGCAGGGCCCCTGATATCCCTTTGTGCGTGTACATCAAAACACACAGGTACATATATGCCACACACAATAATCAAATGCATGCATACATACACATACTAAAAACTACTCCCAAGGATGTATCTGTGCTAGATTCTTCAGGGATTCACATTTTTTCCTAAAGGAGAAAGAGGCTTTACACAGTGAGATTAGAGTTATATTTTTTGAAGGATTTAAAAATTAAAAACAGGACAAAAAAAGAAAACTCCAGAAGACAGTAAACTGCCAGATGGCTCTTGAAGTAGAGTCCTACTTCAAAGGAAAACTCTAAAGACTGGCGTGTGTCGGAAGACAAACTGGAAGCAGCTGTAGGAGCCGCATAGGGGTGGTGCGCTCTCTGGATGGAACGCATTACTGAGGCGGGATCAAGAATAGCTGACATTGTACGGCAGGGCTGGTTGAGAAGGAGCCTCTGAACTGCAGAAAAATAGGACAGGCACTTCTGAGCTTACCCATGTTGGAGAGGGGTATGAGGGAGTAGAGAGGATGGGTATGGACCAATTACTCCAAGAATACCAGTGGATATTTTAAGGCTCCTTGAACTGTGTGAGCTGAGCTGGAAGTCATGAACAGGTTTCCTGGGACCCACGTGGAAAGAATTTGAAGCCTTACTCCTAGTTACTGACACTGGGAGGATGTTCCACTCTTAAATTCTCTGACCAAAGCTTCCAACTTAGGTGTCCTTTTCTCTAGTAAGAACATAGAGATAGCACCAGTATGATCTGGAAATCGGATTGCAAAGGAGGCCTGGGGTGAGCTCCGGGCATTATTAGGAGATGTGGATCTCACCGTTCAGCTTCAAGCACCCAGACAGGAGCACACACCGCAACACGCGGCACACTCAGATTCCCAGGCACCTTGACAGCTGTGCGTTGATGCTCCTGGGGCAAAAAAATGCCACATTCAGCTCTTTGCTCAACTTTGAAAGTCCTAGTCCTAGAGGCACCTCGGCTGTGGCTGCAGCACAAAGGCTTCCCGTGCTTGCCGTCTCGCCAGGCAGAACAGTCAAAAGATGTATCCTGAATGGTTAAGATGCTAAAAGCAGGTCATTCTCATAGCTGCATGTGTCATTTTTAAGGGAAGCCAGTTACAAACCCAAACCTGCAAGCATGCAGCCAGGACATCAGTGACTACTGTCCCTGCCTTGTGTCGTCCACCGCCTCCATTTCATGGGCCAGCAGCAGTTTGACCTTTGCTGCAAATGTCAATTAGTGCTCGCTGAGTAGGAGTTCAGATCTGACTTTTCAGAAATAAAAACAGATTAGAGAAAAAGGGGCTAAATTCGACTAGACCAGTGCTTCTGGGAGCACAGTGTGCCATGAGGGCCAGTGTGACACAGCTCTGTGGGAAACACTCTCCTCACATTCCTTAGGTCTTGAGTTCAAGAGAGGAGAGAGTGGAAAGTGGAGGGACAGAGAGGAATCTGAGAGCAAGGAGACCCGAACATGGTCAAGTGGGTCAACTCAGGAAATTGCTAAACTCTGGGAACCACGCCATGACTATGAAGGCTTGCCATGTGCCCCACAGCCCTATGCAGTGGTGTTTTTGTTTTTCTCTCATCACAGACCGATGAGGAGAAGAGGCAGGGGCTACCTGTAGTGATGCCAGTGTTCGACCGCAATACCTGCAGCATCCCCAAGTCCCAGATCTCCTTCATCGACTACTTCATAACAGACATGTTCGATGCTTGGGATGGTAAGTTAGATGCTGTTTTATCACCCACAAAGAATATTTTTATTACACTTAATGAAGATCACCTTTAGGGGCCTGGGCTGGGCCTAAAGATAAACAAAATATAAATATATATTTCATTTTGTTATAAACAAAACTGTGAAAAAGTTTTTAACAAATACACACATCTATGTGTGTGTGTGTGTGTGTGTGTGTGTGTTCTGAGCCCTTTGCGAGCAGCTAGAGTAGGGGCATCCTAGAGTCTGACGCAATCCTGAGTGCACAGACACAGTGAACGAGTGTTACCTGGATGAGTAAGTCTTCACTTTTTCACTTTTCAGAGGACAGCTTCCCAAAGTGCACAACTGTTTCATTCTCACACTGGAAGAAATCCCATTAAGTAAAATGTATTTCATTCTTTGTGAATTTCAGGTTCAAGAGAGTTACATAAAAAGCCTGTTTATTTCAGCAGCTAACTGGGGTGTCGCTCACAGCTCAAAGTAGAGGAGTGCTTGCCTACTGGGTTCAACTCCTAGCACTACAAAACAAACAAATGATTTTTTTTTTGAGACAGCGTTTCTCTGTGTAACAGTCCTAGCCTGTCCTGGAATTAGCTCTTGCAGACCAGGTTGGCCTGCCTCTGCCTCCCAAATGCTGGGATTGAAGGAATGTGCCATCACCGTCCAGCATAAATAAATAAATCAAAGAAAGAAAACTAGTGTTTTCATACATATGTTGACTTGCAGCCCAAGGCCTTGGGGATCTCTGTCCTTCTGTTCTTTTTGTGGGGTACACATGCAAACAGACATCAAAGTTCATCCTCAGGTGTTGTACCTCAGGAGCCAGCCGCTTTTGTCTTTATACAGGGCTTCTTATTGGCCTGGAACCTCCCAATTAGATTAGGCAGGCTGGCTGACTGGCTAGTGAGCCCCAGGGATCTGTCTTTGTTACCCCCCCAAAGATGGGATTTTACAAGTGCATGCTACCATGGCCAGCTTTTTTATATGGTCTGTGGACTGCGCTCAGGTCCTCAAGATTGTATGTCAAGCAGGATACTATCTTCTCTACTTCTGCTCCCCAAGGCTAAGCCTAGTAAGTACTCCCAAGATCCAACTTAGTGTAATGGGTTTCTCTGGATTCTGTTCATGTCCCTGCAGCCTTTGCACACCTGCCAGCCCTGATGCAGCACTTGGCAGATAACTACAAACACTGGAAGACACTGGATGACCTCAAGTGCAAAAGTCTGAGACTTCCATCTGACAGCTAAAGCCAGGCCGGAAAAGGGGCCTCTTGATCTACGACGGACACTGTGAACTGCAGAGTCATGTGAACAAGAGGCTTTTCTGTATGATGAGAACAGGTGTAGATTAAGGAGCTAGTGTTTAATAGCTGATATGAGTCATGCACGCCCCCAAATTTCATTTTTCAGAAAGTTATATTCCATCAGTAAAAATATGTTCTTTTAAATCACTTAGTGACAAAACGAACCACTTGGCAGTCTCCTCTGCCACGCTGTGCGTGCCCTTACAAAACCATGGAGCTGACTCTCTGTAGTTACACGCAGGACACAGAAGCAGAGAACCTGGCGTCTGTGAGTCCATCCTGATGGAGACCATGCCACGTGGCCAGTGTCCACCGGAACACTCACTACTGAGATTTAGCTGCACTACTTTCCTCGGCGGCAGGAGTATGAAGGGTTCCTAAAAAGCTTCTCTGAGCAGATATATGTAAGAAAAGAAGCTACTTTAAGATGCGCAGAATGAGGACGAGATTATCGCTAAACTAGTTAGCATCACGGCGGCCAGGACTACATGGCAGGTAGCGTGACGCCCCTGTGAGAACACAGCCTTGGCCTGGTGAGTGTCCCTCTGATGAGCGTCAGCCACTTGCGGAGCCCTCATTCCTGGAAGGGACTCACCTTATAGGAGGCCAACTGATGGGGAAGGAGCGGGAGCTTGCCTGAGTGTCCCCGGCTTCAGGCTCACAGACACACGTCAAGAGTATCTATAAAAGCCATTAAATACAAATGCTCGTGAGCAAGCTTTAAAAAAAAAACTTAAGAGAAGAAAAATTTATATATATATATTTGTTGTTCAAAGATTTTTATTAAAATAATCTAAATGCCCTGGATCTTCGCCCCTAGAATTTTCTGGGCATTACCTGTACATCTGAATTTGGGGAGGAAATGGGAAAGTTTCAAGGTTCAGATATTCTTAATTTATATTTGAGATCATGCCATTTGCTTTACTGATGTAAAAAGGGATTGCAGGAAATGTAAATATATCGGAAGACAGGCGTACGGAGAGGCAGTAAACACTATTTTAAGCTATTAATTGTATGAAGGCTGAAAGCACAGGGCATATTTTTATACGACTCTTTTCACAACCTTCTGTGCTCGGCATAAAGTCAGACTCGAGATTTTTCCTTTCTCTTTTATCAGCAATCCCTTCTCTGTGTATTACGAATATCAGAAACTAAGTAAACGAAATACCTTAGTTTTATTTTATCTGTACCCCATGACGCATTTTTAAGAGGCATAGAAACCGAACTGATTGAATCAGTAGCTACATTTTTCCCAAATGAAAATTGGACTGCAGGCTATGTAAAAACTCGGGACATGGAGAAGAAAAAGATAACTTATCACTATGTAATGTGCCAATGTTTTTTTCTATGTTTTGTACCAAAGTGTAAACATATATGACAATTCCATGCACAGAAAAGCATCTAAATTATTTTTGCTAGACGGCAGGAGGCCTTGATTCACTGGTGGGGACAGAGCTGGCTTTGTATTGTATTGCCGCATTGTGTACATGTGAGGAAATGTTTTTGTCAAGTTCTTGTAACTAAATTCTTACAGTCATTTTTCATTCCCAACAGCTGTTTTTATTTTATCTCTTTGGCCTAAACTTTTCATAATTTCAAATTTGGGGTCCTAGTGTCTTTTATTTCACGAGTTGTCAGTCTGTTTCCAGAACACTGAGGTCAGAGCACAGGATCTCTTTGGGCTTCAGAAGCTGGCTGGAGCAAGGACAATCTTTCTCTGAGGAGCCTGCTTTCAGTTCCACTCGGCAGGGAACACTGGCCAGGCACTTGGCATCGCCTATATGCAACATTACAGCTTGCTCAGGGATATGCCGTATCAACTTCATGCTAACCTCAAATGCTAGTAACATGTGGATGTTAAGTGCCCTGAGATGTCGAGGTGCTAGGGTTTTAGTGTGATCTCCTCACTACCAGTGTAAATTACAGCCATCTTCTGAGTTGCTAAGAGGCACATTCTTCCAATTTACTAGAATCATGGACTTTCAGGTAATGTTCCTGCATCTCAGATATGTATCGATGTGACACAGATAAACTGCTGTCAGTGTCTCTCACTCCTGTTTGCTGTGACACCATGTGTGGTGAGGACACACATTAACTTAGGAAAACATAAAGGAAAGTCATGTTAATACTATTATTAATGACTCTGCCGAAGAGGGAAGTTGGTCTTAAAATACTCTTACATGAGCCAGAACGGTAACTGTTTCAGCCACTCCTCAGTTAGGGGTGGCTACCCTCCCCCGCAAAGAAAGATGGCATCAGTACTCTTGGCATCTATCCAGCCTGTGAGCAGTGGACAAGCCTGCGCTGCACAGATGCACCTAGAGACCCAGCTCCAAGTATTTTAAGGGCGACAACAAGGCACACTGTACACACTGATCTGGTACAGACAGCTAGGTGACTGAAGTAGAGAAACACGCACATAGTATATACTGGCCTTAGCTCTAATTTTCTTCCTCTAAATTGCAAGTTCAAGTCCTAGGAACGGTCTACATGTAACTACCGAAGAGCAAAGACCTTGCCATGGTCACCTTATCATGCTCGTCTCCCTGACCTCGGGACACTCACACAAGGTCTCCCCTAGGCTGGAGAACACTCTATTTGACCAGTTTCTCAGCGGTGGGAAACTGGTCAAATGAAATGGAACAACAGCAATGCTGGACTCCAATCCTGTCTGCTCTTAAAACTCAAGCATGGCTGGAAGTAGTGGTGTACGCCTTTAATCCCAGCACTAGGGAGGCAGAGCAGGAGGATCTCTGTGAGTTCGAGGCCAGCCCGGTCTATGAGAGCTAGCTCCAGGACAGCCAGGGCTACACAGTGAAACCCTGTATCAAAAAACAAAACAAAACAAAAAACAAAAACAAAAGAACACACACAGAGGAGACAAAATTTAAAAAGAAAAAATTTAAGGATGACTTCAGCCACTCAATTTGAGCAGATTTCCACCACAAAACAGGAATCCAAATCAGGTTAGGAAACAGGTATAAAAAACAAAACAGAAAAGCAACAAAAACCATATGAATTCTTTGTCTTTTATCATTTAAGAAGACATCCTTACTAGCTAATGGCCTAATACAAAATTTGCAAAGGAAAAACTCGCTAGTAAAAGGTGGAAGTCCATCTACAGAGCAAAATTCAAAGCTTTAAGTGAGTCTAAAATAAATTAGCCCAAGTGCCAGTGAGCTGATGCATAGAGCAGACGGCTCGTCTCCCTGGCTGACAGTGCTGCTCATAGCTCATCCTCAGGAAGAATGGAGAAAGCTGCCTCCTGTGTTGACTCCTCAAATAACAATGGTATGCTGGCTAAAAGACACTGTCTTTTTTCTCATTCGCATGCTGCTCTGTCCTCATTAAGGTAGCTTACATTTTAATATTATTCTTTCCAACCAAGCTATTTTCATTGTGAACTACAACAGCAGCAAGGACTGTAAACGCTGATTTTCCTGGCATGGTCACCATGAAGTCCTCTCAGCCTCCCTCCCTCTCCTCATCTGTTATTGTAGGAGGTGTGGGTTGTGTCCCGCCGCCCGGCCTGCTTAACCCCCGAAATAACCACACAGAAATTGTATTAATTAAATTACTGCCTGGCCCATTATATCTAGCCTCTTTTGGCCAATTCTCACATCCTGATCTAACCCATTTCCACCAATCTGTGTAACACCAAGGTTGTGGCTTACCAGGAAAGAGCCTAACCAGCGTCAGTCTCAGGCAGGAGATTCACCTATCTGCTGCTTTCTTTCTCCCAGAATACAGTTTTGTCTTCTCTGCCTATCTAAGTTCTGCCCTATCAGGCCAAGCAGTTTCTTTATTGATTAACCAATGAAAGCGACACAAATACAGAAGGACCTCCTACACCAACCTGTCTGTTTTTATGGGTGTTCAGTGATAACAACGGGTGCTAGAGAACAAGCTAGCCTCCACAGGCCTTGGTTTCCTCATTCCTAACATTTGCCACTGATCTACCTACCATCCTAATGCTACCAATCCAATCTTCGTAGGCAGCGGTGAAAGCTGAAACCAGTGGAAACAAGAATTTATAGCATCCATCCAGGGAGCATAGTACACACATGTGCACACCCAAGTACGTAGGCGTTCTCCTGGAGAAGGATCAGGTGCCTAACATCCCACATCCTATCTGTCTTGAATAAGATTCCCTAATCAACAAGAGTAATCCCCACTACAGTACAGAAGACATTTTATGTTTCAGTGCCAAAAGTGAGAATAGTGCCATAGGCTGGTAGGGCAACGGAGATGGTCCAGTCCTAGTGGATCTTCAAAGACCCAAACGGTGGGTCTGTCCTTGAACATTTCATATTAACACAAAGGAAAGGAGATGGTTAGGGCAATTTAGCTGCAGTTCCTGACCTCAGAAAAGCGCTGTGTCTTTCCTAACGCTGGACTCATCAGAGAAACATCTAAGAACTATTCTGGCCAGTAACTGCCCAGGCCGGTTCACACTGAGAAAGAAATGTACCCTGTGGACTGAAGCACTGCGGGATTTTAGTAGGGACAATGGGATCTTTTTTTCAGTGACTTAAATTAGTACCAAAAAGAAGTGTTGTACTTAAAGAAAATAATTCTTTTTTGACTAATACTCAAATTTAATTCTAGTGAACACTGAAGCTACTAGAGAGTAGGAGAATTAGCAGAATGGATAGGTCTATCCTGACAACTCCCAAGCAGTCTTTGAAGGAACCCTAAATAGATAAAACTAAAGAATGGGACAGCTTTACAGTTCCCTTTTCCCCCATCACTTTCCGAAACAAAACACAGCACCCACTATGCCACGGCAGCAAGGTCCAGCAGAAACCTGTGCTGTGTCCTTAGGTGGACACACTTGCTCCTGACAGACAGACAGAACTTCATAGGCAAGAAGAACATTACAAATCTAAGTGAACAGTGTGTAGCAGCTTTCAGAGTTCTGCCCTTCATTCGATGGTCAAGGCTCACGTATCTGTGCGATCCTTCAACTAGACAGCGGGGTGTAGGTCACCATCCTCTTCTAGCTTCTGAAATAACTTTATACTTCGGAGTCCAGATTCTCGCTCTCCATTTTTCCACAGAATAATGAGATGATCTGCAGAGCATGTCACTAGTCCATGATCTTCAAAGTATAGAAACATCTGTAAAATAAATTGAAAGACTAGTTCAAGACCATCAAGAAGAGGCTAATGCTAGATCACTGTGTGTGCTAACAGACGAGGAGGTCTCTCTGGATTTGAATGCAAAGTCTCTAATGAGTGACTCTCTTGTTTCAGTGTTGGTGATCCAAGCCAGGGTCTCCTGTGGCTGTTCTACCACTGAGCCCCTAACTTTTGCCAGGGCTCACTTATGCAGTCTGGGCTAGCTTGAAGCCTACAACCTCCTGCTCGGTTAGCCTCCTGAGTGCTAGGATTACAGGCATATGCCACCTAGCCTCGGGAAACTTTTCTTTTCAAAACCTGTCAGTACAGCCAGTATTAACATTTTAATGGATTTTGTTGATCAACTACAGAACAACAGTAACAGCGATTTCTCAAGGTATCTTCTGGGTTTACCACAATTAATTATTCACATATGGGCTTTAGTTTGATTCTGTCAGGTCTGGGTCCCCTCACACTTGCATTATTTACTAGTATGGCTACTAATGAAATTGCCTGAGATAAACACTGACTTCAGCGATCTCTGTAAAGCAGAGGTGACGTGTCAGCACACAGCATTTACTGAGAGACTTCAGTTTAAAAGCCAGGGCCAGCTGCAAGAACTGGGGTACCAATGCTTGAAAGCCAGGGCCAGCTGTAACAACTGGGGTACCAATGCTTGAAAGCCAGGGCCAGCTGTAATAACTGGGGTACCAATGCTTGAAAGCCAGGGCCAGCTGTAACAACTGGGTACCAATGCTTGAAAGCCAGAGCCAGCTGTAACAACTGGGTACCAGTGCTTGAAAGCCAGGGCCAGCTGTAACAACTGGGGTACCAATGCTTGAAAGCCAGGGCCAGCTGTAACAACTGGGGTACCAGTGCTTGAAAGCCAGGGCCAGCTGTAACAACTGGGGTACCAATGCTTGAAAGCCGGGCCAGCTGTAAAAACTGGGGTACCAATGCTTGAAAGCCGGGCCAGCTGTAACAAGTGGGGTACCAGTGCTTGAAAGCCAGGGCCAGCTGTAACAACTGGGATACCAGTGCTTAAAAGCCGGGCCAGCTGTAACAACTGGGTACCAGTGCTTGAAAGCCGGGCCAGCTGTAACAACTGGGTACCAGTGCTTGAAAGCCGGGCCAGCTGTAACAAGTGGGGTACCAGTGCTTGAAAGCCAGGGCCAGCTGTAACAACTGGGGTACCAGTGCTTGAAAGCCGGGCCAGCTGTAACAACTGGGATACTGATGAGAGACTCTAATCAGTTCTGCCCTGTAGCATGCATGTCACTGAAACTCAGAAGAGTGGAGATGCAGCAGTAACTGGGGAAAGGATGTGCTAGAGAAGGAAGAGCATGGAGGCCAGTGCAGATCCGACAAGGAGGATGCTGTGGATGGAGAGAAGTGGGGCTAGAGAGAGAACTAGGACTAAACTAGGGCAAGGCCCTTTAGGACCCAGTGTAAGAAGGGATGAGCCGAACAAAAGTCAGGGACAAGAGAGTAGGGTCAAAGGTCGGGACTTACTGATGACTACGGAGCAGAAGGGAGAAATATAGGAGCAAACTTTCTCAGGAGCCAGGGTCCTCGGGGCATGCGCAGAGGGTGAGAACACAAAAGCCCTGAGGATATTCAGGAGGCAGCACCTGCTAGCTACAGGGTCTGAACTTGCCAATGAAGTCAGAAGAGCTTTTTAAAAATGCAGGATGGGGGGTAGCTTGGTGACAGGTACTTGCCATGCGTGTAGAGTATGGAAAGGCTTGGGGGCAGCAAGGAGGTGAAAATGCGAATGCTTTCAAGGACTTTCTAACCCTCCCACTTACCTAATGACAAATGCGCCATTTCTAAGGTCTCCTCTATCCTTAAAACTTTTGTGTGTGTGTGTGTGTGGCAGGAGGAGCTGAAGAGATGGCTCAGCTGTTAAGTGCACTGACTGCTCTTCCAGAAGGCCTGGGTTCGATTCCCAGAACCTACATGATACCTCACAACCAGCTGTAATTCAGTCCCTGGGGATCCCAACACCCTCTTCTTGCCTTCTTGAGCACTGCAGGCAAACACCCATAAAACATTCTTAGTATGTTCAATGAGTCCCCAATATTTTAAAAATAAAGCCCAAACTCCTTGGCCTTACTTCTTTCGGCTTTTTCTTTGATTGGTGTTGGTGGAAACCCAATTATTCCATCCGACCAATCCGCCAAAACACAGTGTATGCCTGTGGTTACCACATGGATGCTCACCATCTGTAACCTGTACCACAGCCAACACACTGTATATACCTGTGGTTACCACATGGATGCTCACCATCTGTAACCTGCACCACAGCCAACACACTGTCTATGCCTGTGGTCTACCACATGGATGCTCACCATCTGTAACCTGCACCACAGCCAACACACTGTCTATACCTGTGGTTACCACATGGATGCTCACCATCTGTAACCTGTACCACAGCCAACACACTGTCTATACCTGTGGTTACCACATGGATGCTCACCATCTGTAACCTGCACCACAGCCAACACACTGTCTATGCCTGTGGTCTACCACATGGATGCTCACCATCTGTAACCTGTACCACAGCCAACACACTGTATATACCTGTGGTTACCACATGGATGCTCACCATCTGTAACCTGCACCACAGCCAACACACTGTCTATGCCTGTGGTCTACCACATGGATGCTCACCATCTGTAACCTGCACCACAGCCAACACACTGTCTATACCTGTGGTTACCACATGGATGCTCACCATCTGTAACCTGTACCACAGCCAACACACTGTCTATACCTGTGGTTACCACATGGATGCTCACCATCTGTAACCTGCACCACAGCCAACACACTGTCTATGCCTGTGGTCTACCACATGGATGCTCACCATCTGTAACCTGTACCACAGCCAACACACTGTATATACCTGTGGTTACCACATGGATGCTCACCATCTGTAACCTGCACCACAGCCAACACACTGTCTATACCTGTGGTTACCACATGGATGCTCACCATCTGTAACCTGTACCACAGCCAACACACTGTCTATACCTGTGGTTACCACATGGATGCTCACCATCTGTAACCTGCACCACAGCCAACACACTGTATATACCTGTGGTTACCACATGGATGCTCACCATCTGTAACCTGTACCACAGCCAACACACTGTATATACCTGTGGTTACCACATGGATGCTCACCATCTGTAACCTGTACCACAGCCAACACACAGTCTATACCTGTGGTCTACCACATGGATGCTCACCATCTGTAACCTGCACCACAGCCAACACACTGTATATACCTGTGGTTACCACATGGATGCTCACCATCTGTAAC
The DNA here is from genome assembly GCF_037038515.1 of Microtus pennsylvanicus. NCBI lineage: Eukaryota > Metazoa > Chordata > Mammalia > Rodentia > Cricetidae > Microtus > Microtus pennsylvanicus. Next base: position 55,701,027 of record NC_134584.1, read on the forward strand.
CTGCACCACAGCCAACACACTGTCTATGCCTGTGGTTACCACATGGATGCTCACCATCTGTAACCTGTACCACAGCCAACACACTGTCTATGCCTGTGGTCTACCACATGGATGCTCACCATCTGTAACCTGCACCACAGCCAACACACTGTCTATGCCTGTGGTCTACCACGTGGATGCTCACCATCTGTAACCTGTACCACAGCCAACACACTGTCTATGCCTGTGGTTACCACATGGATGCTCACCATCTGTAACCTGTACCACAGCCAACACACTGTATATACCTGTGGTTACCACATGGATGCTCACCATCTGTAACCTGTACCACAGCCAACACACTGTCTATGCCTGTGGTTACTACATGGATGCTGACCATCTGTAACCTGTACCACAGCCAACACACTGTCTATACCTGTGGTTACCACATGGATGCTCACCATCTGTAACCTGCACCACAGCCAACACACTGTATATACCTGTGGTTACACATGGATGCTCACCATCTGTAACCTGTACCACAGCCAACACACTGTCTATACCTGTGGTTACCACATGGATGCTCACCATCTGTAACCTGTACCACAGCCAACACACTGTCTATGCCTGTGGTTACCACGTGGATGCTCACCATCTGTAACCTGCACCACAGCCACCCACGCCAAAACGAAGCCAAAACAAAGCCCTGAGCTACATCTTAAAGGACAGCGAAGATGAGCAAGGTACAGCACCCAACAAGAGAGGTTGCACAGGGCCTTGGCTGTGTACCTTTTAGTCCAACCTAGCCTCTGAGGTGGTGCGGGAGAATTATCCTTATTCTGTCAATTATGTATTTTAATAAAACACTGACTGGCCAGGCAGAAAGTATAGGCGGGTCAACCAGACAGGAAGTAGAGGCTGGGCAATGAGAACAGGAGAATTATAGGAAAGAGGAAGCGCATTCCCCAGTCCAGCCCAGACCACCGAAGAGGCAACATGTGACCTCCCCGGCTGAGAAAGGTACTGAGCCGTGTGGCTAGCATAGATAAGAATACTGCGTTAATATAAGCTACAAGAGCTAATAAGAAGACTGTGCTAATGGGTCAATCAGTTTTATAACTTATAGAGATTTCTGTGTGATTTTCTTGGGGCTTGCCAGCTGTGGGGTACTAGGCGGGATAGAAACCCCAACAAGCGGGCCCCTCATGCTACACTGAGGCTCATCTCAAATCCTCTGTCTCTAGAAAATTCTACAGGATACAGCAAGAAGTGTTCCTTTTAACTCCCTGGCTGCTTTTCACCAGGGTCAGCCGAAGTAGTCTTGATTAGGAGCTCACTGGGTCTTTTTCCTTCCTCTCTACTGAAGTATCAGATCTGTGAGGACAAGGGTTGCATTTTATACCTCTTTTTAAACTTCAGGAAATGGTCAATGGTGGCTGTGACTGCTGCTTCTAAGTATGGATGCCTACCCAAATTAAAAGTAATTTGTTCCTCACTGGCCAATTCAGGAAATGCATCCCTTAGGGCCCCCCCCCACTGCTATTCTTACGCTGTTCCAGTTCCCATCACCCCTTCATTGCCATCAGTTCCCTCCCTCGTTGCAGACAATGGAGCTTACTGTCAATTATTAATGTGTCTGCAGTTCCACAAGGGAGACTTCTCCGCATAGTTCCTGAACCTCATAATGCAAAGTGACGCAGTAACAGGGTCTATCACTAGCAGCTGGAAACAGTGCTCCAATCCTAAATTTGGTTATGATCCCTGGAATTAGATTCTGTTCAGGCTCTTACCCTACACACACAGCCACAACATTCTACACGTCCTCTGGTGACTGCTGTGATACATAGTCAAAGTCACCAACATTGCCCAAGATTGATGAGCTAGCTTCACCTCCTATACAGTGGAGACTAAGCTCGTTCTTAAACCAATACATTGTTTACTTCCTCAAATCCTATCTGTAAGAAGGAGGACCCTAACCACTTGTACTATCACTATCTTATTCTGATTCTTATCTTGCCAAAGCCTACAGCTGAGAATGTGTGAGTCTTAATTACAGCAAATGCATGAGAAAAGAACCGTGCTGCAAAAGCAGGAGCTGCCTGCACTGCACGCCTACTAAAAGTGGTACCTCCACGGAGGATGAGTGGCCGATCAAGTCTCCGATGAGCTCCAGGGAACACGTAGTGCCATTTTCTTGCTGCTTTTTAACAGGCTGGCTGGCTTGTTTGTTCACTCTCCCGAAGCCCCACATATTAAAAAACCCTACAAAAATACAATTATTTCAGTCATTTCAAAAGCTCCTGTGCTTTTTCCTTACTGAAAAGCAGAAAATTTCAATAAAATCGTGTCTCATACTTAGGTGTGTCAAGGGCTAAGCTGACAGCACTAGCCAGGACCTGTGGATATATTATGTTGTATTCTTCTTACCTTGCCTAGCTCCACATCTTTTCTACAGCCCCTACTCATCCACCAAAAAAACAGACAGACATTGGAATGTAAGAGAAGTAAGCAGCCTTGAAGGTTTTATGTAATCCTCGAAAATCAGGGAGAAGACATATGAACAAAACAGAGGGAAATCTCTCTGTCTCTGTCTCTCTGTCTCTGTCTCTCTCTGTCTCTCTCTCTCTGTCTCTCTCTCTGTCTCTGTCTCTGTCTCTGTCTCTCTCTCTGTGTGTGTGTGTGTGTGAGAGAGAGAGAGAGAGAGAGAGAGAGAGAGAGAGAGAGAGAGAGAGAGAATCCCAGAACTTCAAGTAAACTGAAAAAGACAAGAAATTAAGAACACCAGTATTTGACATATTAAGGATCAATAGTTAAATTCATTCAAATATCCAGACTCATTTTTCAAACCAAACCCCTAAAAGAGCTCAGGAGATTATGACATTAACAAGGAAAGGCAAGTTGTTTTTTTTTTCTGTAGATCACATTGAGTGTTAATAATGCTTTTCTATCAATCATACAAGTTTTGTGTCAGTCAGAAATATAGACAATATTATAGGTATGTAATTACTTCAGTAGGCTACCTGGTCATTTGAATTATGTAAAATTTAGTTTTCTCTCAAAATAATAAAATTGCAATTGACTTCAATTGAAATAAAGAGATAGTTTTACACTGAAGTGAAATTCAGATGCCAACTCCTAATTCCAAGCACCAGAGGCATGCTGCCAGTGTCTGATGCCTGCATGGGGCACATTCTATGCCGCTCCTGGGGTTCCTCATTGTCACCTCTCATCTTCCTGCTGGATGAGATGAGAAAGGAAGGAAGAAGGGGAGGAGAAAGAAATGAGGGAGGGAGCGGGAACAGCATGCTCTGTGGGGGAGGGCACGCACCTGTTGGGACAGGTTCAGCTGGCAGCTGCTGTTTCTCTCGGACCTCCCAAATGCGTACACTGCCATCTTCTGAGCATGAGATTAACTGCCTGTCAGAATAAAAAGCCAGATGGAAAAAGCCAGAAAGAGTACTTGGAAGGCCGAGTGCTAGCTGCTGAAATCGCTGGAGCAAGACAGACCATCACAGTTTGGCAAAGCACACATTACACCCTGTGACGTTGGCTCAAGTGACGTCAAATATCATCTCCATTTTTTTTAAAGACTATTCAGAAAAATGACACAAACTACACAATAACCTAAGCAGTCTCACAATATCCTAAGCAGTCTCCTCCTTCCCGCCTCTTTTTACATCTCTTCCCACGGTTCCTCTCATTGGAAGGACGCTGCATGGAAAATCCTACTCTGTGACTTCATCAGTGGAATCTTAACTGCCAAATCAACCCTCATTTATAGCCTCAGACAGCAAGGGCTACATCCGATTTTAGCCATAAACATACAACACCATTAAAAAATTAGTTTATAGAATATATAAAAATAGTACATTATAAGTGATCCTGGTTTTTTAACCTTATTAACAATTTAAAATTTTCTTTTAAGAAACAACAGTCTAATTCATTTAACCTTGCTCTTGTAAATTTCTGTCTGTCATGTATTGCTGCAGACTCTTCAGTTACAGTCAGTCATGGAACATTCTCTATTTCCAAAAGAATACCAAGGTCAAGCCGTGGAGCTAGGTAATCTGGCCACTGCAGACATCACGCTAGGGGCCTCGGAGCCGTGACTGTCTCGTCTTGGCAGAGAGATGGGAATGCACCTGTTGGGGAGTCTGACGATGTGGAGGATGGGAATGTACCTGTTGGGGAGTCTGACGATGTGGAGGATGGTGGAGTCATGCGCAGCTTTCTGGCAGGCAATCACACGCTTCAGTTGTAGGTTATACACATACAGCCCCCTTCCAACGGCAACAAATATGTTCTGGGGGGCAGGAGTGGAGAAACTTCAGAAATTGGCATAAAACTAGTCTTTACTATAATAGATTTCCTGCCCCTTTGTGACACTGGGAAGCCACTGTTACCTTCCCGGTCTTCAGACAAAAATTACAGTCCTGCCCTCTGCCACCCCTAATGTCAAAGTCACTAAGGAAGGCTTAGCACACCAAGCAAGCAGAGGAATGCTCTGCACAGGGCAACTCAGCTCTGCCTTGGTGCTCTCTGGAGACCCGAGCTGCAGGCGTGGTGGCTGCTACCAGGGCCCTGCAGCAGAAGGTACCGAGGTGCATGCAGCCTGGGCTTCTGGAGAACATGGTACCCTTGGGGATTTGCTCAGTTGCTTTTGTCTGGAAATGGAGCCAAAAATCACTCGCACTGCACATCTTAAACCTATGAACAACCCAAGAGGTAGATGCGGCAGTGGTACTATCCGAAGGTCATCTGAAGAGTTAAAGGAAAAAGTTCTAAACCTAGCATCAGAAATGCCTTTCTGCTAAGACACTTGAGTTTTCAGAGAGCGTTTTTGCTAATGTTCCCTTCACCTCCACCTTACAGCATCTGCTGAGGATGAGGGGAAAGCATGGATGTTACTCTCCAGACTGGCAAGTTAAAATGTATGAAACTGAAGGGCTGGTAAAATGGCTCAGAGGGAAGGCGCCTGCCACCAAGCTTGATATCCTGAGTTCCATCCCTGGGATCCAGGTGTGATGGGAGAAGAGAACCAACTCCTGCAAATTATCTTGACAGTCACACCCGAGCCACAGCACAACTGCATACACCTACACGCATACTCATGCAAACATACAAAGAAATATATATTTTTTAAGTTTTTCAGAATTAAATAATGTGAAAAGTGATGGAGGAAAAAACTTGGCACTGACCTCCAGCCTCCATACTCATACTCCTGGCATTGGCTATAGCACCGCATGCAAACACCTACATAGCAACACGCATGCACACACACACACTCACACATACACAAAGGTGGCACACAAAATAGTACAAAGAAAATAAAAGTGCTATTTATGATTTTTCAACAAAAATAATAAAATGGTAACAAGTATGGAAATTAGGATAAAAAGCACAAAATGAAATAAGAAAGGTTTCCTTCGCTCCCTTTCTCAATGGCTATGAACACTGAAATAAGTAACTCCCCTTAAACACATTTTCTGAAGCACTGAGGCTTAGAGAGAAGACCTTCGGATCAGAGGCAAGAGTCAGTAGTGCCAGCGCTGGCTTTACAGCGTGAGCTTCACAAACTCTACTGCCTGGCCAGAGACAGACAGCAGCTGTTCTTGCCCAGGGATCCTGACCAGGACACCAGCCACCTAGAAGGGAAACGTTTCTCACAGGTTTAACTTTTCGCCTCTCTAGGACATACATCAGAACTGAAAACAAATCAAACAGGAACCTCAAACACGACGGGACAGCTTACTGAAAATCAAATTAGGTATGTAAACTCGTGTTCCAATAATTTCTTTGCCTACAAGATTAGGAACAAGGACTAAAATCTCTTCTTAACACAAGTGGTCCATTCTTTATGAAACTATAAGACCATTTTAGAACCTGAAACCATTGGTAGTAACCTTTTCATTACTTTGAGTGTGTGTGTGTGTGTGTGTGTGTGTGTGTGTGTGTGTGTGCACGCATGTGTGCTCGAGTGCATTCATGTCTTGGTGTTTTCCATCCTGTGGATCCTGTTGTCTGAACTCAGGTTGCTGGGCTTGGTGGCAAGTGCCTTTGCCCACTGAAGTGCCTTTGAGCCTCCCCGCTGCCCAGAATCATGTCTAACATATTAGGATTTAAATATCAGGTGCTGGTTTTATTTGTAACAATTATAATTTATACTTTTTACCTCTTCATCACATGTGAAATGATTAATAGAAATGTCATTTTGCTTTTGGCAGAGTTTTATTTCTTGCTGAGCATCTGGCTGTGGAGATGGGTTCCAGAAGCTACGCTCACAGGCCTGCACGGTCCAGTCCAGGGCATCCCAGATGATCAGCTCTCCAACATGGGAACCGGTGACGAAACTTGTATCTAGAAAAGTTCCCCAGCGCACCATTACTCATCATGTTCTCTAGGCTAAAAATAAAAGTGAACGGGCTTCCTAATTGTACCTAGACAAACTAAAGAGGAAGATTAATATGACAGTAAGAAGTCAAAGGTATAGTTCAGTGACTGAAGATAAATATTACAGTTTGTGTCAATAAAAATGCCATCTATAATGTTTGGTCAACTTTTACAGGTATTAAAATAAAAGAATCTTCCTTTAAATGATATGCCCAAAACATTGTCAATTAAATAAGTAGTTCCAGGACTACAGAGTGGCTAAAGAACACTAAAAGAAGCAGGGCAGAAGAAGACATACAAGGAAATATCTGCTTGGCAAAAAAAATTAAAATTAAAAAACAAAACCAATACACATATGATTTAAAAATGGGGAGAATTAGCAACTCAAAACAGTTCATTACACTCAATTCATAAGCCAACCCTAGGAAGTACTAAGAATAAGAAAATAGATGGAAAATAAACATGTGATAACATCTCTAACTACTTTAATAATCAAAGAAATTTTAAATCATCTATTTACTAAGAGGAGTCAAACTGTAAAATAACAAACACACTGACCCACCAGTTCCGTCTGAAGGAATTTATCCTGAGGGAAAGGCAAACAATATATGTTCAAAGCTGCAAGACAGAATCCTAAGAATCTGAGGTCAACCTAAATATCCAACTGTAGACTAAAGCAAAAATGACAACCATAAAATAAAATAATATTAGCTACTGAGAATTAAGCTGTAAAAGTACATTTATACTGACATGGAACTATGTTCACACCATACTCTTATAAAACAGTAAACCATGTACATACAAATGCATACATCTACATATGCTCAGGAAATACACAGAAATATGCGAACTAGGGTTTAATACTGAATGATGGCACAATTTTCATTTTAATTTCATTCTTAATTTAATTCCATGTTTCTTGTTATTATCATATTTTTATTTTGAATATAACTTGTAAAACAATAAGCTTTAAAACCCTCAAATAGATTTAAATTAAGGACCTAGACAATTTGTACATCATATAGTTAATAGATACTGTGCAGCTGCTAGACTAAAAATTCCCTCTCAAGTGTAATTTATTACTGCCTTACATATTTAAGGTAAGTCAGAACAGAACACTGCACTGAGCACAGGGCTCAAGCAACAGTTCCGGCTCTGCCTGCTACTAGCCAGGTAGTCTCAAGGAAATCATTAACCTTTCTCTGCCTTGGATTCCTCATGCGTTAACTGAGGATTATTATAGAAAACAAATTAAATTGTAAATATAGCCATTTCTTAAAAAATATAATGTTATCTTGAGTATGGGTATTACTCTACATTAGCAGTATTTAAATGTGCAGTGATTTACAACTTAGGAACACACGGGTGGGTAATTATAACTTTATTATTCCATCTGTCAAATAAACCTGCAGGACAGAAATCTGCCACAGCCAGATGAACAATCTCTTAGAAATAAAAGTCACCAGCCATCCCAGATATTATTTTTATCTTGGTCTCGGTGTCATAATAGGTAGCTTAGCAATGTCTGCAGCTACTCAATCACTACAGGATTCGTTGTGGGGGGATATAAGTTTTGCTATGATCTCTGGAGGAAAACAACTTTCCAGCTTTAACGCTGCGGCAGTTCGGGGTACTTCAGCAGTACCAATCTTTCCACAGCCTCCTCTGATTTCACTGAACTCGAAAAAAAAAAAAATCAAAGAAGTTAAGGATGAAAAAGAGCTCCTTGACCCCAGGCCTGGGTCTGTAATCGACACAGAGTTAAAACTTTGAGACCACGCAGTTGCCCCTCTGTGGTTCTTTTACACAACAGGAACACAGTATCAATGACCTTGTGGATCTTTTCACTAAAAGCAAAAGACTGGCATTCAGTTTAGCATAGAATTCTCCCTGTGTAATTTATTTATAGTTCCAGACAGTCCACTCAGAAGGTTTCACACCAGACATCCTCACTGATGCTAACAGTGGATGTCTTTCATCCTGTAATATCAAAATCCACTTAGGAAACTCTCTCCCAGCCCCCCTCTATCCATTCCTCACAAGCGCAAATGCTTTGTGAGCGCCATACACACCAGCAGCATGGACAAGCAAAGGAATGAAATGAATACATAGAGCCCTTTGCCAGAAGAGAGTAGGAACGTCGGCTTATGTCTTAGGAAACCCCCAGGCTTACAGACCCCTTCAGTAAGTTTTGGCACACATCAAACATACTTTCGGGAGTTCAAGTAGATCATTCCAAGACTGCCCTGGGATGACCTCACCAAAAAGCACACTTCTTTTTAGAAAGTGTGTGTATGCGTGTGCATGAGTGTGCGTGTGTTACATGTTTCTATGTTGTATGTGTGTTTGCAGATATGTGGGCCTCTGTACATGCATGTGGAGGTGAGAGGAGCATTTGGACACCCAGAACAGCTCTCCACCTTACTCCCTTAGGACCGGGTCTCTCACTGAGCCTGGTACCCACTGACATTAGCTAGAATGGCAGCCAACAAGTCCCAGTGATTCTCCTTTCTGCACCTTCACCCTTGCCCTTGACCCAGTTACATTCACACCCAGCTTTTTCTAAGAGTTCTGGAGACCTGTTCTCATGCCAACCCTCTGATCCGCTCAGCTTTCTTTCCAAGCTTTAAAAAATATCAATTGGTCATCCCTGAAAACATACACACAAGTAACATTATACAGGCATTAGAACATTAGCAGGTCAGTTATGCACACGCACACACACACAAACACACACGTGCACACGCACGCACACATAGCAACACTTAATAAGAAAACGAGGTCATGAATTTGAAAGAGAAGAAGGATATATGGGAAGGTTTGGAGGGAGGAATGGGAATGGGTAAATAGTATAATTATATATTCTTTATTTATTTTTGGTTTTTCAAGACAAGGTTTCTCTGTGTACTAGAATTTACTCTGTAGACCAGACTGGCCTCAAACTCAGAAATCTGCCTGCCTCTGCCTCTCTAGTGCTGGATTAAAGATATCCGCTACCATTGCCTGTCAAGAAATAGTTTCTTTCCTTACTTTCTGAATGTACCTCTGTTGTGATGCATGAACCGAGTAACTGGCCACTGGCATTAAGTGAGCGAATGGGAAAGAAACAGGGCAGAGTGAAGCAGGGAACAACAGAACAAATCATACAAGATCGCCAGAATCTGCAGCACTCCTGCGTACAAGATCCAGCCAATAGCAAACTTTTCCAACATCACCAGACTACCTAAACATGTGTCATTCCTAAAAATGCTTTTGCTGTATTTATTATTTGCAGTTCAGTTTTGCAGTTTATAAAGCAGAATTACTATGGATTTTCTGTAACTTTCATTAATAATTTTTCTTTAGCTTTTCATTTTCCATAAGATCACGACAAAGACTATGTGATAATCCATGTAGCAGCACAACTTTGGAGGTAGAAACAGAAAGATTGTAAGTTCAAGGTCAGCATGGGTAGAGAAAACCCATCAGGGTAGGAAGTGGGGGGGGGGGGCTCTTGGTAATAACTTGTCATCTTCCTTTAAGTAATCATGTTGTTTCAATGATGCCAGGACTTCACCACTAAAACAAGACAGGTAACTAGACCTAATCAACATAATGGGCAAGAACCAATGCTTCTTTTTGTAGAATTTCCAGTACCTTGTCATGGTTCAGTGTTTCCAAGGAGGCTCAAAGAGTTGCCCAGATAAGAACTTGCCTTTGGAGCTACCATTCATGGCTAGAGAAAACAACCTCCAGATACAAAGAGTTGCCCAACCACTGTTACTTCCAGTACCACAGACCATCTGGTCCTCAGGAAGACATGCAAGTGGTTTCTGTAGGATGTTTGCTACAGAGGGGAAGATGCTGAAGCTGGGAAGATGTTCAATGATGTGTCTGAGAAGAGGACCAAAGAGCACTAAAGACACAAAGCAGATCTGTGTTTGGTGTTCTCCATACTTTACCCCATCTCATGTTCCTACAACTTATTCCTCCGAAAGAGCCAGTCATGCCCCAGGTCTCCAGGGGTTCGGGGGCTGTAACTCCTCCTCCTGTGGCGTGCTCCCAGCAGTCCTCCACGGCCTGCTCACAATCTCCACCAGAACTCTCCATGTGACCCATACACAGATCTCCCAGTTCAGTTCTGTTGACGTCAGCCATCACTTATCTGCCAGAACTAACTGCCAAGAGCCAGAGTTCGTGATCCTCTCCTGCCACCGCAAGTCATGCTCACTGGTAGTGACGGAGCCAGAGCCACTCGTGCGGAATGCTAGAATGTTCTACGTTCAGATTCACAGCCTGTGATGAGCATCCACAGCCACTAGCAGTACCTGAGGATAGTCACACCCTACTCTATCTGCCTGTGCTGAAGTCTTAGACCACACTGAGACCTGAGCCAGGCTCTACTATCTCAAAGCTCAAAGTAAGAGATAACAACTATCTCCACTAATCTATTATTTGAGTGGTAATTCTGAAATATTGGAACAAAACAAGACGAAAACTCTGAAATCGTACATAAGAGAAACATATACAAAGAGCTTACCATTGACGTTAACCATTGACAGAATACTATCCTGGTGATCAAGGAGCCGTTTAACTTCAATGATATCCCATTCCAGCAAGCCTTCTGTAGGTGCTACTAACCTAAAAATTACTAAAGAATGGTTATTTTACTAAATGTTCAAAGAACATAAAATACTTTTTCACTCAAAAAGCATTAAGTGTAAAGTATACATCATGCTGGAAAAAAAAAAAAAGAAAAACAACTCCAAAAGAACCTATTTATACCACCTTACACCACTTCTTTAAAAAAAATTGAGCTGCTTAAATGATCTCCTTAAGACCGGCGGTGGTGGCATATGCGTTTAATCCCAGCACTCGGGAGGCAGAGGCAGGCGGATCTCTGTGAGTTTGAGGCCAGCCTGGTCTACAAGAGCTAGTTCCAGGACAGGAACCAAAAAAAAAAAGCTAGAGAAACCCTGCCTCGAAAATAAAAAAAAAAAAAAAAACAACAATGATCTCCTTAAACCCTCAGCCAGGGTGTCCTTCCAGGGTTCCTTCGCCTTACTTCTTTTAACTTCCCAAACCCAGCCTGACCCTCCACTTCCCACAAGACCTCATCACACATCAGGAGTATCACTCCATTCCCACCCAGGCCAGTGACTGGCCATGCCCCTGGATCATATGTATGTCCAGGCCAGTGACTGGCCATGCCCCTGGATCATATGTATGTCCAGGCCAGTGACTGGCCATGCCCCTGGATCATATGTATGTCCAGGCCAGTGACTGGCCATGCCCCTGGATCATATGTATGTCCAGGCCAGTGACTGGCCATGCCCCTGGATCATATGTATGTCCAGGCCAGTGACTGGCCATGCCCCTGGATCATATGTATGTCCAGGCCAGTGACTGCCAATGCCCCTGGATCATATGTATGTCCAGGCCAGTGACTGGCCATGCCCCTGGATCATATGTATGTCCAGGCCAGTGACTGGCCATGCCCCTGGATCATATGTATGTCCAGGCCAGTGACTGGCCATGCCCCTGGATCATATGTATGTCCAGGCCAGTGACTGGCCATGCCCCTGGGTCATATGTATGTCCAGGCCAGTGACTGGCCATGCCCCTGGATCATATGTATGTCCAGGCCAGTGACTGGCCATGCCCCTGGGTCATATGTATGTCCAGGCCAGTGACTGGCCATGCCCCTGGATCATATGTATGTCCAGGCCAGTGACTGGCCATGCCCCTGGATCATATGTATGTCCAGGCCAGTGACTGGCCATGCCCCTGGGTCATATGTATGTCCAGGCCAGTGACTGGCCATGCCCCTGGATCATATGTATGTCCAGGCCAGTGACTGGCCATGCCCCTGGATCATATGTATGTCCAGGCCAGTGACTGGCCATGCCCCTAGGTCATATGTATGTACAGGCCAGTGACTGGCCATGCCCCTAGGTCATATGTATGTACAGGCCAGTGACTGGCCATGCCCCTGGATCATGTATGTCCAGGCCAGTGACTGGCCATGCCCCTGGGTCATTTCCACTATCAGTGCTCTCCACATGTATGTGCAGGACAGTACACATGGCTACAAAACAAGCTATAGATTTCTGGCCTTCAACTTAGCAAAGGCTTTAGCAGCTGCCAAAAAATAAAAATAGCAGTTAAGCAAGAAAAAAGGACTTTTCAATTTGGGGGCATATACTATTAAATTATAAACCCTTCGCAAATATAGCTTCTAATTTCTTGATTATAGATGTTGAATGTGTTCCTTGGTTTATTATCTGACTTTAAAAATTAGTTTTATTTGTCCGGGAAGTGGTGACCCACATCTTTAATCTCAGCACTTGGGAGGCAGAGGCAGGCAGATCTCTGAGCTAGAGGCCAGCTTCCTTATTTAAATTACAAATTCTAACATTAATCAACACATAAAACCTAAAATCAAATCAAGCGGTTCTATCAATCAATCAACATTTATAAAAATCTATGCTATTCGAGGAGTTCTAGCTTCCAAATGCGAAGGCCCAGTTACTGCCTGTGAACACTGAGCGACAGAGAGACGGCAGACATGAGACCTGTGGAGACATGGCCATCAGTATTCTACATTCCCCTAGGCCACTGGAGCCAGGGCTGTGCATGCGCAGGACAGGCATGCCTGAGAAAAAAGGTGGACAGGTCCCACAGCCTTCCCAGGTGGTGGTAATCAACTATCCAAGTCTCTCTTTCCCTCAAAGTCCTCGCTGGAAAATAGAACATGGCACATTTCTTCCCGTAATTCTGACAATATTTTGCCAACTGTCAAAGAATTAGCAAGATTATTAAATTCTAATAGCCTTTCATATTCGAATTGTGGCTGTGAGAAATTCTCTCTGCCAAACCAGAGAGAAGTTTTCTTGGTGTGGATAAACTGAGTGAAAACACTACTGCTGAATGATTTTAGAATAAGTAATATATTGTTACATTGATTATTAGGAGATAGTTAACAGTGTAATCTATTGACGAGAAGAAATCTGACCTAACACTGTAAAAATGGCTCACCCTATATTATTTTCAACAACCCAAGAAGCCAGAGCTAGGGCAGAGACAGACATCTCCAAAATAAACCTGCCTTTGTCTTTCTAGCAGAGCCCATGTGTGTATTCACGCAGCTGTCCAGACATGGCAGTGTGCACCAACGTAAAGAAAACAGATGATATACTCACTCAGTTCTTTGCCAACTGCTGCCACAACACAGTTCCTAGGGATTTCAACCAAAGCACTGATCCCTTCAGAAAAAAATATAAAAGAAGGCAAATCATTTTCTCTCATGGGTTACATCAAAACAAAACTTTCTCAACTTTATGTAAGTCATTTCCCATAACACATACTTGAAACTTTTGACATAAACACTTACTTTCTATCTTACACATGGAAACTGAGTTATAAGTTTCTGATCCCTATGAAAGACTTTCTATATATAAACAGGCTCTGAGTGTTTCTCCTGTGGTAGTAACATAGTATATTCAACCATTTCCCTTATATTTATATATATTATATCCCTTAGGATAATCATCACCAACCAGCACATGAAGGCTAATTCAATGAGCTCACCGGGCTTTCCCTTGGTGTAACTTTAAGGCTATGCATGCTCACTGACCCTGAATGAGCTAATGTAATCATGGAAAATCCATATCTGGCCTCCATCCTGTTCCCTTACACAACTCCTAAAATCCTCTGAGTCTCCTAAGACACCGTCTTTCTGTGTCCCTGTGACACGCTTGTGTCCGGTCAGTCCCTGGCAGCTATGGGTGAGAGCCGCTCATGAGCAGGATCGAGGCAGGAGGAGAAGCTGGCACTTTCAGCCTCACCTCTCAACTCCCAGGGAGAGAGGGACAGAAGATAATGTTGGCCACCAGTCACACATGGTTGGATTAACCATATCTACAGAAGAAAGCCTCCCTACAAACTGGGATAGGATTTAGAGAGATGCAGTAAAGCTGAACGTAGACAATTCCTGCAGGGTGCACACTTAGGGAGGGCACAAACCCTGTGCCCCTTCCTCCCACCTGCCCTTTGTAGTTCTTCTTTGGTACCCTGTGATAGACCCTAAGTGGGTAAAGTGTTTCCCTCAGTTCTGTATACCACTTCAGCAAATCGAATCCTGGTTTATAACCAGGGGGTCAAAATCTAAAACAAAACACCAAACGGGCATGTCAGTGGAATGACGGGTAAGGAAGGGCTGAGGACTAAGCTCTTGGCCTGTGGGACTGGACACTACCTCCAGGCAGACAGAGTCGGCCTGAGAAGGGAGGACAGAGCTTTGACTAGGAGCACAGAGGAGGGAAGCTCGTAAGGAGCAGCCAGCCATTCCCAGCTCCATGCTCCACCCTCTAATCCAGCTAAGGGAGAGGCCTTCAAACAGCATGTTTACAGCTAGTCAGTGCATTTCCCAAACGACCTGAGTTACTGAAATGACTGCCTTCATTTATTTATGTTTGGTGGCTGCTATTGTCAGAACTGGCCCGTTGAAGTCCAGGTTTTGGGTATTCATCCTCGTCAGCCTCCCAAGTAGCTGGATTGCTGCCCACGACACTGCCTTCGGCCTTAAACACTGAATTTTCATAGCTCAATCATAAAATGGTTTCAGACTAACTGAAACTTCAAGTATTAAAAGTTGAAATTCTGGAACACATTAACATGAAATTCTTTTAACAAAGTTAGTCTTCCCTCTTTGATATACGTAATTTATAAATGAAATTTTTAACATATATATAAACAGAAATGTCCCTTTCTTTACCTTCTTACCTGTCAAAGATTAGCAACACTGTTCTGATGTCAAGTGCATTTCCGCCCTGACTTCTCCCCCACAGGGCATATTTTACAAGTTTGTTTTGTGTGCACATGGACGAGATGGAGGAATTGTGAACGAGCACAGAAGGACATGGAAAAATGGATAATGTTTCTGCATATTTGTCTGTTGTTTTTTGAGATGCCCAGGCTGTACTCAAACTTGTGAACATCTTCCTTTTCCAAGAAGAATTTTAAATGCAGAAAATGTTCACCAAGGGGCCAGGGAGATGGCTTAGGGGACAAAGGCGCCTGCTGTCAAGCTTGAGGACCTGAGGTTGACCCTGGAATCCACTAATAGAAGACAAGAACTCACGCAGCTGTCCTCTGACCATCATGCGTGTATCATAGCCCATGTCCCCCATGCATGCACACACGCACAACACACACAGATACATGTTCACATACATATAATAATACATAAGACTGCAGAATATTATTAAGTGATCAGAGTCTTGCTAGCCCACACTTGGGTTTGGTTATATACTGAAAGTAATCAAAGGTTATCATGTAAGAGAGATCCTATGTACCCATGTTCACTCTGACACTAATGTAGGGAGGTTATGGAATCCATCTACATGTTCGACAACCGATAATGGATAAAGATCATGTGATCCGCACATATACACAATGAAGAATTAGCAGCCATAGAAAACAAAATTCTATTATTTTCAAGGAAGTAGATGAACTGAAAGTCATCGTCTTAAGTAAGAAAAGCCGGATGCAAGAAGACAGTGGTGCATATCTTCTCTCATATGTGGAAGGAGGATGACTTTTGGGGGGGGGGGTTAGAAAGCTAATGCAAACGTAAGGATGACAAGAGAGAGAGACAGGATGGGCAGATATCAAAATACATTGTTTCCATGTATGAAAATACCATACTGAAACCTAATACTTGATACAAATAACATACACATGAATATAAATGTTCATTCAATTATTTGTCACATGAAAATTGACAAATTGTATGGCTACCCACAATCCTACATGGAATTATCACATTATATTGTGGTATGTCTCTTTAAAGATTCAACTGTCTTTTTCAATCAGTCGCATCTCATAATTCTCATGCCTGGTTTTTACCTGTATCAGAAAGGTGGTTGGTCTTACACAGCAGATCTAATTTTCGGTTCCACACACCTAAGTCATTGCCACCCGAGAGCCAAACGTCTAGTCCCTGAAGAACAGTTAAGCACTGCAAAATTGATTGGAAATGTATTGTCAGTCTAGAAATTCTAGCATTCGTTAGTCCATGATTTTAAATTGTGTCCCCTAGTTTTTTCAAATCCCTCCTCTGATAGGCGGTTTGTTTGGCTTTTCTGATTACAGGTTCTTTAGGAGAATATTGTCTCACAGCATTGGAGCAGAGAGACCACGTGATCTGTAAGGCAGTCATGCGGTGTAATTTGTAGCGAGGTTACAGAAGACGCTGGGGCTCTCCTGTTTCCTCTCAGCTCACTGCTGTAAGGTGACAGTAGAGCAATCCCGAGGCCTCTGAACAGGGCAGAGCAGCAATGTGCCAAGCCACCTGGAGCCTCTGAGGACGTGCTCGACCCAGAGTCGGAGCCAGCACCACTCAGCTAAGAGGCTCTTTGTTCCTGAGCACAGACACCGCAAGTTTATTAGCGCTTTCAGGGGTCTTGGGAACCACTCATAGACAATGTACTGACAATTCTTAAAGGCCTTTAAAAAACAAAATGGAGACTATGATGTAGTTTTTAATTTTTAACCAATTCTCAATCATTCTATTTGGTAGACTTAAAGGCTTTCCAGGATGCAGAATCCGTTACTTTACATGGCACCATAGGGTCCCTTTCTTCAAGAGTCATGTCCGCACCCACTATAGACCCACCAAGGCCCTGCCCATTATAAATCCACCAGGCCCCGCCCACTATACTCACCAGATCCCGCCCACTATAAACCCACCAGGTCCCGCCCACCATAAACCCACCAGGCCCCGCCCACTATAAACCCATCAGACCCCACCCTCTATAAACCCACCAGGCCCCGCCCACTATAAACCCATCAGACCCCACCCTCTATAAACTCATCAGACCCCACCCTCTATAAAATCACAGGCCCCGCCCACTATAAACCCATCAGACCCCACCATCTATAAACCCACCAGGTCCTGCCCACTGTAAACCCATCAGACCCCACCTTCTCATTTGTTTGCCCCTGATCTCATTTCCAACTGAAACATTCTCACCCTTAAATAATACATATGATCCCAAAAATTTTGTCTTCAAATGGCTGTGTAAAAGGAACAATGTGTAAAACCTAAAGAAGTAATTTAATCTAATTTATTAAATCGTTTTGAGAACAACAACAGTAGCATTAAAAACCTGAGTTTGCGGCAGACTTTACCTTCACGGTGGACTGGAAGCAGGAGACGCTCTGGATCTGTCTGCCAGTGTCGCAGTCCCACACTTAGACTGATGTTAAGAAATAATTTCCAACTGGAATTTCAAGACTTCAATTAGGAGATGACCCTTCTAATTAACAATCAAATCAAAGGATAAACAGACCCACCAGGCAGGGCCTGTGAGTTTATAGAGGACAGGGCTGGTGGGTCTATTTATTAGAAAATCTTTAAATAAAATCTAAGCTATCTAGTGATGACTCCGCCATAGATCCAGCCGGCACGTCACCGTCACCATCACCGTCACCGCCACCGCTGTACTATCTAGTGATGACACTGCCATAGATCCAGCCGGCACATTGTCACCATCACCGCCACTGCTGTACTATCCAGTGATGACTCCGCCATAGATCCAGCCGGCACATAGTCACCGTCACCGTCACCGCCACCGCTGTACTATCTAGTGATGACTCCGCCATAGATCCAGCCGGCACATCGTCACCGCGGTACTATGAGGCCCTTTAAGATGCAGCAGAGCAAGAGCTCTGGAGTGCTAATCTTCATGGGCATCAAACACTGCCTCTGCCTAAAGGGTTCTCTTGGGAACAGTTTACCACGATGCAGCGAGCCTGTGCACAACGCTGCATGCGAAAACTTCTCCATCTCCCAGCAGTCTCTGAGAGCTCGCTGAGTGCTCACGCACGGCTCACCATGGCTGCGACACTAACTGTGTCACTGGGACTGTGTCTGTGCTGACAATCACTGTAAGGCCCCTCGCCACATGGTAAAGGCTCAGTTTGACTTAAGGAACATGATGATCTTTATAAACTTTTAACGCTACTTCCTACAGTGTTATACTCCATACCATATACATATATTATATCATATACTTGTAAGTGTAAATAATATAAATGTATGGCAAATACATTTTATAACATTATGACACATATTTAACAGTATATTTTAAAGTTAATCATATATCTGATTGTTTTTTATTAATTCTACTTCACTCTTCCAATGCAGTTAGTTATAAAAGGAGAGAACATATATTCATATGTTCGTGTCACTCTAAACAAACTACCCAGTCATAAAAAAGCTCTCTAATTAGACGATGTTTTCTGGCCTCAAGCTCCCAGTTCTGCTACCCCTCAGTCTTTCCGCAGATTTCAGTTTGAAAGCTTAATGCTCAGTACTAAGAAACATGGACTCTTAAGACCATTACTTGACAGAAAAAATAAATAAAATAAAGTCTACCGTCAACATTTAATTAAGAAAGTTAATTAACAGAGGTCCAAGGAGAGTAAATTTAGAATCCAACTGGATAAAATGAATGCCAAAGTTCTCCGGGATTTTGTTTTAAGTAAGAGTGATTCCGTGAACATGGAAGGCTGTGTGTGACCTCACTACTTACCGGTCCCAGCATCTCACCCTGTACTGGGACAACAATTCTACTAATTGTCTATAATACTAGTACAGCATCTTAGAAAGGGCCTAAAGAGACACTATTTTAAATTCTAGTTCTGCAAAAATTATAACAGAGAAAGAGACAAGAGCTTGAATCCATGTTTTCCTCAAGAGTGGCAGTGATAGGTCTCGCCTGGCCTATGGATCTAACTGAATCCCGCTTCAACGTCAGCCCACTTCAATGTTCTGACAGTCTATAGACAAGTTATCTAGAAACGGTGTCAGCTGCTGAGCTCACTCAAAGTGGGACCTCAAGTCACATGTCCTGGTTCAAGAGAGGCCTGAGAAACCATTCCTCCTCTGGGCTTACTTCTAAACTTAGCAGAGCTTTTAAACAGGCATAGTTTGTCCTGGCCGACCTGATGCTTTCGAGAGAGGAATGGAAACTGAGTCAGCCACACACTGCTTTATCAGGAGCGTG
This sequence comes from Microtus pennsylvanicus, assembly GCF_037038515.1. Classification (NCBI taxonomy): domain Eukaryota; kingdom Metazoa; phylum Chordata; class Mammalia; order Rodentia; family Cricetidae; genus Microtus; species Microtus pennsylvanicus. The sequence goes on from NC_134584.1 coordinate 55,720,448, forward strand.
TGTGCCACAGCTCCAGGACCCTGACGGCAGGCAGGCTGCTGGCCACCACTCCGCCTTCCTGGCCAGATGTCTGTGGCTCGGCACCTCTGTCTCTACCCTCTCACTTGTGAGAATGACAGAAACCCCTACTTCATAAGACCATTTTAAAGATTACATAAGTCATTGTGTAAGACGCAATGATCCGCAGCAAACAAGCGCACTTCCCAGAGCAGTGCCGTTCCTGCTGCACTGGAATTCTACCTGGAAAGTCCGGGAAAGTAAAAGCAGCTTAGCACCTTTAAAATCTGCCTCAAACACCAAGACTTGACTACTGCGCAGACCCACTCAGCAGCAACGAGGCTCTCAACGCAGGCCATACACGACAAGGAAGTGAATTCTTTTCCAGGCCAATTCATCCTAATTTCCCTAAATTGAGGTGATATTTTAAGTCCACAACTTCCATCCCTCCCTTTTGCATAACTTGATGTAAAATAATCTAGAACTCTAATTTTGTACTCCAGAAAGCGCTGCTCCAGCCATGGGGTTTCTGAACTACAAGCCCTGACCTGCTACTCTGGGGGTAAGGATATACCGACGGTCCTGTCTGCAGAGGCTGTCAGGATGAGCTGATGGCCCTGCTCACAAGAGTCGAGCGGGGGAAACGCAGTGATGGCCGTTATCTTCTGGCTGTGTCCTCGGAGATCCAGGAGCTTTTCTCCTGTCTGAAATACAAGTAAGAATGTTAATAAACTTACCCTTTCCAACTTGAAGAGTCCTAAATAACATCAATAATAGCTATGCAGAAAATAAACATACTTGCCATCTAAAATTATGTGTTTGGAATTTAAACTTTTTTAAACAATCAAATACAATCTAAACAAATATCAAAAGCAGCTGTGAATATTTTTAACTATTTTCTAGTTAGTATGCTAATTTAGCATATTTTCATAGTCAATTTAAAGAAATACTCTTTCCTGTGGTTTTTAGGACCTGTATAAGTTCTGCAGCAGTAAACAGAATCCTGACGATGCATGTGTGCACGTCTGACCTCTCTACAGCGGTGAGTGCAGAAGAAACAAGAGCACAGTGGTCTCCAGGTGTATTTACCCCGGCACCGTTCCCAGTTCCTAGCCACTCAGTGTCTCTTGTCAAGGTCTCTCCCCGACCTCCCAAGTGGAAACATAAGATATATATACATTTCAGATCTTCCCAGGGCTTCGGGATTTCATGAATGTGTTTACAATACAGAGAGTCCTCAGCATCCACCATTTTTAGAAGCATGGATTCACCTCATTTTACTTTTCTGTTTAGAAACAGTAATGTAGGCCAGGCTTGCCTCAAATTTATCAGGAAGCTAAGGCTAGCCCCCTCTTGATCCTCCTGGTTTCACCTCTAGGATTCAGGTGTGTGCCACTATTTCTGGCCTGATTCAACCAATCTTAGCAAAATTACAGTTTTGTTTTGTTTTTTAATGTGTGTGAGGTTGCATGACGGTATATATCTGTAATCCCAAACTTCAATATACTGAAGCAAGGGGACAAAAGTTCAGTCTGGGCTAGACCGGGTCTCAATCAATCAATCAAAACAGAATAACTGCCTGGACTGAACATGAAAATACTTTTCTGGTCATTATTCCCTACAGCATTTGCACTGTGTTAGGCATGATATATATATTGTAGTCACATGGGCATCTGAGCCCTCAGTGTGGGGCAGGGAGGACTGGCGCCACCCAGTGGACACTGTGGTGTTAAAGGACAGCTCCATCTAAGACCAGAGAAAGATGAGGACTGAGAATAATTATCTTTGATTCACTGCAGAGTAGCTGACCACCTAAAGATTGTTCAGTAAGATAAAATCTCTCTGGGGCTAGAGAGATGGCTCAGTGGTTACAGAGGACCCAAGTCAGGAGACTCACCTCTAACTCCTAGGGTTCAGATCTCTTTTGCCCTCTGCAGGGACCCCCCCACTCATCTTTCTCTCTCTCTCTCTCTTACACACACACACACACGAATAAAGTTTTAAAGATTAAAATTTTTTTTCACAAAAAAACCCAAAACATTTGTTTGTCAGGATGGAAAAATCTTAAGAGAAACCATTCTCTCTTTATCATGAAACACTAGTCCCTGTTGCAAACGAGTATCTCTAACTAACCCTTGTCAAGTATTAACCAATCTCAACTGATGAACTGATGAAAATACGCCAACATGCCCCACAAAGCGTTATTGAAAGCATGATAGTATTTAATTGGTACACACCTGGGCATTCCACACAACTATAACGCCATCATCGCCTGCAGATGCAAATCTGGTTTGAGAAAAGAGGCCACAAAGAAAAATCATTAGTGACATTTAAGTGATGAGACATTTGAATGTAATATTATTTTAATAAATTATGTTTGGAAAAATGTGTATTAATATCTGATATTAAGGAATGTACCAAGGCTATAATACATAGATTAAATATTAACAATAATTTTTGTATCTTTGTTCATATTACTATATTTGTACTGGCTTCAATATGCTGATCAAATATTAAATGTTGATATTATATTACTATAAAGAGTGGCCAACAATTAATTGAATTATTCCCTTGTCAGGCTTTGTGCTAACATTTTTTAATTAGTATACGAAGTATTAAGTGTCATATAGCACCTTCAAACAAAATTTGTTTTTGTTGATTTTTCTCCACCCCAACAGCCTCCTTGGGTCTGCTTCCCTGTCACATGCTCTGCTGCCCTCCCACGGCCTCCACGCTCTTTCCCCCTCTTCTGGGCCCTTTCTAGTTTCATAGGTGACACCAACTCTCATATCTACATGGATTAAAGGCTTGGATCCACACAAAAGCGAACACGCCAACATTTGCCTCTCTGAGTCCTCATAACCCTGCTTTATCTAATACTTTCCTGGCAAAACTTTATAACTCCATTGTTTCACAGCTGAATCAAACTTCATTTGTACATATACAACAATTTCCTCACCCACTCATATGGCAATGGGCACGTGCGATTATTTCCTTTCCCTGACATTCTGAATAATTCATCAGTAAACACGGATGTGCAAATCTGTCTGTGATAGGACACAGAGTCCTTTGGGAATGCATCTAGAAGTAATATAACTAGGCTCTATGATAGTTCTATTTTTAATTTTTGGATAAGCCTCCACATTAGTTCCCATAACGTCTTTACGACCATTCTCTTTCACCCGCAGAGACTAAGGGCTCCTCTTTCCACACATCCTTGCAAGCATTTGTTGTCACCTGTTCTCTCGATGATATACATTCAGTAACCGGGAATCTCATGGGGGGCGGGGTGGGGAGAGATGCTCATGAGTGTAGTTTTAAGTCCCCATGTGTGTATGTGTGCATGCAGACACCAGAGGGGGACACTGGGTGAGTTCTTCATCACAGGCACACATAGCCATGTCTGGCTTTTTACACAGACGTGGGAGATTTGAACCCATATCCTAACACGCGTGAGCAAGTAATCTTACCCATGATGCTATCTCCCCGTCCTCAAAGCAGTATTAATTTGCATTCCCTTGATGGCTAAGGATACAACACCAATCTCCTTTTTATAAAATTCTATGTGTATATTTGAAATGTGTGTGCGCACATGCATACAGAAGGCGAAGGTTGGACTCAGATGTCTTCCTGTACCACTCTAAGACTTATCTTTTGAGACAAGGTTTCTCACAGAACCCAGAGCTCACCAACTGGCTCGCCTGCAAGCCTTGAGGATCTGCCTGCCCCCACCCTCCTACTGCCCGCGGTAAAGATGCAGCTGACCCGCTAGACTTTTGTGTGGGAGCTGAGGATCTGAACTGTGGTCCTCGGGCTTATGCGACAGTCACTTCATTAGCTGAACATCTTCCCAGCCCCTGGAGCACTTTTAACAATACTCATCGGCCACTTGCGTTCCATGTTTGAGAACTGTCTATTTCATTAGCCCACTCAACAGTTTGGGGGCTGACTGCATCTCTTTCCACATCCTAGGTACTAACGCCTGGCTGAAGCATTGTCTGGCAAAGACTTTTCCTCCACTCTGCAGCCATCTGCTCACTTTGCGGAGAGCATCCTCTGCTGTGGGGGACGTTTGAGTTTCATCTATTCCCACCTCTTAATTTTCTGGACCATTCCCTGTGCTAGTGGAGTCATAGTGACCAAGCTCTAGCGCACTTGTATCTTGAAGTGTGTTCCGTTTTCCTCTAGCAATTTTAGTATTTCAGATTTTAAATTAAGGCTCTTGATTATATATATATTTAAATATTTCTTTGTACAGAGTGAGAGAGATGGATCTGACTTCACCTCTGCACAGGTGAGATCCAGTTTTGGTAGAACTACTTGTTGAACAGACCGTCCCTTACCATTTGTATACACTTTGACACTTTAAGCCTACATGACTTTATTTTTGGTTTCTCTACTCCATGCCATTGGTTTACATGTCTGGTTTCACGTTGCCACGGTGAACCTGTGTCAGCCGCAGCTCTGTTGTATAACTCGAGGTCAGGTACATTAGAACCATGAAACCTTACTGGTGATATTTTCACTTACATTAACAAACATTCAGTTCTGCAAACTAACTTAACAAATGTTTATAATCTTGTAAATTCCACACCAGGTATTAAGGGTTCAATGACAACGCACTGGCAGGATCACAAAGAACCTGCTGGAATGTCAAGGAAGCTACCAAGATGATTCTCGTTCCCCACTGGTTAAGACTGTGAGCAAAGCAGTCCCCATCAAATGAGCCACGCTGAGAAGCAGACTCCGTGGACAGAATGACAGGCTAGGGATGGAATTAAATTTTATTATTTTTATTAAAGGTATTTTAAAACTGTTTTTAAAAGCAAGACTTCTCCTTTGCTCATCTTGACTTTTTGGTCTTTTTAAGTATAAACTGGGTGAGATTTGTAGTAGAGGTTTTCAGTGAAGATATTTCAAATGCACAGAATTTAAAGAAAAAAGTATGTTTGGGGCCATGAAAAGGAAGCTACAATAAACATTGCTGAAGCCCATCTCCTCTTCACCCTCATTCCCTCTACCCTACGTAAAGTAAAGCATCCTATACATAAATCCTATCAAGAAAACGATTTTAAATTACTATTCATCGTAGTGACTGTATTATAACAAAATCCAAGCGAGCACTGTTTCTAAGCAGGCGCCCAACACAGCCTGTGCAGCCATCAGGCTTTAAAGTTGTCAACGGTAACTGAAGCACAGCGGTCTGTAGGGGGCGCTAGTGACTCAGAACTGTACTGAAGCTGCCTCACACTCTTATTCCCATCTAGTTGAAGTCAGGCTTTCATAATCGGAGAAAAAAGAAAGCCAGCTATGTACTGCATATAGTTATCATCCCTTAACTTAAGAAATGATGTTCCACTAATAGCTTTGCCATTTAGACAGTCTGGTATCTCCCTCTGAGATCAGCGGTGGAATCCATAAAATCTCCAAGGTCGTCAGCCCAGTCCACAGCGCTGGTGGAGGCGGTATTAGGAGAAAGGAAGGTCGCCTCTAGTGGACTTTACCCGACTTGGCAAGCACACGTTCTCACTCCTGCCCCCCAACACCTTCCTGAGCCTGGGACACACAGCTCATGCTCGGCTTCAGTCTCCTGCTGTCTTCATAGGCTCAGGAGATCCCACACTCCGTTCTCATCAGACCCTCATCAGATCCCCCACAGTTAGAGGTAAGAGATCAGATACAGTCAGGCAGCTACTAAGTAATTTTCCATGAGACACTATACGTTTTTAATGGAAAGATTATTAAGCCTCCTTAACTAGCTAGCTAGAAGCACACAACGTTCAAGTCAAATGCATATACACTGTTTACGTTCGTTTCAAAATGTGAGCGATTTACAAATTCCGGTGAGTTAAAAAAAAAAAGAAAATGGTTGTCCTAAGCCCATGTATACCTCAGCAGAGTAGCTGATTTAAAAATAGTCCATCAAGTTATGAACGCAATGTCCGGAAGGGGCAGGGGATATGAGAAGAGTTGGAAGTGGGGGACTAAGGGGTGGATATCATCATGTTGTACACACGTAGAAAACTCTCAAAGAACAAAATTTGAAAAAAAAAACTTTAAAAACTTCATTTTTCTTTGCTTAATGACCTGTTCTCCAAAACCAAATACTCAACAGTACCTTGAGTATCAACAGTAATTGCTGGAAGCAAATTCTGAGCAGCTGGCTCGGGGCTATCGATTCTCTGTATTATATCGTGAGAGTGGCGAGGGCGGGGCTCAAGGCTTAAGTTTGCTTTGGTATAAAACATCAATTTCTATTGATTCCCCAAACCCTTATAATTGCTTTTCTCCCGTTCAGAAAAGCTGCAGGTTTAAAATACTTTTTTTTCTAACCCTGATTTTTAACTTCTCATTATTGTTATCATGTTTGAATCTCACAGAGAGAAACAAGCTCTCGCCAAGAGACGACTGAACTGTTGAGAGATGAGGTAGGGAGCACTGCGCCTCAGACTGGAATTCAGTCAGCAGCACACGAAGTTAATTCTAAACAATGCTCAGTACTAATGCATGAAAGCACAGTCAATTTTTCTCAAAGGTCAATTACCCACTCTGTAGATCATGCAGCCTTTCGGCTCTCTTATATATATTTTCTATGGCTGATTTATTTATTGGCCATTTCAGTATTTACTGTTGCTGCTCCAAAGTGGAAACGATGCTTTGAAAAGCAAACCAATTACTTTGCTGCACACTGGCGTCTCTCATAAGGCAGCTAAGAAAGGGTACGGAGGTCTTCTGTGGGCTACAATTATCATATTCCACTATAGAGATCAGCTGCTACAACAGCTTATCCAGAACCAAATCCAGTAGGTCCAGCACATACTCTACCCAAGCCCTCCTAATACTAAGAAACGCTGCAACCCCTGAAAGGAAGTAACTAGCTGTTAATCAAGGAGTAACTCAGACATCAGTAAAACTTACTAAACAGTTCAACGAAAGAAAGGTGATTGCTACCACGACACTTTACCTGAGCTACCAGCTACGTTACTAGAACCTGAAGCCTTCAGCCTCCATTTACGATACTGAGAGAACAGCTTCTCTGTTACACATTGTGAGTTTATTGAGATGATATGCTGGAGTCAGAAAACCACCAAGGCAAGTCATCTGTGGTCCTCGTCTTTGAGATCTCAAAGCTGAGCAAACACTCAGAAGTGTACTGTCCTTCGCAATCTAAGGCATCATCAGTTATAAACACTGTTATTCTGTGTACCACTGGGGGAGGGGGGGCTGCCAAGTATACCTGAAGGGCATCAATTATGTGATGTGCCCAAATTTCAGAAGTTAAAAATGAAGAAAATTCTGCTTCTTGGGATCTGTGTACAGTATATTTCCAGGGCTGACCATTTATTTAATACTGGATAGCCAGTTGGTGCTCTCTCTCTCTCTCTCTCTCTCTCTCTCTCTCTCTCTCTCTCTCTCTCTCTCTCTGCATTCCTTAGTTGCCTTCAAACCAAGTTTTTAGAAGTACTTTTCGAGTCAGGCGTGGTGGTACATCCTTTGATCTCTGTATTCAGGAAGTGAAGGCAAAAAGGGTGATAATCTTGAAGTCAGTCTGAATACATACTGAGTTCAAGGCTAGCCTGAGCTACGTAGTGAGACTCGGTCTCAAAAAATCAAGGAATGTACCTCAGTCGTAGAGTGCTTGCTTAGAATTTAGAAAGCCCAAGTTCAGTATTTAGAACCATTAAAATTCTTTAATAGTCTTTGTGATGACATAATTAAATGGCTAATAAAAATGACATACATGGAAAAACAAGTTTAACAGGGTGAGGCAGAGGCGGTTTAATAAGGAGCTACAGCAGACCTAGAATGCTCCACCTTCTCCTACGCTGATTATAAAAAGTAAATCTGTTACTAGGGAACCGCCTGTGTAGTCTGTGTACAGACACCTTATCCTGAAACCAGGCATCAGCAGGAACAGGGACGGTCCCCGTCCTGCAGGAGCTCACGATACAGCATTACAGATCCCACTACAGGGTCTGGATTGAGAGCCCACAGAGAAGTCTCATGGTGCCAGTGTAAGAAACAGCTCCCTTTAAGGCCTTCACTTTGAGCATCTCAATAAACCATGTTCTCATTCTTGCCTACTATATGCTGAGAACCATAGAGCTCAACAAAGACCGACACCAAACAAGGCAAACTCACAAATAATCACTCTGTTCAGTATCTGTTACTCACAGGAAGCACTTTCAAATAGGTCAAGTCCTACAAGTTCAAAGGACTTGGCAAAAGGTGTAACCCAGAAGTCTAAACGCAAATCTTTCTGTACTCAGCATCTGTACAAACGGTAAGGAGGTGGAAAAGCCAAGACACAGCACAGTTGTGGCAATCCAGAAACCAGCTGTGCACTGCCTCGCTACCTAACTCACAAGTGCATTCTATAGCATGGTAGGTAAATAAAGGGATGTTGAATGGTTACTTCTGCAATGCCTAGGAAACAGATAAAGTTAAAATAGCAAGTCACCATTTTCTTTTTTTTTTTTTTTAAAAAAAAGATTTATTTATTATGTATACAACATTCTGCCTCCATGTATGCCTGCCTGCCAGAAGAGAGCACCAGATCTCATTACAGATGGTTGTGAGCCACCATGTGGTTGCTGGGAATTAAACTCAGGACCTCTGGAAGAGCAGCCAGTGCTCTTCACCACTGAGCCATCTCTCCAGCCTGCAAATCACCATTTTCAATTGGTCTTTGCGTACTAGAACTACTTGAAGGGACTCACAAAGACAAACACTCATAAGACACTGACATGTTTTCAGGAAACAAGGGGCCGAGGCCACTGAAACTTCACTAGTTTCCTCTAAACAGCACTTTTTTCTTGACCATGAAAAATAGTTCCATGGGCGAGATAGCAGTTTGATGGGAAAGCTCTGTGGTAGTTCTCACAGCTGGCAAGGCTGGCCTACCCTAAGGGCGGCTGGGCAACGCGAGGGGGAAGGGTCAGGAGAGTAGGCCTCTGTCGAAGCAAATTGAGGAAGCTTTTGCTTGCTGTGGTTTTACTTCAGTTTGAAATTTGTAAGGCATAAATTCAAAGCTTGACTTACAAAATAACCTGTTTCTTCACAGACACTGAGTCTTCCCTGAGGAAGCCCATCCACACTCAGGTGCAGTCTTCTGAGCACCGGGTAAGGGCAAAGCCAGGGAGAATGACTGCTGAGCTTGGTGTGCACCTTTTATTCCCCATTATTCATTATTCTTATCCCACACATGGACTTTTTAGATATGGGGGGAAAAGAGATTATTGATACTTTGCTCGGAATGTGCTGTTGAGATTTAGAATTCCTTCTTCATTCCTTACCGGGCTTGACAGCAATCAGAAACCCTCCCTTAGCTGCAGTTCCCCTGGCTATCTGAATGCTGTATGTCTGACTTTTTCTTTGTTTTTGAAGCCAACCTGCAGTTCACTGCATAATGAGTAAGAACACAGGCATGCTTGTTTGTCCAACTGAATACACTGGATTTCAGAACATCTGAAAGCCAACCTACACTCTGTGAAACAAACTTTAACTTTTCCACCCGCTGCCAAAGAAATTAATAGAGCAACACCTGTCCCCCCCCCATCATTAATACTTCAGTATCTGACACCTCTAAAGGCGCTGCCTAAGGAACATTTAGTTTCATGGACTCAGGGGTCACATTCCCCTTGCTGTCTCCCAATTCTTTTAAGTTTATTATGAGAAGCAAGATGCAGGTAAGATCTATGTATTACGATTGTCCAGACTCCTAAAGTTTCCTTTATTCTGCGTACTTGCTCTTCATATGTAGACTTTATCCCCTAGGTCAACCTAACCATGAGCTTCCCGAAGCATCCGTCTTCTCAGAATTCACAAGGAACTCAGTCCCCTCCCTTTGCTTTGCCACTTCTCAACACACCGATTGTTCTCTTCTTCTGATGCGAAATAAGCCCACGTATTAACCACAGTTGAGTCTCTCATTAAGAACTTGCTGTTCTCTTGGTAAGATGCAGCCTTTAGCGATGCTGGAGAAATGCCTGAGCAGTTAAGAATACCAGCTGCTCTTGCAGAGGACCAGTGTTCAATTCCCAGCACCCATAGAGTGGCTCACAATTATCTGTAATTCAATTTCAGGGATCTGATGCCCTCTTTGGTCTCTGTGGTACCCAGCATGCAAGTAGTGCAAAGACATACATGCCAGCCAAATACCCATACACATAAAAATAAATCTGAGTTCTCTTACACGCCCGGCCATCACACACATGATGCTATCTATATTAATAAGTTTCGACCTCTGCTTTGAATTCGTTCATCACTGAGAACTCTTGTATGTGGGCATAAAGCACACATTACATGTCTATTTCTCTTGTGAATCAGCTTAACCTGTGAAGCTTCTGCCAACAAACCTATGGACACAGTTAAAAAAATCTCTTTTCATCCCCTGCACATAAAAAGTTACAATATCACAATCAATTCTACTATTCTTCCTAGCCTCAACCCTTCTATGAGAAAGATTTTCCCCCAAAAAATATTACTGATATCGATCCTAAGACGGTTTAAATAAGAAAAGCAGTATAAGTCTTGATTTTGGTCCTTTATCAATTTTCAAAATAAGGTTCATTTCTTAGCACTTCCTTACAGGAAGCAGTAAGTTCTCTTTTTTAGGATCATTATGAACACATAGGATTTAGACTTGTGTGCAATTCCGCAACTGGCCACAGTTAGTTCCTTATCCACACTCAAACTGTCTTTCGAGTCTGTGAACTCTAAAGACACCAAGACAGTGATGTTCAAATAAGAAAGGGGAGAGTGGTTTTACCCGGACATGAAACAACTGGCTGGCTAAAAGGCAGGATTTAAAGTTGAAAAGTTATTACGCAAATTCTGTGTTTATCCCCAAAATTAACAATGCCACCGCATCAGGCAGCTACGATGTCCCCGCTCGTGACACCGTCTCAACCTTACTCACTTAGCTAACTGAATTAAAACCTAGCCACACTTCTACAATAGTCAGAAGACAAAAACTGTAACGAGAAGAGAGGGTGGCGAGACACATGCTCAATGACGGCCATGCTTTAAGTCAGAGTACATTCCAAAGCAACAAGCAAATTTACAAGTCATTCAAGAACCCTGGACCAGAACAAGGTTTTGTCTCACTGGCATCAAATGGGCTTTAGCAAAATCTATTACAGTAAGTGAGAATGCCAGATGGAAGGCATAGACTTTAACAACTTACTCCAAAGCCTATTAGTAACTATTGGGCTACTGAACCTTGTGACAAAGGGGTTCTGCTTATAGCTTCTTCCAGGTACAGCTTCTTAAAAAGCTTGACTGCTAATGCAATCTAAAAATTAAATGGTCTAAGATACAATATTGGAAGTGTATCAGGTCCAAATAAGCACCTTCCAGTTCAAGAGGGGACCAGCTGCCCCGCTCTGAGGAATGTGTTGTCCAATGGCTTCCGGCTGAGGACGTCAGGATCATTTCAAACTCAGACCGAACTGGCTCCAAGTCTCCGGGTGCTAAGCGAGGTGTTAGAGTTAGGGGCCTGCTCTGCACAAGGCCAACAAGGGAAGAGGCACAAAGCCTGTTTCCATCTAGAGGATGCACCTGGCCCAACAGGCAGTCCTTCCTCTGGGCTTCCCATGTTTGCAGAACCAGGTCTCATCAGCACTGAGACAGCATGCCCTGGCCGATTCTGCTTTGTTCTTTTTCTAATAATGCATACATACTTAATATTATTATAGTGTTTCCATGGGAACCCTAGAATTTGAGACAGTCTAGTCTGCCTCCTTAATTTATTGCACTGTCTATGATTTTCAGTACAATTTTTAAAAAATTGTTTTTCTGAGACAAGGTGTTAGAGCTCCATATATAGTCCAGGCAGGCTTCAAAATTTCTGATCCTCCTACTTTGGCCTCTCTAATGCTAGAATTACAGGCATGTGCCACTTCCCTCAGCTCTCTGAGCCATTCTGATTACTGATTTCTATACTCTGAATGTAGTAAATGAGAAGGGATATTCTTAACTTAAAAATACCTTCTTAAAGGCAGAGTACACTTTCTGTTCTCAGTGAGTTACCAAACAACACTGCCTTAAAAATTCAGCTTCCCCAGCTCCTGAGAAGCATCTTTTCCTGCAGCCTGGGGCTTCATGGGTCATCGGATTCTCTTCCAGTCATAACCACCTTCCTATATAACCTTGTCTGCTTCCTGGAGGAGCAAGGAATGGTCAAATGAGCGGCAGAACAAGCCAGTCTAAGAATGCGCTGTGAACTCGGTTTAGTGTTATGTGTCAGCGCTACAGCCGCGTGCAATTTCAGCACAGTCCATGTTCTGGAAGATTCTTGCTGAGGCTTAGCCTTCTGAAGAAGATCTCCCAATCAATATGACCCTCGTTCAAAAAACACCCAAAAAGAGAAGAAAAGGCAGCTGTCTGTTAGGTGATATATAGGATTTATCTGGTATCTTCAAAAACCAATCGAGAAAATTTTCCACTCACTGGTTTTAGGTGAGACACTGAGAAAACAAGAAAATCCTTCTGCAAAATTTCCAATCAGATGATATTATCTAAAGACCTGAAGCGTGAAACCTGGATTACAATAGCTGACCATGGAACGCCTACGAAAACTACAGATAAATAAATAAAAGGTGTAACACTGAGAATTTATTTAAAAACTGGGTATTTTCCATAAATTAAGAATGCACTAACACAACAAAGATAATCCCAACTGAACAGTTAGAAAGAAAACAACCTATCAATAGGCACAAACATTTATTATATATTTTAAAACACTTTGGGGGCTGGGTGTATGGCTCACCTGGTACAATGCTTGTCTGGAATGCATGAAACCCTGGTTCAATCTCCAATGGGTGGGGGAGGGCACCAAACTTTAATGGTAAAAGCATTGAGATCTAATTATTTTCCTAATATTATAATTAATATATTTTTCATATATTTGTTAAATCTTTACTTTTGAGACTCTTTTGCTACAGAATAAATTTTTAAAGAACATAGAACTTCAATATTCTACAGGTCTGCACCTAGCTGACATGTTCACGAGTTTCACCGTGAAATCACGTACTGTCAGCTCCAGCTTTTCCTACTTACAGACCACTCCTCTCTGTACCTAGCTGACGTAGTCATGAGTGTCACCATGAAAACATGTCCTATCTGTCAGTGCTGGCTCCACAGCCACCACTCCACAGCTCAGCCCTGCTTTCAGATTCTCCTAGCTGTGGAATAATTACCCAGAGGGCATATCCTAAAGGACAGGCAGGATGAGCGTGGAACCCTAACAGCCTGCATGAAGCTTAAAGAGTAGATCCTGAGAGTACGCTTTATACTTATTACCTAATCTTGCAAACAACATGATTTTAGAATTCCTTAAGGCCTACATAAGAGTGGCTATAAGTTATTATCTGGATGTCTTTAACCCAGTAACTTCCTGGGATAAAATATGACACATGAAACCTTCGGTTACCCAAAAATTCCACCTTTGCAGAAATGCTGTTTCCCACAGAAATGGTCATTTAAGCCATAAACAAATATTATACTTACAAAAATGGAGGGGAAACAAACATTAACCAAAGGCACAAGCAGGCTGTGCTATACTTCCATGCCATGACTTGGAAAACGATGCAATCTAGCTAGTAACATGCATTAGAGGCAAATCTTTTCGAGCCATGGTCGAGACATAGTGTATAAGTATTTTGTTGGCCTTGGCCCTTAGTTCCTAGAAGGGAGCCTCTGAACCCTTGAAATTTCCTTAGTGATAGAAGTGGCTTCAATATTCATGTTACTGGGCGACTCGGTGTCAGCTCTTAAATAATGTGGCCAGGGGGTGGGCTACGCTGAAGAGATGAGCCATGAGAAGTCTTGGGCTTCCTGATACCACAGGATAGCAGACCGGCTTTCCAGAAGTGTTGTGATTATGACTCACTGCACAGACATGCCTACACAGTGACACCCCACTCAAAACTGCAAGTCCAACGTTCCAGTGGGCTCCCCCGTGGCAGCACATACAAGGGAAGGCAGCAAGCCCTGAGGACCTGGAGGTTCTGCGTTTGGGACTTTCAGCCTCCCTTCGTCCCAGGCTACCCATACCCAGCAGACCTTGAGGTCTAGTTTGGAATAAAGCTGTAGCCATTCTATGATTCTTTTTTTTCTTTCATTCTATGATTCTTTATGAGGTCCTTTCAATGAATTTTCAAACCCAAGGAAGCAGCTGGGACTTGTAGCTGGCTGATCAGAAGTGCAGATGATATGGAAACACGGAGGATGGCTGGCATTTGAGGTGAGGGGAATGCTGGGAAGAACTCTATCTCTGAAACCTGGCCTCACTTCACTCGAGTCGGAATTAAACTACACATGATAAAAAGTTTGAAAAGACAGCCAACAGACAGTGGCAGGAAAGTGACAGCCATCATAGCTGCAATCATTCAGGAGCTCAAAAGAGAAGAAGCAGTCAAGTTACCAGAGGGACTTCAGGGACAGCAGAGCCGGGTCAGGTCAGGGTAGGCTGCAGCCCAGCTGCATAAGCTCATTCAACAACTACCTGTCAACGCAGACTACATGTTAAGTCACTGAACTAAGTCCTAAGAGGAGGAGGAGGAGGAGAAGGAGGAGAAGGAGGAGGAGGAGGAGGAGGAGGAGGAGGAGGAGGAGGAGGGAAGAAGGAAAAAGAAAGAAGAAGAGGATGAGGAGGAGGAAGAAGAAGAAGAGAAGGAGGAGGAGCAGAGTCCTGACTCTCACTTCCAGATCTGGTCAGGAAATGACATCATCAGTGACGTGACCGCAGCTAAATGGGCTGAGAGACAAGCTAAGCACTCGGCCCTCAGCCCTCAGCACCATTGTCTCTGCTTTTAGACACGGCAGACATCGCATGCGCTACCCAGGAACCGGAGAATGATGCAGGGCTTTAAAGAAGTTTCTGTCAATGACAGAAATTCAGGTTAAACCTTACTTTACCTTCCACTAAGCCAGCAGGGCCACCAACCAGCTCCCAAATCATGACATGGAGAGTTATTATTAGTTATGAATGGTCAGCCTTATCTTATGCTAGTTCCACTAGCTCTTATAATTTATTTTAACCTGTTTCTCTTCATCTCATTTTGCCTCTGGGCTTTTTAATCTTCCTTCCCCTCTGTACGTCCCACTCTGTGTCTGGCTGGCTGCCCTAGGGTATCTTCCTTTCTTTCCTCCTCTTTCTCTTCTCTCCTCTTCCCCCAAGCCTAGATTTCTCCTCCTATGTATTCTCTCTGCCCACCAGCCCCACCTATCCCTCTACTACCTAGCTTCTGGCCATTCAGCTTTTTATTAGACCAGTCAGGTGCCTTAGGCAGGCAAGGTGAAACAGCAACACATCTTTACATCATTAAACAAATGCAGTGTAAACAAAAGCAACACGGCTTTACATAGTTAAAGTAATATCCCCCACATAAACAAATGTAAGACATCTTTGCCTAGTTAACGTAATACTCCACAACACGCATATTCTAGCATGTACCTAGTATTTAAACACCGTATTAGTTCCTGATTTGACAGCCAGAAAATCAAATTCTTAAAGTCATTTGCTTCTTCTAAGCTAGTAAGAATATTTCTAAAACCTCATGACAATGTTTTTTCTGAAACATCAAATAAAAAAAGGAAACAAACATAAGCCACAAGTCCCCATGTGACATGGGACAAGGTGATACTGGGTTTAAACAAATTTAAACATTTTCATCAGGGTACAAAGTCCATTTCAACTTTCTATTAATGTTACTACTTTCAGTTGGTTGTGTTTCTCCAATTGTCATCAGATTCTTGATTTTTTTTTTTTTACAAAAGATGAATTAATTTTGCAGTTGTTTTTAACAGAAACACTCTAAACCGTCTTTCTGAGCAGCGAGCAGTCGCGGGGTAAGTCCCCTACCTGTTGTCATCCAGCTGCACCAGGAACCGGACAATGTCCCGGTGCGCGCTCAGGACCAGCAGCTCAGTGTAGGGGTTCTGACTCTGATCCTCTCCTATCGTCTGCAAAGCAGCTTTCTTGTAATGAAAACAACAAAGCAAAAACAGAAAGATAAAATGATTTACAACCGCACAGTATCCACATAAGAACAGAAGATTTTTAAAGCCATGGGATATTACTTTCTAATACTAATATAGACGTTCCTACAATATCAAGTGCCTAATTTGCCAGTTCTACATGTAACTATTTCTCTTACCAAAAATCTTAGTATTTTCAAGCCACAGTAAACTTGCAAACAGCAAATTTTGTTTTGTTAAAGTCTCAATAAGCCTAATTAAAAAAAAAATATTGGCCCAATTTAACTCAATTTTTTTAGGAGTGTTTCTCCATCAAAGTTTGTTGGCGACCAAGGCGAACCAAGGCTCAGCAGGTGAAGGCACCTGTCACTAAGCCAAAGACTTGAGTTCACTCCTGGGCCAGATGATGGAAAGAAAGAACAAGTTGTCCTCTGTGCCCCCCCCATATGCAGGCACACAGACATACACACACACACACGCATACACCCATACACACATGTACATACACACACAGACACCCACACACACACTCATACATATACACATGCACACACACAGACATACACATACACAGGCACCCCCCCACATGCACATACATACACATACACCCATACACACATGTATATACACACACAGCCATACACACATGCACACACACAGAGAGACATACACATACACAGAACCCACACACCCACCCACACATACACACACAGCCACACACACATACATACACAGAACCCACACACCCACCCACACATACACACACAGCCACACACACATACACACATGTACGTACACACGCACACGCACACATGCATGCAACATGTTTGGTTAGGAAGAAAGCTACAGACTAAATGCACCAAACACAGACCGTAGCAGCTCACCAAAAGCACTCAGAAGATGTCTGCTTAATGAACAAAGACAGCAACGAAATAATTCAGACTCCCGAGTTCAACTCCAGGCAACTGTACTGATAAAGGTAGTTCCAACAGGCAGAGTTTTATCTGGAAGGCCAATAGCAGACTCTTCACTAAGGACACACACCGTGTAACTTAACTCTGCACGGTAAATCTTATTGACCCCACTTCTGGAGTCAAACCCCACACAATTCCACCATAAAAAGCTTTGTTCTTAAGCAGGGTTTCTTAAGTCTGACACAAGCGACATTTAGGACTAGATAAGTCTTTGTCACTGAGGCCTCTCCTGGTGTTAGGATACTTACCGGCAAGCCTCTTTTCCACACACTGCCCCCATCACACCTAACCATAGCCAACAGTAGACACTGTATTATCCTCGGGGACATTACCTCAGGATTGAGAAGAATCACTGAGATTGGAGGGCTGAAGTCATGTTCTTACACATGTTAGGGAAAATCAGGGGTTCTGATAATATAATATTCAAGGCAGTTGCACAACCAAGGTACTTTTACATGGAAAAAAAAAAAAAAGTAAAAACCAGCATGCATTAATAAAGCTTTTGGAGAAAGTCCACCCTGAGGTGATGGTTTTGTTTTTATCCCGTCTCCCTCTAGCAGATGCTCAGTTATGGAAACTGCTTCCCACAAGTGGGAGTTTGCCAGGCATGGCAGAACTGATTAATTAAATACTATACTAACCAAACAAACATGTTAACTCAAATTGTCATATGTATGTTACATAGCCATTCAATAACCCACAACTCTTCCATAACCCGAAGGATTCCAGAATCGTATGAAATAAGTGGTTCGATTTTGTTTTAAATCGTGGTGTCAATGACAAAGCTGAAAGAGTTAAAACTGCCAAGTTGTTCAATAATACTAACTGTAAAAAACGCCTCCGATGAGAAAGAAAAGGCAACACAAATTGTTTCAGGCGGCACATGAAACAAATCTTAGACGCCAACTTGTTTAAGGTGGCAAAATCATTTTACTATTTCAAGTATAAGTTAAGTGTGACAATGAGACCGTGCACAGAAATCATTTTCTTGTCTGTTTCTCGAAAAGCAGCTAGTTCATTCCGCATTCCTTAAGCAAATGCTAGTCGATGTCGGCAAGAGGCATCAGTTCAAACACGTTAAGGGAGGCAGTTGCCCCTGCTGGTTTGTAGTTAAGTCCCACTTTTCTAAACAGTCGGCCCTGGAGCAACCCTAAATTCCCCGCCTGGCCCCAGACCTGCTTCCGGCGGCCCAGGCACACTCGCTCCGCCCCGCCCCTCGCTCCGCCCCGCCCCGCAGCCTGGCCCCGCCCCGCAGCCTGTCCGGCCCGCGCGCACTACCTCGCCCAGGCCCTGCGGCTCGCGGCCTCCCCCGATCAGCCAGCGTAGCATCGGGCCGGGGCGTCCGCGGCCCACGCCGCGAGATCGACGCAACGCAGACGCCGGTGATGGCGCTCGGTGAGCCAGAGGCGAGGCAGCGGGAAGACAGAAGTCTAGTTCGGGAGCCGGCACGGAAAGCCGCGGCGGCGGAGGCGGAGGTTCCGCGGCCCCAGTGAGCACGCGCGTGGGTGCCGTGCGGTTGGCGCAAGAGCTCAGGTCGTTCGGGCGCCCCCTAGTGGACGTGCGCTGCGGCCACCACTGTGAAGGGCCGGCGCTCGACCAACATCCTGTGTGATGCCCTGTGGAATGCGTCCCAGGAAACCTCCCTGTTTCCCAAGAGCCAGATGGGGAAGGTGTGCCTGCAATGGACTTCTGCACCGGAACGGATCTAGTGGCGCTCTTATACACACACACACACACACACACACACACACACACCCCTAACATTGTGTGCTACTGTACAAGTATTGCGCCAGTGCTGTCTACATAAATGCTCACATAAATAACACGCCCCTCTTTATAGATCAAGAAACTGAAGCGCTTTAAGATTAGGTAATTTGTCTAAAGATAAAAGCCAGTAAGTGGCCATGATGGAATTATGACCTAATCTGTAAATTTCAGAATCTTGTTCTTAACTGTTGCCTATGCTGTTTAAGACAGTCTTCCAGAACAGAAAGTAAAAGCCAAGCAATCCATATCCCTCCAAGCCGGCTTCCTCCCTCCCTGGCAACCGCTGCAGCTGCAGCTGGAACGCAGGCCTTTGCACATGCTGCAGCACACTAAACAGCCCCAAACATTCTATGTCAACCACTGAATTTTCCAGTTTTCTTAATAATCAGAGGACTGTGGCTATACACCATGGCTTTGTATCAGAAATTACCTGGATAGCTTTTGAAAATATAGGGTTCAGGCTTCCCGGCCAAACTTAGAAAAGTAATAATATCCGTAGTTGGAGCATAGAAGTCAAGGTTTGGGGACAGTCCATTGGGTGAGTGTCTGGAGTGCAAGGCTTGAGAATTACTGATCTAATCTTTGTTACATACAAATGTGTTGGTTAAAGTTCTCCCATGGATGTGTATTTGTTAGGTTTTCAAATGAGGCTCCTTGCAGTAAATTTCTGTGGGGAAATCTATGTAAATGTCCCTTCCAGTGCATTAATATATAGGATATAGTTGCACGAAGATGCAATAAAGAATCATAAAAAACTACCGCCTTTAGGGACAAAGCAGAAAGGCCTAGGCAAAATAAGACTGGGCTATATATTACACTTAAATGTATTAGACACGAGCACCTGCTCAAGTTGCCAGGACCTAGGAGATTCTGGGAGCTACTGTGATTATTCTTAGTTATTCTAAGTGCACTCTGCAAAAAGAAGGGGAAAAATGCTCCCAAAGCCTGTTGCTTTTCACATCGCTGTGATCAAATATCTAACAGAGACAACGCTTGGGGGAGGGAGAAGCCATTTAGTTCATGGTTTCCTAGATGTCAGTCTATCATGGTGGGAGGGCACGGAGGGTCCGTGGCAGTTTACGCTGGGGCGGGCCAGGAAACAGCACTCAGCTGCCTCCCCTTTATCTCAGCCCACGAAATGGTGGCACCCAGGTTGAAGGCAGACTTTTCTCTGCAGTTAATTCTTTCTAGAAACATTCTCAAAGACGTGCCTAGATGTGTCCCTGTCTCTCTCATGCCATTTTAAATCCAGTCAAGATGGCAGTTAAGATTAACAATCACATAAGCATCAGGTAGAGGTTGTGTTCCGTTTGCTATCCAAACGACCCAGTGAAGTGGAGAGGACAGACAGAAGAGAGACTAGCTCCCGGAAGAAAAGTCTTGCCTTCAGTGAAAAGAAGCCCCAAAGTGTCTGAACTTCCGCTCTAGAAGGAGTACCTTCAAACGAGGCAGCATGGCTGTCCAGACAGCAGGAAATTTATCCTGATGTTCCGCTTTCTTCCGGGCCCCGCCCACCTTCACAGTAGCGGAATCTAGGGAACATCCCGCCTGCCGTTGAGAGCACTGAGGATGAACACTTTCTCCTTGATGAAGAAAGGTGTCTGGGACTCAGCAGGGATTCACCCTCTACCTTGGGGACAATTGTGACAGCAGAGCCTGTCAGAAGACACTGCTAGAGACTCTGGAGTCTGTTTAAAAGCTTTGGTCTTCTAGGAGAAAAGTGGCTGTTGTACAGACCTGCCATTACCCTTTCCATCCGCAGCAGGCAGGCTCTTTTCTCCACTTCCCATGGCCCCCATGGCAGGTATTTAAGGACTGCGATGTCAAGGTAACCATGTATATGAGTGAATTTAGGAAAAAATTCTCCACATAGACCCAAGGACAGCACAGATTCAGAAAAGACCCAAGAAAGTCTTGAGCTTTTTCCTCGGGTTCATCCCCGGAGTGGAGACAAACTTCAGCAGTCGTTTCAAGCCAGTTAATGGATTTTAAGATTAAAATGCCAGTTTTCAAGCACAACTAAGACTCTGAAGCATAAAAACCAGGAAGCTCTGGCCTATTAACAGAACAAATCTGGGCCGAGTAGACAATTCAGTCGCAAAAGCTCTGTGTTGCAAGCATAAAGAGACTTGAGTTTGATCCTAGGAACCCTTTTGTTTTGTTTTGTGTTTTGTTTTTTTAAAAGGCAAGTGCAGTGGCATGTATTGCAATCTCAGAAATTCCTCCAACTAGGCACTGCTGCCTAAAGATTTCACTCTTGTCTTCCATCACCTTATCCAGAGATGCTAGACGTTCATTAATTTTGTCATTGAGCTGATTTTGGTTGGTTTTTTTTTTTTGTCAATTTACCCAGAGCTCCTAGGAGCAGCCACTAGTATCGTTTGATAACTGTGAAAACTCTCAAAATTTTCTATAGAGTCACTAGACCCTTTCTTCTCACGATTGGTACATCAGGGCAGTCAGATGCGCCTGTCTCATGACAGGTTTGTGAGAGTTCACACCATAGGTATGTAGGGCTCTCCAACCTCTAGAAGGAGCTTTAGTCATGGGAGAGGTGTTGACCAACTTTTCTGTCCCTCCAGCCAGCTTCCAAACAACCACACAAAGACTTTTTAATTATATAAGCTTGGCCAATAGCTTAGGCTTGCTTCTAACTAACTCTTATAACTTAAACCATTTCTATTAGCTTACTTTCTGCCTCGTGGCTTTATCCCATTACATGTGTCCTATTCATCCGACTGGTTTCTCTCTGTGTCTCCTGGTGACTCTACCTTTCTTCATCCCCTCACTCTCTTCCTGTCCATAAGTCCCGCCTAACCTCTTTCTGCATAGCTATTGGTCATTTAGCTCTTTATTAAACCAATGAGAGCAACACATCTTCACCATTATCTCACAACAGAGAGGCTTCAGTAACTTACACTCCTGTTGCTCTAGAACCACTTCTGGTACCAAAATCTTATTAATCATGGTTCACTACACAAACAGACCTGATAGAAAGAATATATGTGTATATGAGATTTATTAGAGTGGCTTACAGGTTATGGTCAGGCTATTCCAACAATGGCTGTCTCCAGATGGAAAGCAAGCAGAGAACAAGGGCTTCCTTCTTCCATGTCTTTTATATAGGCTGCCACCAAAAAGTGTAGCCCAGATTTCAGGTGGCCCTTCCTACCTCAGAAGTTCCAGATTTAGGGTGGGTCTTCCCACTTCAAATGATTCAGTCGAGAAAAATCCTTCACAGGTGTGCCCAGCCACTTGGGTTTTAGTTAATTCCAGACATAGTCAAGTTAACAACCAAGAATGGCCATCACAATGTTGCTGCAAGTATTGTCAAAGCTACTAGACAAACAGAAATCAAAAGAATTCAAAATGGAAAGGAGAGATACCATCGTTAGGATTGTGAAGCATATGAGCTTCACAGAAAATCTCAAAGAATCTGCAAGTACTACAACTTAGGAGTTCAGCAAAGTTACAGAGCCCCAAATTAACACAAAAACAGCTGTGTTGTTATAAATTAGCAACAAAAAAACTCACAAGGAAATTAAGGAAGCAACTCTATTTATAATAGCACACTTCGGAATAATTACTTAAGCATCTATTTAACCCAGGATTTTAAAACCTGTACATCGAATACTACAAAACTTTGTTGAATAAATTTAAGAGACCTAACAAAGTGGAAAGTTGTCTCATGTTCACAAAATGATGCTAAAATATAGCAGTACTACCCAAAGCAATGAACAATTTAATTCAAGTTCAATGTTTCACAAAAATGAAAATGATAATCCTCAATTTCATACACACAAATTACAGGAAGTCTTAAATAGCCAAAGAAATATTGAAAAAAAGGCTGTAAGACTTACACAATTAAAAAACAATGGCAAATAACTTAAATAAACATTTTCTCAGTGTAGAAGCCCATGAACATAAACTACACAGTAGTCATCAGAGAAGCCCAAGTCAAAAACCACAGTGGCATGCCACTCTTCACACCTACCAGGGCAAACTGTCTTAAAGTCTTTTCAGAAAAATCTGCAAGAACCATATGACTATCATACTCATATAATGAACTTCAAACTATATCCAGACTTCAACTTTAGATCCAAAGTTTAAGATGCATCATTAACATAAGTCTAAATCCAAAATCTATAAAGCTTCTGGAATAAAGCATGTTGACACATTTTGTGACTTTGTGTTGGATGAAGATTTCTTAAAGATGACCTCAGCAGTACAATCCACAAAAGTAAAAAATGATAAATTATGCTCCCTAAAACTAGCATATCTGTACTTTCAAAGACACTGCTAGAATACAAAAATAAGCCATAGACTATAGAAAATATTTGTAAGCCATATGAGTGGTAAGCAACTTAAATCTAGAACACATTTTTAAAAACTTAGTGAGGTGGCATTTCATTTGTATTTTAATAAATAAAGTTTGCTTGAAGATCAGAGAGTAAAACAGCCCCACCTGTCAGGCTTGCAGCCAAGCGGTGGTAACACACACCTTTAATCCCAGTAGCTACACTAGTTGCCATAAAAATTGGGTGGTGCACGCCTTTAATCCCAGTGGTGCACGCCTTTAATTTTAGTCCTAGAGAGGATTATAGAAACAGGAAGAGACAGTTCTCAGTCACAGTCTCATTCTGAGGTTTCCTGGAGACAGGATCACCATTTTCAGACTGAGGACAAGGTAAGAGTCAGTGACTGGCTGCTTTGCTTTTCTGCTCTTCAGACTGAACCCCAATTTTGGTCTCTGAGTTTTTATTAATCGCGCTACAAGTCAGGATCCATTTCTGGGGTGGAATGAACTAAATGCGTGTTATAGTTTCTCTCCAGGTTAGACCAACTATAAAGCATCACAGAATCCATGGTGTTGTCCCCCAAGGACCTGAAAACGGTGAACTGGGGGAACCCTGGAGTTCACAACACTACCAAATCGACATTTCCTTTACTCCCGGAAGTTCCAAGCCGGAAAAGACTCAAACCTTGAAGTGACCACTGTGGTGCCACAAGACACAGGGACGGCTTCTTGTGGCTGGAGACCCTGAAGAAAGGGAATCCACAAAGCTCAAAAAGAATCGGTGAGGCTTCTAGCGTTCTCCCCACCCCCATTTTTCCCCCTCCCATGGCCTAGATTTCAACACACCCTCAGCAATTCTGACAGCTGCGGTAGCAGCTAATACAGGGGAGCTCAGAAAAAAAACTCTAAGAAAAATAAAACCTTCTCTCCATTTGATGGATCCAGAACCCATTTGCCATCTTTCTGACTCCATAGCAGCTGGCACTAAAGATGGAAAAGCTGCAGAGCTGCTTCGTTTCTGGTCAGGATGGAAATGAGTACCGTAAAAACACCAGAAAGCACTGGAGCACAGTGAAAAGAGGAACTGAGGAGAGAAACCTATGCAACCTCCCATTATCTATGTAAATTCATTCTCCTGCCTCAGCTTTGTATGCAAACATCTTACCTTAATATGCACACCAAAAACTTAGAGAACAGAGCTAACAGAATTCTGCCCATGTTCAAAACAAATTATTGAAGAGGCCAAACCCAGTTAGTAACACAAACTCTTTAAAATTGAACTGGCATTGAAACTACAGCACACAGTTAGGATGTGTGCCTAAGTCAAGAGTCAATTGTTATTAAAATAGAAACGCCAGCATTCCTACAGGACCTTACTAAAACTAGTATTTCATAGGTCACACTCTAAATGGGAATACAAACCAAAATTACATATTATATGAAGCAAAGATTTCAACTTGTGGGAAAACACAATTTGCCAATGACAAAATTATAAAGCTACTGGATTGTTAGACTTTAAAACAGCTCCTAGAGAAATTGGGAATTGGGGCTGGAGAGACAGTCCTGTGGTTAAGGGCACTGGCTCTTCCAAAGAATCCCATGTTCAGTTCCAAGCACCCACATGGCAGCTCCCAACCATTTTTAACCCCAATCCCAGGGGATCCACCACCTTCTTCTGGCCTCTGTGGGCACCGCATGAACATAGTACACAGACATACATTCAGGCAAATGCTCACGCATATAAAATGAAAATAAAGAAAATCACACAAGAATTAAGAAACTGCTCATTAAAACCACCTTGTAATTCTATCCCACTCCAGCCGGATATATGATCAAGGAAACAAGTGCGGGAGAGGTTAGGGGAGGGAAAGGAACCTCTACCCACCGCCGATGGGGTGCAGATGGTGTGATCACCTTGGAAGTCAGTACAGAGGCTACCCAGCAAAACAAACACTAGAACTACCATACGGCTGGGCTGTATCACTCCTGCCATTCAGCGCTGAGATCCCGGCACATACACACTTATAAATGCACTGTTCCCAACAGCGAGGAAATGGGCCCAGCCCAGCTGTCCATCAACAGAAAGACGGATAAGGAAAAGGTGGCACAAAGACACAATGGAATTTTATACGACTGTCAAGGGAAATGAAACTGAAATGTTCGGGAAAATGAATGAAGTTGGAAAGGTTTACTAAGTGAGGCGACCTAATCTCAGAGTTGAGCCCTGTATGTCCCTTGCATATGTAGATCCTAAGTCTTACATGTTTACATGTATGGAAACAATGGGTCGTGAGGATGGGTATAGATAATGACACCGGATTGGAGACCAGAGGGGACAGGGAGTGATGTCACGAGGTGTGGCAGGGTGGAGAGGGCACAGGTCCAGTGTGACAGAAAAGTGGGAAGGGGGCTGGGGCCTGCTCCATGTGGACGGGCACAAGGTGGACAGGAATGCCAACGAAGGGGTTGAAAGAAACAACAAAACAAATTTTGCTTTGAAAAATACAATAAAGCCTCCTTTCTTTCTTTCTTTCTTTCTTTCTTTCTTTCTTTCTTTCTTCCTTTCTCTTTTTCTTTTTTCTTTTGGTGTTTTGAGACAGGGTTTCTCGGAACTATTAGCTCTTGTAGACCAGGTTGGCTTTGAACTCACAGAGATCCGCCTGCCTCTGCCTCCCAAGTGCTGGGATTAAAGGCATGCGCCACCACCGCCCATCTTAAAATCTCAATCTTTATAAACTAATAAAAACAAAATAATTTAAAAATAAGAAAAATTTACAGTGGAACCACAGGCTGCAAAAATATAAACAGCATAGAAAAATTAATACTTTACCACAAAATGATGTTCAATTAAATAGGATTATTTAACTAAATAGATATAAATGCTTAAATGGAAATTGTAAACATTCCTGAAACAAAATGACATATAAAAATAACAAAATAGAGAAAACAAATGAAAGAAATTTGAAAATTAAACATTAATAATAAAAAATGTTAACTTGTTAAACGGGCTCAATAGCACAATGGAACTGATAAAGTCAGCAAACATGAGTCAAGAGAAATCAATGCAACCCAGACAAAGCTGGCTTATTTTTAAAGATCATTAAAATTGATATTCTTTCTAGCAAAACCACACTCAATAAATACAACATACCATTGAGAATTCACAAATAGTAACTATAGATACCAAACAACAGTGCTGTAGCTAGACAAAATGAAGAGAAATGAATTAATGTTTTTAGTTCACTTATTCATACAGAAAAAACAATTCCCAGTCTTGGTGCATGGTGGAATCACTGAGAAAGCATTAAATTTATGTTCAATTCTAACCCAAATCTCATGTTTTTGATAGAAGGAGCTGTCTGGACAACTCACAGAAGTTAGAAGTCTAGGGACTGAGAGGTGGTGTCTCTACAGAGCCTACAGACTCAGGAGGAACAGTAGGGGACAGAACAGAACCCCACCCATGTATGTAACAGTGTCTCAGGTTTCTCAGACACTGAAGGCATCCAGGTGCAAGCAAGAGCCCCAGAAGTCTCACAACCATTTGCAAAATTGGGCTCTCTCTTCCTTTCCTCTCCTTAACACAGCAGCCTCGTCTCTCCAGCTATCTCTCCCAGGCCTTCACTGCACCAGGATCCCACGGGCACTTGTTCAAATGTGGACTTGCACGGCTAAGGATTTTGCCCTCCAGCTAAACCACTTGTTGTCTATGTCATGGAATCAAGCAGACTGTAGTAGCAGAATTTTAAGTTGAGTCCTCCACCTCTATCTGTAATGGCTTTTCATTCATAATTATAGTATTTGTAATTGTATTTGCATTGGTGATGACAGAACTTCACCACAACGCATGCCACCGTTCAGATTAGCTTCACTCTCTTATTTACTGACTTACTAATCAACCACAGTCAATAGTGTATCACATTAAACCTCTGGGCAGCACAGGTCAAGATTTTATTTTCCAGTCCATGGGGTAATCCTTAACAATATGAGTCCATTCAAGCATCCACCCACAGTTCCATTACACCTGCAGTTCTATTAGCAAAGGTCAGCATAGGTGAGCTCACTGTCAGCTAGAAGGGGCGAGAGTGGATGGGTTTCATTGCTCCATCGTTACTATCACTGTGACTGTCTAGAATTCTAGTATTTGAGATTTCCAAGATACTAAATCTCTATTTAAACTACCAAGAAGCATTGGCTGAATTTGGAGTCTTACCCAGAAGGTACTCTTGTTATTATACTGTAGATGATCACATTTAAGTCTCTTCATAAATCAGTAATGGGTAATAGATATTTAAATTACATTACCACCTATTCTACCATACTCTTTAGGGACACAAACATCTACACACTCAATAAATACAACATACCATTGAGAATTCACAAATAGATACCAAACAACAGTGCTGTAGCTAGACAAAATGAAGAGAAATGAATTAATGTTTTTAGTTCACTTATTCATACAGAAAAAACAATTCCCAGTCTTGGTGCATGGTGGAATCACTGAGAAAGCATTAAATTTATGTTCAATTCTAACCCGAATCTCATGTTTTTGATAGAAGGAGCTGCCTGGACATTAGATTTCTGTACATTTTTTAGACAGCTGTAACATGAACCCAAAATGAAGGAAGTCCTGTAGTAATATGGAGCGGCGGGGCTGCGTCCCCAACACCCCAGCCGCCTGCTCGGCTAGCTTTTGCCTCGAAATAACAACACACAAACTGTATTCATTTAATCACCGCTTGGCCCATTATATCTAGCCTCTTCTAGGCTAACTCTCGCACCTGGACTAGCCCATTTCTTATCATCTGTATAGCACCGGTCTTACCAGGAAGATTCTAGCCTAAGTCCATCCTGGGTCGGAGCTTCATCGCGTGTATCTGCCCGGGAGCGGGGCATGGCGTCTCTCTGAGACATCTGCTCCGGAGAGGAGAGCTGTGGAGTCTGACCTCACTTCCTCTTCCTCCCAGCGTTTTGTTCTGTTTACTCCTCCCACCTATCTCCTAACCAATGAGAGCCAAGCAGTTTCTTTTTATTTAACCAATGACCTTCCTCCATCAAAGTCCATTCTCTACAATATACACTATGTGTACACATTCTACTGGTAATCAGGAAGAGAGACTAATCACATACAAGTCTTTGAGACATAAAATTAAGTGGGGTTACCTAAACTTCCTTAGTTATGTTTCTGTTGCTGTAAAGAGATATCATGACCAAGGCAACTTATAACAGAAAAAGTGAATTTATTGGGCTCACGGTTCAGGAGAATTAGAGTCTATGACCATCAGGGCAGGAAGCATGGCAATGGGCTGGCGTGGCATTAGAGCAGTAGCTGAGCATGTACATCTGATCTATAAGCATAAGGCAGAGAGCAGACAGCTATTTGGGAATGCTGTAGCCTTTTGAAACCTCAAAGCTGGTGGCCAGTGATATACCTCTTTCAAAAACCCACACCTCATTTTTATTTTTTTATTGATTTTATTGAGCTATCCATTTTTCTCTGCTCACCTCCCTTCCCATGTAGGTTAGAGCCATGTATGTCTCTCTTAGTGTCCTCATTGTTGTCTAGGTTCTCTGAGATTGTGAACTGTAGTTTGGTTTTCTTTGACTTATGCCTAAAAGTCACTCAGGAGTGAGTACATATTATATTTGTCTTTCTGGGTCTGGGTTATCTCACTCAATATGATGTTTTCTAGATCCATCCATTTGCCTGTAAATTTCAAGATGTCATTTTTTTCTGATGTGTAGTACTCCATTGTGTAAATGTACCACATTTTCCTTATCCACTCTTCAGCCGAGGGGCATTTAGGTTGTTCCCAGGGTCTGGCTATGACAAACAATGCTGCTATGAACATAATTGAGCACATGTCCTTGTGGTACAATTGAGCATCCTTTGGGTATATACCCAAAAGTGGTCTTGAGGAAGTCTGTTTCCTAATTTAATGAGAAATCACCATACTGATATCCAAAGGGGCTATACCAGTTTACACTCCCACCAGCAATGCAGGAGTGTTCCCTTTTCCCCACAACCTCTCCAGCATAAATTGTCATCAGTGTTTTTGATCTTGGCCATTCTTACAGGTGTAAGATGGAATCTCAGAGTTGTTCTGATTTGCCTTTTTCTAATGGCTAAGGATGTTGAGCACTTCCTTAAATGTCTTTCAGCCATTTTAGATTCCTTTGTTGAGAGTTCTATGTTTAGGTCTGTACTTCATTTTTTTATTGGATTATTTGTTCTTTTGATGACTAATTTCTTGAGTTCTTTGTATATTTTAGAGATCAGTCCTCTGTCTGATGTGAGTCGAGTGAATATCTTTTCTTTTTCCACAGACTGACTGTATCCTTTGCTTTACAGAAGCTTTTCAGTTTCAGGGGGTCCCATTTATTAATTGTTTCTCTCAGTGTCTGTGCTGCTGGGGTTATATTTAGGAAGTGGTCTCCTGTGCCAATGCATTTAAGTGTACTTCCCACTTTCTCTTCTATGAGGTTCAGTGTGGTTGACTTTATGTTTAGGTCTTTGATTTGGGCTTGAGTTTTGTGCATGGTGATAAATAGATATGGATCTATTTTCATTCTTCTACATATTGATATCCAGTTATGCCAGCACCATTTGTTAAACACGCTTTCTTTTTCCAATATATATATATATATATATATATATATATATATATATATATTGCTTCTTTGTCAAAAATCAGGTGTTCATAGGTGTGTGGATTAATGTGTGGGTCTTCAATTCGGTTCCATTGGTCCTCCTGTCTGTTTTTATGCCAACACCACCAGGCTGTTTTCAGTACTGTAGCTCTGTAGTAGAGTTTGAAGTCAGGGATTGTGATGCCTCCAGAAGTTCTTTTATTGTACAGGATTGTTCTGGCTATCCTGGGTTTTTTGCTCTTCCATATGAAGTTGAGTACTGTTCTTTTGAGGTCTGAGAAGAATTTTGCTGGGATTTTAATGGGCATTGCATTGAATCTATAGATTGCTTTTGGTAAGATTGCCATTTTACTATGTTAATCCTACCTACCCAAGAGCATGGGAGATCTTTCCATTTTCTGGTGTCTTCTTCAGTTTCTTTTTTCAAAGATTTAAAGTTCTTGTCATAAAGGGCTTCCACTTGTTTGGTTAGAGTTACTCCAAGATACTTTATGTTATTTGTGGCTTAAGGAAGGAAAGGCAGTTTCTGGCCCTAGGATCAGAGTATCATGTGTCTTGGTGAGAAGAGAGTGTCAGGGAAGAACAGTTCACCAGGAAGCAGAGAAATGAGGATACCAGAAGAGGCTAAGGTGTATTCCAGCAACCAACTTCCTCCCACAAGGCTCTGCCTTCTACCTTTGACCACCTCCCCCACAACGTTATTACATCACGACTCTATCAAAGTGTTAACCCACTTATAAGGGTTGAGCCTGGTGACCTAATCATCTCTGAAAAGGCATCAAGACATAAGCAAGGGTTATCATCTCAACCCAGCCATGTTATCAAGGAGGCCCTGACCATCATAGGTAGAATAAATGGCTCTGGAAAACACTCGAAGAGGAGGATCCAGTTAAACCACAAGATATTCTCAGAGTCTCAGAGTGATTTTTAAAAGACATCCAATATAGAATACAAAAATACTCTAGAGAAGGGCAGGAGCAGCTTCTCTGGATCTTTATCTTGCGAATGATACAGGCTGTCTCCTGACTGTAGGAAGGCTCTCTCTCTTTTCCTTGGAAATGTGCAGACCTTCAGCGAGAACTGCTGAGCACCGAGTGCTAATGGACTCCTCCAGAAGGGAGCAGCCCTGTGACTGCTTCTCAGATGTCATCTTCCCACCAGGGCCCTGCTTGCCTGACTCTTCATATATTTTTAGGACTAAGCAGGAAAAAAAGGAAAAGAGACCTTTTTACTCTCATAGGTATATATTAGTAATTTTTCATTTGGCTCAACTCTTTTCCCTTGTTTTTCATAATTTACCATGAATTTTAAAGCTCCTATACCATACACTCTGATTATCCTGTTATGCATTCTTCTATATTATAATACTCTATCTGTCCTATATTATACATGCTCTTATTTTATACACTCTATCTGTCCCATGTTATACACACTCCTATGTTACATACTCTATCTGTCCTATGTTACACATGCTCCTGTTCCATGCACTCTGTCTGTCCTATACTATACACACTCTATCCTATATTATACATGCTCTTATCTAACTGAGGTTCCACACCCTCCCATGTTACACACTCTATCCGTCCTATGTTACTCATATTCCTATAGTACACACTTATCTGTCCTGTGTCACATATACTTCTGTGTTACACACTCTTGTATTACACATCCTTTGTCCTGTTATATGTATTCCTATGTTACACATTCTCTTTTATGAGGAAAAATACTGTTTGGTTATAGGAAAGAAAATTCACAATTAATATAGATTATTTTTAAAGGATAATACTTTGAGCCATATTTCTTGTATGTAATTACTGTTATAATCAATAAAAATAGAGTAATTACTGTTTTGAAGAGCAAATGAAGAAAATGATATATTACCTATATATTTTAGTGGACTGTGATGTCACTTGAAGCCCCCAGGTGGCATTATAGCCTTGTTTTTCCTAAGTTACTTGTGTTCACATGGCACACAACAGGATCCACGTTAACAAGAAATGCCTTTCTCCAAGGTAAATGTGAGTATAAAAGATATATTGTTCTTAGTTTATGCTACCTTGAGCAAGTGCTTCAGATCTGAAATAGCTATAAATTTAAATATTTTTATTGAAATAAAGTAAAGCATTTTCAAATGAAATAACTCATAAATCAAAACATTTAAATGCAATTTTACTGTATGTAAAACACCAACTTAAGAGATCAATAATGCGTGCCTTAAATATGTATCCACACAGTATAAATTTACTGCTAAATAAACAATCTTAGTGAGAAGTAGTGGTTTCCACGCAACTGTCACCAATTTGTAGCCTCTAAAAAAATGTTAATTTTCTAAGCTTATATTCTCTGATTTTCAAGACATGAGCATTACATTTTTGAGGTATTTAGCAAAACATCAGCTAATTTCAAATAATGGAATTCATATAGCTAAAAATACACTTTCAGAGCCTGGAGCTAACAGTTCAGTGGTTAAGAGCATATGCGCTTTCTTGGGGTAGCTCACAATTGCCTGTAACCCCAGTTCCAGGGATCTGACCCCCTTAGACCTCCATAGGCACCAGTTGTACATACCTCCATGCAAACATTCACACATGCCTCTAAAATAAAATAAAATTTCTAATATATACTTTTGAATATATGTATATTTCTTAGTCCCTTGATAAATATGATTCAATAGTGAATTACTGTAATGACCATAAAAATAAAATTAATATGCTTCTTGATTATTTATTTTTAGCAAAATAAGCTTATTTAAATTGCTATCCAATGTATCTGCATATATAATAATTTGTTTATATTTAAGCATCATATAAATTATTTTGAAAATATATATTCCAAATTTACTATACTTCAGAAGTAGGTTACTATAATCATTGATATGGAATGATTCTGTAAGGACATTTTTATTCACTTTATTTACTAAGTTAACAACCTAACTACAAGCACTTGGTCTTTAATCTTCCCAAATTCTATGTCCCACTACTTTATCATGTTATCTCTAGCACAATATAAAAAGATTCAAACAAAATTACAAAACTAGCCGGGCAGTGGTGGCGCACGCCTTTAATCCCAGCACTCGGGAGGCAGAGGCAGGTGGATCTCTGTGAGTTCGAGGCCAGCCTGGTCTACAAGAGCTAGTTCTAGGACAGACTCCAAAGCTACAGAGAAACCCTGTCTCGAAAAGCCAAAAAAAAAAAATTACAAAACTAATTAAGATTCAACTTGGAAACAGCTTTCTATGAAGATTTATAACAGTTTAACTTTTTATTAAGATTTACTAATTCAAAATTTATGTATGTGTATGTGTGTGTGCGTGTGCATGTGCGTGTGCGTGTGTGTGTGTGTGCATGTGCGTGTGTGTGTGTGCCACATGTGTGTGTGTGCCTACAAAGGCCAGAAGAGGGCATCAGATGCGCTGTAGCTGAAGTCCCAGCTGGTTGTGAGAGTCCGCGTGAAGGCACTGAGAACCAAAGTTGGGTCCCTGCAAGAGGAGCAAGCACTCTTAATCACAGATCCATTTCTCCGTCTCCTTTTACTAAAATATTGGTAGAAATTCTCTAGCCTGAATTCAAATTGAACAATTGAAATTCTTTCTAAGACCTTCTGGTTATCCTCTTTATTTAAATGAGTTTACTTTTATGTTAAGTGTGAAATTCACTTCAAAATTGTTCCAATTTTCCCTAGTTTTTTTTGTCACTGTTGTTCCATTTTGTTTTGTCTTATGATGCTAGAACTGAAACCATACCTCACCCACCACTGACATACTCCAGCCCTACTAGTAACTTTTAAGGCTACACAACCAAGGCAACGCTTTACTTTCTCTTCTATATAAAAACATGTACAAGCAAAAAATAAAAAATAAAAAAAAACATGTACAAGCAAATCAAGCTCCACAAGGTTAATTAATCTTATATTCTTCACTGAAAATATTAAGCAAAAGTATTCTCAATATATTATCTCAATATATTTTTCTAGTTCATAAAAGTTCTGTGCTTTTTAGTAATTGAATGGAAAACACCTTAAAATCTTACGTCTCTAGCCAGGCATGGTGATGCCTGCCTTTAGTCCCAACACTCAGGAGGCTGAGACAGGCAGTTCTCTTTGGATTCAAGGCTAACCTGGTCTACATAGCAAGTTTGAAGCCAACCAAAGATATATAGTGAGACCTGGTTTCAAAAACTAAAATCTTAGGCTTCTAAACTAATTTCTATTTAAGTCACGGAGGTGTTGCTCTTGGCCAGTCATAGCCTCACTGAGAAAACTCCAGTAGAGAACAATCAGTCAAGAAAGCCAGTGCATGGCTTTGGGGGAGCCTAGGCAGTTTGGATGCTCACCTTAGGAGACCTGGATAGAGGTGGGCGGTCCTTGGGCTTCCCACAGGTCAGGGAACCCTGATTGCTCTCCAAGCAGATGAGGGAGGGTGACTTGATCGGGGGAGGGGGAGGGAAATGGGAGGCGGTTGCGGGGAGGAGGCAGAAATCCTTAATAAATAAATAAATTAAATAAAAAAAAAACAAAAACACCCAAATAAGCAAACAAAACAAACAAGAACCAAAGAAAAGATGCAAGAAACACATATAAATACTGAAGCACGGAGATTCTCCCACATAGAAAACCCATAAAAAAATCTGGAAACTCTAGTACATAAGCAAAAGATTTGTAAGGGAAAAAATGCCCAGACAAAGCATTGTGAGAGGAAAAGAAAAGACAAAAGGAAAACCATCAAACAAAATAAAACAAGCCACCTTTGAGTTCAAAAAAAAAAAAAAGAAAGCCAGTGCAATTATCTATCTTACCCTTTTGATGTAAACTCACTGTCTGATGGGGTTCCAGGACCATTAAATATAGACCAATTAAATAAATCATATTGGTTAAATTAGAACCATGGCTGTAACTTGAAAAGTATCTATTCCAATAAACCAGCTTGGACAGTGCCTTCTAAAGGTCTCTGTGGAACCGTGGCTTCAACGTCCAAACTACTCTTACTGACAGCAGTATTTTTACCCAAAGGTCTTCACACTCTTTGCCAGCATTAACCCATTTCACACTTTTTCTGCAGGTTATTCTTGGTGTTATTTAACCTATCAAGACTAAAACTAGGCTACAATAGAGAAAGGCACGTAACACACTCTCGTGATACCCACCAATCATATTCAATAGCTCTGAATATTTTGACACACTTGTTTTCCCCTTTTTTAGAAAGTCTTTGTTGCTGCAAGATATTAAAGTAAGTTCATGACTTTATATTTATATCATTCCAATCCTACATACTTCTACGTGCATCTCTGCAAAATAACATTTTTATCCCACCACAATGATCAGACTGACAAATTAACAACGATTCTTAAACAGCTTCTAATAATATTCACACTGATTTCTGTAAAAGATTTACAGTTGTTACACCGTATTATTTTGGTTTTGTGATACTGGGGATTGAACTCAGCATTTTACGCATGCTAAGTAAGAACTCTGCCTCTGAGTTATGCTCCACATTGCTCTAAGACAGAATTTACATTTGGACTCAAGGATCCTTTTTCTTTAGTTTTATACATTTCCATTCTGAACTTACCTTTTCTTTACAAGGTAAATTTATGTTGAGTCATTAACCTCAGGTATACTTCTCTAGTCCTGGGGCCAACCTCAATATATTTCTAAGTGCTTCAATGATTATTTTATATATCCTTCCTGCTTCTCATCCCAATATACACAGCTTGACGTATACTTTCTTCAGTCTGTTAAGATTATAGCAAAGCTACAGAGAAGGAAATATGGGGAGAGTTAACTAAACACTAAAGGACTTTTTGAAAAGCTGTGCAGAAACCTACTACTGTAGAAGCTTTCTAAAATATGTAAAAGGAGTTTAAATGAAGTAACCATATAACAGAGAGACAATACCCTAACTAGGCATCAGATGCTACCAAATAAAACCTACGGTACCAGGAATTCACTACGTAGTTTTTAACTGATGGCCAAGGAAGTCTTATAGATACCTGCAAATATGACAGGTCATTGCCAATACTACCTGATGCCAAGACCCTATTGCTGAAGACACCACATAATTTGCCATTAAACATGGGAAATCAAGCTAGTGCTGAACTACAAGCTTCACCCCTACTGGCTAGATCTATAGTGCTGGAAAGGTGCTGTGCACACTACCAAAGGAGAAAACTAATCATCAGCCTTACCTGGCTAGGAATTCTGTGAGTTCAGGCAAAACATGACTGCTGGTGCAAGAGCGGCACAAACATTAGGGGAGTAACCAATCACTTTTGGTGAAGATTAAGGCCCTTTCTATGAACAAAGCAATAAAACAACTCCTAATGACATATTGTTACACTCACAGATCAGTGCCTTTGCTGGGTTCTCATCAGAGAAGCTTCCTGCAGCAGATTACTAACACAGAGACACAACAACTAGGCAATGTGCTGAGAGTGAGAGACTTTGCAGCACTCAGTCCCAGATGGGATGTCTGTATCACACTACTTCCCTCAAGGCTCAGGGATTTGTGATGATGGGGAAGTAGAAGAGCCAGAGGTGGTGGATGACTTCAAGGAAACATTTTCCAAATACAACAGGCCTGATGCCCATATAAACTCACAGGGACTGTGACAGTGTGCAAAAGACCTACACAAGTCCAAGCCAAATAAAATCCCATGGTGGAGAAGGGGAACTGGACACAACATTCTGCCCATAGCCAAGAGTTATTTGCTACTGATTGCTTCTGGGAAAGGGACAATGCTGTGGTCAATGGCATTGAGTTTATCAACCACACTTCAGGACAGACCTCATCCTCAGGTGTAAATAGCCAAAACAAATCAGAGTGTTGTAATAGGAGCGGCGGGGCTGCGGCCCCAGCACCCCAGCCGCCTGGCTAGCTTATGCCCCAAAAGAACAACACACAAACTGTATTCTTTTAAACACTGCTTGGCCCATTTCTATCTAGCCTCTTCAAGGCTAACTCTCGCACCTGGACTAGCCCATTTCTAATAATCTGCTGTAGCCCACGAGGTGGCTTACCAGGGAGATTCTAGCCTACGTCCATCCTGGGTCGGAGCTTCATCGCATGTCTGCCCAGGAGAGGGGAGCATGGCGTCTCTGCTCCAGAGAGCAGAGCTGTCGAGTCTGAGCTCACTTCCTCTTCCTCCCAGCATTCTGTTCTGTTTACTCCTCCCACCTATGTTTAAACCTATCAAGGCCAAGCAGTTTCTTTATTGCTTAACCAATGAAATCAACAGATTGATATATGACACTCTCACATCATCAGAGTCCATGAGTTTGGGCTTTTTTGAGGGGGGGGTTGTTTTGGTTTTGACAGAAAGTTGGGTGAGTAGGAAAGAGGGATGGAGGAGGAGTTGGAGCAGGGAAAGAATATGATCAAAACATATTGTATGAACATTTTAATCATAAAAATAGCATTTTATGTAACAGATTTTATAGATATGGAATTTATATGTAATATAAAATAAAATGTATATACTTTATATATATATATAACTTTAAACATATAAAATTTTATACACTTTATATACACACACACACCTCTAGTGCTGAGGAGATAGCTCAGTTGGCAATGTGCTTGTCACACAAGCATGAGGACCTGTGTGTAACTGCTGGTTTTTAAGCCATGCATAATAGAACACACATGTAGCCCAGCACTGGAGAGGCAGGGACAGCAGATCCCTGGGGCTCACCAGCTAGCCAGCTTAAACTACTCAGAGAGCTCCAGGCCAGTGAGGGACCCTATCTCCAAAAAAAAAAAGAGAGAGAAAGCTCCTGAAGGACACCTGAGATTGTTTCTTACACACAACACACACATACAGACACATGTACACTCACCCCCACACACACATGTGCATAAGTACATATACACAGCAAAACTTTTTAAATTTCTATGTATGTGAACCACTTCTAAGTGATGTAAGGGCCAAAGATAAAGCCATAGAAATATATTTAAGGCTTCATCTTATTATTAACAGACACTAATTTTGCATAGTTATAGCATGTAGTGTGATCTTCCAGTACATATACTCATTGTATAATGATGAAGCCAGGATGGTTAGAGCATCTACCACCTAATAACATTCCAAGTTCTGTCTTCTACTTTAAAAGATAGTTATTTTTAGCTATAATAAATCTAATTATACCACACCTCATAGAAAAAGCTTTTGAACTAAAAATAAAAA
Source organism: Microtus pennsylvanicus (assembly GCF_037038515.1). Taxonomy (NCBI): domain Eukaryota; kingdom Metazoa; phylum Chordata; class Mammalia; order Rodentia; family Cricetidae; genus Microtus; species Microtus pennsylvanicus. The sequence goes on from NC_134584.1 coordinate 55,758,298, forward strand.
AATACAAAACTTGTAAGAATTAAAAAAGTGGTGGTGTATGAGTTCCTTCTGTTTGTGTGTTGTTTTCATTGGATAATGAATAAAGAAACTGCCTTGGCCTAGTTGATGGGGCAGAACTTAGGTAGGCGGAGAAGACAGGACTGAATTCTGGGAGAAAGAAAGCAGAGTGAGAGAGACACCATGGATATCCTGCCTGAGACGGACACTGGTTAGAATCTTGATGGTAAGCCAAAGTCACTTGATAATACACAGATTAATAGAAATGGGTTAAATTAAGATGTAAGAATTAGCCAATAGGAAACTAGAGCTAATGGGTCAGGCAGTGTTTTAATAAATACAGTTTCTGTGTGGTTATTTCAGGTGTAAGCTAGCTGGGTGGCCAGGTCAAACAAAAGGAACCACTCCTTGCAACAAAGTGCTTATGAGAAATTGATAGTATTAAATGCATATCAGAGAATAAGACTGGAAATTAATGATGTAAGCATTATTCACAAGAAGTTTAAGGAAAATTAGGGAATTAAAGCCAAAAAGAGAGAAAACGGAGTTTATACAAAAACATGTAAAATGGTAAAAACTTTACAACAAAAAAATTAATTTAAAAAAGATCTTATTGAAAATACTATTAAAACTGATAGTCCCTAGTTGTTGCTCTGTTTCAGGAAGAGGGCTTGTTCATCCGGGTCACCCAGAACCAAATAATCACACAGAAACTGCTTGGCCCATTAGCTCCAGCTTTTTATTGGCTAACTCTTACATATTAATTTAACCCATTTTTATTATGCTGTGGCTTACTGGGTAAAATTCTGGCATCTGTGTTCGGTGGGGCTACATGGCTTCTCTCTGACTCTGCCTCCTTTCTCCCAGCATTCAGTTAAATTTTCCCCACCTAGCTCTGTTCTACCCTATCAGGCCAAGCCAGTTTCTTTATTCGTTAACCAATAAAAGCAACACATAGACAAAAAGACTGCCCACACCCTGGCTCAGTCTATAGGGTCTTTGCATTGCATGCCTAAGGATCTGAGCATGATTTCTAGAACCTACATTTAAAAGGCCCAGAAAGGTAGTGCATTATAACCCCAGCACTAGAGAGAGGACAGAACTCACTGGCTGGCAACCTAGGTGACTTGGTGAGTCCCAGGCCAATAAGAGAAACAGTTTCAATTTTTTTTAAGTGGATGGTACCCGAGGAATAACATCTGAGGCTGTTCTCTGGTCTCCATACACATGTACACACACACACACACACACACACACACACACACACACACACACACGCGCGCGCGCGCGCACACATCTGGCCCACGAGCATACATATGCATATATACATGCATGCACGCACACACATACATATATATGTATAAACACATAAACACATACAAATGACAATCCTATAAAAAAACTGTACAAGGCAGGCAGACAGAAATCATAGACAGAAAACATAGAAATGGAAAAGACATGTTACAGATTTATAAATGGAGATTATAAACTATTTTATGAACACAAAATTGAAATTTCAAGTAAAGTGAACTTCCTAGAAAATGCAATTTACCAAAATGATGTAAGAAGTTAAATATATATATATATGTAAATACTTTACGATTGCAAGAAAATGAAATTCATGCCTTCACAGGCCAACTGCATCAGTCAAGTAAGAAATACTATCAATCTTATATAATCTTCCAGAAACAGGGAATATAAGGACAATTTTCCATTACTTTTGTCAGACTAAAATTATCTTACTATCAAACCTGGCAAGGACATTTTAAGAAAGAAAAATTACTAGCTATAACATTCATAAATATAGTAGAAATTCAAAACAAAACGTATGTATCAGCAAACAAAATACAGCAGCACAGAGAGAGGAAGCTGTATCATGACCAAGACAGACTTATTACAGGAATGCAATGTTGGAGTACCATCACTCAGAAACTATCAGTACATTTCAGAATGTTAATGCAAAGAGAAAAATCACATATTCACTTGTGACAGTTAATCTTCTATTGCTAGCTTGACTGGAGACAACCTCCGGCAAGGTCTGCGAGGGTGTTTCCATAGAGGTTGAACTGGGGAGAGAAGTCCCACCCTGAATGTGGGCAGCAGGACCCCATGATCTGGGGTCTTAAACTGGATAAAAGGAGACACTGTAGAAAGCCAGCTGAATACCAGCACCCATCTCTCTCTGCTCCCTGACTGCTGTCACAATATGACCAGCTGCCTCCCATGCTTGCTCCACGCCTTCCCTGCCAATATGGATGGTTACAAACTGTGACTCAAAATTAACTTTGCTGGGCCTTTGATCCCAGCACTCAGGAGGCAGAGGCAGGTAGATCTCTGACTTAGAGACCAGCCAGGTCTGCAGAGTTTCAGGACAGCCAGGAGTACTGAGTGAAGAACCCTATCTTGAAGAAAACCAAAAAAGAAAAGAAAAGAAATATGGACTGTAAGAGAAAATGTAAATGTCAAAAAATAAATGTCCATAGTAACTTTATTATACATATTTTTGAAATCCAAATTCCCATCAGTAGTAGAATATGTAAATGAGCTTTGGTATATCATATGGTGATTTTACAAAAGAATATTATATAACAGCAAAACTATGTTAACTATATCAGCGCCTTTAATCCCAGCACTCAGGAGGCACAGGCAAGCAGATCTCTGTGAGTTCAAGGTCAGTCTGGTTTACGGAGTGAGTTCCAGGACAGCTAGAGCTATTACACACACACACACACACACACACACACACACACACACACACACACACACACACACCTTGTTTCTAAATGGAGAGAGAGAAAGACAGAGAGAATATATAGATAGATATAGGTAGGTAGGTAGGTAGGTAGGTAGGTAGGTAGGTAGGTAGATAGATATAGATAGATAGATGATAGATAAAATTTGACTACAGTAGTAGTTGATAAACATCGAGTAAAAAGTCAAAGAAGCCATTCCCAAAAGAACATATTCATAATCCAAACTAGGAAAAGCTGAATTACAGTGAATGAGCATGAATACTTGGGTGAATGTAAAAAAAAACCAAGAAAGTGATTCCCATAAAAATAAAGGAGAAAGGAGGGGGCCACTGGGAAGGAGCCTTCAAGGGCTTGACAAACATTCCATTTCTTTATTTAAGTGACTACATTTTTACTTTCCGGTAACTGACTAAAATGTGCACTCATGGTTTTTACATGTATTTTATAGTTCAAATTTCTAAAAACACGTATTTAAAATTCATATATGTTAACAAGTGTATGAGGGCCTAAGCTCCCTGTGCATGGCCAGTATAAGTAGGGAAGCCACAACAAGCATTGCAAAGGCGAAGCATCGTCAGTGGCTTTCAGGAGTAGATGCCTCACCACCCAGCCACACAACTGTAGGCCACCTACCCTAGAGAAATTCCCCTCCAGGTAGAAAGCTGCTCTTTGCAACATTTCCTTTCTTTGTTGCTTGGGTAGTGTGTGGAGGTAACTTAAGATATTCCCCAGTAGAGGAATTGACAAGTAAAATTGGATGGATGCGTATGAAAAGATTAACAATAGAGCAATGAGCTAAAGGTGCAGGCAGGGGCATGACTGATGCTTTAAATACTGTTGAGTAGGAAAGGTAATGAAATTATATCAGTACCCTTCATAAAACACATACACAAATATCTATATTTCAAGTGCTTGTATTTCCTGTGCACATACATTATACACATATCTATACATATATAACACCAAATACTTTATAGAGCTAGAGATTCCTGTGGGAGAGAAAAAAATGGAATGAGACCAAGGCTGAAAAGATAGAAAAAATAAAATAGAAGAGGATCCTGGGATGAGTGGTGTAGCATGTCATACAGAAGGATGCAACTGAACATCAACTCCTAAGGAACTCCTAAGAAGACAGAAAATCAAGGCGAGCTGTTCAGACCATCATGACTAAGCAACCGAACCTTCATACCAATGTGGGGCCTTTTCTATGTCTTTAAATCCTGTCAGATTTGTTTCTCGGGGTTCCCAGTGCAGTGGCTATTTCCTTGTTCATGCCTGTGCTCTTTAGAGTGTTAAAGAATTAATGTCACTGACTTTGAACCTTCCTTTGCAAGACCCACAGAATTAATCTATAATTAAATTCCATTTCTGGCCAGGCGATGGTGGCGTACGCCTTTAATCCCAGCACTCGGGAGGCAGAAGCAGGCTGATCTCTGTGAGTTCGAGGCCAGCCTGGTCTACAGAGCTAGTTCCAGGACAGGCTCCAAAGCCACAGAGAAACCCTGTCTTGAAAAACCAAAAAAAAAAAATCCATTTCTGAAAACAAGGGACATGAGCATCCACATACACAGATTTATAGAGACTGACCTACAGCCTATGCACACTAGCCAAGTGTTCTACCAGTAAGTATAAGGTCCACTCCCTGATTTATTTTTTAATTTTGAGGTTAGGGTCTTACCAAGTTGCTGAGGCTGGCCTTGATCTCACTCTCTAGCCCATGTCAGCTTCATCTTGTAATTCTCCTGCCTCAGGATTCAAGTAGCTGAGATAGTAAGCCTGCTTTACCAGGCCAGCACATGTGTATTTTATTAAGAATCATACTCACGGGGGCTGGAGAGACGGCTCAGTGGTTAAGAGCACTGGCTGCCCTTGTAGAGCAAGGTTTAATTCCCAGAACCCACACAGTGGCTCACAGCTGCCTGTAACTCCTATTTCAGGGGTTCTGATGCCCTCTTCTGACCTCCACAGGGACCAGGCACAAACATAGTGCAAGACAAAACATTCATACAATAAAAGTAAAATAAAAGACACAAAAAAATGTAAAAGAACACTCATGTTAGTTATTGTATGACTAATAACCTACAGAGCACAAGTTAATATTTTTGGTGAAATTTTTTTTATTGAAAGAAAAAAAAAATTCCCACCTCCTCCCAGCCTCCTATTTCCCTCCCCCTCCTCCCACTCTTCTCCTCCTCCCCTCACTCCTCTCCCCCTCCCTCTCCAGTCCGAAGAACAGTCAGGGTTCCCTGCCCTGTGGAAAGTCCAAGGTCCTCCCGCCTCCATCCAGGTCTAGGAAGGTGAACATCCATACTGGCTAGGCTCCCACAAAGCCAGAACATGAAGTAGGATCAAAACCCAGTACCATTGTCTTTGGCTTCTCATCAGCCCCCATTGTCCGCCATGTTCAACGAGTCCAGTGTGGGTCTCTGTCTCTATCTCCATCCATTGCCAGATGAAGGTTCTATGGTGATATGCAAGATATTCATCAGTATGGCTATAGGATAGGGTCATTTCAGGTTCCCTATCCTCAGCTGCACAAGGAGCTAAATGGGGACATCGCCCTGGGCACCTGGGAGCCCCTCTAGGTTCAAGTCTCTTGCCAACCCTAAGATGGCTCCCTTAATTAAGTTATGTGATTCCCTGCTCCTCTATCCAACCTTCCTTTCTCCAAATCATCCCGTTTCCTCAAGTTCCCCCAATTCTCCCCTTCTTACTTTTCTCTCCCCATCTCCCCTTACCCCTTGTCCCACCCCACCCCCAAGTTCCCAATTTTTTGCCCGGCAATCTTGTCTACTTCCCATACCCAGGATAACAACTATATGTTTTTCTTTGGGTTCACCTTCTTATTTAGCTTCTTTAGGATCCCAGATTATAGACTCAATGACCATTATTTGTGGCTAGAAACCAATTATGAGTGAGTACATCCCACGTTCCTCTTTTTGGGTCTGGGATGCCTCACTCAGGATAGTGTTTTCTATTTCCATCCATTTGCATGCAAAATTCGAGAAGTCATTGTTTTTTACCGCTGAGTAGTACTCTAATGTGTATATATTCCACACTTTCTTCATCCATTCTTCCATTGAAGGGCATCTAGGTTGTTTTTAGGTTCTGGCTATAACAAATAATGCTGCTATGAACATAGTTGAACAAATGCTTTTGTCATATGATAGGGCATCTCTTCGGTATATTCCCAAAAGTGGTATTGCTGGATCCAGGGGTAGGTGGATCCCGAATTTCCTGAGAAATCACCACACTGATTTCCAAAGTGGTTGCACACGTTTGCATTCCCACCAGCAATGGATGAGGGTACCCCTTCCTCCACAACCTCTCCAGCAAAGGCTATCATTGGTGTTTTTGATTTTAGCCATTCTGACAGGTGTAAGATGATATCTCAAAGTTGTTTTGATTTGCATTTCCCTGATTGCTAAGGAGGTAGAGCATGATCGTAAGTGTCTTTTGGCCATTTGAACTTCTTCTGTTGAGAATTCTCTGTTCAGTACCGTGACACATTTTTTAATTGGGTTAATTAGCATTTTAAAGTCTAGTTTCTTGAGTTCTTTATATATTTTGGAGATCAGACCATTTTCTGTTGCGGGGTTGGTGAAGATCTTCTCCCAGTCAGTAGGTTGCCTTTTTGTCTCAGTGACAGTGTCCTTTGCTTTACAGAAGCTTCTCAGTTTCAGGAGGTCCCATTTATTCAATGTTTCCCTTAATGTCTGTGCTTCTGGGGTTATACATAGGAAGCGATCTCCTGTGCCCATCTGTTGTAGAGTACTTCCCACTTTCTCTTCTATCAGGTTCAGTGTGTTCAGATTGATATTGAGGTCTTTGATGCATTTGGACTTGAGTTTTGTGCATGGTGATAGATATGGGTCTATTTTCATTCTTCTACAGGTTGAGTTGTGCCAGCACCATTTGTTGAAGATGCTTTCTCTCTTCCATTGTATGCTTTTAGCTCCTTTATCAAAAATGAGGTGTTCATAGGTTTGTGGGATAAAATCCGGGTCTTCTATATGATTCCATTGGTCGACTTCTCTGTTTTTATGCCAATACCACACTGTTTTCATTACTGTAGCTCTGTAATAGAGTTTGAAGTCAGGGATGGTAATGCCTCCAGAAGTTCCTTTATTGTATAGGATTGTTTTGGCTATCCTGGGTTTTTTGTTTTTCCATATAAATTTGATTATTGTCCTCTCAAGATCTGTGAAGAATTTTGATGGGACCTTGATGGGGATTGCATTGAATCCATAAATTGCCTTTGGTAGAATTGTCATTTTTACTATGTTGATCCTCCCAATCCAAGAGCAAGGGAGATCCTTCCATTTTCTGGTATCCTCTTCAATTTCTTTCTTCAATGCCTTAAAGTTCTTGTCAAATAGATCTTTCACTTCCTTGGTTAGAGTTACCCCAAGATATTTTATGCTGTTTGTGGCTATCATGAAAGGTGATGCTTCTTTGATTTCCCTCTCTGCTTCCATATCCTTTGTATATAGGAGGGCAACTGATTTTTTGGAGTTGATCTTGTATCCTGCCACATTATTAAAGGTGTTTATCAGATGTAGGAGTTCTTTCGTGGAGTTTTTGGGTTCGCTTATGTACACTATCATATCATCTGCAAATAACGAAAGTTTAACTTCTTTCTTTCCAATTCGAATCCCCTTGATCCCCTTATGTTGTCTTATTGCTATTGCTAAAACTTCAAGCACTATATTGAAGAAGTATGGAGAGAGTGGACAGCCCTGTCGTGTTCCTGATTTTAGTGGGATGGCTTTGAGTTTCTTTCTGTTTAATTTGATGTTAGCTGTCGGCTTGCTGTAAATAGCTTTTATTATATTTAGGTATGACCCTTGTATCCCTAATCTCTCCAAAACTTTTATCATAAAGGGATGTTGAATTTTGTCTAATGCTTTTTCAGCATCTAATGAAATGATCATATGGTTTTTTTCTTTCAGTTTATTTATATGCTGGATTACATTGATAGATTTTCGTATGTTGAACCAGCCCTGCATCTCTGGAATGAAGCCTACTTGATCATAATGGATAATTTTTCTAATGTGTTCTTGGATTTGGTTTGCCAGTATTTTGTTGAGGATTTTTGTGTCGATGTTCATGAGCAAGATTGCCTGTAATTCTCTTTCTTGGTTGAGTCTTTGTGTGGTTTTGGTATCAGAGTAACTGTAGCTTCATAAAAGGAATTTGGTAATGACTCTTCTGTTTCTATATTGTGAAATACATTAAGGAGTATAGGTATTATGTCTTCTTGGAAGTTCTGGTAGAATTCTGCATTGAAACCATCTGATCCTGGGCTTTTTTTTAGTAGGGAGGTTTTTGATAACAGTTTCTAATTCTTCGCGACTAACAGGTCTATTTAGATTGTTCACTTGTTCCTGGTTTAACTTTGGTATATGGTATTTATCTAAAAGAGTGTCCATTTCTTTTAAATTTTCCAGTTTTGTGTTATACAGGCTTTTGTAGTAAGATCTAATGATTCTCTGAATTTCCTCTGTGTCTGTGGTTATGTCCCCCTTTTCACTTCTGATCATATTAATTTGCATATTCTCTCTCTGCCGTTTGATTAGTTTGGATAGGGGTTTATCAATCTTGTTGATTTTCTCCAGGAACCAGCTTTTTGTTTCATTGATTCTCTGGATTATTTTCTGTGTTTCTATTTTGTTGATTTCAGCCCTCAGTTTGATTATTTCCAGTCTCCTACTCCTCCTAGGTGAGTCTGCTTCTTTTTTTTCTAGAGCTTTCAGGTGGGCTGTTAAGTCTCCAATGTGTGCTTTCTCCGTTTTCTTTAAGTGGGCACTTAGTGCTATGAGCTTTCCTCTTAGGACTGCTTTCATAGTGTCCCATATGTTTGAGTATGTTGTTTCTTTATTTTCATTGAATTCAAGGAAGACTTTAATTTCTTTCTTTATTTCTTCTTTGATCCAGGTGTGGTTCAGTAGTTGACTGTTCAGTTTCCATGAGTTTGTAGGCTTTCTAAGGGTAGCATTGTTGTTGAATTCTAACTTTAATCCATGGTGATCTGATAAGACACAGGTGGTTACTAATATTTTTTTTGTGACTGTGTAAGTTAGCTTTGTTACCGAGTATGTGGTCAATTTTCGAGAAGGTTCCATGAGCTGCAGAGAAGAAGGTATATTCTTTCCTATTTGGGTGGAATGTTCTATAGATGTCTGTTAAGTCCATTTGATTCATTACCTCCATTAATTCTCTTATTTCTCTATTAGGTTTCTGTCTGATTGACCTGTCCATTGGTGAGAGAGGAGTGTTGAAGTCTCCTACTATTAGTGTGTGCGGTTTGATGGCTGCCTTAATTTTTGGTAATGTTTCTTTTATGTACGTGGGTGCTTTTAAATTAGGGGCATAGATATTCAGGATTGAGACTTCATCCTGATGAGTAGTTCCTGTTATGAGTATAAAATGTCCCTCTCCATCTCTTCTGATTGATTTAAGTTTGAAGTCAACTTTGTTAGAAATTAGTATGGCCACACCTGCTTGTTTTTTAGGTCCATTTGCTTGATAAGCCTTTTCCCAGCCCTTTACTCTGAGTAGGTGCCTGTCTTTGTAGTTGAGGTGTGTTTCTTGAAAACAGCAGAACGTTGGCTCCTGTTTTCTTAGCCAATCTCTTAGCCTGTGCCTTTTTATAGGTGAGTTGAGTCCATTGACATTAAGTGATATTAACGACCAGTGGTTGTTAACTCCAGTCACTTTTTTAGTAGTAGAGTTTGTGTGTTACCTTCTTTGAGTTGCGCTGGTGAAGGGTCTCTAGATGTCTGAGTTATTGTGGTCATTGTTGGACTCCTTGGTTTGTGATTTTCCTTCTAATATTTTCTGTAAGGCTGGATTTGTGGCTACGTATTGTTTAAATTTGTTTTTATCCTGGAAAATTTTGTTTTCTCCATTTATAGTGAACGAAAGCTTGGCTGGGTATAGTAGTCTGGGCTTGCATCCATGGTCTCTTAGTTTCTGCAGAACATCTATTCAGGACCTTCTGGCTTTCATGGTTTCCATAGAGAAGTCAGGTGTAAGTCTGATAGGTTTACCTTTATAATTAACTTGGCCCTTTTTCCTTTGCAGCTCTTAATATTCTTTCTTTATTTTTAAAAAAATATTTATTTATTTACTTATTATGTATACATATTCTGTCTGTGTGTATGCCTGCAGGACAGAAGAGGGCACCAGACCTCATTACAGATGGTTGTGAGCCACCATGTGGTTGCCGGGAATTGAACTCAGGACCTTTGGAAGAGCAGGCAATGCTCTTAACCACTGAGCCATCTCTCCAGCCCCCTCTTTCTTTATTCTGTATGCTTTGTGTTTTGATTATTATATGGCGAGGGGATTTTTTTTTTGATCCAGCCTATTTGGTGTTCTGTATGCTTCTTGAACCTTCATAGGTACATCTTTCTTTAGGTTGGGAAAGTTTTCTTCTATAATTTTATTATATATATTTTCTGGACTGTTGAGCTGCACTTCTCCTTCTTCTACTCCTATTATTCTTAGGTTTGGTCTTTTTATTGTGTCCCATATTTCCTGAATGTTTTGTGATGAGAGTTTGTTGGATTTGCTGTTATCTTTGATCAGTGCGTTTATTTTCTCTATGTTATCTTCTAAATCTGAGATTCTTTCTTCTATCTCTTGTATTCAGCTAGTTATGCTTGTTTCTGTAGTCTCTATGCGTTTACCTATATTTTCCATGTCCAGCCGGCCCTCTGTTTGTGTTTTCTTCCTTGTCTCCAATTCAGTTTTCAAGTCTTGAACTGTTTCCATTATCTGTTTGATTGTTTTTCCTTGGTTTCTTAGGGTATCATTCACTGCTTTATCCAATTCTTCAAACTTTCTGTTATATTTCTCATCCATTTCTATAAGGGCATTTTTTACATGCTGTTTAAGGATGTCAATCACTTTCATAAAGTCCATTTTTTCTACTTCTTCTTGATTAAGGTGTTCATGTCCTCCTGTTGTGAGGTCGCTGGGTTCTGGTGGTTTCATGTTGTTTTTCAGATTGTTGGGTGAATTCTTGCATTGGCGCCTGCCCATCTCTTCCTCTGAATGCTCCCCTAAGGATCTTCTTTTACAGGATCAGGTCTCCTTGCCCACTGATGTACCTTCCCAGTGATGGCACTCTTCCGTGATGGCTCTTTAGGTGCCCCAGTGATGGCTCTCCTGGTGCCGAGATCAGATCTGGTTGGGTAGCTCATAAACAAAGCACCTACCTTGCTTGCTGCAGGCAGGCTATTGAAACAAAGGAATTCCCGCCCACCCGGCTGCCCTCTGGATTCGATCCCAGCGCCCAAACAGGCTGAGCTGGGTGCTGTTATGTGCCCAAAGATGGCAGGGATGCCAAAGTGGGGAGGGTTCTGGATTCACGCTGGGTGAGATAGGAAGAGAGAGGCAGTATGCAGGAGTATAGGCCCTGCAGGAAGAAGTTCCTTGTCCCGGACTGCTGCCGTGGGTCAGAAACTCACTCACCCCAGAGATGGTTCTCCTGGTGTTTTGGTGAAATTTTAAGCAATTCTAGTTGAGCCTAAAAGTTCTTTCCCAAGAATTCAAGTTTCAGTAGGGTCTTTTAAAACTCATTATTTGCTTTTAAAGTTAAACATGGTATTTTTTGTTTATTGAGTAAACATCATATAAACTAATATAATATCAATGGATAAAATATTTAAATTTACATATGTTTTACATAAAAATTTTAATCAAAATATAGAACCCAGAGGAAACCTTATATGGTCAAAACCAAATGCAATGAGGCTACAATTATGAATAATAGGTTTTAGTAAAATACCTCAGATGGGTGTGGTGGCACATGCCTTTAACCCCTGCACTCAGGAGGCTGGGGCAGGTAGGTCTCTGTGTGTTCGATACCAGCCTGGTCTACAATGAGTGTTCCAGGACAGTCAGGTTACATAGAAAAACTCTGTCTCAGGAAACAAACACAACAAAACAAAAACACCGCTACAAGTACGATTTAACCATTTATGGAGATTTAGTATGGGAAAGGCATAGTCAAAGAGCTGGTCATCATAATACACAGATCCTGTCCTTAAGGACCAGAGCCTAAGAGCAATAAATGGCTTCGGTGGTGTTTGTATCATCTTTGTCCCTCAGGCAAAAGAATGCTTTCTATTTACAAAGTGGGCATTGTTTTAGTCCGTTCTCTGTGCCCCAAAACACAATATTACAGATTGGGTAAAGGTTCTAACTCTGGTCCAAGATCCAGGGGTTATTGTCTGGGCAGCTGGTAGAGTCCTGAGATCACTGATCACCTGAGAGACCAGAATAGCCCTAAGAATTACAACGCCCTTGTTGAAATGCAGATTTGCATTCATCTGGTCTAGGGTTGGAATTAGACTGGAAGATGGAGCTTGGCAACTTCTCCAAAATGAAGCAGAAAGAGACAAGAAGAAAACATCAAAGAAATGTTATGAGACATGGCACAGAGTCTGGAAAAATATGGAAAAGGTGGCAACAGAAAGGACAGTGTGGCAGAGCAACAGTTGGCAGACATGAAGGCTAAGAGCTTTCCAGAACTGAGGACAGCAATTTGTGTTATAAAGCCCAGTAAGTTTCCAAGTAGCATATATAAATATCTGTACGTAATGATGATCAGCATTGCTGGCCACTAAGAGACTTTGGATTAAACTTCAATGAGCCATTGCTATACACTTACCAAAATGACTGAGATCCCAAATGATAGGAGAAACAATTCCAGCAAGGTGTCCTCTGACCTCTATAAGCATGTGTCTCTTCAAACACACACACACACACACACACACACACACACACACACACACACACAGCGCGCGCGCGCGCGCGCGAGAGAGAGAGAGAGAGAGAGAGAGAGAGAGAGAGAGAGAGAGAAACACACTAATATTGACAAAGATGCAGAGAAGCTAACTTACTCATATTTTACTACTGGTAGGAAAGCAAAATGTCAGGCAATCCACAAAATAGTTTGACAGTTACAAAACTCTGGGTACATTAACCAGAAAAAAAGGAAATTACTTTCACACAAAAACCTAAACAAACACAAATGTTGAAAGCAACTCTATTTGTAACTGATAAGAGCTCGCACCAACAGGTAAGTAAAGAAACTATGGTTTGTACACCGTGCGCCAGTGCTAAGCGATAAGAAATGAGTAGACTATTGACACCGCCACAGTTTGAATGCGTCTACAGAACTGCACTGATTAGGTGTGCAGGATGGGGGGAAATCTCAAAGCTATAGACTCTCCGACACCATTTGTACAAAATGCTTGGAATGAAAATGTCTTTAAACGGAGGACAGATTAGTGGCTTCCAGGTGTCAGGGAACATAAGAAGGGAGAGAGCGATTGCTCTTATCTAAATAATTTTGTGTCCCGGAAATTCTGCTGTGGAAACCTAACCACAAATGCTATGGTACTAGGAGGTGGAGCGTTCCGTGATGATAAGGAAAAATGACCCCTCCCCCCCAAATTGCTCCCATGGGGAAACACATTGAGAAGGGATTCTATGACCAATAAGAAATCTGGACCAGTCCTGAAATCTGCTGTGCCTTGGCATGGGACTTGTTAGACTCCAGAACTGTCAGAAATACATTTCTGGGTTTTGCCGATATTTTAAATATGCAATAAATCATTAAGTGATAAGTTGTTTCTTAGATACAGCAAAAAAGGGGGGGTCCTGATTTTTCAGCTAATTTGCAAGTCTGTGGGTTTTCATTGAGTTTAGTCTGTTAGTATTCGGTTATCATTGAAAGATGATAATTAATTCATGTTATTTTGTTGATTTTGTAGAGTTTAGTTTTTTCTTAGTCTTTACTTGCCTCACAAATATCTTAGAATATTTTCTATATTTAGAGCTTCCCTCCAGTATCCTCTGGAGAAGTGGCCTGGTGGACATGAATTGCTTTAGCCTGCTTTTGTCCTGGAAAGTAGTTCTGTTTCGTCCATTGTGACAGTTTTCTCGGGTACAGTAGTCTGGGTTGGCACTTGTGATCTTTCAGAACTTGAATACAGCTGTCCCTGTCTTTCTGGTCTTTATAGAGTTTTCTCTGAAAAATCAGATCTTGCTTTGCTAAGCCTACCTTTGTATAGGACTTGACCCTTTTCTCCCTTGCTACTTTTGCCCCCTTTGCTGTTGTTTGTTTGTTGATACGGGTTCTCTCTGCATGACCCTGGTTGTCCGAGAACTCACGTTGCAGACCAAGCTGGCCTTGAACTCGCAGAACTCTACCAACCTCTACCTCCCTGATACTGGGATTAAAGGCATGTGGCACTGTACCTGGCTCCCTTGCCACTTTTTTCTAAATATTTACTGTTTTTGACAATAACCTTACATGGAGAGTTTCTTTTCTGGCCCTATTTGGTCTTCTGTTTACCTCTTGAATAGGTTTTCTAGATTTGGGGAATTTTTTTTTCTATGGTTTTATTTGAAGTATTTTCTGTTCTTTGGCATGGAATTACTCTCCTTCTATGCTGAGATTTCACAAACTTGGTCTTTTCATGGTGTCCCCACAGACCTAGTATGTTCCACTCATACATTGCTAGTTTTTTTTTTTCATTTGTCGTTGATTTTAACTGAGTTATCCAATTCCTCTACGTTATGCTCAAACCCTTATATCCTGGCCTCTGTAGAGCCATTCTAATGGAACTCTTGTTTGACTTTTCATTTCCAGGATCATCTCAATTGTGTTTTCTTCAGTCAACGTTGAATTCTATTTTCATATCCTGAATCAACTTCCTTATTTCATTCACCTGGTATGTCTGTGTGTGTGTCTGTGTGAGTGTCTGTGTGAGTGTCTGTGTGTGTGTCTGTGTGTGTGTCTGTGTGTGTGTCTGTGTGAGTGTCTGTGTGTGTGTCTGTGTGTGTGTCTGTGTGTGTCTGTGTGTGTGTCTGTGTGTGTGTCTGTGTGTGTGTCTGTGTGAGTGTCTGTGTGTGTCTGTGTGTGTGTCTGTGTGAGTGTCTGTGTGTGTGTCTGTGTGTGTGTCTGTGTGAGTGTCTGTGTGTGTGTCTGTGTGTGTGTCTGTGTGTGTGTCTGTGTGTGTGTCTGTGTGTCTGTGTGTGTCTGTGTGAGTGTGTGTTTTAATTTATTCAGGGTATTGTCCATCCTCTTTTAATTCATTCACAGATTTTTGTCTTCTTTGAGATCTATTAACATATTTATAACCACTCTTTTGAATGTATTGAAATTTCATCTAAGTCACTGCTATTGGTAACCATTGCTATGGAATTAATAATTTTTGAGAGGGATGTTTTTCTCAGGTTTTCATGTTACTGGAGGTTTTTATGTTGGGATGTATCCATCTGGAGTTAAGTCTATTGGATAAGACTTTCTGACACACATCGGTCAAGTGGTCATTTATTTCAGCGTGTGTTACTCTTTCTGCTCCTTGGATGTTGACTCAGTTCAATGTTGCTTAAAGTCCAGTTCCATAGGCACTCAGTGTTGGTCTATGGATGGGATAGCTGAAGGTGATCTCGGCTCAGTAGGGGGAGCATGGATTCTACCCCCCAAAAAATCAGGGTGCAGTATGATGAGGGCTGTTCCAAGAGCAGTGATTCTGTGTCCTCTGGTCTCAAAAGCCAGGGTTTGGAGAGGATTATGGGAGTTTCAGTTAGGGCTGAAGATACACAACCTCGAACTTTATTAGCTAGGATTCACGAGGAGTGTTATGCGTGTGTGCCAGGTGTAGGCCAGTTACACGCCCTTTTGCTTCTCCAGTAGGGGCACATGTCCAGCTATAGGGGTGTGCACTACAAGGAGGAGAGAGGACCGGGCTCCTTTGGATTCTCCAGCAGGGGTGCACACAGGCTGGAGGAAGCTACCTGTGACCAAGAGGTCTCAAGACCTCTAGCACAAGCCTCACCCAGTGAGCAAACATAGCATCTGAAGGGGGCTGCTAGGACGTTGGAGGGTCAGGGATTTCTCTGGCCTCAGGTGTGCACGGGGTAGTAGAAGGATAATATGGGAGTCAGAGCCTCTGCGGACCTCTAACCAGTCCGTGTGAGGTGTGGTCTTTGCCGTGAGGGCAGCGAAGGTGTGGAGGAAGGTCACAAGTCGAGGCTTTGATTTCTCCCATTATTAAGCATTCTGAGGTATAATTAATAAATCTGCTCCACAAAGAAATAAGTTTATTTTTAACGAGGATGATCTTTGGAATTATTCTATGACCTATATTGTTGAAATCATTTACTTCACTAATTTTCTAGCATATTCTAATCTTAGTATTGCTTAACAAGGTAATGACTAATGTGCTAAGCCATTATGCAAGACACAAACTACATAGTAACTTAAGAAAATATAATGTTCTCCTTCATTTGCAATGAAAAAATTATTGAAAGGGAATTCTTTTTCAATTTATCTTATAGTAGGGTTTTAACTTAATTTTTTTGAAATTGATCAAAATGTTTAAATTCTTCTTTGGAGTTAACATGTATTTCATTTGTTTTTTTTTTTATATATATAACCTGTGATAGCTGTTGTTACTCTCTCAATGTAGTCCCCAAGAATGATAACAAGAGAGCATGAATTGAGTGGTTCTTCAATTATTTTGATCAAAGGCAATAATAAGATTTGAGAAATCCATTTTACATAAAGGAGAAACTCTTGTGTTGGTAGCATTTGCTGACTTCAATGGTATAAATGTTCCCTCTAGGGCCAATATGATATTCCTAGATGCAGAACTGAAAGAAAAGGTACAGCAGCAAACCATTAAAGTGTATCTCCTCCACGTCACTACAAAAGGCAGATGCAACGACCCCTAAGAACACCTAGCACATTAAATGGAGTATTGTAACTAGACGGTGGTATTTTGATAGTTAATTACTTTAGTTTCATTGTAACTTTTTAAATTGTAAGTTCACAGGAGTTTGTTGTCAATAGTGACTGCTTAAAATAAGCCAGCAAGACTCCTAAAACTTCATGCTAGCATAACCCTGACTGGAAGGCATCCTAGGTAACGTCCCCAGACCAATACAAGGTGTAGATGACAAAGTTCTGTATGTCATTAGGAGTTTATATGTATTCCTACATACCCATGCCCCGGATATGGGGAGGAACTCCAACAGCTTCCCTTCCAGCTGTTGCTTAGTCAATGATACACACAATACAATGACATACTAAATGGATTGTTTTTCAGATAACAAACTTAATTTTCACTAATCCGGGCAGATCGGAGCAAAAGATGCACCACATAATTCTGGGTTCCTAAAAATGTCATCTAGCAGACCTGAAAGAACTCCATCCCTCCCAGTCTGTGTAGTCCATGGATGAGATACAAGGTTAGAAGGGGGGGGGGGACTCCCAAAGGATCCCTTCCTCAATTAATTATGTAAATCACAAGTAAATTAGACACTAAAAATTTAAGATTGATTGAAAGCCTTGCTCAAATTGCTTTAACTGTGATTCATAAACCAATCACGCAAATTCATATGTTAGGTTGTGTAAAAAAAAATTAGGAAGATGTAGAATGGAATAAGATTACCTTAATTTAAATGTGAAAGACATGGTTGTGAAGTATGGGTCTCCTAGACTGTTAGCACTGGTCCATCAGATGCTAACAAAATCCGCTATGCAACAGTTTTACATATCCCCTTGTGGGAGGAAGATCAACTTGTGATCTGCCTGATAAATCAGCCACAGTGATAGAGTTAGGCTACTGTAGCTAAATGGCTTTTAGCTATGCTTCCTGTTTTAAGCTTCCATATTTACAAATGAAAGCCTTTTCAAACCATGGCTTTTAATATAATTTGCATATTTAGTAATACATTGATTAAAATTAAACACGGATTCTTGCAATTTATTTCAGAAACAGATGGGCTGCATTAAGCGAAAAGCCAGAGCCTTTAAATAGAACAGACTCACTGACTGACTACTGATAATGATAAATACAAAACTTTGTAAATGGGCAAAATGAAAAGGGGGGCTTGCCCATTGAGTCTGTTTCAAAGCTTTCCTAACTAGTGGCTCCATAAAGTTAGTAATCAAGTTAATTTAAAATGAATAATGTATATTAAAGGTGTGCGTCACCTAAATGACAGGGAATTTCTTAGGGGAAGAAAAAAAAAAGCTTCCAGGAACTTTGCCTTCTCCTAGTGTGCAGGGCGAGTCCTTGTGTTTTTCTAATTATGAGCTTGATGGAGTTTGCCAGTAGGTGGCATTCTTCCATTACATACATTTCTGCTGAACTATGGTTTTAGGCTGAGAAATTAACTACAAATTTATTCAATGGCAAAGGTAGCTGAATCCAACAACAGTTTCTCTGATGACCTGTTTCCAAAGTAGTCTTTGTTGTTCCGGAGCAGATTTGACTGTTCAGAGTGCTGCAAATGCAAGTCTGCTCTATGCTTTGTCCTGAACAGCCTTTGCAAAAGCTAATTTTATCATAAGAATATGTAAGTCTCTTACGTTAACCCTTCGCCAGTTTTTTCACAGAAGTTAGAAGCACTAAACTTTTGCCTTATTCCCTGTAACAATCTGACATAATTCATTCAGATCATATTACTGTTAGCTCAGTTATGAAAAATAACTTTCTAGGTTTCATTCTGCGAAGCACAGGTGTTTTCCAAGCCAATGCAGTAAACTGCAGCATAGATGTTACCCAGCATTTCCTACTTACAGGCAATGAATCCTCAGAATGAGACCAGGAAAACCTATAACAGAAAGGGTTTATTCTTCAAATCTCTACCTATTTACTCCTCGATTTTCCTTTCTGAGTTAAAGGTGAAAAAGAATTCAATCTATAACATTTAAATAATGTTTATATTCTTCAAAAATCCTTCACTGTCCAGTAACAAAATCCTACCATCGGGGAAACCCACTGTAACTGAACAGGGTTGTTACAGGTGAATTTTGTGCCTAAGACAAAAATTTGTTTCCTGTTTAATATTAATAGAGGCATAAATTTTTAGAATAAGCAAAAATCAGTCTAAGAACAAAGTACTTACTTCGTAATAGATCAGTGACATGGTTTTCAAAGCAGGAAGTCAAATAAAACCTTTTATTTGAATGAAGCACACATGAGTTAAAGGACAACCACCACAACAGGACTTGTTGTCATCAAAACCGCCCTCACGGCCACACTTCTGTGGAGGTTTGATTTTTGTTGTGTTCTGTTTTTAAATATGGAAAATTACCTCCCGCTTTTTCAAAGTTTGATTAAATAGTCAAAAGTGCCTAAGAGGTCAGCCTCCACTCTCGCTGCTGTGGATTCCTCTGACATGAAGTGTTTGTCACCGGTTGTGAGTTGTGAAAATCCCCCTGTAGCCAATGTGTTTTGTTTGGATTGAGACGGCACGCGGTTGATGGCTGTGACCTTCATGGTGGCTTAGATCCCTGGCTGGCACTGATTTTTGATTTAGTGCCGATCTGCTGCGCTTGTCACAGGCTGCAAGGTGCTTTCCATGCGCTAATGGAACAGCTCAAGGGCAGAGGGGCCCTGTAAATGTCTATCTCTCCCCAACCACGGGCTAAAGAGAGAGGCGAGCTTTCTACGTGTGAATGACAGACCCCGAGATTACACACAGAAGCTAATGCAGGGTTTGCAAACCTGCACAGACTTGGCAAAAATAACAAGTATTACAAAGTGCACGTTCTAGGGCTATCTGTCTGCTAATGAATATGTATCTGCTCTGTTAAAATGGAATATTTAACACAAATACTGATAATATATCTTCATTTGGTGGCAGGGAACTAACCATCACTTGATGTGTCCTTTGGCTCAGTTCAGTTGTTAATAAATTCTATTACTTAATGGTGTCTTCAACAGAAAATTGCCTGTGTCCAAACTTTTTTCCTTCTAAGAAAATACAAAATGATATAATTGTTATGGAAAAATAAAATTAAAGACAAAAATATTACAAGTTGGCTTGTGGATCATCTTTGCTAGGCATCTAAGACACTGCAGGATGTTCTGGGAACACGGTTTTAAAAAAAAAAGCCACAAGGGAAAGATGCCTTCTACACTTAGCCTAGCTTAGATAAGAGCAACTCACACCAATAGGGTAGTAACCTACTATTAGTACATCAATGTAAGCAAATCCTCTTCATCTTGGAAGTCTCAGCTCAAATGTCAGCTCCTCCAAATCAATTCCTAACTCTCCTAGGAACTACTTTTTCTTCCAACCTCTAAGTATTAGACTAAGTTTGCATCATTGGGCATTACTTTTATTATGCTGTCTGACATATATGCTTTGACTTATTCTCTACAATGGACCATAAGCACTTTAAGAAAGTGCATCAATTTCATCTTTATAACCATCACCGTGTCTAGGCCAGTGTCTGAAACATTATATGTTCTCAACACATGTTTGTCGAGTGGAGGAATAAACGCCTAACTACAGCCCGGTAGTCTGCAGGATGGTGACATTTTCCAATGGTTAGTATCTGTGGTGATTCTGTCATTACCTGGTTGAGTGCCCATATCTTCGCCTACCAGTAACGGCCACTTCTCAGGCTCATACATTTCACTGTAGAATTTCTAACTTCTCCAGAATCTGCTTCCTAGCAGCAGGAACGCATACTCCCAGAAGCCACCACCGAGGTCATGCCTCCTTCAGGCCGTACTCTCAGTGCTCCTACTCAGCACAGTGTAATGAAGAGAACACGAGTGTCACCTGCTATTCAGAGGTCTCTGACGCACTCCACAGTATAGCCTCAGTACTGTCTTTTCGGTACATTCCAGCTATTGTTTATGAACATAATCCTGTCATGTCCTCACTGGGTGACCACTGTGCCCCAGGTACTGTGCTCTCAGGAGGGACCAGAGCCCGCCAGGAAATGTCCAAAACCACTGCAGAAACATAGAATACTCTTTTAGATGGGAAAATAAAGTAATTTAAAATGCTGTTTTATATTAATTGAATCACTACATGGTATGACATAAACTCTTATAATTTATATATAAATGTATATTTTAAAACTGGTTAAAATAAACGCTAAGGAAAGTAAAGCACTATTTTTACATTCAAATGAAATAAGGACTGGGGTGCAAAATTGAATACATTTTTAATATAAAATTTTCAAACAAGTATTCCTTTCCACCTTTTGTCTGTTGAGTATGAGAATTCCCATTTCCCGCCAGTTAGGAGAGTACACTTGAAATTGCTGACACACTTCCGAAAGCACACACGTGTGCTGAATAAAGAACTCCCATAACTGGTCTTTTCTACCACGTATCTCTGTGTGAGTTATTGGATCACGATGGGCTCGAATCCTCTCATCCTCACAATAGGCATGCTAATGCTTCTCTGCCCGGGAAACCCTAGGGGTTAGATAGGTGAGCCAGTGGAGAGGGTGACGGCTGCACCCAATGACAGGAACTGCACTCGGTCCTGGCAGGGAGAAACCTGTCAGTTACTAAAGCTGTTATTTTACACTTGGTCACTTCAACTCCTTGCATCTAAACCACTGACTGAAATAATTTAATCATCGAGTTGCTTTTCTTTCGCAGTGAAGTCATTGTCTGCATCTAGAACACAGTGAAAACCCCGTGGACTCCACTGAGATGGCCTCATGGCTTTGTCAATACCTCTGTGCAGCCGGCTCACCTTCCAAATGGCCTGACTGCTTTGTGGCTTAAATCTCGTAACAGTTCCTTCGGGAAGAATCATTCAAGATACCACTCTGTTTTGTGTGTGTTTGCAACAGGGTCACTATGTAGCCAGGCTGGCTGCAGACTCATAGCCAACCCCCTGCCTCCACTTCCCATGCGCAGGGATTACAGGTGAGCCTCCACACCAGGCCCTACGTTCCCTTTGCCAGCTTTCCCCTTAGCAGACATATATATTCTAATAGCATCAACCACCGTTTCCATGCTGGTGACCACAAAATCCTTCTGTCCTTAACCTTGACCTGTAATTTATGCCCCAGTTTTTAGATTATACCAATTTCTAGACTATGTACTAATTAACTTATATCTACTCAAACCCCAAGGGCCCGCGATATATCTTTATAAACTGTTTTTCCTTCAGAGTATACACTTGAAGGTAACTTTTGGCTCTTTTTCTATCCTCTGTGATCTTTCACCCATTTCTTTCTTTAAGATGGCATTTAAATCTGAATAGTCCTTTCCATTTCTGGTGCCACACCCCTCACAGCCTCAAGACACTAGGCTCAGCACTTCTGAAACCCTCCCTGTCAATCGTAGAGATCTGAGGAGGCCTTACAGCTGTAGATTCTTAGACCAGCCTGGCTCAGACTAGGAGACAATGCTCAAGCTCTCGGGGTTGTTCTCGTGCATAAATGAACTTAGAACCAGATTCCACTGGCCCCGTGTCTCTAGTTACTTCACTCTCAATGCTTTTAAAATACCAGTTCTGCCATGGTATGTCAACATTATCCATCCTTTAAAGATGAGCTCCCTGGGTGGTATTGGCACATGCCTTTAATCCCAGCACTTGGGAGGCAGAGACAGGTGGATCTCAGTGAGTTCGAGGCTAGCCTGGTCTACAAAGTGAGTTCCAGGACAGCCAGGACTGTTACATAGAGAAATCCTGTCTCCCAAACAACAACAACAATAACAATAATAATAATAAGTGAGTTCTACCTGTCACTCTTACCAATTGTCTTCAGGTCCTATTTTTCTTTTCTATTCGCCCTCCTCTCTTCTATCATGATTTAAGCAAACGCTATGCTTTTCTATTGTGACTTAGTTTTTCTATTTTGATTTAAACTAACCAATACTGTGCTTTTTTAAAATTATACTGTCATAAATCTCTCCTTAGATTGTAAACACAATAGAGGAAAGAACTATAAATTGTTTAAATATTTACCTTATACTATCTTAAAACATTCTGTCTATGAAACAGGCAACTGTGATGTCACTGAATTCTTGATGCACATTAGACATCTACAGTAGCTCATTTTAACAGCCCTATAGAGTTTGTTTTTCTTATTTATTATATTAATTTATTTATTAGTACATGCACTAGAATAAAAACCCAGTGCCATTATCATTGGCTTCTCAGTCAGCCCCCATTTTCAGCCACATTCAGAGAGTCTGGTGTGATCACATGCTCGTTTAGTCCCAGTCCAGCTGGTCTTGGTGAGCTCCCATTAGATCAGTCCCACAGTCTCCATGGGTGGACGCACCCCTTGTGGTCCTGACTTCCTTGCTCATTGTCTCCCTCCTTCTGCTCATCATCTGGACCTTGGGAGCTCAGTCCGTTCTCCAATGTGGGTCTCTGTCTCTATCTCCATCCATCGCCGGATGAAGGTTCTATGGTGATATATCATCAGTGTGGCTATGGGATAAGAACAGTTCAGGCTCCCTCTCCTCTGCTGCCCAAGGACCTAGCTGGGGACATCTCCTTGGACACCTGGGAACCCCTCTAGAGCCAAGTCTCTTGCCAACCCTAAAATGGCTCCCTTAATTAAGATATCTTCTTCCCTGCTCACACATCCACCCTGTAATTATTTCTTTTATTTGTTTGAGACTAGGATTACCTCATTTCCTCCCTCCAAACCCTCTCATATATTCCTTCTTGCTCGCTTTCAGTTTATGACCTCTTTTCTCGTTGTTTTATACATACATGTATGTGTGTGTATATACATACATGTATGCATGTGTATGTGCATATATAACCCTAAATGCATCACTATAACCTGCTCAACCTACATGTTACTTGTATGTTTATTTTCAGGGATGTCCAGTTGGTGTTGATAATCAACTGGTATGCTCTTCCCTGGGGAAGACTTACTTTTCCCAATCTCAGAATTCCAGAGTTGCCTATAGTTCTTTGTGTAGGGTTGAGTCCTTGTGGGCTTTCCTCTGTCCACTTGGGCATGCTGTTGTCCTTGTTCAGCTCATGGTTAGGCAGTCATGTTGGTGAGGGCTCGTGAAGTCATATATCTTGGGAGAGAACCATCAACTGGCATTTTACTAAACCAATGTAATTCCTAACTGCATTCTAATTATTTGTTATTATACCCACAGATAAGTCTACTCCTCACCCCTTACCAAGAAAACTTGTCTTTGCAACAAATGGAGACCTTTACCAAAAAAAAAAAAAAATCAAAATGCAGAATTGTGAAGCTCAGTCCCAACTGTTAGATCTACAAAATACTTTGTCACCCAAGGCCTGGGGATCCTTGCAATAGTGTAAGAGTCAGAGGACCCGGGAGTTTGCCATGAGATTGTGTATGAAGAATGTCATCCATAAATCCATGAGCCATATCTATGAAGTCTCACCAAAATGGCTGCCTACAAAAGTTGTGAGGAGAGAGACATGGAAGGGTGAAATAACTGAGCACAGCTCACAAGAAGAGCTAAAACTTGGGTCTTCCTAGAGCTTCTGCCCTTAACCAACACATCATATCAACACCGAACATGAGTGCTGGAAGTACGTTAGTGGCCGTCTACTTTTCTGTCGGGTGTCTGGTTTCGTTTGGTTTATTATTTATTTATTTTGGTTTGTTTATTTCTTTTTTGAAACAAGGTCTCACTACATAGGTAAAACCGGCTTCAAGTTTGCCACCATCCTCACCTGCCTCCAGCATGTTGGAATTACAAGTATGCATCACTATGCCCAATTTAAGAAACTCTTGTTAGCAGCTGGGAAAGTGCCTGTGGGCTAAGCATTTACCTGAGTTTGATACCCAGTGTTTACACACAAAGTCAAGCACGGCAGTAAACATTTGTAGTTATAGTGGTGGGAAAGTGGAGACCCACAGGTCCTTGGGACTCCCTGGCCATTGAGTTTAGCCTAATTAGAGCCCCCCAAATCCTAGATAAGAGATCCTGCCTCAAAACACAAGATGGCTAGTTCCTCAGGAATGATAGTCAGGACCGAGTCTGGCCTCTGCACATATGGACACGTTTGTGCATAGGTCCTCACACGCTCACCCGCACTGAAAACCCAGACACAAAATTAAAACATTAAATAAAATACACTTCGAATTAACTAATCTTAATGTGTTTAATTAAAGACTCATGTTTTCTTTCACTTGTTTGTACCTCAGGTCTTTCTGTATCTCTTCTTACATTAATACTATATAACTTAAAAGTTACGTGCATGTGTGCTTGCCTGAGTGTTCACCATGTGCATGCAGAATCTCATGGCAGTCAGAACAGGCATCAGATTCCCTGGAACTGGAGCCACCATGAGGGTGCCAAAACCCAACTCAGGTCCTCTGCAAGAGCAGTGGATGCTCTTAACTGCTGAGCCATATCTCCAGCTCCATCTATGTAACTCTTTCAATGACTCTTAAGTCGTGCAGGTTACCTATCACAACCAATAACAAAAAACCTAGCACAATATTTGAATAAAAATGATACAAATAAAAATTTCCCTAAGGACTGGAGGTACGGTTCAACAGAGTTCTTCTTTAACACGTTCAAGGCTCTGTGTTCGATCCCCAACTCTAAAAGAAAGATAGCAGTATGAGTTAAATTAAATAAAATCTTGAACTGAACTATCCATTTAGAAAGGTAAAACCAAGCCAATATCCATTTAAAGGGCTTCCTTTTTCAACATTTCTAGGCCCTTTCTGCCATTTCTGAAGGGAAAGGATTTTTCATTTATGACTTAGAGGGGTGTTTGTCTTTGTATATGATTGCTTTGCACTGGGAAGGGAAGTCAGAGGGCTAAAAGGATCTGCCTTTGAAAACAGTGTAGACAGCAAAATTTGTTCATGTCAGGGCAGTAAGTGACTTGTTTCTCTCCTGTCTCTACATTGCACACCTCTCTGACACACACACACACACACACACACACACACACACACCAGCTAATAACATGGGATGCATGGACAGACGGCAGTCAAAGCCCGAGCTTGCATCTAAACCTCGGGGTCTAGTTTTCCTTATATCAGCATGATCCAAGGGCGCCAGAAGGCATTAGACTTCAATGGCACTGCATGCCATGGACGAAGATACCACTATCAGCTTACATTAATGGATGGAAGTAAGTTTATCCATTGCAGAGGAGTGTCTAATATGAGAGCGCATGAATTTCCTATCGGATCAGACACTGAAAAGCTGAGCCCCATTAAAATACTAAAAGCAAATGATCTATAGTGATAAGAGTCCACGGCTCTGTTTATAACAACACCGGCTCGCACATAACTTATTGGTATCTCTTCTAGAACAGGTCATAGGCAGGTTTTGGATCTCCATGCTTTGGAGTTTTGGAATAGCATGAATAACCAAAATCCATAGATAATACCAAAATTTAATTTTGATCAAGATGTTAAGTCATCTTCTCTTCAATAGAGGTCTTATTTGTATTGTATTAGCTAACAAACACTATAATTGACTGGGCTTGCTTTTTCAGCTCATAGTGTTGTTCTGCATCCTTCTAGGGTCCTTGAGTAGCTTTCGCCAAGACACTGGGAAGTAAGAGCTCTGCCATGTTGCTTTGTTTGCTGTAGCCAGCTGCAACGCGAACACTTGAGCAATGACTGGCTGCTGCCGGTACTATAACAAACATCGTTTTTCGTCTTTGCATAAATTCTTGATGCATGTACACAGCAATACTATGGGATTAGTGAAAAAAGCCTGTTCCCAAGTGGCAGTACACATGCTTCATGAACAGAATTATTTTTAATTACAGAATAAATGCTATTTTTGCAAACTAATTATATATTAAAGCATATATAGCAGAGTTTACCTAAACCAGTTCTTCACATTCATCCCTCCAAAATTTAGATAAGGCACTACCGCTCTCCTGAATTAGCTGGGAATCCAGCTTAAAATAAAGATTTCTGAGGTGTCCTTTGAGGGAGTCTAACTCTCCACAAATCTGTATTTTAATAAGTGCACCTCCTCCTACTCATTCCTTCTCAAGCCTACTCCCAATTTCCCCCCTTGTGATGTAGGACACAGGGACCACACTTTGAAAAATCGCTGCCTAAATCAAGAAATAAGCTTGATATCCCTGCAGTTAGTTTTCTGTGTAAGCGATTACTCTGTTTTGGGGTCCCCCACACCCCAATCCCCAGGGAAGTCTAAGCAACTGTGCTGACAAAGATTCAATGCCCAGAAGCGTGTGCTTTTAGGGTGTGAGGAACCCTAAGCCAGAGGCTTGAGTTAAGGGCAGGATCAGGCTTACGGCTAATAACATGGACAAGACAGCAATGTTGTTCAGCCAGGATCCGACTCTGCTATGCTATGATCCGGGCAGAACAAGCAGCTGCTGAGGCCAAACCATGACAAGTGCTATTTTGCCCGTGACATTGGAGAGTTTACTCAAGAACGGTGTCTCTTGTGCCAGGAATTCCACAGCATGGCTGCAAAGGTTGCTTAGTCCTTGACTTTATTTGTTCTTTCAACGTTCTAAAGCATCTAAAAGAAACCTAACCATTCTCTTTGTGATTATGAACCCACGTGACCTCGAGTACCTGCAGATGAAACCGCTTCCCCTATCTCCTCAGGTCCATATGATCTGAAGAGAGGTCACTTCGCAGTGACCCTAAATTATCCAAATGGCAGCTTCTCTAATGAATTCTACAATAAAGGGGAGAACATGATTTTCCCGGAAAGATGCATCATTTACGAAAGACTCTGTGAAGTTAACTAATATTGTACCCATGAAACATTCTGCAAACCATATGAGGACACAAAAATGTCAGAATTGTTAGGGATTTTTCAAGCAGAAAGAATTTTTTTTCAGTGCTAGAGATCAAACTGTACTCAGGCCCTAGGGTGAAGAACACTTGGGTAAGTGTTCTACCATTGAGCTCCATCACCAGACAGTGATGTTTTCTGTAATACAGAAGTGACTAACAGACAGTCCTCCCCAAGAAAAGCTCCCCTGTGTGTGTCTCGCTTCCCATCCCTACTGTGGAGGCACGACCTCAGTTAGAAGTGCTAGTGGACAGGTCAGGGTTGGCAAGCTCTGAACAAGAACCTCAGATTGTTTTGTCTCCATCATGTCAAGAGGCCGCCTTCATCCAGTCTTCCTCACATCGCTGGCCCTGCCTTTCCCTGGCTCTGGCCTGCTGCTCAAGCGCTGAGGCTCTTGGCAAAGTCTGCTCTCTGGTTCTTTCATCAATTTAAGATTAAAAGTCCTGTGAAATATTAATGAAATTATGCTTTTTAAAAAGGAAGAAAGAAAAATGTTCCTACAATACTGCAACATTTTAATGCCTCATTAAAATCATTAGCAATGCTAATATTAAAGAACTCACTTCATCTTTCAGGGAGCCAAAAAATAAATCATAATAAAATGTTTGTTAACATTACATCTGGAAAAATAAATTATACTGCGTCTTTCTATATGGGCTTTCCATAATTTAAAGATGACACCCAAAGGTCACACGATTAGGCACATGCGAGCAGTTTTTCCCAAGGAAACTGATAGGGCACTATTTTATAATATTCATTAAATGCTGTGAATATTGTTTGTGTTTTTCATTTATGAGAAAAATATATGGTGTGCCTATCATCTGGGGTGCTCGTGGTGCTCAGGCTGCAAACAATGACACGCTTCACTGACCTGGATGACTTACAAAAGCCATTTATATTCAGCACTCTCATTTGTGCTATCTTTAAAAATGAGCAAGAGACATATATTAATAGCAGGGAACCGGTAGACTGATGGCATCACTTCCCATCTCCGGACCTACTGTGACACCTCTCTTGCCATCAGCTGAACTGACACGGGGATGCAAATGGCGTACGGACGTCACATGAAATTTTACCGCAGAACTAAAGAAGGCAAATGCAATTGTTTCTTTCTCTTTGCTGACCAACTGTCAGTTGGGGAGAACAAAGAGATGTAAGATGTGAGAAAGACTAGTTGAGAGGACGATGAAGAAAAAAAAACCTCTCACCATTGACCGGGACAAGTGGCGGAGGAGTGGTCTTAGAAATAGGACCACAGCTTCTATGGCAACTACATAGTAAACTCAGAATGTGGGTACACCCAGAGCTTGGGAACTTCTAAAGAAGAAGTGATCAGTCATGTAGGTTAAGACAATGCTTTAAAAATAAATAAGGAGGGAGCTGGAGAGCAGGCTCAGAATATTTATCATACATGACCAGCCACCTGAGTGAGTCCGATCCCTGACACCCACATAAAAGAGTGAACCAGCTCCCTAAAGTGGTCCTCTAATCTCCAACGTCATGTCACGACTCACACTTACCTATACATATAATAAGTAAAATTAAATATATAAAATAAAGCTCAGGATATAACTCGGTAGCAGATATTTATGCAACATGTATGGATCTCGGTTTGACTTCTGGCACTACCAAGACTGAACTTAAAGGTAATTCAAAAAATTATAACCATGGTGTTCTTATATACATGGAGACAAAAGTAACCACTAGATACTAGGCCCACTGAATATCTCAGACACAACCATTTGACATTTAGTCTTGCAAACACAAATATTTTGGTGTCTTAGTTAGGGTTTCTATTGCTGCCATGAAGCACCATGACCAAAAAGCAAGTTGGAGAGGAAGGGATTTACTCGGCTTACACTTCAGCATTTCTGTTCATCACTGAAGGAAGTCAGGGCAGGATCCTGGAGGCAGGAGCTGATGCAGAGACCATGGAGGAGTGTTTCCCCTGGCTTGCTCAGCCCACCTTCTTATAAAACCCAGGACCATGGAGCTAGAGAGATGGCTCAGCGGTTAAGAGCATTGCCTGCTCTTCCAAAGGTCCTGAGTTCAATTTCCAGCAACCACATGGTGGCTCACAACCATCTGTAATGAGGCCTGCAGGAAGAATACTGTACATATAATAAACAAATAAATAAATATTTAAAAAAAATAAAACCCAGGACCACCAGCCCAGGGACTATATAGCTCCACCCACAATGGGC
This sequence comes from Microtus pennsylvanicus, assembly GCF_037038515.1. Taxonomy (NCBI): domain Eukaryota; kingdom Metazoa; phylum Chordata; class Mammalia; order Rodentia; family Cricetidae; genus Microtus; species Microtus pennsylvanicus. Next base: position 55,787,812 of record NC_134584.1, read on the forward strand.
TGGGCCCTCCTCCATTGTCTATTAATTGAGAAAATGCCCTACAGCTGGCTTTCATGGAACCACTTCCTCAACTGAGGCCTCTTCCTTTCTGATGACTATAGCTTGTGTCATGTTGACACATAAAACGAGCCAGCATATTTGGTAACACTGTGATTTCTACCTGGGCCTGATTTCCCACAGGTTCACCGTCAAATGGGCTTGTTATTTGAATGATAATATGTGGGAGGGAGAATCAACCATGGATTTATGCATTTTCTTATTAAAAATTAATATTGGTTCTTGTGGCATACATCCCAGCCACTCAGGAAACTAACATAAACTAATTCCAAATTCAATACCTTCCTAGATTGCAAAGTTGGTTCAAGGTCAACATGGGAATCTTATTGAGGCCATGCCTCAAAATACAAGTTAAAACTGGAATGAGTGTATAGTTCTAATACAGTGCCTGCCTGGCGTGTGCAAAGTTCTAGGTTCAATCTCCAGTGCTGAAAAATGTGTGTGCGCGTGTGTAATAAAATCTCTCTTATTCAATATTAATAACTCTCACTCTAATTATTGTGTGACGAAATGATGATTGTTCTCCTTCCGCGGGAACAACAGCAGAAGTTAGGGACAGTTGCTTACAACTGAAACTAGAATAAATGATTTGTATAATACAACATTCATTCATCAAGAAGGGGAATTATGGGGCTGGAAAACAGTTAAGAGCATTTATTTCTCTAGCAGATGACCTAGGTTTGGTTCCCAGAACCCACACTATGGATCACAACCCTCTGTAACTCCAGTTCCAGAGACTTCAACACTCAACTTGCCGACCTCCAGCACTGAGCACCCACATGGGGCACATACATATACCCAGACAGAACATTCATATATATAAAATAAGGAATCTATGGAAAGGGAATGGTGAAGATTGTTGTACTGAGTAATGGAGTATGTAATATACTGCAGGTGTGACCAGTCCTCACATTAACGGTGTTTCCTCTGTGGGATATGCAATGCTGAGGTTTCGTGTTAGCATAGCATTTTTTAAATGCCATTCTAAATTCCTAAATCTTCATAGTTCTAAAGTCAAATGACCCAGTTTGGCTCTTTTAACTCAAATTATGGTTAGGTCTACGTAGATACCTAATAAAGAGGTTTTTTTTTTTTTTAAAACCACATACTTAAAACATAGGCAGGCTCTAAAGATGAAATAATTTGTTAGAAACTTCAGTTGTATCTTCCTTACCCATCCATCTCTTTAGAGAACAAATTAATCGTTCCAATCTGGTAAGCAATGAAAGAAACAGTCGGCAAAGGGTGAAATATGAACATCAATGGTAAGTTTTGAATTTACCCTATTTATCTTGAATGTAAGATCTCATGACCCACTAAAACTCAGTTCACAGTATTTTATGAAAAATAATGGCTGAAATTGAATGTCTTAATTTACATTTAATGCAATTAAGAATGGTTTAAAGATGACTGATGAGCGGCACACACAGATGTCAGTCAGTTTCATCAGAATAAATTGAAGTCAGTGTCAATGAACGCTCCACTGATAAATCCCACTTTACACAAAATTAATAAAAATAAGGAAATATAATCCTTAACTAATTGCAAAATGGTCTGGAATTCCCCTGAATTTTGAAGGGGAACCACGTGACTGAGAAAACCCACAGAGCTCATTTGGATACTACCCAAAGTAACTCTAGCAGCAAAAAGTCAGAGAGTTAGGGGCACAGCCTTACATTTGTGTTATGTGACTACTCATCAAGAGGGGCTAAGGGAGGAAAAGAAGAGGAGGAAAAAGAGGAAGATGATGGAGGAGTAAGGAGGAGAAGCGAATGTGGAGGAGGAGGAGACTGGAGGATGTAGAAGGTCCTCTCTTCCGAGGCTTTGCTCTGTCGGCCTGGATGCACGCTAGCAGAGATCTCTCCCTCCACGGTGGACCATGAAGCTTTGTGGATTGGAGCAGATGTTGCTGCTTTTGAAGTTAATAGAAACTTTATGGACCATTTTTCACTCTCTCATCCAGGAGCAAATGTCAAGTGTAGTCTTATTCAAAATCCAAATTCTTGGCTCAAGTACTAATTGCTGTTAATGTGTTTAAATCCCATTTCTCAAGAAAAGAGGGAAAAGTGCTTTTCCAATGGAAAAACTGGATTAATGTTTGCGTTTATAGCCCTTGAATAAACAGGAAAAATGCTAAGCTTCCCCGATACACAATTCTGTAGGCAACCACGGAAGACCTGAAAATGAAGTGACTGAGTTTCCTAGGAGGTCACATACAGAATGAAATGGATACTGATACTCCAGAAGACACAAGAGAAAAACTGCTAGGAGGTTAAAGGGGGGAGAAGTTTCACTTTATAAACTGCCTGTGTGCTTGTGTGTTCACATGTGTTGAGTGCACTTTGGTGTGTGGAATACACATTTGTGTGTGGATGCACATGGGTGTAGGTGCTTGTGTGGAGGTCAGAGGACAAATGTTGAAAGGAAGCTCTCTTCCTTCCCCATGGGTTCCAAGGATGGGACACAAGTTCTGGGCAGCAAGCATGTCTGTCTGCTGTGCCACCTCCCCAGCCCTAACCCTGATAGTAGGAACCTGTGCAACATCAGAACCAGCAATGCACTTGTCTTGCGACACACAGGACTTTTAACGTTTTCTCTGCCCATTTAAAAAGTGTGGGAGGAATTCAGAACTTATGGGACATAGCTGGAAAGAAGCAACGCGGAGTCTTGGAGAAGGCCTTTTGGTTCCAAATCTTCTGCTCTGATTATTTTTCACAGATCTCTGTTCTAGCTATGAGGCTAACAGCAATTTTAAACACTTGAAAAGGGAACTCGGCGATTGTCGCTACGTTATAAGAACGACAGATGTTGGCTAAAATGTTAGCTACCCAGTTTTGTCTTGCTTCTCATGGTAGGCCTGTAAGTTATTTTGGAAGCCCTAATATCTGATAAAGAGTACTGAGTGATTATAGACATTTTGCAAGCACAATTTTTACCTAACCACCTCCTAGTTTCTTACCATAGGTACAAGTAAGGAGAGAAATGATCAATCTTAAGAAGACTCTTAATTATAGTCAGTCATCCGAGTACTAAAAATATGGGGGCTAAAACTACTTCTACTATTAAGTTTTTCAGTTAAAAAAAACGCATACTTGTATTGGGGCCAAGTTTCTTATGTTCTTCTTTGTGGTGCTGTGGAATCAAATGCAGGGCCTTGTGCATTGCCAGGCAAACAACTCACCTCTAAGCCCAAAGCAGTATCAGGATTGTTGATATCATTAGAGAATTCCTCAAGCTGTTATTTGGCATGTATTTGATTAAAGTGCCAGTCAACAATTTATTTTTGGTAACCAAATATATGATTTTCATTGAACATCTTTTATTAAGTCTATCCAGTCCCAAATTGGTGTCTAATATGGGGTCATTGTAGTTCCTATACAGTAGTCCCTTTTATTTTCTCTGCCTTTTCTCACCTCTCTCTTCTCCCCTCACCCTCCTTCTTTCTGTGGTACTGGGCATCAAACCTAGAGTTTCACTCATGCCAAGCAAATGCTTTACCACAGAGTCATGTCCCCAGCTCTACTCACCTTCCAATTTTACCAGCAAAAGCATTTACTCACAATTGTGCATGCTGCCACGGAGCCTCTAGACATGTCATTGCCTTCAAAGAATTCATAATGAAGAGTCCTTTGCTGAACAGGACAGACTTTTTTAACTGCTTTTCCCCAACCTCCTACACTGAGCATGGAATCTGCAAAAAAGCTGGGGGGGGGAGTTGATCTTGAGAAGCCACAGCAGGCGCCAATACTGAACTGAATCTAAGTTTCTCTTAATATGAAGGGCTTCCCAACACAGTGTCAGAACCCTCCAAGATTCTACTCCGTATGTACCTTACAGGTTAGTGAGCTTTGTCTCTGCACTCTCAATTGCAAAAGAGATTGAGGAAAGAGCAAGCGTGAGCTTCTCCCCAAGCTGTTGTCTCTCCAGAGGTTCCCTGGCTTCATCCCTTACTCTTTCCGTGGCTACAGACTATTCTGCTCACAGGCACACAGGAGGGGGGAAATACTACAGAGCCTAAGGTCAGTGATTTCCCTGTGTGTTTGAGACCGCATCCTCCCCTTTCCAATGCTTTGCCCAATACCACCCAGAACAACATTTGAACAAGTTTATCAAAGAACATTACAGGTGTTGCTACCTGACCCAATTCCACAACAACAAAACTTCTACAGAATAAACCATTTATTGCTTGCTCTCCTTCCTACTCCTCATTCTGCTTCTAGTAAGATGCAGCTATAAAGTTCCATTTCAGTTGGGTTTCTACATGAACGCTAACTGTGTTTAGTACATTGGTTTGTGATCTTGCCTCTTGCTTCATCTGAAATTCTGCTCCTCAGGTAAGGGACCAGAAGCCTAGAGGAGGAAAGCATCACACAGGTGACATGTAGCCAGTAAATCCCGTGTTAGCTTCCATATGCATCTATAAAGGACTTTACTCAGTTGACTTTATTCAGTGTTATTTCTCATCCTGAAAAATCTAAGGCTAATGCTTTGACTGGGTTTTAAAGACTGAATTTTTCTGCTGGCATAAATAGTATGGACACAGTAAAAGTACTTGAGGGAGCCTAATGAACCATTTCCTACACCCCATTACCTTTAGTCTGATATGACAGAGTGCAGGCGCTAATTATTCTCTTTCACACAGAGACATGGATCTACAATAGGTCGTAAGATACAATTTCCCATATAGCTCAACACCTCCTTGAAAAATACACTCTGTATTTTTCTCTTTGTTGCAATTTTAATAGGAAAGTCCAGGTTCCTATATTGCTATAATTTTTCTGCATATAAATACATATAGTTGATACTTCTTAACCTCATATACAAAAATCACATTTCACTATAGTTCAAGAGAAGAATAACCTAAAACATGTTTAGAAAATTAAATAAGAATTGAACACATATATCATATTTGCTCCTGTAAAATCTGATGATTTCTAATATTGTCCCTTATAGTATATTGGACATGCTTGCTACCAGCATTGTGACATGCTAACTCGTAAAAGACGTATCTTTACAGTTTCTGAAAGACCTAAAGAATAAGCTATGGCCAAAGAATCAATAAAAAAATACCACTGTCTTAAAAAAAAAAGAAGAATGAGTTGTGGTACTTAAATCAGATTTGAAATAGTCAGAAACAGAGGAGAACATCGCCATGAGGTAATTTAGTAACCTATAAAATATATTTGAAGGCAGATGACCCTTGAAGTCACATTTATGGAGGAGATGTGTAAGGACAAAGCAAATCATCTGCTGTTAGTATTTAAGTATATTTAATTATATTTAATTTCGAATACTTTGGGTAAGAATTTCAGCAGCACAGGTAGGTCATAGATTCCTTCATTATATAGCAGAAGCTTAGCAGACACCAGAGTGGAGCACACCCCTTAGATGGGGGGCCCAACCAGAGCGCAGTGGCACACCAATGAGTCACACAGGAATCCTCCACTGTACTGGGTCTTCGGAGCCCTTGATAGTCCCTGATACCAGCATGAGCAGTCCGCTCGCCCCAGTCTTCAGTGTTAAATGCTCTCCTTGGTTTTCTTTGTGTAACGATGCTTCAGAAGCACACTGGGAACCTGGATTCATCTCCCTGAAGACACTGGCGTCTCTCCGTGGAATCTGTAGATGGTGGCGAGGAGAAGGTGGAAGGTTAGTAATACGGATGTGTTATGCCTCTTGCCATATTTTGATACAACTGAGGAAAGGGGGGCCTCAGAAGTCAATTGTCTCCAAGATCCCTAACCTTAAGGATCGTGGGCATCAAAGCTCCCATCTGTGGTTCTCCGGGGATTTGGGCTACCCTGACAAGCAGGTAGGCAGGTATACCAGATGCAGATAAACCTTTATAGAAGCAGTCTTTTTAACCACAGAGTGAACCATAGTGGATTCCGGCTAACCTTCTGCCCTGCACAAACCTCAGAGCATACTGGTAACATACGACTATTGGTCATGTATAGGGCACCCTTGTTCTCTCCTTCATTAAAAGGAATCTTTTATCTGTGCTCTGGCCCATTCCCTCCAGTCTTCTGAAATCACGTTTTCATTTTGCCTCTATTTCTTGATCACTTTTCTGGCCTCTGTCCCCGTGCATAAATATGCACACATCGCCCGTCTTCCAGCACAACCCCCCCTAAATACCATCTTGCTCATTTCCCTTCTTTCGCATCACAGGCCTCAAAACCACTTTCCGTGCACAAATCTGGGACATTAACCGTCTGCCAGGGAGGACCTGGAAGTGTCTCCCAAGGCCTCCCCACTCCCAGGATATGTAGGCAGTCGCTAAGACAGAAACTTTTCTTCTGCGGTGTAGCCTCTCATAAGATGACCATGGCCCCTGAAGTAACCCCAGCTAAATTCACAGGTTGACCAAACTACACGTGGGTGGAGTCATTTGTTTCTGCCACTGGTGTGTTGCCTGAAATGAGTAACCAGTTTGTTCACGCTGACACAGGAAGAGTTCACACAAGTAAGAAAGTGCAAATCTACCTTACTTTTTTTTTAATTTCACACATATATTATGCTTTGCACACAGGCCATTCTAATCTACGTCCCTGCCACCCCCGTCCACCCTCGCTATTGCTCACAAATCTCTCTCATACATCTGAGTCTGCTCATTTTGTTTTGTGACCTACCAAAATGAACCAGGGCCAACTGGGTGACTGGGGTTTGCAGCTGTTTTGACTGAACCATGGAGGCTCAGTGGAATACAGCGAAAGACAGCGATGTCCTGCTCCCAGAATCTACCCACAGTCAATAAGAAAGGCTAGGTCACTGTGAGCCCTTCACCTTTCCTTGACCGACTCTTGACAGCACTTGTCTTGGGTGGGTCCAGTTCAAGTAACGACAGTCAATGGGAGCTAATGACATAGTCACATCTGGTCTAGGGGATGCTGTTTTATAGTCCTTCACTCTACCTTCTGGCTCTTAAATACTTCCTAGTCCCTCTTCCACAATATTCCCTGAACCTTAGAGTGCACGGCCAAGTGACTTGCTTAAGGCTGGGCCCACATCTGTTGCTTATCTTCTCTGTCTTGGACAGTTGTGAGCCTCTGCATTTGCCACCACATGGTCAGGAGGGCTCCTCTGATTAAGGTTAGGTGCCGCTTTTGTCTGAGTACAAATGTAAGTATTTAGAAGGCAGTCTTCTGCTGTTATTAGTTCAGTCATCAGAGATAAATCCCCTGCAAGAGCCTACTACTTTTCTGTGCCTGGGTTGCTCCCCAGGCTGACAATACCAGGCATTGGCTTCCCTACCGCCGACCTGCATGGGTCTTGAATCCATTCAGAAGGCAGTTGCTTATTCCCACTCATCCCAACAGTCAAAATGCCATTGCATAGGTGGGTGGATCTAACTTTCCAAATGATTTCTTTATACTTCTTATAACCCAGTTAATCCTGCTCCAACTCCTACCTTCATCTCTCCAATCCTCCTGCCTTCCTCCCTGACTAAATCTTTCCGCTCACAGTATCACCTCTCTTATTCTTTCTTTTTATCAATACTCTACTATCCCCAATCTCTTTCTTGCTTCCTGACTTGCACAGCTACTAATGTTTTGAATCTAGGATCCTATTATGAGAGCAGAAATGTGTCATTTGTTCTTTGGGGCCTGGGTTACCTTCCTTAGAATGATTTTTTTCAGTTCCATCCATTTTCTTGAAATTTCATAATTTTACTTTTTCTCTATGGCTGAGTAATGTTCCATTGTGTATATATATATATATCTTTATTTTGCATTCATCAGGTGTTGGGCATCTAGGCTTTTTCCTAACTTGTGAGTAGGGTAGCAGTGAACACGAGTGGACGTGTATCTCTGTCCTTGAGCCCTTGGGGTACATGCTCAGGAGTGGGACAGCTGGTTCAATGTAGTAATTTTATTTTGAGCTTTTTGAGAACCCTCCAGATTTAACTTTAGAGTGGATGCATTGGTTTACATTCCCTCCGACAGGGTATAGGGGCCACACCCTTTTGCCTTCACCTATGCCAGCATTCGCTGTTACTGGTATTCTTGTTCATAGACATACTGACTAGGGTAAAATGAAAACTTTTGAACTTAAAAATAATTTTGTTAGCCTTTCAAAGACACCCCACCTGGGGAGGGGGTGGGGCAAGCTGTAAATTTCTGCACCTGTCCAGAGGAGGAGAATGGAGAGAATTCAAGAGCCATGCAGTTTAAGTCACCTACACAGAAGTCCACCATATGGCAGGAAGCAGCCACATGGAGGGGAGTGGCTTCAGGAAAGAATAAGAGGCCCCTTTGGCTTCTTTATCAGAGAAAGCTGCTTAGATCTGGCCAGCACCTTAAAAGAACTCAGAAAGATGGCTAGACACAGCCCAGCCTCACGGTAGCTTGGATCACAAGACTGCATGTGCTACAGGACAGGAATTCTGGGAGACAAAAAGTAGAGTATCTCATTAAAGGAATAAAGAATATTTGGTGTATCTCTTTAACACAGCTGAAGGTGAGCCCACCTTCCGAGGTATGGCCCTTTGGTCAAGTGATTAATTAACTTAACTGTTAGGTCTCTACCCAGTCAGAGATCCTATTCTCTTTACCTGAAGTTTTCCCTTGATGGCCTTCATTACCACTCTAACATCCCTCCTGTCTTTAGAGCTAACCCCAAAGTAATTTAGGAATTAGATCATCGACAAGAGCACCCAAACACTTCTGGCAACAAGTTGCCCAAGAGGTTCAAGGGCATCTCTGACTTTTAGAGAAGAAAGCAACTGGACCCTTTCCTTTCACATCTTCTTACTCCAAACTACCTCACCAGTTTCTGCTTCCTGATGTCATCATCTCCTCCCTCTGAAAGAGGTGGCCATGGCCGCTGTTATGTAATTGAAGTAGTGACTGATCTGCCATATTGCAGCTGAAGAAAATCATTACATCTGATATGGTTTCTATTTCTGTGATGAAACAACTTGACCAAAAGCAACTGGGGAGGAATGGATTTACTTACCACACCACAGTTCATCTAGGATAGTCAGGGCAAGAACTCATACAGGACAAAACCTGGAGGCAGGAGCTGATGAAGAGGACATGAAGAATTGTTGCTTACTGACTTGATCAGCCTGCTTTCCTATGGCACCCAGAACCACCAACCCAGAGGTGGCACCACCCACAATGGGCTGCACCCTCCCACATCAATCACTAATTGAGGAAATGTTTCACCGGTTTACCTACAGCCTGATCTCTTGGAAGCATTTTCTCAGTTGGAGTTCCCTCCTCTCAGATGACTCTAGCCTGTGTCAAGTTGACATAAATTTAGCCAGCACAGTGAGAAACAGTTTTATAAATAACTTCCTATAGATTTAAGCCTAATGTCTGGAGATTGAGATCTCTTCCTGTTGAGTGTGTATAACCATGTGTGCAGCCAAAATTAATCACTTTCTTTTTACTGTGAAGGTCAGTTGAAGAGACGGAATCTTAACATGGTTTTCCTATATATTTTCCCTAGTGGCTGAGGACACTAGGCCAACAATTTGAATGTTTTCTAGCCATTGGTGCTTCTTCTTTTGGAAACTTTATTCTTAGTTCTATAGTCCATGCTTAACTTTTTTCCTTAGTGTTTAGTTTTTAGTTGATATATTTTATATATTCCAGGCATTAATCCTATGTGAGATGTACAGCTGGAAAAGACTTTTCCCCATTCTGTAGGCTGCCCTTTTAGTCAACAGTTAGCTTCTTAATTTCGTGCGCTCTACTTTGCCAGTTGCTGGTGTTATTTCTCATGGTATATGGAATCCTATTCAGAAAGTCTTTACCTGTGACTATGTGCTGACACATGCTCTCAATTTCCCTCCAGCAGTTTTAAGGTATTGGACCTTACGTTGAGGTCTTTGCTCTACTTGGAGATGAGTTTTGAACAGAGATAGGAATTTATTCTTCTGCATGTTCATGTTGATAGCCATTTTTCCTAGTATTGTGTGTAAGGATGCTCTTTGTTCCAATATACATTTTGGTGTCTTTCCCCCAAACCAGGCAGTTATAGTTGCATGATCATATATCTGGGTCCTGTATTATATTCCACTGATCTGTGTGTCTATTTTGGCAGAGTACTGTGCTGGTTTCATTACTTTGGCCTTGTAGTATAACTGAAATCAGGTACAGTATAACCTTATCGCCAGATTCCTTTTGTTCAGGATTGCTTTGGCTATCCTTGGTCTTTTCATTTCTCACATAAAATTTAAGATTTTTTTTTTTAGTTTTTTGAGACAGGGTTTCTCTGTAGCTTTGGAGCCTGTCCTGGAACTAGCTCTTGCAGACCATACTGGCCTCGAACTCATAGAGATCCTCCTTCCTCCACCTCCCGAATGCTGGGATTAAAGGCGTGCGCCACCACCGCTTGACTAAGTTTAAGATAGCCCTGTAATTCTGAATGGGAATGCATTTACTCTATCGCAAGCATGAGAGACTTAAGCTCAGAGCCCCAACCCTGATTTGTGCAGAGTGGAGATAGGAAGAATTCTGGCCAAACAGCTCCGTGAAAAGCAGTGTGCTCCAAGATCAGCAAGAGAATCTGTCTCAGATGAATAGGTAGAGAGGAATCGAGTTGACCCCGAGGATTTTCTCTGGCCTCTACAAATACCTGAGACACACACACACACGCTTACCACCATACACACAGAAGAAATTAATTTCAAATCTTACTAGATTCAAAGACAAACAAATTGAAAGAAGATTAAAAGTCTCTCACTTAGAGTTGAGTTTTGTACAAGGTGAGAGATAGGAACAGGGAGATGGAAAAGGGTTGAGGAAATGGTTGAGTTCATAGAGTGCTCATTTTTGCAAACACACACACCTGCGCCAATCTCCAGAACACATGAGAAAACAAACTGGTTTGATAGAATGTGTTTATAATCTCAGTACGGGGAAGGCAGGACAGGTATATGCCTAGGACACTCTGACCTCCTGGTCTGTCCTACCTGTTGAGTTCCCAGCCAGTAAGAAACCCAGCTTCAGAAATGAAATGTGGACCTCGCCTGATAAATGACATCTGTGGTTGTTCTCTGTCCTCAACACAAATACCAGCACTTATACATACATCTAAAAACACACAAACACACTCAAAAAGATTAAAAATAAATATGCAAGCATCAATTAAAAGTTAGAACGATTTTAATAATACCTAAAACAAGAACTTACTAGACATTAAGAATAGTATTTGTAGTACTAAAAGAGTAACTGTGTCAAGAAAATGGAATAGTTGTGAACATATATGGTGCTAACCAGAAGAGCACCAGCCAGGTTCCGTGGTGCACAACTGTGGTCCCAGCTATTAACAGGCTGAGGCAAGAGGATATGAGCTTGGAGTCTGGGCTGTAGTAAATAAATATAAATATTACAGTTGAAGACTATAACATAAGGCTGTTGAACTAGATAGAATGTCAACAATGAACAGCTGCGACAATATTGTGAAGGAAGCAGACCTAAAAGATAACTCCACCCAGTGGAAACTGAAGACACAGTCCTCTCAAGTGAAAAATTCTCTAGGGTATACAGTATGCTAAGTCATAAAACAAGCTTCAATAGGCTTAACAGGACAGAAATAATACAAAGTACATTCTCTGTCCAAAGGGGAATTAAATTAGAAAATGTCAGAAATATAAACAACAACTACCAAATAATAATTATATCAGTATCAATCATCATATCAATATCATAATCAATATCAAATAATAATCAATAAGAAAAGTCGCAAATTACATAGAGAGACAGCTGAACCATGAAGGAAATGAGGGGAGATTTACATTGCAGCACAGTTTAAATACAAACACAGCTGTTATTTAAGGATCTGTTGTTTCTGCATGCTCACCTGTTGGCGCCCCAAATCCAAGTCTGAACCTCTTTCCACATCGGTCCCTACCCTCTCCATCATCTCTCCTACTTCCAAATAATTATTTCTTTCTTTTTCAAGGTAAGTTAGCTATATATTGATGCTTTTCCAACATGTTTCCCCACACCATGCATTCCATCTGAAAAGACTAGCCACAGTATTCTTCCAAATGGCAAACAGTAAGGTTTCTCATCCACATTTTCAATAGGAAATTAGTGACTAAAATCACAAGTCACTCAGCGAATACTTTCCCATCTGCCATTGATCTACCAACCAGGCAGAGCTTTGGATGCTACCTTAGAACAAACAAAAGCGACGAAGTTCTGCTCTCAGAGAATTTAAGTGCCAATAATAGATAAAAGCAAAGAAATGCTTAGTGTATTGGGAGCAACGGGATTAGTATTAGAAAGAAGAAACTCTAAGTGGGCAGAGGATGCTAGAAGGATGCTGCTTTGGTAGGATGCTCGGAAGAACTGTTAGGGGGGAGTGTCCTTTAAGCAGACAGCTGAAGGAAGCAATAGAATAAATGATGCAGATGTCAAGAAAAAAAGTGTCCCAGGCAGACAGAGTACACACCAGAAGCTAAGGCTGGTTAAATCCTCGGGAGGGTTTTAAGCATAACGACACTACCGTGACACATGGAGTAGAGAAGGCGTGTGCTGACAGAGTCCACAGACCAGCAGTCTGTGGGAGATGGAGTGGAAGAGGGTCCACATAAGTGGATCTTAGGAGCCATGTACAGGATAACAAACCTACAATCCACAGGCCCAGGAAGGCTAGGTAACAAGGAGAGAAGGCGTGTGCTGACAGAGTCCATAGACCAGCAGTCTGTGGGAGATGGAGTGCAAGAGGGTCCACATAAGTGGATCTTAGGAGCCATGTACAGGATAACAAACCTACAATCCACAGGCCCAGGAAGGCTAGGTAACAAGGAGAGCCCAAAGATAGATGCTTGGATTTCCCTGAGAAGGGGAAGTAGAAGCGATCCCTGGGTAAACAGGGGCATGGTGGTAAGAGAATGGGAATTTGAGGGAACAGGTTAGGTGGGTTGGGTGCAGGAGGCGGTTTGGGGGCAGGACAGAGGGCTAGGGAGAAACCTGGTGCCAGGGAAACTCGCAGGTATTCACAAGGATGACCCTAGCTAAGACTCCTAGTAGAGAGGGTACCTGACTGGTTATCTACTGTGAGTACCCTTATTGTCGTCAGAGAGCCTTCATCCAGTAACTAAAGTAAGCTGATGCAGAGATCCACAGGCAAGCACTGGGCCAAGCTCTGGAGTCCTCCTGAAGAAACGGAGGAGGGATTGTATGACCCAGGGCAGTCAAGGTCATGAGGAACCCACAGAGACAGCTGGCCTGAACTCACGGGAGCACATGGACTCTGGACCAACAGTTAGGAAGTCTACATGGGAACAAGCTAGGCCCTCTGCATGTGTGTGACAGTTATGTAGCTTGGTATGCTCATAAGGCTCCTAGCAGTTAGCTGTCCCTGGTACTTAGTTAGCTTTTAGGAACCTGTTTCCTATGCTGGATTACCATGCCCGGACTTTATATGTAGCACAAACAATAAAAACCCAGAGACAGATATTGGGGTTCACCCTGAAGATCAGAAAAGCAAAGCAGCCAAGCCACTAGAGAGTTCTAACCTCTATGAAATCTCCAGACTGAAAACATACATGGTGAGTTCCTGTCTCATTTGGTTTTATATCCGTCTCTAGTGATTAAAGCCGTGCACCACCACCACCTGACCTCTATTGCTAACTAATGTGGCTGCTGGGATTAAAGGTGTGTGCCACCACTGCCTGGCCTGCATGGCTGACTAGAGTGGCTGTTTTGCATTCTGATCTTCAGGCAAACTTTGTTTATTAAAATACAAATGAAATATCAGCATATTTATGTGGTAGGTGGGGGAGGGGAGAATGCAGTCCTACCTTGACTTGATGTGCCATACTATCTATGTTCAAGCCCACAGGAGGCCTGCCCCTTTCTGAGACAGAGAAATAGTGGGCAGATGGGGAGGGGGTAGCTGGGAGTGGGAGGGAGGGAGTGGGAGAAGAGGAGGGAGGGGAATTGTGGTTGTCATGTAAAAAAAAGGGGGAAAAAAGAAAAAGTGGGAAAAGGGGATCAATTGAACTATGAAGAAGGGCATGGTGGCACATATATATAATCCCAACACTTGGGAGGCTAAGGCAGGGGGGTTACAGGTTAACAAGGCCATGACAGAGCAATAATTAAAAGAACCATAGTAAAAGTTATATAGTGGGTATGATACAGCTATTTGTAATAACATATTTAGGCAGCGACATTCTCAGCACAATCAGCCTGGAAGCCATTGAAGATGAAGCATCAAATGTTCAACCAGGATTTGTGGGGGGCAGGTGAAGTCCTGAGTGAATGCATGCTACTGACATGAACATGGCCATGAAAGGACCCCAGTGCTTCAGACTCATGGAAACAGCAAGGCCTTCCCAGTGTTTGCAGAAGAAAGCATCCTCCTCCTCCTGGCTGACCACAACCAGGGACTGCTCCCTTCAGACACGGCACACCTAACCCACCGCCTCCTCGTTTCTGCTACTGTAATAAATGCAAATCTACTGTTTCTAAGTTATTGAAGCATCTCCTCTCCTGAGAGCATCGCCCCCTGATGCCAGCTGAGGATTGTGTGTTTGTTGTGTCTTCACTGTTGCCCCAGTTAGAGCAATCCCTAAGTGAAGAAAGCTGTGGCAAAGATTTGATTCATTTGGTAAGAAAAACAAGGCACATTCATTTTATTTACATAAATATTTTTGTCTTTAATAAATAGTAAAATTATATGCATATCAAAAATTGTTTGAAAATAAGTTGCCTTTAATTTTTTTATATTCACTTATTTTCATGTTTTTGTGCATGCACATATATATGCTCTCTCGTTTATATGCATACACTTCTGTACACATGCTGGAAGTACGTGTTGGGGTCAAAGAAGACCCGAGTCAGTTGTCTTCTCCCACACTGTAGGTTCTGATCTCAAATGCAGGTATGTCGGACGTCGGGCCCTCTTACTTGAGCCAGAAAATAAAGGTCTTTATATTATTGGTAAGTATTTGATTTATATGTATCATATACCATTTATGTAAGGTCACAGGACTCAGGGGCAGACCAAGACCAAGGATACGTATGTGACTCCTGGTCTAACCCTTGTTTCAACTCACCCACTGCTGGATGCTCATTCTGACACTTATTCCATCTTCTAAGTACTTAGACTTCTGCTGATATGTAGCCAAGTGGGAAATTAGAGGTAAAAGATCTTTATATTATTCATGATATAGTACATATTTGCTGGATTCTAGATTTTAAACACTAATCCATGCTCAACTGAAACCTTGTTTGAATTTTTTAAAAAGGAGGGGGTGTCTCAATATCTAGATACACAGACAATGCGCAGGACTTTCCACACTAATTGTGCCACTGAAAACAGATAGTCTACATGTCAGCATATATTATTTTAAAAAATTTGATGGTTCATGACTTTTTAAAAATTCTAATAACAGTACACAGACATTATCAGGGAAGTAACATTCTTGGGAAGCAAATGCTGCTTCTGTGATACCAGGAGCCATGTGACCCCTGAAGCTGCAGGTTTCCCAGCTGTGATTGTGGATCAAGAAGACCAAAACAACCTGTTAGGACACAAATAGTCCCAGCGTTTCCTTTCTATGGTGACCTGCACAGCCCTTCACTCTCTGCTCATCGGAGGAAACTGCTTGTGCTGACCACTCATGACTTGAACAGAGCAGGTATTAATTCAGGAAAAGGCGCTGTTCTCACTGGAATTTAGAAGACAACATCAGAGGTCCTACAGCACAAGAAGATGCACCTTATTAACACAATTAAATCATGGCTCCCCTCTAGTGATAAGAAAGGATCCATGAGCTTAGATACAGCAGACCCCCCCCTCTGTTTCAGTAAGAAAGATGGCACACCTGGAGATGGAGGGTTTTCCTTGAGGCTTCCCTCCCACCCAAAAGAAAAAGGTTTCAACTTTTGTTTTTGTTTTTGTTTGTTTGCTTTTGTTGCTATCTGATGTGGTAAAGCAAGATTCAGATGAAGTCCTAGGGAGTGCTAATAAAATCTATTTGAAATGTAAGGTGTTCGCACTTTATTTACTCTAAATGGCTTAAAGATATTTGGATTTGTGTACTAAATTAGATCAAATTGGGAATAGAAAAGATTTGTCACAGGTATAGAGTGCATGACCAATAAAATCAAGTTCAGCTATGAGAAGGAGTGTTTATAAATATGGGGGAGTTGCCTCGATATATTTTTTATAATTTTATGTGCATTATTCTTCACAACTTAAAGCTGCCGAAGTATAGAAGAATATAGGACTTCAATAACGGTTACCGGCGTGACTCGCTTTTATCACCTTTCTGCCTAGGACCCATGTTCCCCCTTGTAGCATGTCAAATTGGCCCCAAAACCGTATTATACAGCAGAGAAATGTTGTTCACACTTCGCTGGCTATTGATTTACTTTATTTATTGGCACAAAATCAGCCCGAGATAAACATTTTGTCCCCATTTCCACTATTGTAACTGGTATACTTCTTGGTAAGCTAGGTAAGCCCCAATGTGCAGGGTCTCAATTCGACATGGCTTTCTAATCAATGTGTGAAAAATTACCTAATGAATAATGGGTTGCACATTTCCACAAACAAATTAACCAGGGTGAGACTGAAACTAATGATTATATTTATCTAATGTAATTTCACATCTGTTACTAGTGGTAGTTTTTTTTTTTTCTTTTCGTCCATGGTGTCCTCAAAATTACAACCTGGCTTTTCAGACACAGTGATAGGACATCACTGTAACCAGAAAATAGACAAATTTGTGGGGAATTTCTTTAAATGCTAGTGGCCTTAAGAAATATGATGCAATTTTATAAAATTTAAGGATCTAGATACTTCTTGGTCATGACTTCTGTTGTGTTTAAAAGCATTACCTATGGGCTTGATTTTTTTATATTATTATTATTATTTATTTATTTATTAAAGATTTCTGTCTCCTCCCCATCATCGCCTCCCATTTCCCTCCCCCTCCCCCAATCAACTCCCCCTCTCTCATCTGCCCGAAGAGCAATCAGGGTTCCCTGCCCTGCCGGGAGTCCAGGGACCTCCCACCTCCTTCGGGGTCTAGTAAGGTGAACATCCAAACAGCCTAGGCTCCCACAAAGCCAGTACGTGCAGTAGGATCAAAACCCAGTGCCATTGTTCTTGACTTCTCAGTAGTCCTCATTGTCCGCTATGTTCAGCGAGTCCGGTTTTATCCCATGCTTTTTCAGACCCAGGCCAGCTGGCCTTGGTGAGTTCCCGACAGAACATCCCCATTGTCTCAGTGTGTGGGTGCACCCCTGGCGGTCCTGAGTTCCTTGCTCGTGCTCTCTCTCCTTCTGCTCCTGATTTGGACCTTGGGGTTTCAGTCCGGTGCTCCAATGTGGGACTCTGTCTCCTTTCATCGCCTGATGAAGGCTAATATCCAGAAGGGTGACTATATGTTTTTCTTTGGGTTCACCTTCTTATTTAGCTTCTCTAGGATCACAAATTATAGGCTCAATGTCCTTTATTTATGGCTAGAAACCAATTATGAGTGAGTACATCCTATGGGCTTGATTTTAGAGATGATATGTACAGTTCTATCATTTGATCTTGGAAGAAGGTACAGTTAGATGGCTCAGTGGGCAAAGCTCAGGCTGCCAAGCCTAAGAATCAGAGTTCAAGCTCCAGATACCCACAGTAGTACTGCATCTTTAAGCTCCCTCTGATCTCCACAGAGACACTGCAGCACGCTGCCTGCCACTAAGTAAGTGTTTTAAAAATATATTTAATTTTAAAAAAATCTTGGAAGAAGCAAAATGAGTCTACTTTAGCACTGAAAGACCGTCTTTAATTTTATTACTTTCTTATTACGTTTAATCCTGACTTTAACAACTCTTTTAAGGCAGAAACTAGTCTAACTTAGAAAAACATACTTTAATTTCAAACATAAAAACAACCACAAGATGACTTAGGACATCTGAGGCTCCCGGGAAAGCCAGATCAACCTATTCCATCAGAGAGTACTATGTCCCACACAGAATAAAACCACCCCGGAAACCAATTTACACCAACACACTCTTTCGATCATGGTCACCCGCATTCTAGCCACCTGCCAGGGACCTAGGGAGTCTCCTAACTTAACACCAGTAGCCCAAAGGATAGAGCCGGAAGGGATTCCACATGGCAAAGAAAGAAGCAGCTGTGGGGGCAGGGTCATTTGCTACAGTGCACACCAGTAACCTTTCTTGGAATACTTTCTGGCCAACACAGGTTACAGTTTGCTTCTGAAACCAAATCCTTTGCTTTTTCAATTTCTTGAGTTCTTTGTATATTTTGGAGATCAGCCCTCTGTCTGATGTGGGGTTGTTGAAGATCTTTTCCCATTCTGTATGCTGTCGTTTTGTCTTGTTGACCATGTCCTTTGCTTTACAGAAGCTTTTCAGTTTCAGGAGGTCCCATTTATTAATTGTTTCTCTCAGTGTCTGTGCTGGGGTTATATTTAGGAAGTGGTCTCCTGGGCCAATACATTCAAGTACTTCTCACTTTCTCTTCTATGAGGTTCAGCGTGGTTGGTTTTATGTTGAGGTCTTTGGTCCATTTGGACTTGAGTTTTGTGCATGGTGATAGATATGGACCTATTTTCCTTCTTCTACATGTTGACATCCAGTTATGCCAGCACAGTTTGTTGAATATGCTTCTTTTTTACATTGTATAATTTTAGCTTCTTTGTCAAAAATCAAGTGTTTGGATTAATATCTGTGTCTTCGATTTGGTTCCATTGGTCCTCTTGGCTGTTTTTATGCCAAAACCAGGCTGTTTTCAGTACTGTAGCTTTGTAGTAGAGTTTGAAGTCAGGGATTGTGATGCCTCTAGAAATTCTTTTATTGTACAGGATTGTTTTGATTATCCTGTTTTTGTTTGTTTGTTTTTCTATATGAAGTTGAGTATTGTTCTTTCAACATCTGTGAAGAATTTTGCTGGGCATTGCATTAAATCTGTAGATTGCTTTTGGTAAGATTGTCATTTTTTTATTATGTTAATTCTACCTACCCAAGAGTATGGGAGATCTTTCCATTTTCTGGTGCCTTCTTCAATCTCATTCTTCAAAGATTTAAAGTTCTTGTCATACAGATCTTCCACTTGTTAGAGTTATTCCCAGATATTTTATGTTATATGTTCCTTCTGTTTCTATTGTGTGGAACAATTTGAAGAGTATTGGTATTAGTTCTTTGAAAATCTTGTAGAATTCCACACTGAAACAATCTGGCCCTGGAGTTGTTGTTTTTTTGTTGTTTGTGGGTCTTTTTGGTTGGGAGATTTTGATGACTGTTCCTATTTCTTTAGCAATTATAAGTTTATTTAATTTGCTTATCTGGTCTTGATTTAATTTTGGTAAGTGATATTTATCCAGAAAATTGTCCATTTCATTTTAGTTTTCCAATTGTGTGGAGTACAGATTTTGAAATATGACCTGATAATTCTCTGGATTTCCTCTGTGTTTTTGTTATATCCCCCTTTTCATTTCTGATTTTATTAATTGGATATTCTCTCTTTGCCTTTTGGTTAGTTTGGATAAAGTTTTGTCTATTTTGTTGATTTTCTTGAAGAACCAACTTTTTGTCTCATTGATTTTTTGTATTGTTTCATTTGTTTCTATTTTGTTGATTTCAGTTCTCAATTTGATTATTTCCTGCCATCTAGTCCTCCTGGGTGAGTTTGCTTTGTTGTTGTTGTTGTTCTATAGTTTTCAGGTGTTTTCTGAGAAACCGCCATAGTAATTTTTAAAGTGACTGTACATGTTTGTACTCCCACCAGTAATGAAGGAGGGTTTTCCTTGCTCCACATCCTTTCCAGAATGAGCTATCACTTACGTTTTTGATCTCAGCCTTTCTTACAGGTATAAGATAGAATCTCAAGAGTCGTTTTGATTTGCATTTCCCTGATGGCTAAGGATATTGAACCTTTCTTTAAGTGTTTCTCAACCACTTGAGATTCTTTTGTTGAGAATTCTCTGTTTAGCTCTGTACCCCAGTTTTTTAATTGGATAAAAATATCAATGTAATAATGCCTAACAATGTTCTGTTAGACTCATAGAGTGGTACCTACCCCGATTGTCATCAGAGAAGTTTCACCCATAACTGATGGGAGCAGATGCAGAGACCTACAGCCAAACATTGGGTGGAACTTGGGAAGTCATGCAGAAGAAAGGACTGCAGGAGCCAACGGGGTCAAGGACACCACAAGAAAACCCACAGACTCAACTCACCTGGGCTCACGGGGACTCACAGAGACTAAACTGACAACCAGGGAGCCTGCATGGGACTAACCTAGGTACTCTGCATATATGTTTCAGTTGTGTAGCTTGGTCCTCTTGTGGGACTCCTAACAGTGGGAATAGGAGCTATCTCTGACTCTTACTGGCTTTTGGGACCCTACTCCTCATAATGGATAGCTTGCCCAGCCTTAATGCATGGGGAAGTGCTTAGTCTCACTGTAACTTGATATGTAAAGTTTTGTTGATATCCATGGGAAACCTCCCATTTCCCAACAGTAATGGAGGAGTGGATTGGGGGTGGGAACAGAGGAGGCATGGGGAGGCACTGGAAGGAGAGGAAGAAGGGGAAACATCAGCTGGGATGTTAAGTAAATAGATTTCTTTTTTTAAAAAAAAAAAGTAGACTTCCAAAATTGGAAGGGAAAATGGTGGAGCAGAGCTGTGTGTGTATGGGAGAACGATGGAACTCCCAACGAAAGGTACCAGGACGATAGGGAAGCACAGTCTCAGTGGGCAAAGAACACAACATCACTGAATAGGACCAGGCCTTGGTCCTTGGACCCGCCCACAGCATGGAGCTGCTGGAGCTACCATGGATGCTAGTCCTGCTGAAAGACGGCGGCTGGGGAGGGGGCGGTGCTGCTTACAGACTGCAAGCAAAAGGGTCATTCCCATTGATCCTCGAGGCGACCTGCATTGAGGGTGGGAGCTATTTGGGGGACTGGAACTCTCTCCCCTGCTTCCATAAGATCACCCCAACTCTGGGCAACAGCAGTATATTTGAGAGTCTCAGTGATGGTCCTGTATGGTTATTTGCATGTTTAGGCTCTCTCTCTCTCTCTCTCTCTCTCTCTCTCTCTCTCTCTCTCTCTCTCTCTCTCTCACACACACACACACACACACACACACACACACACACACACACACACACAGAGCTGCAGTTTCCAATTCCTCTACAAGAAATGAATATGAAAAGAGGTGGGAAAGACTGAGGAACACAGCAGTGCATGTGCGGTGGAGAGAGGAACTGGAGACGCATGAACGTGGCCAATGTGGGAGAAGACTGCACTGGGCAGGAAAATATGTCGCTGAGTAGCGCCAACAGAGAGATGCAGCAGCCGGGAGTTTGCGCAGACTCAACCCCAGAATGTGCTGCTGCCCAGCCTCACAATTGCCCTGTTTCTAAGCAACGGCAGGATGTCTGAGACAATAAAGGGTTCATTTTCTGAACTAGACCTCCTCAAAAGACCTCCGCGGTCCATGCTGCCCCCAGAGCTCATGTTGGGGCTTGAGGTCGTGCTGCAGCCAAGCACCATGTTAAAGTGTGTGATCTGTCCTGCAGCCAGAGGGCGTGTTGATGTCTGTGATCTGTGCTGGAAGCCACGTTGATGTTCACAGTCCGTGCTACTGCTGAGGACTGTGATGGCGCGTGCTGCAGCAGAGGGCCATGTTCAAGTCCGAAGTCTGCACTGCCATGGGAACCATGCTGACGTCCACAATACATGCTGATGCCAGAGGCCACGTTCATGGTCCGTCCTGTCTCCAGAGCCATGTGGAAGTCCATAAACTGTGCTCCTGCCAAGTGCACAGGGCAAGGATGCTTCTTTTGCGATAGTGTCAATGACTATAGCCTCAGAGTTGAGAATGAGGGGCATAGAAGGCTTCTGTGACATCCTCTCCCTACTGTCCCTACTTTGCACACTCCACCCCGCCTCCCAAAGAGAAATAGCCTGAAGAGAACGCTTAAAAATTGTGATAAGGGCCGGGTGGTGGTGGGGCATGCCTTTAATCCCAGAACTCAGGAGGTAGAGGCAAGTGGATCTCTGTGAGTTCGAGGCCAGCCTGGTCTACAAGAGCTAGTTCCAGAGCAGGCTCCAAAGCCACAGAGAAATCCTGCTTCGAAAAAAAAAATGTGGTAAGGAAGCTGAAGTGTGGTTTTCCACGATGAAGACTTTAAAGTGGGGGTGGGGAGATGGGGGTAGGGGGAGGACTCAGTTTTCTTTAAGGGGTGGCCACCAGGAGTGTGACCATGCTCCAGTGAGTATTTGGGCAACACAATTTGGACTTTTTTCTTTATTTTTTTTAAGATTTATTTATATTATGTATGTAGTGTTCTGTCTGCATGTATGTCTGCAGGCCAGAAGAGGGCACCAGATCTCATTACAGATGGTTGTGAGCCACCATGTGGTTGCTGGGAATTGAACGCAAGATTTCTGCAAGAGCAGCTAATGCTCTCAACCTGTGAACAATCTCTACAGTTCCCCCAGGGCAACACAATTTGGATCTGGTTATTTTTCTCCTTGTGTGTGGGAGGAGGTTACAAGGGGGTGGGGATCAGGAAGGACAGAGCAGTGAGTGTGGTCAGGGTGCATTATGTGAAATTCCCGAATAATCAATAAAGATATGTGGAACAAAAGGAAAGAAAACCAGAGTGGATCTACAAACCCCAGCAACCAAACTCCTTGATTGCCTTACAGTGGAGACAAGCAGGGAACAGAGACGTGTTTACTCCACAGAAAGAAAATGCTTCACCAGGATCAAGGCTCAGCTTGATGAATTATCAGACTTTCTTATACCCTAAAAATATAGAGCTCCAATGACCTTTTATTTCTGAGTGATTTGGATATGTGGTGTGTTAAAAATTAGAACTAATGCTGGGCAGTGGTGACACAGGCCTGTAATCCCAGGTATTGGGAGGCAGAGGCATGTGGGTCTCTATCAGTTCTGGGCCAGCCTAGTCTACAGAATGAGTTACAGGTCAACCAGGGCTACACAGAGAAACCCTGTTTTAAAAAAATATGTGTATGTGCCTATATATATTATGTGTGTGCACATATATATTATGTGTGTGCCTATAAATACTATGTGTATGCCTATATATGTGTGTGCCTATATATATTATTGTATGCCTATATATAATGTGTGTACCTATATATATATTATGCGTGTGTGATTTTCAAAGGTATTTACTCATTAATTCATTTTAAAATTATGAGACTAAGCCTATTATATAGTAACATAACTAACATTTTATATAGTTATTTAAATACATAGTTTAACAATATATAGTTATTTAAAATAACTATAATTCTGGGGCAGCAAGATGGCTCAGTCAATAGAGGCACTTGCATGATGCCTGAGGACCTGAGTTCAATCCCCAGGATCCACATGGTGGGGAGGTAAGAAGCACATTTTCCTTTGGCGTCTGAACTTGTACACACACATAAAATAAATAAATGTAAATTTTTAATTAAAAGAATTCCTCCTCATCTCCTCTCACAAAAAAGAAAAAAGAATACTGCCTTAATAGAAGACAGCTTGAATCTTATAAATGAACCGGGCTTCAATTTGTCTAGGTATGTTGATTTACTGAACTCTATAAAGTAAATCCAGCCACATATGTGTGTAAGTAGTGGGAAATGAGATATTACTTTGCATGCTGCAGATAGTCAGCTTTAATAAAAACCAAAAGGCCTCTGTCAGTCTAAATACAGGATCAGAATCCGTACTGTGGATGCTTTCATACTTGGCAGCGTATTTAAGCTAGCTGTGATGATGCTTTCCTATAACCAGCACTTGAGCAGTGGCGGCAGGAGAATTAGGACTTCAGGGTCCTTCTTGGTTACACAAGCAACTGGAGAACAGCCAGGCCCTGTTGACAGAGCAGGCGGGACAAAGGGAGGGAGAGAGGAAGGGAGAGAGGGAAGAGGGAGGCTATAGCAGTTTAT
The DNA here is from genome assembly GCF_037038515.1 of Microtus pennsylvanicus. Taxonomy (NCBI): domain Eukaryota; kingdom Metazoa; phylum Chordata; class Mammalia; order Rodentia; family Cricetidae; genus Microtus; species Microtus pennsylvanicus. The sequence continues at coordinate 55,811,779 of NC_134584.1, forward strand.
CACACACTTGGGCCTTCTTGTTTGTTTCACATCTCAGTGCCAGGGCTCAAACCCAAGCCTGCACACACTTCTAAGCCCTCTAGCACGGAGTTCCACCCTCAGTCCGTGTCTGAATGGATCTTTCATTACCATGCACTAGTTATTAGTTCACTGACACAAATCTTTCAAACGCTGTTTCATTGTACCACATTTTTAAGTAACAACAATTAATAAGGGCACTCAGCCGTTGGGGCACTATCAAGCTCACAGTTCATTCAAGTTTCCTAAATTTCTAGCTTTTAGTTGGAGTTTAAAAATTAACACTTGCGATACTACCTTTTCTTTTCTCTAAAATTTTCATGAAAGATCCCTTTACTTTTGAGGCGTCTGCCAGCTTCTCAACTCTGAATAAGCACTGTTTGTCAGCCGATATGAGCGAAAGCATCCCATGTATGGGGCGTCTGGCTAAGCGCATCCTTCATCCACACAGAGCTTTTCCTTGAGAACCACTGCACTGGGATGTGCAGGCAAACAGGCTTCCCACCGGCTTCCTTCCCTTCATACTGAAATATGATACATTGTATTCCAGAATGGTGTAAAGATGTTTACACAAGAGACATCAAAAATTGTCTTAAAATATTTTTCCTGGCTCTCTGCTCCTCCCTCTTCTAGAGACAGCCGCTTCTTTTCGTGCAGTGCCAGCCTCCTTCCAGAGACACGATGGTGAAGGTCGGAGTGAACGGATTTGGCCCGTATTGGACGCCTGGTTACCAGGGCTGCCTTCACTTCTGGCAAAGTGGACGTTGTTGCCATCATGACCCTTTCATCGACCTCAACTACATGGTCTACATGTTCCAGTATGACTCCACCCATGGCAAGTTCAAAGGCACAGTTAAGGCTGAGAATGGGAAGCTTGTCATCAACAAGAAGGCCGTCACCATCTTCCAGGAGCAAGATCCCGCCAACATCAAATGGGGGGATGCCGGCACCGAGTATGTTGTGGAGTCGACCGGTGTCTTCACCACCATGGAGAAGGCTGGGGCCCACTTGAAGGCCATCATCTCCGCCCCTTCTGCCGATGCCCCCATGTTTGTGATAGGTGTGAACCATGACAAGAATGACAATTCCCTCAAGATTGTCAGCAACGCTTCCTGCACCACCAACTGCTTAGCCCCCGTGGCCAAGGTCATCCATGACAACTTTGGCATCGTGGAAGGACTCATGACCACAGTCCATGCCATCATGGCCACTCAGAAGACGGAGAATGGCCCCTCTGGGAAGCTGTGTCAAAATGGCCGTGGCGCTGCCCAGAACATCATCCCTGCTTCCACTGGCACTGCCAAGGCTGTAGGCAAAGTCATCCCAGAGCTGAACAGGAAGCTCATGGGCATGGCCTTCCGCGTTCCTACCCCCAATGTGTCTGTCGTCGATCTGACATGCTGCCTGGAGAAAGCTGCCAAGTATGACGACATCAAGAAGGTGGTGAAGCAGGCATCCGAGGGCCCACTAAAGGGCATCCTGGGCTACACTGAGGACCAGGTTGTCTCCTGTGACTTTAACAGTGACTCCCACTCTTCCACCTTCGATGCTGGGGCTGGCATTGCTCTCAGTGACAACTTTGTAAAGCTCGTTTCCTGGTATGACAATGAATTCGGCTACAGCAACAGAGTGGTGGACCTCATGGCCTCCAAGGAGTAAGAAGCCCGCCCTGGACCACCCATCCCAGCAAGGACACAGCAAGAGAGAGGCCCTCAGCTGCTGAGCAGTCCCTGTCCTAACTAACCCTTGACACTGAGCATCTCCCTCACAGTTTCCATCCCAGACCCCCAGAATAGCAGGAGGGGGCTAAGGGAGCCCTACTCTTTTGAATACCATCAATAAAGTTCATTGCACCCCTCAACAACAACAACAACAAAAAACATTTTTCCTTTCATTACACATATACGAATAGGAGTACAATCCCTGGCAGCACGGGGTGGCAGCATAATGCTGAGCCACTTTGAATATGAGCAGCTTGGTCTGCCATTGCTTTTGAACTGAAAACGGCCACAACCATGAAAAGAGAACAGGAAATGCTTCTTGCTCCCACGGCTCCTGCAAGGGGACCCACAGAGCTCTGCAGACCACGCTGAACTACTGCTCTGGAGTTCACTGTGCTGTGCACTTGCAGGGAGGGGATGGCTTGAGAGAGGCCAGGGAATGCTTTCTAAAAACAATCCAGAACTTGCAGGGAAAGGTATCCTGAACATCATTAATGTTCATTTGATTTAGTTCCCGTTATAGTTTGTCTAAGTAATTACCCGAGTTAGTTTACTCTCTCATGTCTAGCATGCCCTGACCCTAATACACTCCTCAACCAGTAATGTTACCAGAGCCAACCACTGGGAAATTACAAATGAAATTTCACAGTTCTGCCTACACCAGTAAATGATTCTGAGGGTTTGAGCCCTATGCTGGCTAATTTTGTGTCAACTTGACACAAGCTAGAGTCACCTAAGAGAAAAGAACCTCAACCGGGAAATAGCCTCCATCAGTTCAGGCTGTGGGCAAAACTGTAGGATTGTTTTTAAAATTAAGATTGCTATGGAAGGGTCTAGACCATTGTGGGTGGTACTATCCCTGGGCTAGTGGTCCTGGATACTGTAAGAAAGCAGGCTGAACAAGTCATGAGGATCAAGCCATTAGCAACACTTCTCCATGGCCTCTGCATCAGTTCCTGCCTCCAGGTTTCTGCCTGGCTTGAATTCCTACCTTGTCTTCCCTCAGAGAACTTTGATCCAGGAACCGTAAGTCCTCGGGCAATGCTCACACTCACTCACTGTTCCTAGCGTCCCCTGTGGTTCATGACATCTTTCTTCCCTGTGCCTACAGGTGCAACTCAAGTGATGCCTTCTACACAGACTGGTTCTAAAGAAAATGTATGATTCCTGTACTAATATGTATGTCATAATTTTTGTAGGATAACCTATAGTTGACCGTGGGTGAATTCAAATCACTGGCTTATATACTGAAACCTTACCCATATACCCAAATCACTCTAGAATTATAAACTAAAACTAGCAAGCCTTGATAGTTCCTTATAGCAGAATCTACTTTACAATAACCAGTAAGAAAATACCGATTCATGTTAAAATGTGAACTGAAAAGCATCATGCATGAAAGAGGGCAAGACCAAAGACTGTGTTACACTATAGTATCCGGTTACTGGCATTCTAGAAAAGGCAATGTTTAAACAGGGACCCAAGCAAGTGAGGAATTAGGCATAGGACCAAAGGACTGACAGCAAAGGTGAATGACAGAAGTTTTGGAGGTGACAGAAATGTTCTATATTGTCAACTATAGTGTTCGGCATATGTATATCTTTGTCAAAACTCAGAAATAATCCACCAATGATTGTACCTTGCCATTAAGTCAGAGTAAGTTTTAAAAGGACATAAAAAGGGAACTGGAGAAATGGCTCAGCAGTCAAGAAAAGTACTGCTCTTTCAGAGGACCTAAGTTCAGTTCCCAGCACTTCCACTGGGCACAACAGCCTTTAATTCCAACTACAGGGGATCCAGTATCCTCTTCTGGCATCTGTGGGTACCTGCAGCCATGTGTGCATAGCCTCACACACACATACATATAATTAAAAATAAAATAAATCTTTTTGAAAGGCCATGGAAATGGGGTTCACTGGAGTTGCTGACTTGAAGACAGTGAAGGAGTAATAACTGAAGCTGGCGTGGAGGTGTGGAAATGACAACCAAGTGGAATAATGCTATTGCCTGAAATCAGCTTTAAAATTGTGTCTTAGTTGCTTTCCAATGGCTGACAAAGAAACATGCCCAAGGCACCTTAGAGGAGAGTTTACTGGTGACTTCAGTTTCAGAGGGCTGGAGTCCATGACCCACCATCATGGCGGGGAGCATGTCAGCAGGCAGACATGGTACTGAAGCAGTGGCTAAGAGCTTACATCCTGAACCACAAGCACAAGGCAGAGAGAAAGAGTTAAGTGTGGATGGTTTGGGCTTTAGAAACCTCAAACAGCCCCCAGTGAACACCTTTCCCAACAGGATCACATCTCCTAACCCTTCCAAAACAGTTTTACCAATTGGGAACCAAGTATTCAGACCTATGAGCCTATGGGACCATTCTCATTCAAACCACCAAAAATTGTCACAAATGAAGTTTTAGGCTGGGCAGTGGCAAGGCACACCTTTAATCCTGGAACTCAGGAGGCAGAGGCAGGAGGATCTCTGTGACTCTGAAGCCAGACTGGTCTACAGAGTGAGTTCCAGGACAGCTAGGGCAACACAGAGAAACCGTGTCTCAAAAAAACCAAACCAAAGAGAAAAAAAAAACAGTTTTAGAATAAAACTCGACCATTCATTGAAATTTTGTCTGCCAGGGACATACAGTCTGAAATGAGATTAATTCCAACTAAAGTGGCTCTTAAAGTTGGAAATAATTTTATTTTAGCTACTGGCAATCAGTCCATTGCTTTTGACCTCCCAAAAGGAAAAGGAAATCACATAATGTTATCTATCTTCTCAAACTCTTCATTAAAAGGAGTCGCAAGGTTGTTAATAGACTAGAACAGAGCTATGCATATAATATTAGCCTCATTGTAGGCCTCCTAACGTAGTCAAAGCATTAAAGTCACAAGGAATTCAGCACTGCGGGATAATCACAGTCCAAAAGCACTGCCAAAGCCTTCCCTACAAGCTTGGCATTTGGAATGTTAGGGAAATGCTGTTTCTTCAGTATGAAGCTATGTTTCTAACATAGGTGATCTCTCATTTCGAGTTCAATGTTTCTCTTCTCCTTGACTCTAGATCTCTTCTTTGGCGATTTAGAACAATTTAAAGTTGTTGTTGTTGTTGTTGTTTAAATCCTCCTCTATTTTTTTTTCAAAGACTAAAACCTGGAAATCTCATTAAGTTGCTGTTCAAGCTGTAAACTCTTAAACTTCCTAGAGAACAATTTTGCACTGTTAAAAAATTTAAAATATAAAACTCTAACATACTCTCAAAAACTAGTCAACAAATCTATGAAATGATTAAGTATTTAAAATTATATACTACAGAATAATTACAGGAAGTGGCTAAAACCAGTTTAAATGCTCATTAATAGAAGCTTTAAGTAATTCTACTATATGCATACACTGTAAAAATATAAGAAAACCCCTTGTGTACTAATGTAGGAAAATTTCAGTGTCTGGCATGCTGGTATACATCTACAACCTTAGCTACTTCCGAAGCTAAATCAAGAGAATCACAAGTTTGAGGCCAGACTTGGCACTTAAAGACACTTTCTCAAAAAAATGTTTCAATTTAAGGACAAAGGGAGACCTAGGAATAAAACACTGCGAGAAGCACCGATGCAGCACCTGACAGAAAAGACGCAACATCTTCATGTGCATCATATAAAAGGCATGCATAGAACAGCAGAACTTTTTTTTTTTTTTTTTGATTTTCGAGACAGGGTTTCTCCATAGCTTTTTTGGTTCCTGTCCTGGAACTAGCCCTTGTAGACCAGGTTGGCCTCGAACTCACAGAGATCCGCCTGCCTCTGCCTCCACTAGGATTAAAGGTGTGTGCCACCACTGCCCGGCTACAACAGCAAAACTTTATTTGTACAAAAACATTAAGGAAAAAGCTGAGTGGTGGTGGCACATGGCTTTAATCCCAGTACTCGGGAGGCAGAGACAGGCTGATCTCTGTGTTCGAGGCCAATCTGGCCTATAGAGCAAGTTCCAGGACAGCCAGGGCTACAAAGAGAAGGCCTGTCTTGAAAAAAAAAAAAGAAAGAAAAAGAACATAGAGGAAAGAATATATATCACATTTGTTTATACTATATTATTATTATTTAAACCTCTAGAATGCACAGAAAACAGTAGTCCCATTGGATCCAATGCTCTCTTTTGGAGTGTGGATGTCCAGGCAGACAAACATCCATATCCATAAATACATAAATATATCTTTAGTTCCAGATGTGGCCCACACCTTTGATCCCAGCACTCTGGGGAGACAGAGGCGAGCAGATCACTGTGAGTTTGAGGCCAGTCTGGTCTACACAGTGACTTTCAGGACAGCAACATCATACATTATGTATAGTGGCTATCCTATTTCATATTACTCCCTATAGCACATAAAGTCAGAAATTTCTCCACATCTCTGCCAACACCAGTGACTTGATTTTCTATTGTGTCAAATGATAATCATCATTCCATTGATATCATTATGGTTTTGATTTTCATTTCCTTAATAGTTAGTGTTCCCTCTGGTTTTATCAAAAGAGCAAACATGCTAATACATAGAGCTCCTATTAGCCAAAGATAAGATACTTTATCATAAAAAAATAAAACTGACTAATCTATGCTAAGTAAATGCTCTAATCCATAATGACACTGAAAATAAAATACAACTACACTAAGTCCCACTGATAACTACTGAATACATTCCTCTATAAAATTAAGTATCTGTCCTTTTTGTCCCACAACAATCTTTACCTTAGGATACAAGAATATGATGTGGAATTCCTCTCTGTATGCTGTGGATATCTTTCATTGCCATTGGTTAATAAAGAAACTGCTTTTGGTCAATGGCTTAACAGAAAAAGCCAGGCAGAAAATCCAGAGATGTAGAGGGGAAAAAAAGCAGAGTCAGAGGTATGCCATGCAGCCGCAGAAGGAGAAAGATGCCTACAGGAGTGTTCTGGAACTTTGCCGGTAGGCCACAACCTCAGGGTAATGCACAGATTAATAGAGATGGGTTAATTTAAGATATAAGAGCTAGCTAACAATATGCCTGAGTGATTGACCAGGCAATATTTTAATTAATACAGTTTCTGTGTAATTATTTCAGGTTTGGGTGACCGGGAATGAACAAGCAGCTTCTGCCTACAGAATGGAGCTCAAATGTTTGGAACTGATGCTTGCCACCCACTTTGGGTCTGGATGCTTTTGTGCCCACTTGGGGTCAAGAGGAAAGTAGCTGAGACCATGCCCATGGCTCAGCACCCCCTTCCTGGGCAGGTGGCGGGATTGAGTCTGCTAAGAGTGTGCAGGCAGGAGAGCATGGCAGTGTCCCGCCACCTTACACAGAGAGATTTCCAGGTCATGCAGTGTGCTGCATGGCAGATTTAGCTATTACTCGGATTAAAAAAGGGTTTATATGCTACACAGTGCTACCCAGAGTTGAGGCAGCTTCCACCTAGCATCTCAGAGGCAGTGAACAGACCTCCACCATTTTAGACTGGGCAAAAGCAGCCTTAGTACAAGCCATACCACTTAGCATTTTAAGAAGCGCTCTTTGTCAGAAAATTATTACAGGTACACAATAAAGACAAATTCAAATGGAAAAAGACCTCTAAATGGGTCATAGTGCTGGATAAATGTATGTAGGCTTGAGAGAGAGAGAGAGAGAGAGAGAGAGAGAGAGAGAGAGAGAGAGAGAGAGAGAGAGAAGAATATAGACAGTCATAAAAAGTAAATGAATATAAAAAACAAAACAAAGTCTTTAAAGAGACAGTACAGACAGTCATAGATTAAAGGAATAAAGAAAAATAAGTCATGCAAAGATGGAAAATACAGAGAGAGTCTGGATTATATATATTATTGTATTTTCTTTTAATTTTTGACTATGAAGAAGTACAGAGAGACATTTCATTGTATTGGCTGCTAAGCTAAATCAATATGTATACTTTAAAGGTATCTTGACTTCAAAGTTTGGGGCTAGGGATATGTTGCTTTGGAAAAGAGGTTCTGCTTTTGTTTCCACAGAAGATGAGAACCTGTAGATTCCTTCCAGGCTAATGTGGTTTGATGGAAAAGACCCCCTGAAAGATCTCCATGAACCCCAAAAATTACTTCACCCACCAAAAAGCAGGACGCAGTTTAGAGAGAGCAATGTCCAAATTCCCTCAATGATTGTTTATAAATGTTTGTTTATATTTAAAGGGGGTTATGATATAGAGATGAATACTTTGAGTTTGTATAGATTTTGTTCTATTGATATAAATTTAAGGTCAATTTTATTATATGTATATTTCTGCTCTTGATTAAGGTGTTGTGTTTGTGCAGATCATTTAAAAATAATGTATAATTTAAAAATATAGATTAGCAGATAGTCATTTATAATAGTCAAACTTGTATTCATGTTAGGTTTTCTAGATGTATAAATACATTTCAAATAGATAGTTATTCTTCAAACCTTTCAAAGACTAATAGAATATGGCATTTAAAATGTTTAATAAATTAGGACTTTTTATGACAATGAGACACATCTGCTCCTGGCAGCACCAATCTACTTCAAGAGTATGGTGGGTATTAAAGAAGCTCCTTATGGAATTTGCTAGCCATTTGGGGAAGAAACTGTTCTTTCCTGCACTGCTTGATGCTATGCTGTGTGAAACGGATGTGCAGGACCCACAGAAAAATGATTGCCGAACTTGCCTAAAGAAGGTGAGACAATCCTTCAGGGTTCCTGCTTCGTGACAGAATCTGCCAGACATTCTGCAGGACACAGAAGAAAGTGACTGACAAGCTGCCAATATAGGCAAAACTGTCTTTGAATTTATTGCTTCATGGAAAAGTCTGTCAGATACTATGTGCCTGTAGGTTGAATATGGATGTCCCAATGTTACAGAAGAACTATAGGTGACTGTCCAAGCAGTGAGATGTCTCTGTCAATTCTCTAGAGTTTTGGAATTGCTTACAATGTACTTCCTGTTAATTTAGGTAATATTATATCCTTCTGGGGTCTTTGATGGAGTTGAAGAATAGATAGTTATAGTTTTCCTTAGTTATGATAAAAGATAAAGTAGATATAAATATTGTAACTGTATTTCTTGCATGATATCTGTTTTGTTATATGTAATTTTACTATGTTAAAGTTAAAACCTTCCTTATTACTTAGACAGAAAAGGGGAGGTGATGTGGGATTCCACTCTGTCTGCTATGAATATGGTTTATTGCCATTGGTTAATAAAGAAGCTGCTTTAGGCCAATGACTTAACAGAGAAAGCCAGGTGGAAATCCAAACAGAGATGTAGAGAAACAGAAGGCAGAGTCAGAGGGAAGCCATGCAGCCGCAGAAGGAGAAAGGTGTCTACAGGAGCCCGCTGGAACCTTCTCAGTAGGTAATGACCTCATGATGATGCACAGATTAATAGAGATGGGTTAGTTTAAGATATAAGAGCTAGCTAACAATACGCCTAAGTGATTGGCCAACCAATGTTTTAATTAATAAAGTTTCTGTGTGATTATTTTGAATTTGGGAAACTGGGAACAAACAAGCAGCCTCTGCCTACATAAATATTCCTAGGGAATTGTTACAATGGAGATTACACTGTCATTACTCGAATCCACTGTATCCCTAGCAGTAGAACAAGCAAACACTTCATACTTCCTAATGTGGTGTGATACAACATTGAGCACATGACACTTTTTAGGAACTGTCTGTGCCCTAAACACTGGGCTCAAATCCAACTAAGACCCAACAACTGCACTATCTAATGACAATGCTGCTGCTGTATTTAGTGGTATCAATTTAAAATGTAAAATCCAACTTTTCCATTATAATAATCCTATTTCAAAGGGTTCAAAAGCCACAAGTAGCCATTAGACAATGCAGATAAAGAACATTTACATAATTGCAAAAATTCTATTGCACAAATCTCATTTGCAAGAACTTTAAAGGGCAGGGGATGAAGTAACAAGAACACAAGACAGTTCAGAGAAAAAAAGTAACAGGAAGAAAAAAAAAGGAGAGGTGGGGAAATAGCACTAGGTTTTAAAAAAATAAAATACACAATATCCAAAAAAGGAAAATTTATGCGAACAGATACCAAATCAAGGGCCATAAAAAGGCTCAGTCTTTACAGTGCTTACTGTCAATGTGCAAAGGTTAGGACCAGAGTTCAGATTCATAGAACCCACGTGAAAACTGAGTGAAACAGTGAATGCCCAAAGCAAGCTACCAAGGCCGGCTTCAAAACAGCACATCTCAATAGGAGACCCTCCCTCAGTGTATAAAACGGAGAATCATCAAGGAAGATACATGATGTTGACCTCCAGCCTCCAAATGTACATGCACACATATGTGAGCCCAGAGGTGTGAACATAAATGTATACATACTACATACACATATGTATGGTAAGAGCAAGCAAATCAGTGATTGCCTAAGTCTAGAGGGAGGAGCAGGTACTGCAGAGAGATAGGCTGGAGGGGATTGATGGTGATGCTGGTAATGTGGGGAGACAATTCGGTACTGGTCATGAAATCGTGAGGACTAGAGTTGGGACTCCAGGCCTCATAAGAATCTGAACACTTGTAATTCACGTGCTGGAGAAGTGAAAACAGGTGGGTCCTGGAGCTCACCAGAGCCAGCCTAGACTAAATGGTGAGCCCTGGTGCCAAACAGAGAACCTGTCTCATAAAATAACATGGACAACTCCTAAGGAATTACATTGCAAGGTGACAGACTTCTGTCTTAGACATACACACACACGTACACAAGCTAATGGATTGCAATCATGGTAACCCAATGCTACCAGTTTACAAAAATCACAAATTTGTCTTACAAAGTCAGGGAAGAGAACTATTGTGTTTGTGCCATATTCTCAAATTCTAAAAAGATACTTTGAAATAGTCCACGAAGCCTATGTGTGCATCAGATGATACTAAAATTATATTTTACTGGAAACAAATGACATGCTTGCTTGTGGTCTTCTAGATGCTGCTGAGACATGGACTGTCTCAGACATACTGCAGTTTACTGCAGCAGAGGAAGACGGAGCAGCAAGTGAGCAACGTCATGATTAACCACTGCACCTGGTGATTGGGGATTTCATTATACCATTTTCGACGCATTTCTGGATGGATTTTTTTCTATGATTAAAAAATCAGTGTCTACTGTGATACTCATAATTCCAGTCAATACTGATTTCTGCTATTTCCCAACATTGCCAACAAGTAACATATCACATCACCATTTTAAGTAAGCTTCCATTTTTAAAATTATTTTAAGTCTCAAAGTAAAAGTGAAATTTTTACCTTTAGGTCACCAATTGAAACTTAAAAAAAGAAAACAATATGAATCTTAAATAGTTTCCCCTCCCTACTAACTCAATCTAGTCTGGGTTCATTACACACCTTATGTTGCATAGGTTATGGAATCAATCCTTCAAGATTCATCTGTGCTACCCATGCCTGGCACGGGTGCACCACATACAAGCCTTTTCAGCCGAGTTTTCCTTGTGCACATCTGCACATAACCAGGTTTACCAAACACAGCTGCATTGGGAATCCAAAACCACGATCTGAATCACAACTACTGCAGCAGCACACTCGACAGTGCCCACAGGGTTTTGATGGAGAGCCTGCTCTAAGATCTCCAGGGAGCTAAGGGTACCCTAGGGAAAAAGTGAGGTTAATTTCACTTCAGGCTTAGAAAAGCTAAAAGTGTTAGCCAGTTGTTTCCCTAAAAGAGCAAAGCATTGCTGGAACAAAATTAGAGTGCACGTTTGTGCTATGAGTGTGCACTTTCCCTCAGAGCATTGCTGCTCTCCTCTTGCACACTACGGCCTCCCTCACATGTGCACTCTAAATGACCACGGGATAGCCCAGCCCTCAGGGGCAGATGCATGTATAGACTTACATCACAAGCTTTCTTTCATTACTATAGATAAAATCGCTGGGGAATGGATTTGAGTGGTAATAAACAGAAAGAACAGACACGCTAGACTTGAAATGCACATTCCTCTCATTCTGTATCCTCAATGGTTAAAATGTTCTTCATGTATCTCCTTATCCCCATTTTTTCAAAGTTTTTTATATGAAAATGTAGATATATGGAGAAGCACATGTCAACATAGAACTATCTGTAACTCCATTTCCAGGAGATCCAGCATCCACTTCTATTCTCTGCAGGCACCAGGAATGAATGCGGTACACAGATATACAAGCAGGAAAACACTTATATAAATAAAAACCTAGAAAAAAAGAAATATGGAGAAAAAAGTTCCTACTCACATGGCTTTCCTCGCGGCCCTCAGAGATACTTGGTGCCCTATTCAATGCTTAGTCAACAACTATCGCATACAGCAAACTCCTATAAAATGCAGCAAGAAGCTGAGCAATCTGATTCTCTACCTCTCTGCCCTGGAATCCTTTACGTTGATCTATCCAGAAAAAAACTTCCTGCAAGCTACCCACATATAGTAACAGCTGAACACATGTAGGTTTTAGGCACTTAAAATATGAATATTGTGGAGCTGGTGAGATGGCTTGCTGGTTAAGAGTACTTGATGCTTACAGATGACATGGCTTAAATTCCCAGCAGCTCACCACCACCTTCCACTTCCAGGGGTTCTGATGCTGTCTTCTGGTCTCTGCTAGCACCAGGTACACATGCACAGAAATGCACGTAGGCAAAACACCCATACACATAAAATAAAAATAATACATCTTCTTAAAAAAAGTCACTTGGATACTTGTACTTAAAATTTTGTATGTGTATATAAGTATTATCTCTGTGTGTATGTGTGTCTGAGTGTGTCTGAGTGTGTGTGTGTGTGTGTGTGTGTGTGTGTGTGTGTGTGTGTGTGTGTGCCAGAGGTTAGCATCTGGTATCTTCATCTGCTCACCACTTTTTTTTTGAGACAAGGTTTCTTATTTAACCTGGAGCTCACCAATTCAGCTAGCTTGACTGGCCAACATCCCTCCTATGTTTGTCCAGCTCCATCACATGGATTACAGGTAGACACTTCTGTCTACTCTTTCCGTGCTGCTGGAATATGAACTCGAGTCTTCACACTTGTGTAGTGAGCACTTTACCATGGCCTCAGATTGTTTTTATTTTTTATTCATTTATTTTAGTTTGTTAAGACAGAGTCTCATTTAGCCCAGGTTGACTTCAAATTTGCTGCACAATCAAAGATAATATTAATTTCCTGGTCCTCCTGCCTCCACTTCCCAAGTATTAGTAATATAGGCATGTGCCCCCATTCCAATTTGAATTTTAACTTTTATTTAACATAAATTTAAAATTTAAATAGTCAGGTACTGTAATGAGTCTTTTTCTGTCCCAGCAACCAGCTCTCAAATCACGACACTAAGACTTATTTTTTTAATTTCTTTGACTTTCTTCTATGTACATTGCTGTGAAGGTGTTAGATGCCCTAGAACTGGAGTTACAGACACTTGTGAGCTGTCATGTGGGTGCTGGAAATTGAACCTGGATCCTCTGGAAAAGCTGCCAGTGCTCTTAACCACTGAGCCATCTCTCCAGCCCCCGAGACTTATTATTAATTTTGAAAGCTTGGTTAATAGTGTAGGCTTGCTTCTAACTAGCTCTTACAACCTAACCCATTTCTATTCATCTGCATGCTGCCACGTGGCTGGTAGCTTGTTGTCTCTTTTCCTGCACGTCTGTTTCCTCCATGTCCACTGGTGACTCCACTTTCTTCTTCCCAGATTCTTTCTCTGTCCCAAATACCCTGCCTCGGTATTGGCCATTTAGCTTTTTATTAAACCAATCCAAGTGACACTTCTCCACAGTGTACAAAAAGATTATTCCACAAAATTTTCCCCCTTTGTCTAAGAAAAAATGGAAGGTTTTAGCTCTAATGCGGTAAAACTATAAACAGTAAGAACAATCATTAGGGAAGAATTACATTTACAGTGTCCAGGCCATTTGTATTTGACATATGGGGGGAAATATTCCATTATTTTTTCTATCTTGATGAGTCCAAAGCTCTGTATCTAATTTATCTTCTATCATAACTAAGGAAAACTGCAACAATAACTACCTAGTCTTCAACTCCATCAAAGACTCCATAAGGATATAATATTACCTGAGTAAACAGAAAATGTGGTGCAAACAACTCCCAAAACTCTAAAAATGATAGAGACATCTGGCTGCCTAGGCAGTCAGTCACCCAAGGTTCCTCTGCAACATTGGAGCATCCAATCTTCAATTTACAGGTCTAGAATATCTGGCAGACTCTGTAAATGAGGGTGAGTCCACAAAAGCCCAAAACACAGAATGTCAAATAATTATTTGGGAAGACTCACAAACAACAATAAGGTATAGAGCCAGCACAGGCCTCTGCTCAGGGGTGCTGGAAGCTACAATCTGTAATAGGAGATTGCACTTTAGTTTCCTGGCCACCGAGACCTGAATAATCACACAAAACTATACTAATTACAACACTGTTTGGCCAATGGCTCAGGTATATTTGTAGCTAGTTCTTATATCTTAAATTAACCAATTTCTATTAACCTGAGTGTCATCATGAGGCTGTGGCTTACCAGTAAGGTTCTGGCATCTTTCTCCTTTAACAGTTACATGGCATCTGCCTGACTCTAGCTCTGCTTGGATTTTCCACCTTGCCATATTCTGCCCTGCCAGGCCAAAGCAGCTTCTTTATTAATCAATGGTAATAAAACATACTCACAGCATACAGAGGGGAATCCCACATCATCTCCCCTTTTCTTTCTAAATATAAAGGAAGGTTTTAACTTTAACATAGTAAAATTACATATAACAAAACAGTTATAAAGAAAGAATTAAAATTATTTGCATTTGGCAAAATTAAAGAAAACATTCTATCATTTATTTTATCTTTGTGAGTCTAAAGTTTCATATCTAATTTATTTTTTATCATAACTAAGCAAATCTATAACTATCTGTCTTCAATTTCATCAAAGACTCCAAAAGGATATAATATTACCTAAGTAAATAAGAAGTGCATTGGAAGCAACTTTCAAAACTCTAGAATTGACAGAGACATCTCACTGCCTGGGCATCACCAAAGTTCTTCTGTAATGTTGGGGCATCCATCTTCAGCCTAGAAGCCCATAATATCTGGCAGACTTTTCAGTGAAGCAGGAAATTTGAAGATCTGTTCTGCCTTGTACTGGCAAAGTTTGTTAGTCACTTTCTTCTATGTCCTGCAGAATGTCTTTTAGTTTCTTCTGTGTAGCAGGAACTCTGAAGGACCATCTTGTCTTTTAGAAAATTTAGAAGTCACTTTTTTGTGGGTCCTCCATGTCCAGTTCATACAGCATATCATCAAGAAGTTCAGGCAAGAGCAGTTTCTTGCCCAAATGACTAGCCTTGTTACATTGAAGGCAAATTCCATAATGACTTTCTTCAGTGCCCATCTCTGAAGTAATTGGTACTGCCAGAAGCAGACACGTCCCACTGTCGAGAAAAGTCTAAGTTCTTAAAACATTTTAAATGCCATATTCTGTAGGTCTTTGAAAGGTTTAAAGAATACATATCCATCTGAAATATATCTCTGTACATCTAAAAAACCTTACTAACATGAATACAATTTGACTATTATAGATGAGTATTTATCCATAATTTTAAATTATACATTAATATTAAATTAGGTATATAAACATAATACCTTAAATAAAAGTAGAAATATACACAGCAATCAGATCTCTGACCACCACATAAGAGAGCAAGCATGTTTCCTCTCTTTGCTTATCAGTGCATGTGTAACCTCTTAGACCACACCCAAAGGGCCAGTGCCCCAAAAGCTAATTGGCTGAATAAATTCCCACAACAAGACTCTTCTATGAAGCAGGAATTCTGAAGGACTGTTATTACTTGTTTTGGTAAAATTCAGCAATCACTTTCCCATGTGTCTTGCAGAATGTCTGACAGACTTTTCCATGAAGCAGGGATTTCAAAAGTTGACCTGCCTTATCTTGGTAAAGTTCTATGCTATTTGTCCTTTGTGTCCTCCTTGTCCAGTTTGTACAGCACACTGTCAGCAGTTAAGACAAGAGCAGTTTCTTACACAAATGTCTAGTTTTGCCACATTGAAAGCAAACTCCATATGGAGTAAATTGGTGTTTACAGGAGCAGATATTTGGAAAGGAGTTTCTTCTTTTGTTTTCACAGAGGATGAGACCCTGTTCATTTCTTCTATTCCGATTTGGTATGATGGACCACGTCCTCCTGAAGGGTTGCTGTGAACATCTTCAGAAAATTGCTTTGCTCAACTGCCAACTGAGATGAAACTAGCACACAGGTTATACCATGAAAGACCTAATTAACGACGCCCCCATTCAGCAGGAAGCAGTTTGGAGAGAAAAAACTGCGCCCATGTTCCCAAATACCATATAAATGTTCTTTTACATTTAAAGGGGGATATGATATAGACATGAATAATTTGCATTAGTATAGATTTCGCTTTATTAATAGAGATTTACGGTCAATATTGTTATATGTATAAATGTTTCTGATGTAACTTTTACTTGATAACTGTTTTGTTATATGTAATTTTGCTATGTTAAGGTTAAAGCCTTCCTTTTTTTTTTGTTTAAACAGAAAAAGGGGAGGTGATGTGGGAGTGTCATATATCAATCTGTTGATTTCATTGGCTAAGCAATAAAGAAACTGCTAGGCCCATTGGATAGGCCCACCCTTAGGTGGGTGGAGTAAACAGAACAGAACGCTGGGAGGAAGAGGAAGTGAGGTCAGACTCCACAGCTCTCCTCTCCGGAGCAGACGCAGGAGAGACGCCATGCTACCTGCTCCAGGGAAGACGCATGCTATGAAGCTCCGACCCAGGATGGACTTAGGCTAGAATCTTCCCGGTAAGCGCACCTAGGGGCGCTACACAGATGATTAGAAATGGGCTAGTCCAGGTGGGAGAGTTAGCCTAGAAGATGCTAGGTAGATGAGCCAAGCAGTGTTTAAATGAAATACAGTGTCCGTGTAATTACTTCGGGGTAAAGCTAGCCGGGCTGGCGGCTTGGAGTGTTGGGGACGCAGCCCTGCCGCCGCTCCTATTACTACAAATAGCTCATTGTCAAGAAAAGCCCTATGTTAATAAAATATTTTAACTGCCATATTCTGTATGTCTTTGAGGTGTTTAAAGACAGTCTATCTAAAATACATTTCTGTTTGAC
The DNA here is from genome assembly GCF_037038515.1 of Microtus pennsylvanicus. Taxonomy (NCBI): domain Eukaryota; kingdom Metazoa; phylum Chordata; class Mammalia; order Rodentia; family Cricetidae; genus Microtus; species Microtus pennsylvanicus. The sequence goes on from NC_134584.1 coordinate 55,828,677, forward strand.
CTTGAAAACATACCTACAATGACTACAAGTTTGATTCTTATAGGTGACTAACTACTAACCAGTATCTCTTTATTATCCTAAATAGTTTGTAATGTTACTTTCAAGGACTAGAAATTTATATTACATTGCTAAATGAGCTGTATACATACAATACCTTAAATAAGAAATAGAAACATATAATATAGTATACCAAAAATAACCTTAAATTTGCATCAGTATACAAAAAAATACCTTATACAAGAATAGAAACATATATACAGTATGACAAAAATAACTTTAAACTTGTGTAAATATACAAAAATCTATACCAGTGTAAAATATTTGAGACTAGTAGTTGCTTTCATAATTTGTAAGTAGATATAATAATCTACCCTATTATCTTATCATTTCTATATCTCCCCTTTTTCCCTTCAAAAAGAGATCTCTAAATCTAATCTTTGTTTAGCTTTCTCTCTGACCATGACCAAAAACAACTTGTAAACAACCCCTCTAAATGATGACAAACATCCATAAGCCACTGAATGATCAAAACCACCTACCCCAATCTCTTGGGAATGTGGGCACCTTGGGAATGTAGAACACCTCTAGACTGCTTCTTGTCTAGGGCCGCTGGTATCCTTGGGGGACTCTGAGAAAATTAGGATAATGGTCAAGTCCTGGAAAATCTAGCTGTAGCATTTGTTTTCCAGTTTCTCTGTGCAATGGGAAAGCGCAAGGCTTAGCTGTAGTCCTGGCTGGAATAGTCTGTGAAGCTGGACCATCCCATTCAGCAGACTGGAAGCTGTTCTGCATGGAGAACTGAGAAAACTGCAACAGAGGCATTCTGAGATGCTGTATCACCTCGGCCACCTGCTTTCATTGGCGTCCAGTCTCCTTGCTCTGAAAACAAACAAACTTTCAAAGGCAACATACATATTTGCATTAACATAGGTATGGACTGTGCATTGTACACAGGCCAGCCAAAGAAGATTTTTAGTTTTATGTTTGAGCAGGTGAATACACGTCACATGTCTTGTAGGTTTTCTAGGTTTATTTCCTTATGTCTGTAGTCAGGATTTTCAGGGGGTCCCCCCATCAAACCTGATCCTCTTTAACCTTAGACAAATCCACAGACTTTTGTTTCTGTGGAAACAGAAGCTAATTTTTTCTTCAATGCAACATGTTTTGACATCTATTTTGAAGACATTTTAAAAATATATAGGCTGGTGTGATTTAGCAGTTTTCATGAGCCAGTGTCTCTCAGCAGCTACTGTTTGTTCATGATCAATCAACAATTTCGAAGACAACACAATAGCATACAGGATCCAAACTCTCTGTGTATTTCCCGTCTTGATGTACCTTATTCTTATTTTATTACTTTACTTTTTCTTTAAAGACTTTACTTAATTTTTAAGCAATTTATTTATTTATGACTATCTATATCCTTTGTCTTTTTTTTCCAAGACAGGGTTTCTCTGTAGCTTTGGAGCCTGTACTGGGACTAGCTCTTGTAGACCAGGCTGGCCTCAAAATCAGAGATCTGCCTGCTTCTGCCTCCCAAGTGCTGGGATTAAAGGTGCCACCACCACCCAGCTCCTTTATCCTTTTTTCTAAGCCTATGCACATTGTTAAACACATTGTAACCTGTTTAGAGGATTTTTCCATCTAAACCTGGTTCACTGTGTGCCTGTAAACTTTTCTGTCTGCATGAGCAAAACTCAAACCACTATATAGCTTAGTTCATGGCGTGCTGGTGGCTTAAACCACAGCGGAAGTCAATAGAGGCATCCCTATACACGGCCTGCATGAAAAGACTACAGGACTAGGAAGCTGCATTTGGCTCCATTTTTGTGTGTTTGGATCCCTTTTTTTTTTAAAGTTTTCTCAGGTCTTATGTGGAAATACATGCCTGGACATTGGGTGCCATATGTAATTGGTCTTTTTCTGTCTGACCTGCCAGTTCCCAAATTACAACACTGAGACTTATTACTAATTATGAAAGATCAGTCGATAGCTTAGGCATGTTCCTAACTAGCTCTTATAACTCATTTCTATTAATCCATGTGCTGCCACATGGCTCATGGCTTGTTTGTTACCTCCTTTCCTGCAGGTGTGTTCCCTTTGTATCTGCTGATGGCTTTGCCTTCTTCTTCCCAGCATTCTCTCTGCCCTGAAAATTCTGCCTGTTTAGCTTTTTATCCAACCAAGTCGAGCAACACTTTCACAGTGTAGAGAAAGATTATTCTACAGGTTGTCATGAATGGCTATCTAATTGCATAGTGCAGCAAGAAGTAAAGGTGCACTTGCTGTATGCTCACTCACAAGAGGTTTTGGGTTTCTTGTAATAAAGCAGTTTTATTTTTAAAAACTCACAAATGCAAACACCATGCAGCTAGAATGTGTCACCAGCTCCAAATACAATGCATCTCAGTAAACCTCTATCTTCTGAAGTCATAGAGCCCTGCGTACCTTTACATTTTGGATATCAATTATATTTGTATTCACTTATCCACCACAAAACTAAAGTAAAAGGCTATGACAGAGTTTAAACTAGAAAGATAAATGAGGTATGTTGTCTTTGCAGTTCTTTTGGATAGAAATCCTATATTATTTATTCCTTTCTTCTGTAATATAAATGCACATTTACTTTGCCAAACTAAAATCTAGTTGAATACTAAGATAATTGAACAGATCAAGTTAATGTCTACAAATAAGAATTATATTAATTTAGATATTAAAGACCAATCTTCCCTAAGGATTAGAGCTAACCACTTCATATATGATTAAGATACAGAACCAATATGGCCAAAAAACAACTAGATTAAAAGACAATAGATTATTTTAAATACTCCAAATTTAAAATAAAATAGAATATGGCCAGCTGTGGTGACACAAGACCTTAATTTCAGCACTTGGGGACAGAAGTAGATGGGTCTCTATGACCTGAGGCCAGTCTTATTGACATAGTGAGCTGTAGCACAGCCAAGGCCACACAGAAAGGCTCTGTATAAGAACAAGAATACAAATAGCTGAATATACAGGAGAAACAGTCAGACGAGTATTTTTAAGCTTCTTTGCTCTTTGTTTGTGGTTTTTGAGACAAGGTTTCTCTGCATAGTCCAGACTGTTCTGGAGCTCATTCTGCTAACCAGATTGGCCTGGAACTCAGAGATCCACCTGCCTCTGTCTCCCGAGTGTTATTAAAGGCATGCACCACCATCACCCAGTTGACAGACAAGATTTTTTTATGTAAATTTTGGGAACATTGGGATGGTTTAGTGGCTAAAGGGGGCTACCTGATGGCCTTAACTCAGTACCTGGAACCCAGGAAGGTCAGAACTGACTCATCAAAGCTGCCCCCATCCCTACACATGCAGGGGCCACATGAACCCACAGAAACTGCACACACAAAATAAGTAAAATGTAACAATTTTAATGTAAATTTTGGCTAGTTAAAAACCTGTTTCTGTCATCTACTACCTTTACTTCATTACGCTAGGTGATATTTTTATTATTTTAACCTTAGTATATCACAAGTCATGTCAAATAAAGAGATAAAAAACCAAACCCACATCATGATTCAGGCTAATGGACTTTGTCAAGACAGTCTGGAGGTTCCTCCCCAATGGCTTTAGCAGCAATCCTCTCTTCCAAAGATTGCTTTCTTGCCTCCTACTCGGCTTCGTTTATATCAGATCAATGAGTGTTCCTAGTGATGCAGGGTATTAAATAATCTTTCAAAATATATTTGAATCTGTCAGGTGGTAGAGGCACACACCTAAAACCCAAGCTCTTTGGAGGCAGAAGCAGGCAAATCTCTGTGCATTTGAGGCCAGATTGGTCTACAGAGCAAGTTCCTGGACACCCAGGGCTACACAGAGAAACCCTGTCTCAAAAAAAAAAACCTAATTGTAGTAATATGGGCGGCAGCGGGGCTGCGTCCCCAACACCCCAGCCGCCTGCTCGGCTAGCTTTTGCCCTGAAATAACAACACACAAACTGTATTCATTTAATCACTGCTTGGCCATTCTGCTCTAGCCCTTACTGGCTAATTCTGATATCCCGATCAACCCATCTCTAATAATCTGTGAGCACGGGTCTTACCGGGAAGATTCTAGGTCGGAGCTTCATGGCGTGTGTCTGCCCGGGAGCGGGGAGCATGGCGTCTCTCCTGAGGCGTCTGCTCCCGAGAGGAGAGCTGTTGAGTCTGACCTCACTTCCTCTTCCTCCCGGCAATCTGTTCTGTTTACTCCACCTACCTATGTCCTAACCAATAACATGGGCCAAGGCAGTTCCTTTATTAGCCAATGACCTTCCTCCATCACCTAATTTTTTAAAAATTAGTCTCTGTGTGCACAAAATGTGATGCTTTGCCAACAGAGAGAATATAAATGAAAGTTCCCAAAAAGAATCTGCAGCTTCAAAGGGTGATTAATTGATCACAACTTCAATGGTGTAGAGGAATTAGGATGTTTCAAGCCCAGGGCCAATTAACTTAGGTATCTTTAGTTTCCTTAACTGCCATCTATTACCCATCTCTGTATGTAACCTAAATCTCTGCGCCTATTAGGTCTATCCTTTCGAATACACAAACAAACCCCTGGCTTCCGCCAACCCAAAGCTAAGAACATCATCAGATAGCATCCGTGACCCAGTTCAGAATTCCCCCTCCTTGCTGCAAGCCACCGACCTGAGGCTCCCACCAATGCATTCAGAAGTGTATCCCTTTATGATCGCCTTTGTTCTGTTACTATAAAAACTTCATATAACTTCTGCTACACTGGAACACTGAATTTAACCTAAATTTGTGTTCCTAGGCCATGGTTATTCACATCTGGCTTCAGATAAATCTTCTCCACAGTCTTTAAACAGAAATGTCATCTTAAATATAAGGGAAGTCATTAACTAATAAAACATGCAGTGTTTTGTCAAGACAAGGAAAATGGGTAGCTCCAGTGAGAATATTCTTGGGACTGAAAAAACAGCTCAGCGGTCAGGAGCATTTGCTGCTCTTATTACGGATCCGGGTTTGGGTCCAGCACCCACATTGTTAGGATCACAAGTTCCTGTAAATGCAGTTTCAGAAGTTTCAATAACCTCTTTGGGCCCCTGTGCCTGCCTGCCTGCAGACATTTGGTGCAAATACATCTCTCTCTCTCTCTCTCTCTCTCTCTCTCTCTCTCTCTCTCTCTCACACACACACACACACACACACACACACACACAGAGAGAGAGAGAGAGAGAGAGAGAGAGAGAGAGAGAGAGAGAGAGAGAGAGAAATATTTTAATCTTCCAGAAGAAATGTGGCCCCTAGAATGTGGTGTTTTCTGCTCCTTCTGTCTCTAGTATCCTCAATGAGCACGTTTGGTCTAAACTTTGTATGACTACTCAGCACCAGCAGAGGAGACGACCAGTTATCCTCCTACCATCAGTGGAATTTACAGAAGAGAAGCCAGACCTCACCTGAAAAGAGTTCACCTTACATAGACTTGCTTCCGTGCCTCACGGTAATAAGCAGCTCATATCAATGTGATTTTCACAGGCCTGCGGACGTAGCTCAGTCAGTAAAGTGCTCCCCACACAAACTTGAGGACCTGAGTTCAGATCTCCAGCATTTACATAAAAAGCAACACAACGCCTGTAATTCTGGCACTGTGGAAGCAGAGACAGGAGGACCCCTGGAACTTGCTGATAACCTCAGCTAGTCTTGCCAAATCAGTGAGTTTCAGGTTCAAAGATCCTGAATTAAAAAAAAAATACAGTGACATGATAAAGACATCAGAAATCCACATGCATAAGCAAACACACGTGCACACACAGACACATGCAATTTTTCATCCCTCATTTTTCTGATACCTAATATCAGTCAATATTACAATTATTTCCTACCACTCCAGTGTCATTTATTCAACAAATTATTTCTTACCACTTAGTATAATACACCATGCACTCAGGTCAGAAAGTAAGTGGCAAATATCCACAAACTAAGATGAACCCTGGATCTGATCTTCCCAAACTCAGATTTTACTGTTTCTTTAACTTATGCTCCAGGGCAGATTCTCCTGTGTTACAAACCCATGAAGTCCCTGTCTTCCCTCTTTCCCTCATCCCAGTTACCTGATCAGTGCTTGAGCACCAGGTCCAGCTTCTGTTCTTTCCAGCTCGGAAGACAGCTCCAGGTGTCTCGGGAGCAGTAGAAATTGGGGGGAGTAGAGGATACAGACTGTGTGTCTCAAGAGAGCAACAGGGAATCATGGGAAGGGGAAAGAGAGTTCTAAGGACAGTACTGAGAATGGACTCCAGGTCTGCCCAGAGGCACAGAGATGAAAAGTGGGGATTTTAATGAGTGATGGGGAAAGGGACCATGGGAAAGCCGAAGACAGAAGTCACTCTAAAACCCTGAGATTCATCTAGGCGTCCCCAATGCTAAAGGTGCCTTTGTGTGTCTATTTTGAAAGTTTGAGGTAATCAAGCCCTAGCAGATTATTTAAATGAGACACTAAGGAAAGACGTGTAGGGTAAAAGGGCCAGTAAAAGAAACACACCGTGGCCCTGAAGACTGAGCCAAAAGGCCAAAAAGGGCCAGTGAAAGAAACACACTTTGGCCTTGAAACCAGAGTCAAAGAAACACACTCTGCCCCTGACCAACTCAGCAGAAAAACCAACCAATCTCTGAGCAGGAAAACCAATCAATCCCTGAGCACAAAATTCAGCCAGTCTCTGAGCTTGTCCAAACTCAGCGATTGAAATAAGACCAATTCCCACCCTGAAAAATCTTCACCCTGTAAAAACCCCACCCCTAAGAAGCCCTAAAGAAGCCCTGTACCTGTTCATTTGGGAGCTTCTTTCTCCAGCCTGGCAGAAGCAGCACCCTCCTGGATTCTTCCCTCCCAATAAATTTCTTGAACTTTGGGTGAGGACCTTCTTTTCTTTTTTCACAGGAGCTTCGCCAGAGCAGAACTGTAACACTTTCACTGAGGAAACCTTCCCATGCAGAGCAGGGTCGCTACACTCTGGGTATCTGAGTAGAACTGTGCCGGCTTCACTGGGGAAGCCCTCCCTTGCCAGAGCAGAGTTGTTACATTGGGGAAACCATTCCCTGGAGCAGGGCTGTAAGCTGCTAACCTTATGGGGACTTTGTGGTACTCCTTGACTCCTGACTGCCAGGATCCCTTTCCATCCGACCTGCTATGCTACATTTGATGCTATAACTCGGATAGGCTTTACTGTGAGCCATCGCAGAAATGGAAAGAGATTCCCCTTTCCCTACATTCAAGCTTTCTCTTTTCTCCACTCCAAGCCCAGTTTGTTTTTCGTCTGCTCTTTCACCTGACACACTGTGTAAATGTCCTGTCTTTTAAGTAACCATTGATGGATCTGTAAGCTTGTTGCAAATGGGAGCTGGAAGCCAGATCTAGCAGGAGAGGAGAAAGTAAAGGAGCAGGCGGGCTGCAGTATGCACACACCTGGCATATACCTGGGCTGGTGCATCTCTCAACTCCTTCCTGCAGGGTCCTCTGTGTCGAAGGCTCAAATTTTTTTCTATCTTCAAGCCTTCTTTGTTCTTAGCTTACTGAATTCAGTCTTATAGGTATTCAGATGTCTTTTAAGTATGAATGGCATTGGACCATTGTTTTATGTTGTCCCACTTCAGTTAAAAGCTGGTTCTGGAGTTGGGGTACGGCTCCTCCTCCACTAGAACCAAGCATGCCTGTTTAAAAGGTTTCCTCCAACATCTCTGTGCCATTATCAGGAGAGCCACCTGCTATGTGACAGAGAAAGAAGAGCACAGCGGACTCTTCCCGGCGGAGGCTTCTGCTACTCATCGCGTACGCTTTTGGTTTTGTTCTCTCTAAAACTTCTGTTAAGGCATAAATCTTACATCAAGATCTGCAATACTGGGGTATCTATACTTAGCTAATATTAAAGGAGCCATGTGCTTTGGTTCCGTTTTGGGAGGAAACAACTTCTAGCTGTAAAGCCCAAACCAGATGATGCCCCACTATTTTCCATCACACTCCCGAACCTCCCACTGTCAGCCTCAATCTGTAGGCCCTGCTCTTTCTCTCTAACCTCTCTGGTTTCCTTTTCTCCTCCCCAGTGACGGGCTGCCCACCAGTCAGGGCAGAGTGTGCGGCATTAAAGGAGAGCACTAGAATATCACATATAAGGCCTTGCTCTATGTTAACCAATGGGGTATCCAATCTTACAACTTCATATTCCATGACTTATATGATTCTTACCAACAGTCTTCTTCTAGAGGAGCGTAGGTGAGTCTGGAACCAGGCTGGGCCCATGCAAATGAACTCCACCAAACTGATGGCATCCACCAGTTGAGGTTAGAGCAGTCCCTGACCAGGACCCTGAATGGTACTACAATATTCTAGGGGGCACCCTAGCTAGGAATTGGTTTATAACCTGCCTCCCAGCTAGTATCCACAAGGGTGCCCTTAGGGCGGTAAATTATGAAAAAGTCCAAGGGGTCATCCAGGAAAGGAATGAAAACCCATCTCAATTCCTAAACTACCTCACAAATGTCCTCTTATACCAATCTGGATCCTGAGAGACCCCCCCCATAGGAAGCAACTCCTTTAGACCTACATTTTCTCCTAGAGTTTCCCCTGATATTAGGGCCAAACTTAAATGCCTAGGGAGAGAATCCCTGACTCCACTGGCAGAAGTCCTAAATTAACTGTGGACTTCAATATGTATCATGAGAGAGAAGAAAAAGCCTCCTAAATATCTGATGATGGATAAATATTCTCAGTGGACCAAATCAAAAGCCCAGCTCCCTGGGCTCCTAGATCCCGAGAACTTCTGTGTCCTTGTTTCAAATGTGCTCAGGAAGGTCACTGGTCCCTGGCCTGTCTGAACCCTTGCAAACCACCCGACCATGTCCAAGGTGCCATTAAGGAGGGTCCTAGAGTGTTGACTGTCCCCATGTCCCTCGAGGCATGAGGACATTAAGCCCAGATCACTCTTCATCCTCCTTGGTCTGACCATGAACAAATGAGGGGGCCTGGGCTCCCTTGACCTGGCCACATCCATCTCTGACAGGGAGTCTCAGGTAGTTACCACAGTATCGAGGCAATCCATCTCCTTCCTGATGGACACCAGTGCACTTTTTTGGTTCTGATGGAGTTTTGAGGACCCACCTCTCCTTGTTCTTCTATTGTTGGAGTAAAGGGACAGCCTTACCAGGCTCACCAAACCCCACCCCTTAACTGTATCTTTAGGTGTATCCCCCTTACCCATTCCTTCCTAGTGGTACCACCCTGTCCAATCCCCTTTCTAGGAAAGGACCTCCTAACCAAAGTGGGAACCTCTATTTCTTTTGCTCCCGGCATCTTCTTGACCCCAGGCTCACCAGTCATTCCCCTCCTCTTCCTCCTCCAAACCACACAATCTGACACACCTTTTCCCTCACTGCCCTCTTAGACCCCAGGTATGGGACACCCAAAACCTCTCAATAGCCATACATCACCCCAGTTGTCATTCAACTACAAAACCCCACAAAATATATAACCCAAGTTTAATACCACTCTCTCTCCAAATCCTCAGGGGACTTAAGTCTCTCATCTCTAACCTAAGAAAGAATCTTCTGCTCCCCACTTCCCCCTTTAACACCCTCATACTCACAATTTAAAAAACAACAATGGAACCTGGCACTTGGTTCAGGATCTCTGACTTATGGACTCAGCAGTAATTTCCCTCCATCCCATGGTACCCATGTCCTGACATTTCAAAAGGACTCAAGGTGCTGATTTGACTCTTAAGATGTGTGCAGATCAATGTTTCTGCTGGCTTTTGCAACCCTTCATATTTGGTTCTAAATTCTAGAGCCTACTTCTTCAGCTGTGGCTTTCCTCCAGCTGCTTGAAGCAGACATCTCTCTTTGCCTACTTGATAAATGCCCTCTCTGACTCCTGGAGCCTGCTACACCCTCCAGGGCCTCACCATGTGGGCAACTCTCTAGTTATTAAGATGCCTGCCCCTCTCCCTCTGTTGGAATCCTCCCTTTTTTCTGTCTCCTCCCCCAGAGCTGCTTGCTAAGCTCCTGCAGCCTCCTTAAGCCCATCTGGGCCTCTGCCACCTTGTCCCTCCTGTCTCTCAGCTCCCTCTTGGAGCTTTCAGGAACTCCCTCCAGCGGAGTTCATTTTGCGACACCCCCCCTTCCTCCACTACTCTGATTTTATTAAAGCCTCACTCTGGCCTCAGTGCAGCCCAAATGGCCAAAACTGGCATGCTCAGTGATGACAACTTCTGCCACTGCAAAAATGATCCAAAAATCTTTTATATCTAAATTTGCTTTCTCCTCTATTTCTTCTTACCTACACCTATCTGAGGTAGCTCTTACATATAGATGCTTAGAGTCCAAGAGACCCTCACCTAAATAGGGTCAGGAAATTAAATCAGGCTGCCAAAAGCAGATTCTGTTCCTTATAACTCCCTTATCCATCTCTCCTTCACCGGGCTTACCACCTATGCCTGTTTTCTTTAATTCTGTATGATAATTCCTGTACTGAAAACCAAAGTCATGAAAAATAGGATTTATGATGGAATTTAAAAGACAATGCTTGCCTAATACAGTATTAGAACCACATCTCCATGTACTCATACAGGAACATACCTTGTGCTGGTAGCCAAACTTGCAATATAAAAGTCATTTATGTGGTATTTGTTTTAAAAAGACTTGGAAAGCAAGTGAGGCTTGGCACTGTGTGTTACGACTGGAATTCCTAAAGAGAGCCCAGGGGAAGCCTTTGGTGAGAATTCAGCCCAGTTGCCATAAGAGTCCAAGAAAGTGCTATGAAGGTCTGAGGATGTGAGAGCTTAGGTAAGCACCGAGGATAGCTCAAGTTCTGAGAGTCTAAGTGTCGTCTCAGGATGTGAGAGCTTAGGAACGTTCTGAGGGCCCAAGAAAGTGTCATGCAAATGCAAGATCTGCAGGTGTAAGAACGTGGTTAAGGCATATACATGAAGTTCTGAGGGTGTAAGAAGTGGTTAAGGCATATACATGAAATTCTGAGGGTGTAAAGGTGATTTAGGGGGATAGAAAATGTTTCTGATCTATTTCCCCTCTATACTATTGTTAAACCTACACTTCCCTCTCACAATGCGGGGTTCAGAGACTGCTCACTAGGGGCTGGCCAAAAGGAGCTACTTATCCTTCTAACACCTAAGTCAACTTCTAAAACGTCTCTCCTCTATTCTTCCTTTCTCTATGATCAAACTAGAGATCACTGATATTGGCCAGATGTAGGCTGCCCTTAATGGTCCCTTAGGAAACATGATGTATATTCAGGAAGGTGTTCTACCTTTTATAGAGTGGATGCCCTTTTATCCTTACTAAGGACCCACAGAACAGGGGTCATTGGTAACCTTTACTATAGCATTTATCAGATCCGCCCACCAGGCATGCTTAGAATACAGAGGGTGCACATCCCATGCTCTCAAGCCCTAGGTATAGATGTGGTAGAAGTGGTCCAACGCTCCTCAAAGGTCCTTAGGCACCTAATGTCACCCCTTTTGATGACATTGATCTCTCGTCACTGCCACACCATCTCTTGTTTCAGACTTTGACCTCTGCGCATCACCTATCGAGGAACACTTTGCCTGACTGCCTTGGAGAATGCTGGTTGTGTGTCCCTCCTGGGCCAAACTCACAGCCGCCACTACCCACTGTCTTAGTAGATGCTCTCACCTCACTGCTTGTTAATGGCTCTGAGCCAAATATCACAAGGACCCCTTATCTCTCCCACATCTCTCTCTTTCGTATCACAAACTGCTTTAACTCCTCAGGAACATACTTTGTGGGCACCCTGGATTCTACAGGCTGCAATAATACCATAGCCCTTAGTACTACCTCCCAGCCTCTGTGTCAAGCACTCACAATGCCTCGATTCTCTGTGGCACACAAGTATGCCACTGCCTACCCATTGGGTGGTCTGGGACTTTTGCCCTGGTGTTCTTTTTCCAAAGCTAGGAGTGGTACCTAGTGAAGAAGCCTTTCCCACCACTGAGTTTATAGCGACACGGCACGAGAAACGAACCTTTCAGATGATCCCCTTCTAGCAGTCCTGGCCAGTGCTGCCACTGGAAGAGCGGGACTGACTACCTCCCTAGCTGTTTACCATTGGCTTTCCTCACAGTTCAGCCAGGATTCAACAGGTGGCTCAGATCATCCTAACCCCCTAGGGACAAATAAACTCACTGGCCGCCATAGTACTACAAGATCAGTGAGGACTAGATTTACTAACAGCAAAGAGAGACAGCCTTTATCTCTTCCTTGGGGAGGAATGTTGTTTCTAATGTTCACCCATCGGGCATAGAAAACATAAGATCTGACAGCTTCAGACAGATCTTCAAAACTGTAAGAAACAGGTTGATGCCTCTGGCTAGTGGGTCCGTGACAGTTCAATATGGAACTGGATGCTACCCTTCTTAAGCCCTTTTCTCCTCCTTTTCTTCATCCTACTAATTGCACCCTGCCTTATAAACTTCTTGTTTAGATTCCTTTAACAACAGATCCAAAAGATTTCTAACCAGACTTTTAATCCCTAGGTATGGAGTTAGAGACTTGCAGCTCCTGGTTACATCCTATGGATGAAGATCAAGATTGCTCCAAGAAACCTCGGCGTCCCAATTCAACAGGAAGTAATCTAATGATAATACTGCCCCCTTTCCAGTCCCCAGTTGTTTATTAATAAACAAAAGGGGCATGTAGGGCAAAAGGGCCAGTGAAAGAAACACACTCTGGCCCTGAAACCAGAGCCAGAGAAACACACTCTGCCCCTGACCACAATCCCTGAGCAGGAAACAAACCAATCCCTGAGCACAAAATCCAGCCAATCTCTGAGTTTATCCAAATTCAGGGATTGAAATCCAATCAATTCCCACCCTGAAAATCTTCACCCTGGGAAAATTCCACCCCTAAGAAGCTCTATATAAATAAGTCCTGTATCTCTTCAGTTAGGAGCTGCCTTTTTCTCATTCTAGCAGAAGCAGCCACCCTCTGAATTCTTCCCTCCTACAAATCTCTTGAATGAGGTTGGGGTGGAAGCCTTCTTTCACAGGGGCACAGAAGAGAAGTAACTACCTTTGCCAGAGCAGAGCACAGCAGTGCAGAACTGTAACCCTTTCGCTGGGGAACCTCTCCATCAGAGGACTCTTTCCATCTGAGCTGCAAGGCTAATAAGAGGCAATCACATCCAGCACCTTTTTCTTCTGTGATTAAATATGTTTGGGAAACAAAACATATGCTTAAATTACAGTTTAAATAATCAAACACCCAAGTTTCCACCTCCCACATACAGAGAATTTTTCTCCATTCTTTTTTCTCCTTGAGAATTTTCAAACAATGCAAATCAATGTATCTCAGCTATGTATCATTTCTTCATACTGCAGAATTCCCCGGTACACTTATATGCTTAGAAGTTTTTTAGATAAATTAAAAACATTCTTTCTACACTAAAATTAAAGTTTACAATTGTAAATCAGTATATTGTTGTAAATTTATTCAGTCGAAATGTAAATATCCAACTAATTTCCTGTTTTAAAAGAGGCAAAGAATTTAAAAGATGAGGCCCTAAGATCCCACAAACATCTAAGGAGGAAAGAAAGCTGAAGGTACCTCACCTGTTTCCCTGTACCTGAACTGCTAATCTCATGCACAAATGAGAAGAGGCTGGGAGCAGAGCTGCCTCCTAATCTGTGAACATGCGTTTACTCAGCAGCCATCAAGCTGCCCATAACCACTGGGCTGCACAGTCCTTTTATTCTGTCATGTGGTCACAAACACCAGGCACTGCCCTGGTAACTCAACAAACATTAAAAATAAATAGCATTACTCCATTCTGGCTTCTAAGTGTTTGGCCAGTTGCCAAGCTAACCTTTCACAAGAAACTGGTACTTTTGAGGGGAATCCACCTCACCAAAATGTATTGAATGCTTCCTATGTGAGAATTTGCCTAGATTGTTCTTTCACTCAAATTTCTCTATTTAGATTAAGACTATGGAGCAGGCATACTCTATTGAATGATTCATAAAACCCAAGGCTCCTGGCTGATGACTTTTCATATTTGCTAAGAAAAGATACAATCCTACATTTTCCCATCGGTTCCCACCGCAGAGGACAATTCCTATGTAGTTCCAGCTCCCCTGACCCTGGTGCCACTACAAGGAGGCTAGGGATGTTGTCAGAGACACAACTTTCCAGCCAAGCACTCATGTTACACACTTGCCTTTCTACCCCTTTGCCAACTCACTGATTTGACTCAGAGTCAAACCCTAGTCCCAGGATAAAGAACAAAGAAGCAAATTAAATAACATTAGCCCAGACACTGATCAGCAAGCACTTTTAGAGAGGACTACCATTATTAGAAATGGCTGGGCCAGGATCACACTGTCAATACTGGCTAATCAATGACTACAGTTATATTTGGTAAAGCATGCTGCATCTCTTCTCAGTTTTGAGATGTTCCCAACACCTCAGAGTAGCAACAGGCCAGAATTGTTTCTCTATAACTAAAAGAAAAATCTATGTCATTCAGAAGGAGAGTTTTATGTCAACATGACACAAGATAAAGTCACTTGAGAAGAAGAAACCATGATTGAGAAATTATCTCCATAATATCAAGCTGTAGGGCTGGAGAGATGGCTCAGAAGGTAAGAGCACTGGCAGCTCTTCCAGATGTCCTGAGTTCAATTCCCAGCTACCACATGGTGGCTCACAACCATCTGTAATGAGACCTGGTGCCTTCCATGCCAGTAGTACATTGTATGCTTAATAAATGAATAAATCTTTTAAAAAAATCAAGCTGTAAACCAGGCATGGTGGTGCACACCTTTAACCCCAGCAATCTGGAGGCAGAAGCAGGCAGGTCTCTGTGAGTTTGAGGCCAGACTGGTCTAAAGAGTGAGTTCCAGAACAGCCAGGACTGTTAAACAGAGAAAGGCTGTCTCTAAAAACAAACAATAATAACAAAAATCAAACTGTAGGCTAACCTGCAGAGCACTTCTTTTCTTTTTTTTTGGGGGGGAGGGGGGCATCTCTACAGAGCTCTGGCTGTCCTAGAACTCATTATGCAGACCAGGCTGGTCCCAAGCTTGGGAATTCACCTGCCTCTGCCTCCCAAATGCTGGGATTGAAGGTGTGCACCACCACACCTGGTCATTTCTTAAATAGTAATTGTTGTGGGAGGGCCCAGTCCACTGTGGGTGACATTACCCCTGAGCTCGCGGTCCTGGGTGCTATAAGAAAGCAGGTTTAAAAAGCCATGAGAAGCAAGCCAAGAGCAGCACCCCTCCATGGCCTCTGCATCAGCTCCTACCTCCAGGTTCCCACCTTGGGCTTGAGTTTGAGTTTCTACCTTGACTTCCCTCAATAGATTGTGATTTAGAATACATAGGCCAAATAAAACTTTTTTCCTAGTTGCTTTTGGTGGTGTTGTTTCATCACAGCAATAGTAACCCTGAGACAAGAAGCAATAATCTCTTAACCTGTGCCAAAGCAAGCCCTACCAGAAAGTTATCCTGTGTAGTTCTGCCTATAGAGAAAACCCTTGCCATAACTCTTCAAATCTGAAATGTCTCATGGCACACAAAGAGTTCTCAGGGAAGTTGCTCGGTTTAAAATGAAAATGATGCTCTTAAGTCTTCCATCAGGGAAATCTAAGATGGATGGCTTCCTGGCAAGTGTGTGCTCCTCCCTCCATTGTGGAAAACAATCTGGTCACTGGAGTTTCCAAGAGTGGCATATTAGCTCTTCCAACATATCAGGGCACCATTTACTAAATTACCTTTCTGAAGATACTACATGGTCCCCAGTCCTCTGGAAAAGGTAATTGGCCTCCCTCGGGTGACTAGTTTATCTGAAGTGAGCTCTGTGCTCACCACGAGACATGGATCATCTCTTTTTGTGAGAATGAAGACATGTTACTTGAAGCCAGAGGGATTTTCTTTATTGTCATACAGCTCTCTCTCTCTCTCTCTCTCTCTCTCTCTCTCTCTCTCTCTCTCTCTCTCTCTCTCTTTCTCTCTCTCTCTCTCTCTCTCTTTCCTTTTTTGTAACTACCTATATATACTGCCTACTTTGCTTTCTATTGCTGTGATAAAGACCATGACTCAAATCCAACTTGAGGAGAAAGGGTTTATTTGACTTACATGTCCCAACCACAGTTCATCATTGAGCAAAGGCAAGAGAGAAATTCAAGCAAAAACATGGGCCCAAGAACTGAAGCAGAGACCACGCAGGAACATTACTGGATTGCTCCTCATGGCTCTCTCCCAGGATCACTGCCCGGGGTAGCACTACCCACAGTGGGCTAGGCCCTCCCACATCAGTTATTAATCAAGAAAAGGTCCTCATGGGCTTGCCTACACAATGATCTGATGATGAAATTTTCTCAATCAAGGTTCCCTCTTCCAAGATGTGTGAAGTTAACAAAGAACTATAACAACACACATACACACAGTGCCAACAAATCAGTATCTAGCTATATACTGGGAACTGTGACATCAACACTCAGTAACCCTACACACAGCACTATATCAGACTACAAATCACCATGAAAACTAGTCCAGAAAATCACCCATCATGCCTTGCCCTGATTACTAGAGACCAAATGTAGTTAAAAGTTTGCACATTTAAGAAGACAGTAGATTATTTAGTGGTGATACATCCAAAACATACTTTATAAATGCAAACCTAAGACCCAAAAGAATCCCAGCAAGGGAGAAGGACATTCTAATTAGTACCTTGCTGTCCTGTAAACTTACCTCCTGCAGGAAGTCTTGCCAGGAATTCATTCCCTGGTGATGTTCTGCTTCTTTGAGTTCCTGTTGCATTCATGATTTAAATCAGAGCACTTAGTGATTGATCAGCCCATGAAAAATGCCACTAAAAGTAAGTTTTAAACATATTTGTCTTATGGCCCCAATCACAGTGGCTCTACATGAACTCCCTTAGAGCTCGGGTATCACATACTCCTCTTGCACCCCTACCTTTGAACTTGTGAATAAATGCAAATTTTGTTATTGATTTGTAAGCATAAAAATGTGTTAGATGCTAAAACTGAGGGTCCTTATATGGAGAAAATAAGATTTGGTTAGAGATGAGTTCTGTTCCCGGAATACCCATGTATGCCCACATTTGCTAGGCTTACAATTGAGAGAATCAATGGGAGTTGTTCTCACTACACCAGCTGAAGAAGTTTCTGGGTCTTTAAAAACATTAAGACTAATTCACAATTTTCTTTCTCTTACCACCAGGAAAAAAAAAACAACAAACCACTGCAAGCCCCTAGCAGACTCCATCTCCCCCACTGACTCAGCAATGGGAAGGGCTGTCTGAAGCTTCTTTATCACACAGGATTTTATGAGAGCAAGAAGCAGCTGGTAGTTGTGCTGAACCTGGGGCATGGAGTTGATCAGGCACTCTACCATAGCCACCATGGGAATGCTGACCTATGAAAGTATTAACACGTCAGAAATACTCATTTCGTTATTAAGAGATATGACGGTCCTTAGTAAGGTAAAGTTATAAACAAAGGACTCAGACAGACTACCAGGCTTAATACAAGGGCGTCCCTATAGGAAGCCAAAAGAGAATCCATATCATCCTCAACCAGAGCCTACAAAACCATGTGGGAGAATTTTTTAAAGGACAGCCAGGGACATGGAATCTCAACCACATGATTTTAAAGATCCATTTGAATGCTATGGTTTTATATGTGTGACTGACAATGAGTAAGTCCTGTGTTTCAGACAGGCTTCTTGTCAGTTGCAGGAGTTTATACTGGCATCTTTTGGTGTTGGTTCTGTATGATATTAAATAGTTAATACTCAGGATAAGCCATTTCTCCTTTTTTCCCCCTTGCACTAATTAAAATGGGTGTTAGAAACACATTGTAATACCACCTTTCGAAGTCTGGAGCAGTCCTGAAAGTTTCTTGCCACATCAGCCCAAACTCATGTCACAAGGCAACAAGTTCATTGATAAAGACTTTGTACACAGCACAGAAGCTTCTGTGTGGCACATTTTAATGGTCTTGAGTCAACTCCCAGAGGGATGAGATTCAGAGGAAAGGGGGACTTCTGGGCACTGGAACCTTATTTCCTGCAGCTATCAAGCCCCACTAACACATCCCTCGTTTAAACTACAAAGGTGAATATTACACTTCAAAGTTAGACCATTTCTTTCCCTGAAAATCTGCTGGGAGGGATGGCCATGTCACACACTGCACTGCTGAGTAACCTGAAGACCAGACTTGAGGAGACATCGCTGCCACTCACTATGTGACCTTTGGCAAAATACTTAGCTTAGATGAATCATTGTTTCTTTCTTTATAAAATCAGGAATATACTTTCTATGTGTGGCATGATTTAAGTGAGATTATGTGCTCTATGAATCAGACATGGAATTAAAGGTAAGGCACTGAAGGGAAAAGAGTAAAATAAACACCCTCTGAAAATACTATTTTTAAAACAAATGTCGAACTATCTCATAGGCAGAATACATGACATTAGAAAAACAGTAATCCTAGAACTCAGAATGCTGAGGCAAAAAATGTTTCAAGTTTGAGACTTGTAAGACCCTCTCACAAATTTTGTCTAATTAATTAAATTGAACAAGGATATTTTTTTTAAAAGGTCAGTTCAGCTTCACTGACTTCATTCAGAATCTTATGGTTACAAAAGTCTAGGAAGAACTTAATTCTAGTACGTGTGCTGTGTTTTACAGTTTCTTGTTGTTTTATTTTAATTTCATAAGTATCATATATAATCCTGTGAGTGCTAAGGGTTTCGACAGCTTTTCAGTCTGACCTTGAGTTTATCTTAGTTTCAGTAAGTACCATGAACAAAGGCATATAAAGCCCCATGACATTTCAATGAAAGATATAAAGAACATATATTGCATATGTCATGCAGGTTAATTATGTATTTCCTGGTACTTATGCGTTATTTCAGAACAGACCTGAGTGAGATTATGGCAGCGAGAGCAATTGCAACAGGTGCAATGCAAATCCGGCGTGGCCTTAAAGATAGAAAGGATCATGAGAATGGCAGAAGCAGCCTCGCTACACAAACAACTAATCGTGCCTGCTTAAAGACTGTGACGTGACCAAACTTGGGAAAAGATCCTCGATGTGGCTCATACGTGAGTTTTCTTAATGTTATTGTAGAGGAAACCTCATAAGCGCACACCTTATTTTGATCGTGCATAACTGAAGAAAACAAAACAAAGGCCCGAAGCACTACTCTGCTTCTCTATTAAACAGGCCTCCGTCCCTTTACCAAGAGCTCTGCACTGATGAGGGCAGAGAGCCAGGCAGGAGTTGTCCCCCTTTGTTGCTGCTTTTGTTTTTAAAAATGAAGCATAATTTCTGTATTGGCTGTGAAGATGGGTTTACAGCTATTAGCCATCATATTAATAATTTAGAAAATACATGCCCAATCACTTGTGCTCTTTCAATTCCCTATGAACACAGCTGCAATCCAAATTAGAAGCGAGAATGAATGGACATTTTTCAGATGAGATATCTGGGCTGAATTATTAGGGTAGCCTGTACTACAAAATTACTAATAAACATTGCTTCTGGCTCAATTTAGCCTGAACTCAGTGAACCTAGCCAATGGTGACAAATCAAAACCTCTGAAATACCGGTACTATGAATGAATCTAACTAATCAGGGAACCCTGTAGGAAGTAGATGCCGGGATTAATGAGCCAGTAGTCTCACCATGCCATGCTGTTATTTCTTCAGATAAATGTCCTCCGATGAGATTATCTTTATGTCTGAAAGGAAGGAAAGGAAGGTTACATTCTTTCAACTGACCGGTTAACTGCTGCCACGGGTGGGATCCACATCTGGGTAAGCTGAGTGTTTTCATTATCCCAAACATTCAAACACCAGGTCCACCATACGGATTAAAAACACATTTTCATTTTCAGGGTGAAAAGTCATTGAGAGCAACAAACACAAATTACCGCGGGGTCAGAATTTCATCTCTCTTTCTTCTGTATATCTAGATTTGTAAGTTTCGAGATTTACCCAAATTGTTCTCCATCCTATATTACATTCACTGTCTAACATCCTCTTTAGCAGGCGAATTCCTACATCATATATTTTCCATCAACAACAAGAAGTAAAAGCAGCAGCATTATTGCATTATTACGCCATTACTTGCATGATACATAGGCTACTTAGTGCCGATTTGGAGAAGAAAACTAAGATACAATGATAAATATGTATACGAAAAATGAAGCAATCATATGGTTATATCATAATAGACTTTGACTTTTCTGGCCAGCAGGTAGTGGCAGACGTCAGACGCCCATCAGAGGCAGCCACCTAGCGTGCTCTGCTCATCTAACCTGCAGGCCACGCTCCACACACTGGAGCCCTTACTCGCTTTAGCTGTAGCGTTACCAAACGAGAGTCGGGCTTGCTTTCAATAATGAGTAAAAATAATAGGAAATATTATTCTGTTGGGGTTTTTTTTCCTCCGTCAAAAGAACAAAACTCTTCCATGCCTGTAATTGGGATTTTCAGTTTCTGCTTTATCTTTGTTAAACTGTCAACCTGAACACTTGGGCCAGGTGAGCCTTCCCCTACCCTAATAGCACGTATGATTTTTAAATGTTCAGGATTCTTAATACAAAAAGGGGGGGGGGACTATTGCCATAGAGACAAATATTATTCCAGAGTCATGTCAAGTGAAAACTTCTGTATACTTTCATTTTGATGTTGACAAATAGACACTATATTACAGAATATAAATGTCTCTGAAAACCTTTATCACTTTAGTTGATTTCCAGCTTCTCATCAGCATTCTGAGTTAGCCCATTTTTTTTTTTAAAAATGAAAGATCCTATTTCCCTTTCCTTTGAGGAATCCAAATTTTAAAGATTCCACTTAACATCCTTTATTGCATTCCTACATCATAAAGTTATGCTTTATAGCAATATAAAAAACCTGTAAAATTAGCATCCTCATAAACAACTTTCCGTGCTCACTGGTGAAGCCATCAATGGTGATTTGTACTGATCTCTTAAATGCAACTTGATATTATGGTATCCAAAAGGCTTTTTTTTAATGCATTAACATAAGGCAAGGGAGAACACAAGACATATTAAAAAAAATACTCTTCGTCTCCTGATGCTTTATAAACAAGAAGGCTTCCTTCTTAATTTCAGGAAACATTCCGAAAGTACAGAATTGTCCCATTTTTGTCTGGCATGGTGATCTCTGTGTTCCAAGCACTCAGGAGGCAGAGGCAGGAAAAACACTTCAAGTTCCAGGACAGCCTGGGCTACATACCCAGATCCTGTCTCAAAACAAAAAGTTGCACTTTAATATGAAATCCAAAATTAGAGACTTTCCCCTAATATATTAATGTTTCTTTAGAAAATACAGAACTGCAATACCCTGTAAACTCACTAACTTGCTTCTAATTAAGAGCCTTTAAGTAATAGGAACACACTGGCTTTATTGCTTTTGTTTTTGATCAAAGAAAACCATTCTTCTTTGCCCTCACCTTTAAGGCGATTTGTGCTCTGGTCGTTGAGTAATGATTACATGTAGTTCTTAAGGTTCATGTTTAGCCCTTGTGACACAAAAGAGTAGCCTAGAATAAGGGTGATTTTAGGGTTTATACTCTGGCAACTAAGTGAGAAGTCTTCCCACGGGAAAAGGGGTGCCCTCTCAATGCTTATAATGACCATTAGATTTCAGATTGATTTGGTTAGTTTTCCAAAGCAAGAGTGTGATATCGATTTGCCTCCGATTCTAAAACACGCCGGCGACCTCCTCCCCTCCCCCCCCTCCACGCAGCCTATGGCAGACACTGCCATTTCGACCACGCCTTGAGGGCAATCCCCGGAGCACGTGGCTAACTTCGAGGTTAGCTGGCACCGAGCAGGGCCCCAGGAAAAGCAGAGCCTACCAGCAGGGGAGGCCCGGAGGAGCACCCAGGCATCACGCGGGGCCACGCCACCTCTTCGGAGCCCTCGTTCGTCCCCGCAAGGGCAATGCAGGATGCTGGAGCTTAGCATGGGGACACCTGGGGAGCTGTGCCCAGGCTGCCCCGGAGCGGGCGCGGCCTTGGGCGGCACCGCGGGCCGAGCTCACGCTCTCCAGGTCGAGGCTTCTCACCCGTGGCCTCCTCAGTCCGCGAGGGGCGCCCTTCCCGCCGCCGTCCCACCGACCCCGTTGCCAAAGCGGCTCAACCCTTGACCCCCGTGGCCCTCCGGCCCTGCCCAGAGCCTGGCCTTAGGTCCAAAGCCTCGCGAGACTCTGAGCTCGCGTGGAAAGCGCCAGGCCCGGCTTCTGCACTTCCTGCCTGTGTCTGCAGCACAGCAGGGAGCCTTGCTGTGGAGGCCTCGCGGGGCTGCCCAGAAAGTACACCCAAGGCTACTGCGTGGGGCGAAGGGCCTGGTACCCCACCACACAAGTTGAGATCAACCCTCTCCCCGCTCCTCTGAGATTCCCTCCCAATCCTGCCGGTCCAAGTTACACCAAAACCCATCATTCTCTGTATCACATACTGAAAATGATTTTATTTTTATCCATTTACATTTAACTTGATATAAACTTGTCCGGAAAAGTCAAATAATATGCTTTATATTAGCTCAAACATTTATTAAGAAAACCAAATTCCATAAATAAGCACAGACAATAAGTTAAAACATATCACAAATTGACCAGTATGTAACGAGAATGCTTTATCTACACAAAACATCCTATTTCACGTTTGTTCATTCTTAGAAAGCGCTTCTGTTCTCTGGGTTTGGATTTGACCAGCACATGCAGAAGGAGCTGATTGTGTTTCTCTGTACAAAGTTGCAGGGTTGTTAGATGTCCGCCTGCACCCACCGGCGGCCGGCAGGAGGCCGAGGGGGGCAGGAAGGACGTGATAGGACGACCACAAAACAACCAAGGGCACAGAGCAGCGAGAAGAGAAAAACAGAAAAGGAAGCAAACGAACACCAGTCCTGAAGGATCTAGAAAAGACATGTGGCTTTGCTTTTACAAAAGGAAAAAAAAATCCTTACGTGTGTATTTTGCTCTTCCTATAAAGGCCTATCAAAATGGGAGAGATCATCCCTTCCTTCTTCACATAACCGCTTCAGTTTGCTCCAGCCACCCAATCCGCTGGCATTGTTCCTCCTGAGAAGCCTTCCCTTCTATACCCTCACACCTTTGTGCTTAAGAAAAGAAAAACCCGAGCTGTGGCTCGTTGTTATAACTAAAGCGGTCTTTTGTAAGCCAATAGAGGGTTGCGTGGACGGGACTGGGTAGACAGGGCAGGGTGGTGGTCCCGGAAAGAGAGGAGTTCGGAGAAAGAATACAGGGTTAAATCAAATTACATCATTTGGGCCCTCAGATGAGGCGGTTGGTAGCAGATGCTTGTCCACCTTTAAGACAAAAATCCCTAACATTGTGCTGTACCTTGAACACGTCCGTGTGTGACCAAGATGCACTCACTGTGTGTGTGTCTGTCCGCGCGCGCGGGCGCGCGCGTGTAGAGTCTGAGCGTGAGCTATGGTGCGGGTGTGTGTGTGTGTGTGTGTGTGTGTGGTGTGTTTCTGCCCACAAACCAGTCCATTGGTGTCTGATTTCAGATCCTGAGTCGACTCCCTGGTAAGTAAAATGGCGGGAAAGAATGCTTTCTGCCGGGCGCGGAAGCAGGGGTGTGAGGCGCTGGGAGAGAAGGAGCCCGAAGGGAGGCGCGGGCGAGGCGGGGTCGTGGGGACGTTGTGGGGTGGGGGGGGGTCGTGACCAATGTGTGGCCGGGGACGCCGCCAGGCAGAGGCCGGGAGGAGGGCGCGAGCACGACCTGGGCAAGCGGGAGGCCGGGGCGGCGGGCAGCGCTGGGCTCGGGCAGCCGGGCGGGAAGGGGTGGGAGGGGAACTTGGGGCAGCGCTGGGGCTCGGGGAGGACCGGGGACACCGGGCGGGGGAGCTGGGAGCCCGGCGGCGCGGCCGAGGGTGTGTCGGGGGGGAGGGGGTGGCGCCCTGCGGTGCGGGCTGGGCTGCGCGGCAGCGGCATTAGGTGAAGCTCATGGAGACTGTGTGCTCGAGCGCCTTGCGGCGCAGGGACGCGATGCTCGTGCCCCGCCACACGTCGCTGCTGTCCGGAGAGCTGCAGAGCTGGGGCGAGCCGGAGACGTTGCTGGGGCCGGGGAGGGAGGCCGGCACCATGCCGGGGAAGGCGGGCTGGTAGAGGTGCGACTGCAGCCCCGCGCCGTTGGAGCCCGCCAGGCTGTTGGACAAGCCCATGGAGTTGGGCGGTGGCCCCGCAGCCAGGCTGCACTGGGACAGCGACTGCGCCATAGCCTGCTGGCGGCCGAGCGCGGGCGGCAGCGGCAGCTGGGACACGCCGGGCATGGCGGCCGCCGCCCAGCGGGTGTCGTTGGCGTGGAAAGAGCACAGGCTGTCACCCATGGCGGCGGCGGCGGCAGCAGCGGCCGACGGGAACTGGGGCAAGCCCGGCGTGGGCAGCAGCGTGCCTGGCGCACGGAACACGTTGGTGGTCTTCTTGCGCTTCTTCCACTTGGCGCGCCGATTCTGGAACCAGACCTGCAGCGGGCGGGGTGGGGAAGACAAGACCCGGCGAGGTTAGCGACCCCGGTGGGAGATCGAGTCCCGGGAGCCCGGCTTCTCACTGTCACTCGACCCCTGGCTGAGTCGGTGCTCGGGGCTCAACACGCCCCCATGCCCAGCGCGAGCTCCGGGTTCTCCACCTCCGCGGAACGACGGGCGCCCCTTTGCCGCCACCAAGCGCAGACTCCGGCGGCGCTCTCAGGTCGCGGTGCCCACTGGCGCAGAACGCACCGAGCGAGCACCACCAGACATACCGCCGTGTGCAGCGTTCAGCACCTCCTGCATTCTGGCATAGTCTGTGCATTGTACAGATGCACCAGTCTGCAGGCAGGCATGTGTCAAGGCTCGACCCACAGGTGTACAAATGAAGATAAACATGAGTACCCATGTGGCTTAATAGCATGTCTTATAGCACTGATGGTGTATAGAATTTTCAGAAACACTGGAAATTTGGAAATTGATGAAAGGCCACGAATGACATAAAGAGTTTCAAAATCGAAAGACAAAGGAAACCCCCTAACATCACGGTTGACAGAGCAGAGAGGTTAATATAGTGACCCGTGTGGCAAAGTGAGCCACTGAGCTGCGGTGGTGTTTGGTTGCCACCTTGATTTCTGATTCCTCCCTCAGCTCTTGGTGGAACTGCCACAATGCTCCTCCCCGTCTCACTCCCAAAATGCTATGAGGGCACCTTTGTCTGCAGTTCCGGTGTGCTGGAACTTGCAGCCAGAGTCTTCGATCTATGCCTCCCAGTAACTTACCTCAGATCCCTAACATGTCTTCTACTGCCTGCAAGTTGCACACACACACACACACACACACACACACACACACACACACACACACGCCTCTTGTGTTATAAACTAAAGCAAATACAAAGGAAAGGAAGTCAACTTTAGAACTCTCACTGGTCAAAATGCAAATCTAAATTTGCTGGGACGATGGCTGCATCTTTCTTTTTCCAGGAAGAACTGTTTAATAAACTATACCTCAAACAAGCCTCCTCAGTTTTCCTTCCTAGTCGTGGCCCAGGGATGTCAGAGCCTACAAATGTGCCTACAAATGTAAAGTTCACTATCACAGTGTGAAAATTCCTCTGAATAATAATAGACACCCCATCTGACCTTGATAATGTCCCATCTCCACCGATTCAAATTTCATCTTTCAGGGGAGGGGGTTCTCAGTGCACTTCCTTGGCAGACTTTCCTTTAAAATCCTGTTAGCAGGATGACTCCTGATACTAACTATAAAGTGGGGCGGGACAGAGATCAAATATTGACTAGTCCTGTTAGAATTTGGCCAACACATCCTGTTCTCCACATCTGTGACCCCCAAAGTGATTTACCTGGCAATCTGACCTATGTAGTGTTTGCTTTGCAAGTTAAAATGTCAGGAATATGGACCCATTTGCCTTCACTCTTGGTAAACCAAGGATTTATAGCCGTGCAAGTGTGAAGAGCTTTGCAGTCTAGCGTTCTCTCTGAAGCCGCCGTGTCTTCCTGCCTCAACTGCGACTTTGCTCACTGGCTTATCTTTCTCTAGTGTGTACACCAGCTCCCACGTTGTTGTTTAACCCGTGCTAGGGATATGTATGCTGCGGCCTTTAGCTGCAGCTCTTGAGCTGGTGGCACAGGATTAATGAGGCTGCAGGGCCCTTGATGGTGATGTTGGGATCAATGTGGCCAATTGAGCTGTGAGCAGCCTTTGGCCTGAGAGGGAAAGAAAGTGGGGAGACCCAATGTCCCAAAGACCCTTTGAAGCCCTCACCCAACATTAGTTTGGGGAACTGGACAAGAGGAAACCCTTGACTGACTCTGGGCTGTATTCAAAATGTTCTCCCAATGCACCTGCAGTTTCCAAGGGGCGCTTTGAAAGAGAGTTGAGATCAATTCCTAACATTGGAGCCAGTGAGTCCTAGAGGGTCAGTGTTTCAGGAGGTGGTAACTTGGGAGAAGAGGTGGAGAAAGAAGCAAAAGAAAGAAAAACCACATCAAACTGCACAGCAGGATTTCAAGAGCAAACACTGCTGCCAAAAAAAAAAAGCTTCTGAATCCAGAGTCTGCTCATGCACACAAGAAAAAGAACCACTGTTAAAGGGCTAAATATTAGAGGAATAATCGAAAAATCATGCTCAATTATGTTTGAGGGTTAGTAGTCAAACGATGACTACAAATTTTTCATGTGTCATGGTTTACTGAGATTCAAGGGGGAAAAATCTTCATGGCCTCTGAGCACCTCCATTCCAAGCTGTGATGCATATGTTTTTAAAATGTGAATGTTTCCACTTGAAAACTAGAGCATGACGGGTTAAAATGCAGACAAAACCTAAGGGAGGCTTTCAGGAAGCACAGATGACAACTCCAGGAAATATATTAACCACAGCCAAAGATCCAACTTTGTACTCCGTTTGAAATGCAGCCCTCCTCAGAAAATGCTTAATACAACAGTGAGAATCTAATGGAGGTTGGAATCTAAAAATCCACTTTCATGATATCTGCTGTTACAGTAATATAGACATACTGTAAATGTATTTTAAAATATATAGCCCGTTTAATTCCCCAGCTATAAATGGCTCAGGAATAGAGAAAGAAGGGGAGAGAAAACGAATATTACCCCCCCACACACACACACTTGAAGCAAATGCTTTATGAAGACCTCATTGGAATCCAGCAAATGATTAATGTGAAGATTTGGGAGGAAATCTGGGGCGCTGTATTAAAGCCTAGATCTCAGGTTCATTTCGATCAGCCAGCCGTGAACTCTGGGCCGAATTCATTACACTTTAATAGTGCTGGGAGAGGAAGAAAATGCAATTTCTCATTCCATTAGAAAACTAGAAAATACTCTCAGCTTGTCCCCCTATTAAGATGTGGCAGGTGACAGGGCCATTCTGAGGGACACGGTCAATGGAATTACAGCACATTATTTTTGTCCGTATAAAATATTGAAAGGCAAGCCTGACTGTGCAGAAGTTATTCCACTGATTTGGTTTTTATGTAAATAAAATATTGAAAGTTAATTAATCCGTGCTAGAGACTAATGATTATGCTTATTATATTGCATTTGATCGCATAATTTGCATGATTCTCGCATTGCTGCTTAATAAGCCATTCCAGGTTATAAATAATTCTGAAATTGGTTTCTAATAATGGCATGCTATAAAAGGAATGGTTTTATTACACTAGCCAGAAAAGGGGAGCAGTATCCTACACAGAATTGGCCTTGGTATCAGCAGAGGTGCTTTAGTAAATCCTTCACAGGGTGATGTAGTCCAGATAAAGAAAAAAAATAAGTGTGCTGGATAAGTTAGTCTAAAATGAAAAGCATCTTTGAAAACATACAATTGCAATAAGTTGAATGTTTTAATCAGTGCAGTGGCCCCCCACACTGGAAAGAATGTGTGGCAATCTGCTAACTATAAAGACAACTGTGAAGCACTCATCATATATGA
Source organism: Microtus pennsylvanicus (assembly GCF_037038515.1). Lineage (NCBI taxonomy): Eukaryota > Metazoa > Chordata > Mammalia > Rodentia > Cricetidae > Microtus > Microtus pennsylvanicus. The sequence goes on from NC_134584.1 coordinate 55,856,713, forward strand.
ATGTAAACCAATTACTATTTAATTTGAATTTGGTCAAGGAGCAATGGTACAGTGAGTTGTGAAGTAAATACATTTTCCATAAACTGTTTTTGCATTACGTTACATAATGTTAATCATTGTGAAATGCTAATTAAGAAGGTTATGTTGATCTGATTACTTTTTAAATTATGAAACATTATTTTTAAAAAATATTGAAATTGCCATTCTATTAAATTGTTTCTATCAGTAGGCTCAAGCTATCATTGTTGGTTGAACATTATGCTAGAACAATTAACATACTTTATCTCTTTCTTCTTGCATATTCTTTTGTGTATTTTTTCAAAATAGCTACCACACAGTGTATATTTTATTTCATTTATAACTTTTTCTATGAAAAGAATCACTGTCATTAACCTTTGGAAGACCTAATAAAGTTTAATAGACCTCATTTTCTTTTTTCATAAAATCAGCCTTCCAATTATATTTTATTTGTGATTCTAAGTTTTATTTTAATTTGAACTAATTACCAATATGTCTAGGTTAAGACTAGCACTGCACTCTCTAAAACAAAATTTAATAGTTAAGATTTCTCTTGAGGACAAAAAGTAAATTTGTGAATTTTTATTCTCCGATATTGAGCCTACAATTAAGCACTGTAATTGGCATGCTTTGAGTTTGTGTATTTCTATAACAGTTTGAACCCACACTTAAAGAGGCATGTAAGGTGAAGATTTAAAGAACAGGAATATGCCTGAACAGTGTGATTAGTACTCTTCATATGTGTAATGTCTGTGTCCCATCGTTCAAGCTTTTCATAGTTTTAATTTTACTAATGAATGTCCAGATTTCTGTTGAATAAATGTAGCAAGAATTAGGAATATTTATCTATAAATTTGACCGTTTTAAGACCCTGGTGATACTCATTTCTTATTAGAACAAAACTACATGTTCCCGTTTAGACCATCTACAAAACACCAAATGGAAACAAATTCTGATTTCCTGATCAATCAAATATAAGTGAACTGAAGTTCTTAAAGTTAATTTACAAAGTCAAGTAACACTGTCTGAACAAATTAGTCAATTTGGCACCCAGTTTTTAAAAGAAAAAATCCAAAGTAACCGGAGAAGAAATTTTCAGCACCGTGGATAGCTCCAGGGTAAATGCAAGGTTTCATCTGAGCGCCTAAGAAATAGCAGGTCAGTCTTTTGAAGGGAAAGGAAGGAATTTGGGATTCATTAATCTTATACTTTTCTCCCCCAAATATTCAGAAGAGGTACGGGTGAGAATTCCTAGATTCCAAACAATTACAACTTGGAGGGTGGTTGGATAAAAATAAGGACACGATAACTATTTTTTCTATTACAGGTTAATCTTTCTGACCTGAAAAATTCCTTCTTCGGGTCAGATATCTGAAACAGTAAGTGCTCAATTCCTGCCTTCATCCTTAGCGAAATCTAAATTGTTTTGTTAAAATTAAAATCCCAGGCTCCATAGATGGTGTAGTATTTCCGACCAGTCCCAATGCTTCATTAGATCACCAAGCTTTTGAAAACAACAAAGCTGAGGATATTTTCCCTGAAAGTTGAGGGTGATATTTAAAAGAATAAAATCACACTAGGAAATTTGAGTATGCCACCCCTCTTTTAAAGGCACCCAGTGCACAGTAATTCCTCTTTCCTGTTTTCTGTGTAATTGTGACATTTCTCCCATTTATCCAAATTCGTAATAGAAACTCATTACAAGGTAATGAAACGCTTGTCAATAGTGAGAGCAGGAGCAAGGTGAGCGCTGGGCTTAGCTGCTGGGGAGACAAGGAGGTTCCCTTGTCTGGAGGCTAGAGTTGGACCCGGCATCCCCATAAAGCTGGGCTTGTTTTATTGTTTTGTTTTTGTTTTTTGAGGGGTTTTGGCGGGGTTTGGCGGGGGGGGGGATGTGGCTACAATGGAGATAGTCCACTGGTGCCTGTCGATCGTCGTAGCCAGTGTTTGGACGAGAAAGAGCTCTTCCTATCCAGCAAGTGCCGGGATCGCAGCGGCACAGAATACCTAGCTCCTCTGTGCTCTGGTCCTCCGGTCCCTCCTTGCGCCCCCGCCCCCAGCCCAAGTCGGGTGTACCTGTACTCGGGACTCGGTCAGCCCAATACGCAGCGCCAGCTCCTCACGCATGAAGATGTCAGGGTAGTGAGTTTTGGCGAAGCTCCTCTCCAACTCGTTGAGCTGCGCTGGGGTGAAGCGAGTCCGGTGGCGCTTCTGCTTCTGTTGGCCCTGCTGTTGACCGGCTTGGCTGGGATTGGGGCCACCCTGGGGCCCCGGTTGCTTGTCAGGGTCTTTAGCGCTCACCGCCAGGGAAGCAGGAGTAGAGCCCACGGTCGTGATGTCCTCGCCCGGCAGCAGAGTGGTTCCTTCGACTGGATCCGAGTTGGGCGCCAGATCCCCGGGATGGCCCCCAGGGTCAGAGCCCCCCACGCCCAGCCTACACTTCACCGCCTCCCGGTGACCCAGAAGCTCGGCGGCATCTTTCATACCTAAGGAGGGAAGGGGATCTCGGTCACTACTTTCCTGCCGAGGTCAGGAGCAAGGTGTCTTCCCTGAGCAGCTCTCCTCCAACCCCATCCACCGCTCCCTCCGTGCCCGCGCTCGCGCTCGCCCTGCCGCGGAAACTGCCTGGTGCCTGGTCCTCAGCCGGGTTTCCCAGGATTTGGACAGCTAGGTTGAAATAACATTTCTTGGCCTTTCCCTTCTCTCCACAGCCGGTTCTGAAGATGGTCCACAGCTGCGACTTTCGCATCTCCCACAAAAAAAAAAAAACAAAACAAAAACAAAACAAAAAAAAAAAAACACCACTCCCAGGCCCCGGCAATAAAACAAACCCGAGTTCTTTCATTAACTGTATCCCTGGTGTCCCAGGAACCCTTGAACAAAATCTTGGACGGGGGATGCGGGAGAGAGAAAATCTGGAGCGTTTTCTCCGAGGCTGCCCCAGGTGCTAATGCACTCTCGCCAATTCCCTCTGACTTTTGGAAGATGAATACGTTTCCAAGCCTTCCACCCCTCAAAATAAACCCCAATCAGCTCCGCCTCCCCCTCAAATCAGAGAAGGTGTTTGGAAATGGAGTCCCATCCATCACGAAAGATGGTTCCTAAGACGGAACCCAGAACCCCGTAACCCAGACAGCTTTCAAGAAACTCGAGCAAACTCGATAGCCATAACAGTGAATCAAACTTTAGAGAATTCAACTTTTCTCTCCCGAGAAATAAACGGTTCGTCCCTCCCAGTCATTGGCAACACCGAGCCCCTTGGAAAAGGCGGGGATGCCCGGAGGATGAGCTGGGCTTTCTTCTCAAACAGCACATTTAGTAAATCCGCTTTCATACAGCCACTTCTCCTTCAGGCCAGATTAGTTTTTTTTTTTAAAGAAAACAAATTTAACCACACTTAGAGGAGGAGGTGGTAGAGAGAAAGGAAGAAGAAAAGAGAGACGAAAGAAATTCCAAATCAAAGCAAACAAGAGTGGAAAAGAAAGAGAGACATCTCCAAACAAATTATCACTGGCTAGAACTCCTTTTAAAAAAATTAAGGGGAGAGAGGAAGAAAAAAAAAGAGAAACAAAAGGTGCCAGCATTCCTAACTCCTTTTTGTTTTGGGATCTACATATTCCATAGATTTTTTTTAAAGACGATGTTAAATCAAATTAAACTTTAATACAGCACAATTACTTTTAAAGAAATTAGTCCATTTAGGGCGCATTAAGGTAAAATAAGGAACAAATTGACAATTTCCTGCCCGGGCTTCTCCTGGCTGCCCGGGTGAGAGGCGCTCACTCACCTAGCCTGGCGTCCAGGAGGTCGGCATGAGACAGCATCGCGCACCGCTCCAGGGCGAAAGCTGTTCCCCCCCAAATTTTAGCGGCTTTAAGTTATTTAAAATAGATATAAGCTATAAGCTATACGATATAGATATATATAGATCACCTAAATGAAAGAAAATTCGGTTTGTGGTTAAAAAGGGGGCTTCTTGCATTATAATGTCCTTTAGAGAGACGGGGAGGTGCTTAACAGTTGAATGAACCCGTGAGCAGCTCGGCGAGGGGACCAATCAGGAGGGCAGCCTGCAAATGTCAGCGCCCGGAGAGTCCCCCACTCCGCCCGCCCGCCCGCCTGCGCCTGCCGGGAGGAGGCGGCGGCCGCAGCCCAGGCAGCTCCAGCCTCCAGCAGCCGCTAAAGGAAGCAGCGGCCACCTTGGCCTCGCCCTGGGCCTCTGGGCGAGCTCGGTCAGTCCTTCCTTGAGGTTTTTCTCCAGCCACACCTTCCCTTTCCTTGTCCTGTCTTGCTTGCTTCACGAGTGCAGCTCGGTGTTTCAGGTCTAGGATGTCCCTGAAACGGGGGCAGTTCGGACACCAGAGCAGGGCATGACCTCCGCATGACCTGAGAGTCCCACCCCCAGCCCCGCCCGCGGCACCTAGGCGACACTGGACCGCACCAGGCTGGCAAGCTCTGGCCTCTAGGACCACCCTAAATTTCGCCACTGCTCTACTGCTACAGGCCTTAGCAGTGGATTCAGACTCATCAGCTTGGCCCTGGGGCCTACTGAGCCCCAAACCCACCTCGGGCCTAGAGAGTAAAGGGGAAGTTGGCTCCCCCTACTCTGCCAAGGCCTGCTGTCTACTTGGGGGGTGGGGCGGAGGATTCACTAAGTGTGTCCTCCTCCCAAACTCCAGAAGCTGCATTCCAGGACCCCCCTGCTTCATGGGCCTACAGTTCTCACCTCGGTTCCCAACCTGCCTCCATCAAAGTTTCTAAGTCCAGTTAGACTACCAAAGCCACTTAAGGTTGTAAATAAAGTTAAACGCTCTTTATTTTCCTCTTGGATATGTTAAACTACTTGAACAATTTAAAGTGCTTTTGCACAAGTGAAGCGAACCATTTCTAATGTTCTGATTTTTCAGAGCCAGCCAACAACAAAGTTTAGATTAGTAATATATTTCTAACCAGAGTAATTTTCAAGATCATTAGGCATTTATGTAATTAGTGCCAAATCTATAAGCTTTTATTACGATTATTAGAGTAAAATCAGTATAAATTTGTACTAATTTACTACTGTTTAGACTTGGCTGTCAAGCCCAGAGGTTCTTATTGTAAATGATAACTAGGGAAATTAAGTGCAAAATTCTGTACCGTTTCTGATCTGCTCCCAAACAATCCGTTTCAATTGTATTTGCAGAGGAACATGATGCCCCTTTAAAGTTATTTGACTTGTATTTTTATTTGCAACACAAGAAAAATGCCCTCTACCCAAGGCGAAATGAAAACTGATATTTACTACTCCCAACTTGATTAACATTGATTTTTAATTCGAGAGTGATGCAATTAAGATTATTCATTTGGTGCAAATAAAGCTCCCACAAAAGGGTGGCCCTCTGAAGTCTGTTTTAAATAATACCGAACAAATGGCTTTTTTTGTTCGTCGTCCAATTGACTTACACAAAACATTGGAAGTGCTGCCCGAGAGCAGATGCGAGAGGGTGTGTGTGTGTGTGTGTCCCCTTTACCGTGTGTGTGTGTGTGTGTGTGTGTGTGTGTGTGTGTGTGTGTCAGGGAAGAGCAAGTAGACAAAGGAGGTTGCGAAGCAACTCTGGAGCAGTTTTGTTTGCTGCTTCCCTTCCTCAGCCCTTTTCAAAGTCCTGCCGCGCGGGCGCGCGCGCGCATACACACACACACACACACACACACACACACACACACACACGAATGCGCGCGACCGCACTGGTGCACACACGCTTTTGAATGCAGGGACTCGGTGAGCTGGACCTCGCTCTCCCGGAAGCTCGGGACCTGGCCGGGCTGTGGCAGCAGGCCGCAGCGGGTACGAACTCGGCCTAGCAGGAACTGGGCACCGAAGCCCGGGATGCGCTCTAGGCGGAGCACAGGAGACTGCCGCACGCCTGGAGCCTTGGGGGCTTTTCGGCCGGCGCCTGGTGCCTTATCCAGAAGGGTTTTGCCTGGGAGGGATTTTCCAAGCCCTAAAGCAAACTGAGTAGGGTCTGAAAGCAGCTCGATTTCCTTTACACAAAAACCCCAAATTTGACAACTCAGCGGGTGCGCGCAGCAGGAGTGGACAGTTCGGTAGCCCAGGGCAGGGCTGTGAGCTCGGTACTTGGCACAAGAGAGCGTATCCGGGGTTGGCCCTGGGTTTCGAACCACCAGGGTGGCTTTTTCTGGGTATTCAGGCCTAAGAGCCTGGCATCAAGTGACTAAAGAAGGAACTGGAAAGCAGGAGAGTCCGAAGCGTCCGATACTTCTGTGATCGGACTGCTTAAGTGAGAAACTTGAGAGGTCACCGGCAAAGAGAACCGGGCCTGGAGTCTACAAGCTTGTGTGCTCGCAAGCGCTGACGTCCCGGTCCCGCAGCAGCCCCGGATCTGCTGCCGTCGGTGCCTCGCGTCCTCCCGCACGCACTCGCTCGTATATTCTGTTTTGTTGTATCTTTCAGGTCGATAAATAAATGTGTAATAGTTAATGTGAAGACACATCAGAGTAATAACAATGGGACAAAATCAAAGGATTATCCATCACTGTTAGTAACCACTGAATAACAATGTTGCGGCGTGATTGATAGCCCGCTTCATTTTATGACTTTTCTATTGGTCTTGATTTTTATAGCAGTATAAACAAACTAAATCATTTCTTCCAAGACTTCAGAGCACCTCAGAGAGAGGGGAGGGAGAGAGCAGAAAGGAAAAAAGGAAAAGGGAAATCTAAGGGCGGGAGGGGGTGAGGGGGCAGCTTGGGGGCCTTGAGGTGGGGGGGGGGGGAGCAAGCTGGGGCTGGAGACCGGAGCCGGCAGCCAACAGGCGTGACAGGGAAGCAGAGTCTCGATGTGAAATGCTCGCCCCCACTCGGTGTTCTCTGCAACTCGGTTTGGCCAGTGTCTGAATCCACCTGGGCAGCATCTGAGATGTATTTACCAGAGTTTTTATTCCCCGTCATCTTCCCACGTTCCTGGGGCAGCCGGGAAAGTGCCGGTCAGGCCCGTTGCTGTTGATAATTCAAAGCATTTCCCACCTGATCATGGGAACTGAAGTCCCTAACAAGGCGAGGCTTTAGCGCAATGGCCCCCAAATCTTCGGAATGACAAGAATGTCTTCAGAAATCACTTCAAAGCAAAGTAAAAGGATTTTCTATGACGGATCCAGTGATTTTTCCTCAATAAATAGGTTTTAGATTGTTACACACACGTAGAAATGGAACAAAGGGAACTACCAGAAAATATATTGGTTGCCCCTAATAAAATTTATTTAGACAGTTTACTTCTCATAAAAAATAGAGATTGAATTTTGTACAAGAGCCTGCCAAGGGACGATGCACAGGGAAATCTTTTTTCTTCTTCTTTCTACCCTCCTCCCCTTCTCCTTTTTAAGGAAGCACAAAGAACCTTTAAAGGCCAGGGAACCGATGATCCTAGCTCCCAAGGCAAGAGTGCCCAGACCAAGCAGAACTTGGTAACTCTGTCTGAAGACGACTTTGGGAGAGAGGTGTTTCATATATATATATATGTATAAAAATCTTGTAGCTATGTAAATTACAAGCACACCCGCTATACAAACAAACATTATGTTTTACCATCCAGTTTTGGAGTCAGACTTAGAAATAAGGTGTGGCTGGAATAGGAGCTGGGATGAGATGGGAGAGCCGGCAACAAGCCCAAAAAATGGATTTATGCAGATTAAGTTGGAAATTCTGATTTTTCTCTCTAATTGTGTTTCTGCTATCATTGCAAATCCTTTGTACAGACAGAGACAAGGAGAATAAAAATATATAGAGGGGGCTCCAGGAAGAATCGGGTAGTGTGCCCAGAGCCCTAATTGCTTTTTCCACTTACAGAAATCTCGGGTGTTTATTAAATGTAACTTTCGGCTGCTTGCGTTGTTTGTAAACGGCTCTTTTCTGCGCAGACAGTGGGCTGCAATACGGCACGCTATTATTCACAGTCCTGCTATTAGATGCTGAATTGTAACATTGTTCCCTTTAATGAGAAGCGCCTCCTTCAATAATTAACGATCTCACATTTTCCTATTTTCTTGCCTGATGAAAAGAATCAATTTTAATTCGCGGTAAATTACAGCCATGCTTTGGGGTATTATTTGCTTACTGAAAACAAATCAAGCGACTTCAACGGTCCTGTTTACTTTTTCTGCTATGCAGTAATCCAAAAGCAACTGTACATCAGATCGAGTTGCTCGGGGCCCACTTCAGAATGGAAGAAAAGATTAAAGGGCGGGGAGGGGAAGAGCGGGGGGCGGGGAGGGGGCAGCCTCCGAAGCCCAAACTGTTTGCGACCTTCGTGACCAGGATTTCTCCCAGACCAACCTTATGCTCCAGAACTGGTGCTCCTCAACCTTCAGTGTCCACCCTGTCCTGGTAAGGGTCCTTAAATTACATATGGCCACCCTGGAAATTCGGACTGTTCCAGGGATGGCGTGCTTGTGGGGATGGGTGACCTGAAAGGAGAGCTGGGAAAGCGAAGCCTTTACAAAGGGGTGCCGGGTGCTTCTACAATCCTCTGCTTGAGAGAACTCAAGGTCGCCAGCCAGAGACCACAGCCAAGGAAGATTCGGCTGAATGCCCCTGCCGGTCCACTGCGAAAGCGCCCTCCTCTTCCGGCGGGGGCTCTCCAGGGCAAGATAAGCATCTGTGTGTAACTCTTAGTCAAACAGGCCTGGACCTAGCCCGAACCACCGGAGAGGTTCCTAGCCCTGGAGTTGAGGGACTTGAGGTCCAGACGCACTTAACCTGTATTGTCTCAAAAACAGAGCCAACTCAGCCTAAACCGGCAAAGGGAAAAGAAACAAAACAACAACAGAAAAATTGACTACAAGCCCGACCTCCCAACCTTTTTCTTTTTTCCTTCTTCTTCTTCCAACACTGAGAGCAGGGCTTCATGCGTGACCTTTTGAGCGCTTTTGAAAAGCGGTGCATCGCAAGTTCCTCGCTTAGCCACCTGCATGGCTGGGGCTTGCCAAGAGTGCTGAGAAGTAAGAAACCTATCCCGAACTAATGTCATAACCCGGGAGCTTTAGGCAATACAGGAAGTGATAGATGGATGGTGGGTGAGTGGGATAGATGAAAGATAGAGTCTCTTTGAATCGTTCTTCGCACCCGTTTGCTTTTGCCAACCACAAGCAGACAGTCGCCTGCGTGACTCCTCGTGAGCACAGCCACCAGACCCTGGCTCGTTTCTTTCTCTGGTCTTTCTCTTCTGACAACTGGCACTCAATGCAGAAACAACCACACCAGACAATGAGGAATAGACCTGCCCTGTCTATCCTAGCTTCCCTTTCATTGCCTTTTGCCCTGTAATTTTAATGGACCCAATTAGCCACGTGGAACATAATAATTGGCATACAGATTTTGTTTGCGTGTGTTGTTTGTTGCTTTTCTTATTTCTATTTACTTAGGATAAATAATCATATATCAGTTATTCAGTTAGGTGACAAGGCTAGTAATTGGAATCAAAAGAAAAAAGTCTCATTCCTACTCTCTCTATAACTAGATATAGCGCTAATAAGACTGCATCAATCTTATGGGGCAAATAAATAAAATAGACAAACAAACAAATTTGCCTCCAACAAGTTAATGCTGTGTATCTGAGTGGAAAGTAGATATTTTCACGCATTCTGGAGATGAGGAGTGACTTTTAATAAAATCATAAGAAAAACAAATGTAACTCTGTAAGCCATTTCTTCCAGAAGTCAGCGTTCATCATCACCCCCTCTCCTGCCCCTCCATTGCAACCTTTCTCTTTTCCTAAGCAGTTGGTCTGGGTTAAGAGTGACAAGGGGCTTGGCTTCGCCAGTCACTTTGGCTCACACTTGGTTGGGTGAGATGAGGAGGGAGACGGAATTCTATAGGTAATTAGCCTTCTGCAAGTAAGATTTTTCTCTGCCCTCGGCTTTCCCTCCATTCTTGCTTCCCCACCCCCCCTTGGCGCTATTCCCTCCTCCTGTCTCCATTTCCTTTTTTCGTCATCCACTGCTTTCATCCTTGCCACCCTCCTCTCTGACCCCACGTCTTCTGCCTTTCTTTTCTTTCTTTCCCCCTTTTCTCTCTTCTCCCTCTTTCCCCTCCGCCCCCCCCCTTCCCTGTCCCTTGTCCCCTCCCTGCAGCCCGAGTGCAGCTAATTCCGGGCGTCTATATTCACTCAATTAGAGAAATCTACAGAGAAGATCGATCTTCCATCTGCAGACATGCCAGCTTAACAAATTAGATTCTTGTTTCGTGCAGGTGATTTGGTGACAGTTGGGGAATTAGAAGTAATAAGTTGTTGTGTTTGAGCCCCGGCCCCCGCTCCCCGCCGGCGCCCCTCCCCGCCCGCCGCCCCGCGGCCGCGCCCGCCGCCCGGCACCCCCGCCGCCCCGGCCGGCCCGCGCCCGCCGCCGCCGCCGCATCCCCCGCCGTAATTAGTGCTGCTGCCCTCCATGTGGGCTCGATTAAACCGTGATTTAGCCGAAAGAAATATAATTATGGCTGCAAATAAAATAATCAGCATTGAAGAGCGATTTCCTTAATGAGATGGAGCGGTTGCACGTCACGGAGTAAAGGGGTCTCATTAAGAGGTGGTAATGAGGCTTGGGTGGATGGTGCAGTCACAAAATAGCCCAAGTCCCCAGCAGGCCGGGACCGCCCTGCGAAGCGGCCTCCGGGCTCTGCCACCCCGAGCCGCCACGCCCGGCCTCCAGGGGGCGCTGCGCCCGCCGCGCGGTCTCCTCCGGTGGCCGCTGCTCCCAAGTCAGGTCCGGTCCTTGGTCCTTGGCGACCCGCTGTGAGCCAGGCCCAAATGCGCCTGCTCGGGTCTCCTTCCCCCAGGCAATCTAGAGGACAGCAGATTGGCTGAGTGCAGGGCAGAGTGGGGTTTCTGCTCGCACGGGTTCCAGGCAGGGTCAGTCCCGGACTACTGTGAACAGGTGGAAGTCCCCCCCCCCCACACACACAGGGGCCTCTGACCCCGCCCCAAGTCCCCTCGGAATGCGGGTGCCACATCGGAGCTCAGAGCAGCCTTGAAGCTTATTCTCTCCAAGCCGTTTTTCAAAGTTGATCAAAGTCTAGGGAAAGTCAAACTGCGTTTTAACTCCAAGCTTTCTCACCTGGGTTCCCCTGATCTTCTGGTTTGTAGCCCTGGAGTCCCGAAATCCTGTTCTTATATCAAGGTGTGTATACATATGCACATTCCCGGTTTCCCGGATGTGGTGAGAACTGCTAGGTTGTTCGTTTGTTTTGCTTTTGTGTTTACTTGGTTTTTCTGAGACAGAGTCTCAACTATATAACCCTGGCTGGCCTGGAACTCACTGAGTAGAAGAGGCTGGCCTCCAATTCACAGAGATCCACCTGCCTCTGCCTCCTGAGTGCGGGTATTAAAGTTGTGGGTCACAACAACCAGCCCAACTTCCGTATTTGTTTCTAATCGGATTGTTAACCTTCTCCGGAGTTACAGTGTTGGGCAATCAACAATTCACATACAAGTGACTCTCAAGGTGACACCTTCTCTTCTTATTACCCTACTATGCGCTAGGTGCTGTAATGGAGAGGGAGCAATGGACAGATGTTTGTTATGGTGGGGCTTCCAGACCAGAGCAGCCTACATTGAGTTTTTCCACTATGGTAGATACTGTGTATCAGGCATTTGCTGTCTGGATAGCAGCGATAACTAGGAGTAGCTCAGGTTTGGGTTCTGTTTGTCTTTGTTCCATTGGGATCTGTGCTTTCTGCCTCTGTAATAACTCATTTACAGGGAGGAGAGGTTTTATTATCACTCCCTGTTTCTGAGGTTTCCATCAATTGTGGTGTGACGCCCTGGCTTTGTGCTGCTGCTGAGCTCGTGGCAGAGTGAGACTGTTCACATCATGGTGGCCAGGAACAAGCAGGGAGGAGAAGGCCGCCAATTCCAATAACCCCTGCAAGGGCACTGCTCTCCCCCACTAAAAAGACCTAATTTTCTTCAATTAGGCTTCCCCTCCTGTAAGTTTTGCTACCTTTCAAGACCACACAAGGAAGCAAACCCTAACCCTTCAACATATATCTCTATAAAACCCAGGGGCCCCTTTCTGCTCAGCGTGGACTCTTCCTGAGCTGCAATGTTGGCTCCTCAGTGTGTTTCAGGGTGTTCTTTTATCTTTTCTCTTGGCAATTTGTTTCAATCCAGAAACCTAGGATCTCAGGGAGATACTAACGCTCTTCAGGGCTACTAGCTAATGGAACATCTTTTGTGGAATGTTCTCCTTTTACAAGGGGCTAGAAGGAGAAGCATGCCGCCATGTTGTCTGGATAAGCACTGTCTGTATCTATCTGGTGAAGCTAAGCTTGAGAGAACTTTCCAAAACACTGCCTCTTTAAATACCCTTTTGCCCTAAACAAATCTAGGTCGATTTTAAATCCAAACCTGTTGGGAGTTTGTACATTACAACGTACCGCCCGGGAGCCTACTTTGTGATAGGACATCTTCTTCCCCCTAGAACTAGGTCCTGGGCAGCTGGCATAGCTGGGGTGAGCCCCTTACACAATGATGGGTCATGAATAAGCCGACCTTACGCTGGGTGGCAGTGCAAGCGAATCCGATTAACATTCAGACCCTGGAGCCCCGTGGAATGGTGGAATGGAGGGTGATTAAAGTCTGCCTTTAAGCCCACTAAAGCCCCAAATCCACAGCTTAAGCTAATTCTCTCATTCACTCCCCAAAGGCATTTTCTACACTAAAGGCAGGAAGTCAGCAGAGAGGCTGCCTTTTCCATCTCTCACGCTTTCCCAAGTTGCTAACACATGAAACCAGAGAGCCATTTCTGCTCAGGGCTTAGGTTTTCTTTCTGGATGCTTTAGCAAGTGGATTTACTCATCACCCGCCCCCTAATTTTCGAGAGGTCCCCAAGTCACCCAGTAGGAATGATGTTGACGTTTCCCTGTATATTTTCTTTCGCAATTCTTCCTCCCTTCCTGGGAACCAGCAGCAGTAAGGAGATGGCTGTTTGGGTCCTCTGGCCGCACATGCGCCATCAGGGTTCAGGCAACCTGCCTGGCCACCCTGGGACTATAAGCCCTGTGTAGTGAGGTAAATGTACGTATGTCAGAGGCTGATAGGGAAGCGAGGGCCGCTTTCCAGGCACGAGGAAAGGTCTGGTCAGTAAGAGACATAACGACAACAAAACTACGAGTCTATGAGACACTTGTCTTGAGCTGCCTTCTTTACAACTCCAAAACCTGGACAATGAGACGCTCCTCCGAACAGCGGCTGAGTGTGTTAGAGATGGCAGGTCTCAGGAGGATTCTAGGCGTCACACGAAGAGATAGGCTGTGCAACAATGACATTAAGAGACATCTCCATCTACAGAAGGAAGTAAACTACAGGACACAGCAACGGCGATTGAGATACTTCAGCCATGTTATGACAGTGAATGACGGCAGATAGCCAAGACAGCACTGCTTGGAGGAGGCCACAGGATAAGGTGAAGAGGAAGGCCCCCCAAAACGCTGGATAAACAGCATAAAGCAAGACTATGGAACATTGGGTATGGCAATAACACAAGCATCCTGGACTGCTCAGGACAGGAACAACTGGAGAACCGCCATAAACGGGCTGCCCGTGTGTGCTTAATCATTGCTGAGACATACATGAAATGAATGAACGAATCTATGGGAAGTGTGGTCATGTAATCTATACATAACACAGCTATGTAAGTCCCTGTGTGCATGTGCTAGATGGTCTTTAAAAATGGACATTCTAGCTTCATCTCTCGCTCACCACACTGTTTTCATACAGGCCTGTACACTACCCTCTTTACCCTTTTCTCTCCCTCTTTTATTAAAACTCTTAAAGCGGGTTTCATTGTGTATCTTGTGATCCGTTCTCGTGGGTTTCATTGTGTATCTTGTGATCTGTTCTCGTGCCCAGAAAATATCAAAAAGCAGTTCAAAATTGCTGAAGGGAAGCTGTCTTCCAACCATCTTCTTTATTGATGCCTTGCCTTCTGCCATGCTTGTCCTGTGGCCTAAGGTGGCTGCTCCAGCTACTGACATCGCCTCTGCATTTGGGGTAGCTGGAAAGGTTGATTTTAAAAAAAAGATGTTTGTTTCTTTCTTTTAAGGGGATAACTCAAAATTACTTCATTTTCTCTCACAAGATATCGGTCAGAATTGAGTTATGTGGGCTTATCTAACTGAAAGGAGACTGGGAACTGTGGTCTTTACATGAACTAATTAAAACATAGGCTCATACTCTCCTGCTCAGACAAAATTCACATGGTGAACATGACCCTTACTTGCTGTGGGACAATGATCTTGTACCCTGTGAAGATTTGTAAGTTGTATTGCTTTAATAAAATGCTGATGGCCAGTAGCCAAACAGGAAGTGTAGGTGGGGTGATGAGAACAGGAAAATTCTGGGGAGAGGAAAGTCTCAGTCTACAGTCGTGAACCAGACACAGAGGAAGGTACCAAGCCACGTGGTTAACACAAATAAGAATAATGGGTTAACATAAGTTATAAGAGTTAATAAGAAGCCTGAGCTAATAGGCCAATCAGTTTACGATTAATGTAGACCTCTGTGTGTTTCTTAGGGACTGAGACGCTGAGGGACCAGGTGGGACAGAAACTTCTGTCAATACTTTCTGATGACCCCCTCCTCACTCTTCCTCAGTATTTACACTGGAAGATTAGTGTGTGGTGAGGGGCCAAGGAGAAGAGCAGAAAATGGATGTAGGCCAAATGAGTAATGAGTTGATCTTAGCTGTCAATTAGGATTGAGAGCTACATAGTAAAGCAAAGATCTGTGTGTATCCTTCAGGGAGGTTACCTTCCTTGAATGTGGGCAGCACACAGAGGTGTGGGAGGCCCGGATGGAGAATATGGGAAGAAAGGGTGATCTTGGAACAAAGGCATCCTCTCTGCCCCTGACTGCTGGGAGGCTTTACCCCAGAGCACTCCTGCCTGCACAACATTCTGCTCACTGTGTCAGACCCACAGGGAAGGACAAACTGACCTAGGGTGTGGTTACTTGTTGTTTTGGGCATTAAGATGGCCCACAGAGGTGGATTCATTTTACCTTGACCAAACGTCAGAGAGTTTAGGCATATTCCTGCTCCTTCGAGGAAATAACAGGAGGTTTGACCCAGGAAGTGGCTGCCTAAGGGATACTTGGTCTAAAGTGTGGTCACTGCCTGTCCTACCTAAACAAGCAGAATACTACAGTCAGGATTTGACCATAATCCTAAATTTTCTTAGGGTCCCCCAAAGATTACCAGTACCCCCAATCAGCAAGAAGTAGTCTATGCTCACATTCCCAAAAAATGGATTAAGGATGTTTTCTGTTGTTTGGGGGTTTAGTTACAAATTGTTATTGGACATAGTTAAAAAAAATAGCTAAACAAAAGAGTTAAAATTCAAAGATCTCTTTCTAAATGAAAAAGGGAGATAGGTTATAAAAATAATAAGAAAGAAGGATAAGTTATTAAATGAATCTACCTTAATCTAAAAAATAGCTATTAATCTCAGGATATTTTACATTGGTGTGAATTTTAGTTTATTGATTCAAATTTAAACTTAATCTTATTATATTGTATGCATATTTCTACTCTTGTTTAGGGTGTTATATTTATGCAGAAAATTAAACATGTAATGCATAATTAAGAAATACAGATTAATGGTCATCTATAATAGCAAATTTAGTCATGTTTTCAATGTCATACAAAAGTATATTTCAGCTCTTTTCCATCTTCCTCTCGGAGAGGCAGCTTCACTTCTGCCTCTCTCCCCACTTCTCTGCTTCCCCCCTTCTCTGTCTCTTTCTCCTCTTCTCTCTCTCTCTCTCTCTCTCTCTCTCTCTCTCTCTCTCTCGCTCTCTCTCTCCCTCTCTCTCCCTCCCCCCCTTCACCCTTCCTCCTTCCATAACCCCCTGAATAAACATTCAACCTCACCCTGTCAAAAAAAAAGTATATTTCAGATAAATAGGCAATCTTCAAACACTTTAAAGACCTACAGAATATGGCATTTAAAATGTTTTAAGAACTTATACTTTTCCCAACAGTGAGACACTTCTGCTTCCAGCAGCACCAGTTACTACAAATTGAAGATGATAGGCATTGAAGAAACTCCATATGGAGTTTTTTTCCTTATGACAAAAGCTAACCATGTGGGCAAAGAAACTGCCCTTGTGCCAATTGCTGACAGTTCCTGTCCAAACTGGACCAGCAGGACACAAGAAAATTGTCAAACTTTCCAAAGATAAAGTAAAACAGTCCTTCAAAACTTCCCACTTCACAGGAAAATCTGTCAGACATGTTAGGCGTGTAAGACAGAGTGCAATGCCCCAACATTACAGAGGAATTTTGAGGCAGTTTGAGGCTATTAGGTAACATTGTTTGATAGAGTTAAGGACTAGATAGTTATAGTTTTTCTTAATTATGATAAAAATAAATTAGATACAAATGTTTCTTTAATTTTTTCAAATGGACTAGATATTGTATCTGTAATTCTTACTTGATAACTGTTTTGTTGTATATACATATCTTTCTATGTTAAAGTTAAAACCTTAGACAAAAGGGGAAAATGCTGTGCAATAATTCCTTTGTTCACTGTAAAGATTTGTCACCTGAATTGGTTTAATAAAATGCTTCCTGCCAGGAGCAAAGCAGGAAGTATAGGAGGGGCGACCAAACTAAGGATGATGGGAAGGAGAAGAGCAGAGAGTCAGGAGTCACCAGCCAGACACAGAAAGAGCAAGATGGGTACACCATGCTTAGAAAAGGTACTGCCACATGGCAGGGCATAAATAAGGAATATGGGTTAACTTAAAAATGTAAGAGCTAGTTAATAATAAGTCTGAGCTATTGGTCAAGCATTTATAAAAATTATTAAGCCTCTGTGTGGTAATTTGAGAGGCAGCTGCTGGGTATTTGGGACCAAGCAGCTCTGGGACAGGAAACTTCTTCCTACACCAGGAATTAAAATAAGTTCCTCCCTTTAGCTGTTCACGTAACATATGTTGGTCACAGCTATGAAAAGTAACTAATACAGGATCTCATTCATTCATTTGTCCATTTACAAAGTTGTTATTGTGCACTGGTTGTGAGCCAAGCACAGGGCTTGAGCCTATAAATATGGTATTATGATCGTGCTTGTATAGATGACAAAGACAGACAGTAGAGAAGTAAAAGTGACTATGATGTGTCTAAGATAATAGCTCAGAGAAAACTAACTTAGTCCAGGATCCTGGAAGTGATGTCATAGCTGAGACACGAACGATATAAAGGTGACTGGTCCATTAAAATTAAATGGGGCAGAAATAGACAGGGTCTCTAGAAAAGAAATCTCTGTGCCAGGCATGATGGCTGATGTCTATACTCTTGGCATTCAGCAGACTGAGGCAAGAGAATTGGCATTAATTCAAGCACAACTTTGGCTACAAGCTGAAACTGTGTTTCAAAACAAATAAACAAGAAAAATAAAATAATCATCTCCAAGTCCAATTTTCTCCAGCCTGGGTCATGAAGTCTAGAGCCCTGGATTTAGTTCATGATGTCCTTTAAAAAAAAAATAGTTGGGAGACTGGAGAGATGGCTCAGCAGTCAAGAGCAATGACTGCTCTTCCAGAGGACCCAGGTTCAGTTTTCAGCACTGACATGGCAGCTAACAACTGTTTGTAATTCCAAGATCTGACATCCTCACACAGATATACACCAGTGTACATAAAATAAAAATAAATAAATTATTTAAAAAATAGTCAGGCAGTGGTGGCAAATGCCTTTAATCTCAGCATTCAGGCAGCAGAAGCAGGCAGATCTCTGAGTTAAGGCCAGCCTGGTCTACAGAGAGAGTTTCAGGATGGCCAGTGCTTCATAAAGAAACCCTGTCTCAAAAAAATATATATATATAACCAGTTCAGTTCAAGATAACTCAGTAAACATTTGTGGCTTAAGGACCAAAGATAACACCATGGTGCTATCTCACAGGGAGCAGTAGGAACAGCAAAGCCGTTGGATTTGTAGAAAATGCATTCTCTATGAGATGGCCCTAGAATGCAGAGGATTTTGTCAGACAAAGTTGGACTGAAGGATAAAGCAAGTAAAATGTAGAAGGTTGCAAGAGAGTATGTATGGATTCGGAGAAAACTTTGAATCTTCAGAGAAGACCAACAAAACAAAGAAAGGAAGTCTATCTTTAAGGGAAAGGAAGCCTGTGGAACTCATGTCCAAGAAGCGGTCAAACTTTGATAATGTGTGTTGGATGAACACTCAAGGGCCACCAAAGGGACAACCAGCACAAACAAGGCAGAGACTCCCCCCCCTACCCCCATTTCAGAAGTAGGAAATACAGGACCATTGTGGTCCTACAATATCAAGGACCTTCTATCTGTGTCTGCAGGAGAGCAGAAGTTAGGGGAAGTTAGGTGTGTGGCATCCAGGAGGGCTGGCCACCATGTCACATTCTTGCAGCAGGAAGGGAAAGGAAACAGCAAAATATATCTATTTCCATCAAAAGCACAACCCAAGGCAGGAGGATCAGGAGTTCAAGGACAGTCTTAGTTACACAGTGAGTTTGAAGCCATCCTGGGCTACAAAAAGAAGTAAATAAAGCCAGGTGGTAGTGACATATGCCTTTAATCCCAGCACTCAGGAAATGGAGGCAGGCGGATCTCTGTGAGTTTGAGACAAGCCAGGTCTACATCGTGAGTTCCAGGACAGCCAGGACTAATACAGAGAAATCCTGTCTCAAAAAAAAAAAGTAAATAAATAAGTAAACAAATAAAAGAAGCACTAACTAGAAAGCATACACATCACTGGCCAGAAATTGGTCATCCAGCAACTCTCCTTGGGCTGCTCCTCTGTGCTCAGAGGTAAGTCTGGAAGTCAGCAGGGTGCACAGAATACCTGGTTATGAGCTGGAGGTGTGGGACTCAGCATCCAACAAGACCCTGAGCTGAAACTTGATAAAGACGAGATGGAGGATGCTAAATAGAAATTCCTATGCTGTCAGAACCAATGGAGTCCTCAGGGATTGCTGGCTAGCATCCCTATATTTTCTTTCTCTTCTTTTTTCTAAAATTTTCCAACGTAATATTTTTATTGATTATTTGGAAATTTCATACAATGTACCTAATCACACTTGCTTCTCATTCCTCCCAGATCCAACCCTGGTGCCCTTCTGTCAGAAAGAAGAAAAAAAATACACAAGACCAAGTTGTGTCGCCCATCTACTCACCAGAGCATGGTCAAACTCCCCGTGGCCAGCCCCGTACAGATAACTGAGTCCTATCCCGACCCCCTTCACCGGAAGCCACTTCAGCGTCTTTATCACACTTTCTAAGGACTCTCTTCAATGACTTCACGTCTGGACTCTTTCTTTTTTATTATTTGTTTTTTATTTAATTTTGGGGGGAGGAGATTGTCACAGAAGTCTTCAGTGTCTTTCATTCTCAATTATGAGTGTCAATCATCAATGACACTGCAAAAGAAGCTTCCTCGCCAGAAGCAGCAAGGACCACAGACATCCGCACGGTCTCCAGCGCCAGCAAGGACCACAGACATCCGCACGGTCTCCAGCGCCAGCAAGGACCACAGACATCCGCACGGTCTCCAGCGCCAGCAAGGACCACAGACATCCACACGGTCTCCTGCGGCATGGACAGCAACGTGGCAGCACAGACCACAGACTCCAACAAGGAGGACCTGAAGTTTAGAGATGGGCCAATGGTCAAGGTCCCCTGATGGCTAAAAGAAATGGGGTGAGCTCGAGTGGGCATCTATGCACTCTCTGAGAGTAATCCTGGTGAGATTCAAAGAAACCTCCAAGATGGGCATGAAACTCAGCACTGAGTATACTGACACTTATTAAAAGAAGCCCTACTTGCAAACTTTCCTATCAAGTTTTTATTGTTGGAAACAGGCTTTCTCTGTAACTGCCCTGGCTGTCCTGGAACTCGTTCTGTAGACCACGCTGGCTTTGAACTCACAGAGATCCGCCTTGCAGACCTCTCTAAAAAGATCCGGAAAGTGGGAGATGACCCTAGAGCCTTGAAGTAGAGGGGACACTTCACAGGCCTCGTGCAGAACTCTCAGATGAAGACTGTTTAACTGCTTTCTACGCTTAATTCTCATTCATCTCTCTATGGCTCTCTTTGGTCCTGGCTAAGGAGTTATACTATTGTGTGATAGTTCTTCTGGAGACAAAAGGCAGGCCCCTGGAGCCCTGGGCTAACCCATTGGCTCTGGGGTAGGGGATCAAGTTCTAATCAGGCCCAATGCTGATTCTCCTCAAGCTTTCACAAGTCCACAGCTCCCACCCGGCAAGAGCACCCTGCACCCCCAGGTGCATGCCGGGAATCTTAAGGTGATGCTTGGCACGAAGCCGCGGCTCCTCAGGGGGCAGGGACGTGCCGCAGCTGCGGTTCGTGGAGATTCTCACAGTCCTCGTTTTCAATTTGGGCTTTGTAGCTAAAGAGGTAAATTGAGAATATTGATCAGCTCATCAGCTCACAATTAGGCTGTCCTTTTCCCTTTCTGAAATTTGATCTAATGCTTGTGATGGGGGAGGTGACTGAGTGTGGGCTCCTAAGCCACTTCTAGACTCATCATGTGGCCCTTTACAGCAAGGGCGCCTTGATGGGAGCATTTTCGTCATTCCTCCTCATCTGCCCATGGGACTGGATTTTGATTATTTGCATGAGGGCGTGGTACAAAGTGGGCGGAGCTTTGAATGAGGAAGGAACAGGCATGATGGCTCAGAGAGAAGGACCTCAACACTGTTGGTCTGAATTGCCAAAAGAGAGGATGGGCTTTTTTGTTTTTATTTATTTATTTATTTATTTATTTATTATTATTATTATTATAAGACAGGGTTTCTCTGTGTAGCCCTAACTATCCTGAATTCACTCTGTAGACCAAACTGGCCTTGAACTCACAGAGATCCACCTGCCCATGCCTCTTCTAGCTCCTACTGAGAGGATTGAATGCTGACTTATCGACTGTTACATGGTTCCCCAAGGACAGAAAGCAACGGGTACTCAGTACATTTTCATCCCTTTGTTCCAAGCAAGGAAACTGAACTCACACTTCACTGATCCCAAGTGTCCATCCTACAGCCAATCCAATAAAAAATAAATAAAACATTGTTTCTACTTTCTTTTTCTTTTTTTATTTTAATGATTTTTGTTTTATTTTGTTTTTAGACAGGGTTTTTCCATGTAGCCCTTGCTGTCCTGGAACTTACTTTGTAGACCAGGCTGGCCTCAAACTCACAGAGATCCACCTGCCTCTGCCTCCCAAGTGCTGGGATTAAAGGTATGCACCACTACCTCCCAATTTAGTGATTTATTTTTATTGTATGTGCATTGGTTGTTAACATACACAAGAGTTCCACTATAGCCCAGAATGGAATATATCAAAGGTTTGTTTATTTGGGGATAAACTCACAGAAAGGGTAGCAATCTGCAGTCCTCTGTGTGCACTGGGAACTGGAACTAAATCTCTTAGCCAAGAGGCCAGCACACACTCGCTTTTAGTCTGCATTTATAGTATATGAGACCTTGCCCAAAGTGGACCAGTATCTTAAAAGCTATAGGCTGAAGGAGTTCCCACAGCAATTGGTGTTTTGCTTGCATGTATGTCTGTGTGAGGTTGTCAGATCCCTGGAACTGGAGTTACAGCCGACAGTTGTGGGCTGCTCTGTGGGTGCTGGGAATTGAACCCTGGTCCTCTGGAAGAGCAGTGAGTGCTCTTACCTGCTAAACCATCTCTCCAGCCCTTTTTTTCTTGCTCCCTAATCTTTTCTTCCCCTATTTATTTTCTCTGCCTGCCAGCTCCACCTTTCCTTTCTCCTGCCTTGCTATTGGCCATTCAGCTCTTTACTAGACCAATCAGGTGTTTTAAACAAGTGCAACACAAAAGAATGAAGCACATCTTTGCATCATTAAACAAATGCTCCGCAGCATAAACACAGGTGGCGCACCTTTAACATTCTACAACGTACGTGTGTATGTGCCCATTTGTGCAAGTACCTAGGAGAGCCAGAAGAGGGCATCAGATCCCCAGAAGCTGGTAGTTGTAAGCTGCCCAATCTGGCTTGTTGGGAACCCAACTGGGCTATGAGTACATTGAGCAAAACCTAGGGATACCCAAAGGTGCACAAGTGAGCAGTCAAGGAAGTCACAGAATTCAGGTTCCACGTGCAAGATTAAGTCTGAACATAGCTCCTCAGTAGCTTCGTTCATGGAGGGAGGTGCTCATCGCGGGATGACTTAGAGCCCTAGACATTAGGGCCTAACGGGAAGCTGCTGTCACCGTGATAGACACGGCCAAATACACAGAGGGGAAAACTGAAGTTTACTCTTGTAATGCTCTTTGCTACTGCTGAGGCGATCGTGTAGAGCCAAACCAAGCTCGTTTGATTTAAGGACATGTTTTCCCCCTTAGAAAAGGACAGCATTAAAAAGCTTTAGCAATTGTTTTTGGAATGTGGAGCCAAGGTCCCTGACCCTTCCCTCCAAAGACAGCCTGAATTAATACACCCACCAGGTGTGGTGATACATCTTGTAATCTTTGCAGTATGTCAGGAGGTCAAGATTATCTTATACAGGGAGGTTGGGGCTAGCCTAGACTATATAACACTGTTTCAAAAATAAAAACAAAACAATCAAAAGAAACAACAACAAAAATAATGGCAACAAAACAGAGCCCTAATCCACAGGTTTTGTTGGACTTAACCTATTGCCTCCATAAATAAACTCAGAAGAGACTTCTGTTGTGAAGAAAGACGTTTATAACAGAATGCCACCAGAGAGTGGCCATGTCTGGGCCAGGAAAGGTAAGATTCCAGAACTTTCCTCCCTGCCATTAGAACAGTTCTGTGGCCACACAGGGACACAGCCAAGCTCTGACCTTTGATTCGGATTGTGTTCCTAGATCATGGCTTACATGGTAAGGGACGAATAAAAATAGGAGACGCTCATGTGGACGCTGCCTTTCTTTACGGCCCTGCAGGCTTTTCCTTAAGAATACTGGCATTAGGGAACTGTGCAACCCAGAGGAGCCATTTCTAACCATGGTAAACTAAAAGGTAACTGTTTTGAGAGGCGTCTAACACTCAACAGGCACTTAATCAATACTCACTAATAACATTAGGCCACTCAGCACCAAGCAGGAAGATAAGGCCATTTCTTTGTTGGCGTATATTTGGGTAATTGATAAAAATAATTGCAAGGCTTTAAATGTTTGGCAATGATTAGCTAAAACGATCACCCCTAAGCCCTTCCCACTTGGAGAAAGTCATTCCGGCAGGAACAGCAGGAAAAGCAGCCAATACCTGCAGTTCAGAGTGTCTACGTGAGCACTCTGAGCTATCTAATCTAGCCTTTGTGAATGATCTATGTAAATGAATTACACTTTTTAATTAGGTGGTCTTTTCACTTGCATATTGAAGTTTACTACTAATTATAGCAAGGCAGGAGGTCACTTGATTGGTATGGGAAGCAAGGGGCCTTTATTTCATTGAACTAAACTACTGAACAGTTAATGTGTAGAGAAAAAAAAAACGTAGAATTTATGCCTGTTCTCAAAATTCAAACTGTGAAGCTCCTGTTCATTTGTTTTTTCTTCCTGACTCAAATCCCTTTCTATGGCTCATTGGGGGGGGGTTCTCTGTTAATATCAGAAGGATTTCTAAACACCAAATGACACAAACCTATTATGTCTGCATAGCTTGGAAGCCTGGAGTTTTGCATCCCTAATGCCAGAGGGAGAAACCCACCCTTTCGATATCCGTCACATTAAATGCCATTTAATTGCTGGCACAGCTGTTTCCAGATGTGGCTTTATTTTGTTTCTGCCAGCCAGCCTGTGAGTTTCATTAACTTCATGATTAAAGAATGGAGAAAGCTTTCTTTTCACACTTCATGGGAAGCAGACCATCCTTCAATTAGCGGAGGAGCACGGGCATTGCCGCAAACAGACTGCTCTGAACGGCCTAGGTGGCATCTCGCAAGCCTTCTCCCCATTCGTTTCAAGAAGAGGATTTTGTTATTCTTTTTATTTGTGTGCGTACAGGAGCGTGTCCTGTGTGCGCGTAGGTGCCCTCAGTCAGAAGAGCGCATCAGAGTTGTGAGACCTGGGTGTGGGGCACCAACCCTGTTGTGGACAAGTCATAAATACTTATTGAATTACTGGGATTATGAAAACCGAGACTCTGAAACAATCCATATTTATTATCATTGATACTAATAGTAGGACATGGCTCCCTTTTCAGAGAACACATGACAGATAAGCTAAGCATTATGCTAAATGTTCCTAATAGTTCATCCCATAGCATCAACGGAGACCAACTCCTATTCCCCCTTTCCCTCTGTAGAAGACACCACTAAATATAATCTATTCATATCTTGGTCCTTAAGTAGAATCTCAGCTGCATTTGGAGCAGCAACCAAATGTTAGAAACAATTCCCTCCCCCTAGAAACCATTGTTTTGCAGGGTAGGCCATTGGCTTGATGCTAGCTGATAAAGCAAAGGAGAAATTTAGTGTCACCCCATAGGTAAACAGAGCTCTCAGCAGGATGCTGAACTTCGCCATTTCACTGTTTCCTCCTACCTGGTTCTAGGAGCATAAATCTATAGGCAGGTGGATCAGCCATCTTATTTCATAATATACAAAAGCCTATTTGGCTCAGTTGGTAAAGGCACTTGCCACAAAAGCCTGCAAATCAGAGTTTAGTCTCCAGAACCCACATGGAGGTGGGTGGAGAGAAATGACTCCACAAAGTTGTCCACTGATGATATATGTCAAACACACCACACACACACACACTCCAACAACAATAAGAAATAATATTCAAATTTTAAAAATAGGCTGGTAGGATAGGATGTGGTGTGATTCCTGGATCCTTGGTCACCTCCTCCGGTAGAGGCATCAGGCTTGCCCTCCCCTCTGGAGACGTCAGGTAGGATGAGCCGTGAGACCTGCTGCGTAGCACCTGGTACTTACCTGTGAGAGCCACACGTGAGAATGCATCTCTGGAAGCAGACATGAAACCGCCAGGCAGGCAAAGCTCCCAGACACAAGCTTCCACTAAAAAAAATGGGGTAGCACTGCTCTGGGGGAAAAAAAAACAAGAGTTTTATGGGGCTCTTGGGATCTGGGGCGTGTTACTATGAAGATGCCCCCCACCTCTGAAATCTTGTCCTCACAGTGTAAGGGAATTTCCCTTTCATACAGATGAATACCAGTGGCCAGCTTGTCCTTGGCCAGATCCTGTTCTATCCTGTTCCTCTTGAAGGGTGGCTTTTCCCCCTCCACCTGTAATAATGGTTGGGGACACACTTCTATATTAACCAGAGGAGAACTCTTTAACAAGTTGTATGGATTAAGGGTTTGAGAGCCTGGTGGTGGTGGCAGCGGCCCACACCTTCAATCCCAGCACTCAGGAGACAAAGGCAGGTGGATCTCTGAGTTCGAGGCCAGCCTGGTCCACAGAGTGAGTTCCAGGACATCCAGGAATATTACATGGAGAAATCCTGTCTTGAAAACAAAACAAAACAAAACAAAAAAAGAGTGTGAGGGCTGGAGAGATGGCTCAGAGGTTAAAGATGTTGACTATTCTTCCAGAGGTCCTGAGTTCAAGTCCCAGCAACCACATGGTGGCTCACAACCATCTACAATGAGATATGGTGCCCTTTTCTGGCCTGCAGTCATACATGGGGGCAGCACATTGTACTGTATACATAATAAATAAAATCTTTAAAAAAAAAGTGTGAGAATCTGTGTCCTGCCCCTACTACTGTTTTACCAGCATGCTTTCCCTCATGGCCAAGCGAGTGCTTCATGGCCTTTGAGCTTCTAAGTTCCTGGCTCACTCATACATTTACCAGAACCATCGATGGCAGCCTCCTGGACTTCTTTTCTCCTTCCCTTCCTTCCTTCCTTCCTTCCCTCCTTCCTTCCTTCCTTCCTTCCTTCCTTCCTTCCTTCCTTCCTTCCTTCCTTCCTTCCTTCCTTCCTTCCTTCCTTCCTTCCTTCCTTTCTAGACATTCCCAATCACAGTTGTTAGTTTAGTTTTCTGGTAGCCAAATTCAAAAGGGAAGAATCAGCTAGGAGAATTAATTTTAGTAATTACTTTAGCCCACAAAAATCTAAGACTATTATTCTTAACAAGCAGTGTAAAATTATAATAAAGTATTTTATAGTCTTTTTCAGATTAACACTTACAGCATGTCTCAATGTGGACAATGCTCATTTCAAGTATTTAATAGACTCAAGTGCCCCAGGACTACAACAGATACCACAGGACTAGATACAGAATAACCTAGACCCTCTAAAGTCTGAATAATAAAGTCCAAAAAAAAAAAAAGAGGAAGACACAGAATTCTGGAAACAGAATGCAACATGAGGAGGGCAGGAGAGTGCCATCAGAGAGCAGGTGTCGCTGGTTCTAAATGTAGCTGGGAAGGAGGTTCTGAGAGGAAGGGGCCATGGCAAAAGCCTATTTTAATTTTAGAAAAATTGACTCCGGTTGCTTCATAGACGTGCCAAATCACCATTGAAGCATCATACGCAGGTTTATAGAAAGCTAACATTAAAGATGGAGACTATTATTAACTATGAGAAAAATAATTATGGGTCAATCAGACATAATCATAGCATATTGATTGATCTAAGAGCACAGAGCTCCCCAAGGTCATTACAAGAAGTCAATAAACAGAACCGTGAGAAGCGAGCCCCGCCAGCGGGAGTCCAGGCCAGATGTACTTAAGACTCCAGAACTTTCAGGATGTGGGAGCATTTGTGTAGATTTTGTCTAAACTGCACAATCAAGTCAGGTGGATTATGGGGAAGTTTAGATTTCAGGCGAGCTGTGCTCTACCTGTGTGAGCCTTTGCTTAGGGACATGGAGGACTCCTCCTGCAGACACAGGGGAAAGTCAAAAGGCCCCAGGCGAGTGAGAATAAGAAGATGCTGGAATAGGAGTCTTCTGTGCTCTGTAACCCTTCAGATGTTCAACTGAAAACACTTTCTCCATGCTGGGCATGGGGACACACACCTCTCAGCCCAGCACTCAGGAGGTAGAGGCAAGTGGACTTCTCTGAGTTTGAGGTCGGCCTGGTCTACAGATCAAGTTTCAGGATAGCCAGGACTACATAGAGAGACCCTGTCTCAAAAAAACCATACATATGGGATAATAAGTGTGTGTGTGTGAGAGAGAGAGAGAGAGAGAGAGAGAGAGAGAGAGAGAGAGAGAGAGAGAGAGAATGAGAATGAGAATGAGAATGAGAATAGAGATAAATGCTGAAAGTCAACAGTGAAGGACTAAATGCTTCCAGAAGCACAGAGTTGAGAGGTTGAGAGGGTTCTGAGCAGAACAGGGATCTTGGTGGCTCTTTGGCAGATCACCACACTGTCTAGGGTCATCATTTCCAGCTCTGCTCCCCTTCTAGTGAAGCAAGGAGAGTCAGTGAAATAAAGAAATCCATCCTCAGATGCTTATGAAACTGGAGGGAAGACTGGCAAAGCTACTGCATACATGGGGGTTAGTTTTCCTTCTGGACACCAAGAGGCTTTAACTAGTGATGCTGCTTTTAGAGTATGGAGCTATAAGATTTTTATAGATTAGCTAACCCCAGGCCTCTGGGCTTGGTGAGTTCTCTCTCTCTCTCTCTCTCTCTCTCTCTCTCTCTCTCTCTCTCTCTCTCTCTGTGTGTGTGTGTGTGTGTGTAGGTTTTAATAAAAGTTTGGTCCTGAGCTCATATCCAAGTCTACTTGATCAGAATCTCCAAGGGTTCAGCCAACAAGCAGACCATTCCTAAGCCACCCAGGAGTGATGTGAGCCCTCTCTAGCAGCCTCTTACTCATTTCACAGTTCAGGATTGCTCAGATATAGAGAAACTAAGTCTTTCAAAGTATGGTTCCTCATCAGCACCTTCAGTGACATCTGGGAACCTCTCATGATAGAACGTGCTAGAACTTGTGGCTTCTCAGGCCTCGCTCCAGATCTATTTATTGACTTATGAAGTCTGTGTGAATGAGCCCTGCAGGTGACTATGAGGTGCACAGAAACGCACACTTTGAGCTTGAACTTTTGCTGATGAATCATCCTAGCAGTTGGGACACTAGCTCCCAGAGGGGTCTTCTTCATCACTCAACCACACTGAACGTTATCCTAGAGAGCTGGAGGACTTAGATGACTTGCCCGCTGAAGTCAGGTGCCACAGGGAGCAATGTGGATGCTTAGGAGGTAGAGATTTCAATCCTATGCAGGACCTGCTGTCCTGAGCTCAGAACCATCCACTCCCAGACTCCTAGTGGTGTGAGGACCTGCCTAACCTGTACGGTATAAATCAAAACTGCCAGGCATTCTATTGCTAGCAGCTGACACATTCCATGTGATCCAGAGGTTTTCTGACCCTCTCTGAGAGTTCTTCCTAGAATCTGCAAATCAAGATCCCGTGGGCAGCTGAGGTACACACAGTCCAAACTCTGCCTATCCTAGCGTCCCTTCTTATATATCCCCCCATAGGATCCTGCATGACTTTATCAGAACCCTTGGTTTGTTGCAATATGAGGATTGGTTCCGAGATTCCCAAGCTTCTTAACCTTATCACCCAAAAGCTTAGCTTGGCGCTCACCCACAGTAGCTGGAAAAATGGCTGAGGAGCAAATTTGAGAGCAGACTGCTGCTCTCATTGATCTTTTTCTTCTTCTTTTTTTTTTTAAAAAATTGCATTGAAAAACTATATTCATTTAGTAGGGTGGGTCACATGGTCATGGGTGTGGAGGTCAGAGGACAACTTGCTGGAATTGGTTCTCTTCCTCTACTGTGTGGATCCCAGGAATTGAACTTGGATCATCAGACTTGGTGGCAAGTGCCTTTACCCACTGAGCCATCTTGCCAGCCCCTCCTCTTTTCCGCAGGCCAATATTCTTCTCACTTTTGACTTTGCTAACCTCTCTACTTAGAAATAACAATTTAATTTTCAAAAACATGTAACTTTGCTTTTAACCATGTTCCTATTGCCCCGGGGAGTATAGATGTCAGTCCTTGGCCTCATCTACAACCTCACTGCAAAAAATCTCAGCAGGCTATCTGAGGAGACAAACAAATTGATTCGTAGGTTTATGTGGGGAGGCAAAAATAAATAAATAAATGCAAACACCACCCAGAATAAACAGCACAATGCTGAAGGGAGAATACCACTGTCTGATTTTAGATTTACTATAAAACTATAGCAGTCAGGATGCTGCTGAAAGGACAGAAAATGGGTCAGTGGAGCAGAACAGGGTACACAAGAAGACCCACAGGAATTTGGCCAATTAATCTGAAAATAGCAAGCACAGTCTGCAGCAAATGGTGCTGAAGAACTGGCTGTCTATATGCTACACATTGAGAGGAAGCACCTTCAAAAGAGATACATGTGATAAAGTATCCAGAATATAAGAAACTTAGTCTCAACAGTAAGTAAACAACTGAAAATGGCCATTTGAATACATCAGCATAATCTCTCAAAGATATGTGCTGCTGGCTGGCTTAAAAAAAAAAACCAAATACCATAACATCACAACTAAGAAATTAACACTAATTTATTGGCATCAATTATCCAATGTCCCAGTTTTCTCAATTGATTTCTATTTCTTCTCCTCCTCCTCCTCTTTGTTTTTGTTTGTTCAGGCTGGCCTCTAACTCAGAGACGGGTCTGCCTCTGCCCACCAAGTGCTGGAATTAAAGGTGTGCGCCACCACCATTCTTTCACTAACTTGAAATACCAACCCTATCAGGCAAGTGTGATAGATGGTGGGGACAGCTCAGATACACCAGTTTGACCCTTCCCAATGGGTAAACTTCAGCATTCACTGTAGAACTTCCCCCCTTTCTCCCAATCCTCCCTGTCATAGGTAGTTTCCTGCTTATTTTCTCTATCTCTAGTTTTGATGCAGGCTGGGTTGCACCTAACACTAATTTGTGGAGAATATTAGAAATATTCTCCTCATGTGCATTAAGTCCCATCTTCTCTGTTCACTGCACCAACTGAAACTCGCCAGTTTTTCTCTGGCTTTTTTTTTTCCCCGTAGTGAAAGCTTTGACCAATTTAATACGTTCTGATGTCAGAGGTATTTTGTTTATGTATTTTGTTTCCCAGATTGCTAGCAAGTCATTGAATAATTTACTTTTCCTCCAGGGGTCTGAAATAGTTTTTGTCATACTCAATTCACATATGTTTATGTAAATTTGTAATATATTTCCATATATATCATAATTTGCTTCTCACCCCTACTTTTCATTTTAGGACGTGTGAACGCACTTGTGTAAGTGATCACTAGGGAATCACACCCAGGTCGTCTCACACACTAGGAAAATGCCACATATTTAGGTGGTAGAGTAAGTTGTAATAACAGTGGGCAGAGCTATTTTTCTCAACATTCTTTCTCATATATGTACACAGCTACGGCTTCCTGTTTGAACAACAAAAATTCTTTAATTGGATTTCAGAGTTATTCCCTCAAACTCTTCCTTGCTCCAAGCCATGTTATTATTCATTAAATTTCGATTGATGTAAGAAATAAAAACTTTTTCCATAGTATTTTTCTCCATATATAGTCAAGTTATTTTTAAACGCTGACTTTTTGGAGCACAGTTCTTTTCTATTTGGCTGCCACATGTGCGGTCTTTGGGTTCTCTACACACATTTCGGGACTAGTGGGAGAATCACAGCCTGGGTGTGAGGACAGACATCTTACATTTCTGTGTGCACCAGCACAGTCACATCCCAGATGAGACTACTCCAGGCCTGCCTCTTTAGCTCAGCATCACCCCGGTGCCCATAGCTCACAGGGACAGTTTTCATGTCTGTCATCACATGGCCTTGTCCCATCTTCTTACTTTACTAGGATGTCAGTAATTTTTGATTAGTCAATAGTTTTATCTCTTTCTACAAGAATCCCATTTACAAATATATCCTCAAATTCTGGGGGTTAGGTCTTCAATATGTCTTTTTGGGTGACATAATCCAAGCTTTCACTGTTGTATAATTTTGTGCCTATATTAATTGAACTTTTTATCGTACAGGGAGCCCATGTTTTCATGGTTCTCATCAGCTGCATATAATGACAACAGTACAACTTCTCCACTATTTATTTCTCATTTCTTCCCCTTATCTCGTCTCATCACAGGATATTTAAGTACCTAGGGCCAGCAATTGGCATTCGTTATCAATTTGAGTCTGATTAGAGTAGAACACTAGAAACACGACTATTCATTTGCATTTCTTCCTTTGCGAACCATTTGTTTTCATTCTTCATCTTTTTTCTACTGAAAAAAAATCTGTCTTAATTTGAAAGAACCTTGTACATTAAAAACATTTACATTTTGTGATATACTGAAAATATTTCCCCTGAAAAATATGAAGGCATCATGTCAACTGTCCATCAGAAGGCAAGGATTAGAAGGAAGGCACCGGCACTTTAAGAGAATTCTACCAGTCTGCGTGAGTGTCCAATGAGAAATACTTCTAAGAGCTGGGATCTGAGTAGTGGAGTCTGATGAGGGTTTTAAGAAGCACCTTTGAATCTCAATTACACTAATACTTCTAATTTGTTTCACAATACACTATTTGTAAACCATTCAGCAGGGCTTCAGGGACTACACCATCTGATTAACCCTTTAATACCAAATGCTTCAGAACACGTCAGATTTCCACCAGCATCTACAACCCTCAATCCACCATCAAAGAAAGGATTAACCGCCCTGGGTTATCTAAATGACCTAATTTAGATGATAACCAGCTATAGGATCTGTTCTTATTAAGTTTGATAGGGTTTTTAAAAAGCCAACTAATGTGATGAAGTTTGCAAAGTGATTTAAACAGGTTTGACTTCTCAGTTCGGAAGAAATTCGGTGAGCAGGTACAGGTAGGTGTAAAATGTTAAGCTTTGAATGTTACTGCTCAGAAAGTTGGGAAATATTAGATGAACATTACAGTAACTAGTTTTCACTACTTATTAAACAAACACATGCTTATTTTTTCAGTGCAACCTCCCCTCCCCCATTTTATTTCTTCCTAAGGAACTATTTACATGGTGCAATACAGGCTAATGGAAAACAACCCAATTGTTGAGAAATGAACACCCATTCAGAAATGCAAATAATTGAAAGCTTAACCAGAAAGCTCCTGCCAGGATCACTGGGGAAAAACATGACTCAACAAATGAGAG
Organism: Microtus pennsylvanicus; assembly: GCF_037038515.1. Classification (NCBI taxonomy): domain Eukaryota; kingdom Metazoa; phylum Chordata; class Mammalia; order Rodentia; family Cricetidae; genus Microtus; species Microtus pennsylvanicus. The sequence goes on from NC_134584.1 coordinate 55,888,916, forward strand.
GCTAAGACAGGAGGAGGGTGCATTCTGCTGCACCTTGTGACAGGGAAGAAGCCTTCAGAAACACTAGGGAAAGACTATAGTTTCTCTTCTCCAGTTCTGGGCGTTTCGGTAAATAAGCTAGTTTCTAGTGAGCATTCACAGTCCTGAAAAACAGACCAACACACCACCAGGGTAAGCACTTCTAGCACTGTGTCTTTCCTTCATAGTAGGTATAAACTTCATATGCTATTGATACTGTTTTGGTTCACTGTATCAATGCCATGCTCAGCGGGGGCTGTGACATTTACACACATGTTCCAGGCATATAAGAGACTAAGTGAGTTGTGTATTTTAGGGAAAAAAAAAACTTAAATGATTTAGTAGTAGGTATATAATCCTGCAGGAAAAATACTTCATTACAAAATGATACTTGTTTCCAGTCAATGAAGACAGCTTGTCTACATCTGGTCATAAAGGTCTGTAAGCCCAGCAAATCAGAGACCGAGCCAGGCGGATATTACGTTCAAGGCCTTTGCGGACTCCACTGTGAGCTCAAGGCAACCTGAGAAACAGGAACCTATCTCAGAATAAAAAGAGACCGAGACAGGCGGATATTACGTTCAAGGCCTTTGCGGACTCCACTGTGAGCTCAAGGCAACCTGAGAAACAGGAACCTATCTCAGAATAAAAAGAGACCGAGACAGGCGGATATTACGTTCAAGGCCTTTGTGGACTCCATTGTGAGCTCAAGGCAACCTGAGAAACAGGAACCTATCTCAGAATAAAAAGAGACCGAGACAGGCGGATATTACGTTCAAGGCCTTTGTGGACTCCATTGTGAGCTCAAGGCAACCTGAGAAACAGGAACCTATCTCAGAATAAAAAGTAGACGCTCCAGTGGGAGATGTAACTAGCAGCAGAGCACCTGCCTACCATGTCTGAGGCCCCAGGTCCATCACTAACACTACACCAAAAAAAGACAGGAAGCAAAACACTAGCCCAGGCTTGGCTGTGCTCTCATGTGCTAAAATCCCTTCCTGGGGAAGACATAAATCAAGTCTACCACTTGTTATAAGGGTCCAACAACATACCAAAGCATGAGTCGACCAAAATTCGATCTGGGGAACGCATGAATTTATTGGGATCACTTACAGAGACTCAATGGGGGTGAGCGGCAGTGTAGGAGTCTTTGCCTAGCGCTGATGTGGACTTCCCACAGCCGCACAGATGGGCTCCTCCCTAGCGCCTCTCAGCTGATGTGCTTGATCTTTAAACCAATCTACAGTTACAAAATATTTCAACTGCAGACAGAAACTGGTATCTGTTCAAAACACCTATCTGATTTAATGAACAACCATTTAACTAAGTGGTCAACCGAAAATTTTGTAAAGTATGAAATAAACAATTTTATTAGGTGAACTCATTTATTTGACACATTAAGTTATGCAAAGAAAAATATATGCAACTGCATAAAAAGAACCAAATTTTCATATTACTAAACACAGCAGTGGCAAAAATAACAAATTGTAGAATGGACCCCAGGATTTAATGCAAAAAAACACCCTGTACAGAAAAATTTCAGGCTTCTAACTTCACTGAATCCAGAACTACACGTGCTTCTTTATACTCCTCAGCTTCTTCCAAATCTTTTTCACTTTCCTGAAATGAAAAATAGCAAATTAGATTTGTCCTTTAGGGATTTCAATACTTTATATTACACATCAGTAAGTAACCCAAGAATTAAAGAAAAGGAGTCTAGGCTCTCTAAATATATCACAGCTCTGTCCCTTTGTTACTAGGAAAGAAGAAGTAAGAGGTTATCTTGTTTTCATCAGATACTCTCAGACTATGTATTTTCATGTTGTAATTACTAACACAGGTGCCTAAAATTATTAGCATTAAGCAATTAAATAAAAATCTCACAAATTTAAAATCATTCTTATTTGGCCAACATCATGCTACAAAAATATGAATCACAATGAATTAAAAGTAAAAAAACAAGGAGTCGCTAATGTGTTAATATGACATCATCCACCATACAATAATACTTCAATTATTCTCAATGCCAAAGGCTGCTAATGATCTCATAAAGGTTTAGTACAATCAAATTAGAAGAGTGGATTTTATACTTACTAGTGAGTATAATATGAGTATATCATATTGACATCAAGCAAAATATTAACCTTAATTTTCTGATATTTAAAGATTAAGTTTGTCTACACACAAAAATATAGGAAACTTTCACTAAAATATTATTATACCAAGAGATTAATAAAATAATGCCTAAATTTTCACATAGGAGACTAATTAAAAAATACTACTTTTATTTTTTATGTATGGGTGTTTTGCCTGAATATCTGTCTGTGCGCCACACGCATCCTGCTCCCCCATGGAAGCCAGAGGGATAGGAGATTAGATCCCCTGGAACTGGGAGCTATATTTGGCTGTAAGCTGTCATACGGTGTTGAGAACTAAACGTGGGTCCACCACTCTAGTTCTTAATTTTTAAATAAAGTGAAGGACAACAATTTGTGCAAGGTCATTAAAAGATGTAGCTAGTTATGAAAGACAAGGTAATATGTTTGCATTTAACATGAACAATAAGGCAAAAAGCTGAATTCAGATATCTGGCAACAACTTCTTAACCCTGAAAATGACCTTAAACAGTTTATTTCAGTAAATATGTTATTGAGAGCAGAGGTCATAGTTTAATTCAGCCTCAAGCACAACTATCTAAACATATCATTTTCAAACAATCTGTATTAGATTCATGGGAAAAAACAGCATTGAAACTGCTAAGAAATACAAATGGCATTTTTATATAGCATTTTAACAGTGGTTATTTCTTACTTTATCTATCTTATACTAAAATAGAATAAAAACTAGCACCTCATTTAATTGAGAAGAATTGTCCTGTCTTTTAAAAGTTCATTCTAGGGGCTGGAGAGAAGGCAAAGTGGGTCAGAGCATCTGTTGCTCTTCCAAAGCCTAGAGGTCAATCAATTCATAACAGGTGGCTCAGCTCACAGCTCCTAGTGGGTCAGATGCCTCTGGCCTCAGTGGCGCCTATCTGCAGTCATGTGTATGTACCCATATACACAGTCATAATTAAAAACAGTAAATCTTTTAAAAAAACTGCTGGGTCATGGGGCTCATGATCCTTAATAAAGTTTATTATAGAGACAATTCCAGGCAAAATTAATATATAAAATAAAAACCTTTCCCTCTTTTTTTTGCCCTATAGATTTAGTCAGAATGTGGTGATAAACATTTTATTCTTTTTCCTAGACTATCTAGAAAATACAGCTATGTATCTAATAATTAATATCAGCAGAGAAAACAGAAACATTAAAAATAAGATTAGTAAAGGAAATGTACTATCAAACAGCAAAGCAACAATGACTTGATCATTGTGACAGTCAACTCTCACTGTCAACTGGCCACAATTCAAATTCAGAAACCCCTAAGAGCATCATGAGGCGCCATCTCCAGTAGGTTGGCTGGGCATGTCCCCGGGGATGGTGAGACCCGGCACACTGTGGGTGACACCATGCTCTAGGCTGGCGGTCCTGGATCACAGAGGAGTAGAGGAACTGCATGAAGCACAAAGCATGCTGTGTTTTTCTCTGCTGTTAACTGTGTATGTGACATTATTAGATGTTTCAAGTTCCTGCAACTTGACTTCCCCATAATAATGAACTATAATCTGGAATTGTGAGCAAAATTAAACCTTTTCTTCCTGAAGTTGCTTTGTGAGGGCTAAGTTATGTTTTAAGTTTTTAAATTCTGTGTTTAAGAGAGCTATAAAACAAAAATACCTCTAACCTGTAGTCCCACTTCCCCAAGGACAGATAGCTTCCCAGAATACTGGGATAACAAGCCCCTTGTTTTCACTTCCATAAACAAGGCTGGTTGTCCAACCTGGAAGTGCTTGATCACATACAGGCCGGCAGTATGCAGGTAGGAAGTACACAGCCTGGTGGGTTTTACCTCTATCAGTGTCTAACTAACGTAATTCAGAGCTATTATCAGGGATCCTGGGTAGACTTGGCCAGTATCCATCTTCCTGGCCAATATTTAATAAAGCTTGATTCAAATTTGGCTCAAAAATTGAGGTAGTGGTCTTATTCTTGCCCAGTGATATTAACACTTTCTGTTAGGGTTATTATTATTTTTTTCTAATCACAGCCACAAAAATGAAACTAGGAGAGTTGTGATGGTTTGTTTTGAGACAGGGGCTCTCTATGTAGCCCTGGCTGTCCTTAAACTCATAGAGTCCCACATGCCTCTGATTCCTGAGTGTTGGGATGGAAGGTGTTTGTTACCATGCTGTATGGTGGTAAACTGTCTGGATTGTCTATAATCCAATCACTGGGAAACATTGGTTTACTCCTCTCTGCTCTTAACTATGGATGTAATGTGACTTAGCTGCTTCAAGTTCCTGCTACCTTGATTGGATGTAACCTGGAATTGTAAGCCACATAACTTCTTTGTTTCTTAAGTTGGTTGCTTTTATTCAGCATTTTACCACAACAACAAGAAACAAAACTAAGGTAGAAACTGGTACCAAGAGGTAGGGCAGCTGCTGTGATACGCAGGACCATGCAGCTTTGGGGAAATGGAACTGTCTTGTGGGAAGAACGTGAAAGTGCTTGGTACAAAGGTTTAGAAAATCCACACAATGCTGGAAGCAGAGGTTAATGGGCATTCTACTGAGGGTGTGGCAGACAGGAATGCTGAGAAAACTGAACATAATGTAGAGGGCTAGTCTTATAGTTACGGAGGGAAGAAGGACTCCCAAGAACTGGGCTAAGAGCCATTCCTGTCACATTGTGGTCAAGAATCTGCCTTCTTTCTGCTCTTATTCTGAGAATCCGAGTGAAGTTAGGGTATTTCACAGAGAAGCCCCTTGTGCTGCACTGGGAGATCAAAGGAATGTCCTGAAGGTAAAACCACACCACCGAGAGGTTCCACCTTGAGAAGATGAAATTCACTTACTGGAAGAAAGCCTATAGCATCCCCCATTTCCTGGGAAGCAACGTCACAGGAAAGTGTGTCTTCAGCACACAGAGGCGGACACAGCTGCGTCCAAAGGGGAGAGGCTGTCAAGAGAATGTGGCTACTGTCTGTGTGGTATCTGATTTGAAGTCACAAAGATGTAAACATGAGGGGGTCACTGAGAACAGCTGAGGCCAGGCCCTGTGTGGCACGGGGGCAGTCCTGTGATAAGAAGTCCCGAGAGGAGTATATAAAGGCGAGACTTAAGCTGCAGGGAACCCCAGAAAACAGGCAACCAGGACCGCGGGCCCTTCTTCAAGGAGCACGGCAGGTGCGGGCGGAGTGGGGCTGTGTGCTGAAGGTGGCAGGGCTAAAGTGTGAGGCTGTCCCAGCTGTTGGCTCTCAGCCAATTTCATCACAAGCTCCAGATGCAGGACAAAGAGCTGCAGGACTTGGCGGGTTTCTCTGCTGGAGTTCATTTGTTTATTTCTTGTTGTGTCCTGGTTCCTCCATTTTGAAATACGAATGTCTACTCTGTATTATTTCATGTTCAAAGTACTCAACTTTTTTTTTAATAGGAACTCACAATTAGAAGACTTCAGACTTTTAAAATATTAGAAAATTTAAAAATAATAAGGACTTTTAAGGGTGGTTTACAAGACTTTGGGGACAAAAGGTAGAGAAGGTCACAGCTTAGGGTGGTGAGTGTCTAAATGTCAGGTAGACAGGAAGCAGAGTTGGAATGGCTGGCTTTAGCCGTCAGGTTAGTTCATTGCTCGTCAATGCAGATCTAAGTAATATGATCCTGCATCCTGCCTTCCCTACAGTGAGGGACTGCAGGGAATTTTGAGCCAAATGAGATCTTTGTCCCTTAAGTTGTTTATATCACAGCAATAGAAAATAAAATTCAGACAAGAGTGCTGTGCACTTGTCTGTTAAAAAAGAATAAGACGACACTTACTTAGACTTCAATACCTTTATAAACTCAGCTAAGCACTGTTTCACAAGAATCTGTACTAGGAAGAGTAATATAACAGCACAACAGCACTCCCTGACTTACGGGACTTCATGAGAGGTCTGCCTCCGCTACCTTCCTCACTTTAAAACTCTCAATTTAGTTTAGGTCTGAATCTGAAATAATTCCAGATCCTTTAAACAAGGACAATTTGAGACATGGAATTAAATTAGATTTCAAACAGTTGGCTCACTGTTAATGTGTCAAAAAAAATTATGCACAAAAAGCAAATAGATATTGCTGGTCAAAACTGGTATCATGTATACCTGCTATTATGGCTCAAATGTTTAATTAAATAAGTAGACAGAAAAGATAGAAGTGATTGTTTACTGGAGTCATAACACAAACCTAAGCTAAATTCTTTACCTATTTAAAAGCATGTTGATTCACAGGGTATGATGGTTACTGTCATCAATCTAATAGCCAGGGGTCAGCCTCCAGGCATACCAGTGAGGGGTGTCCTGATGCCAGTCCCTGAGTATGACAATGGGAGACTGACTATCTAGACTGCATCAATGATGGGTGATTGTGGACTGGACCATCCCTAAGCAGGAGAGGGAGGCACACAAGCATTCACTGTACCGGTTCCTATAATGGATACAGTGCAACCAGCTCTCTCCAGTCACTGTGACTTTCCTGCTCAGGACTATAACCTGGAATTCTGAGCTAAAATGAACCTTTCCAGGAGTATTTCATCATACAATAGGGGAAGAAGCCAAGACACAGGGCAAATTAATAGAACATCTCTTCAAATAACTGTAGTGTTAAATAGTCAAGTTTTGGTAGAGAAATCTTTACTTACTAGTATCTGCTGAAGATCGGTATATGCAGCCTCTAACCGGCGCTGGCAATCTGGGATCATCATCCGGGACTCTTGAAGGATTTCTGCCTGTAATGAGAGAGAAGTCGAGAAGACAGATCTAATGTGTATTTATTTTACACCTTGGCATATAACTAATGATTTAGAGGAAATGAAAAATAGGACTATGTTAAGTGACTCAATGTTCTAATTTATATTGGGCTTATCTGATTGTAATATCCGCATAGTACAAGTTGTAAGCAGAACTTGCACAAAGTTTGGGGGCTTTTCTCTCTTTCGGCAATCACCTTTCCATGGTAAGTGAAAATTAACTGGCAAAGCTTTTCATTCAGTTCTTATTTAAAAGGCTATTTAAAGTAAACGATTCCCCTGCTGTCACAAAGCACCTTTATCTAAAATGGGATCAGCTGGTTATATAAATATCCCCTGCATCTTTGGGTAATAAAGGAAAACAGTGTTCAGATAGTATCACAGGGAGATAATTACTGCATGAGAGAAGTTATTGAGTTATTGATCACATCGTGTGCACACTGCAGGAGGGACTCACTGAAAGACAGAGGTAAGAAAAATGAAAAGCAAAGACCAGCAGGTTCATATTTTGATGCTTATCATGCATAAAAAGTTATTACTTATCCTTATGCTTCAGTTTAGGAGAGAGATTATTCTCCCCAAGCAGTTTGAGCCAAATTACTATGGCGGCGCCCTCTGAATCTGAAGTTCTTGTCTATTCTCATGAAGACACTGAAGAATTAACCACAGGGACACCTATTCTGAGGGATGCTTTTGGATGTAAAATTTACCACTCAAGGCTATACTGTAACACATCAAACTCAAAAGAAAACTAGGAAACTTGGTCAATAGTCAAGCTGTTGAATTTAAGACTTTTCTTCAGTTGGTACAAAGCTTTTGTTTCCTTAAATTATTTCCAGAGACGGCTATTGTGATAACATTTTTTCTCAAAAAAATGTTTGCTCAAAAGCTTTCAGAGATATGGGTACAAAATTAGTCAAGATTACCTAGTTAAAATAAAACAAAATGCACACAATAAGGGCACTAATATTTAACTAGAATGGAAGCGGAAGGAGGTCCCAGAATCTTCATGCTTTGACAATCTGTTGTAGCTCATACTGCAATAAAAACATCACAACACACAGATACTCTCTATCCACATCACTTTCTTGGGTGGAAATACATGGCTGAACTTAGAATGCTTTGAATAATAAGACACAGGTTAAAATTTCAAGTATAGGATCATGACTTTACTTTCAGGTAAACAGATATTTAATCAATGGCACTGAATTATTTTTGTCTATCTGGTTTGAATCTATGTGAAAAATTGGCAACAGGAACATTTCAGATTTCTCCTGTGGAATTCCTACAGAACAGCTTTATAGGAACAAAACAGGATGAATATGAAGAATTAGGTCAAACTCATGATAAGTCTAAATGTATATTTACAATTTCCCCCTAAACTTCAATGTTTCTGAAATGAATTTTAAGCAGCACTATTCAACATAATTTTATTCTTTATTATCTCTTTGTAGTACAGATCAAAATTTTCTTTTATTCTAACAAGATGAATGCTTGACTTCAACAGGGAAAAAGTTCATCCCCCTGTATTCCACCCTGATTATTCACTAAGTTTCTTCTACATTCAGCCACCATAGTCACAGCTTCCACATCAAGATTTAATCTACAGCAAGCTGAAATTAAACCCCCCCCAAACTGCACTAAATATTTGTAGTATTTTTGTCATTATTCCTTATAAATAATATACCATAACAATTTACATCACACTGGTATCATAAATAATCTAGAGATGAATTAAAATATACAGCAATATGTGTACAGGTTATAAACTGTACTATCTTCTACAAGGAACTGATCCAAGAACACTGAGTGCTGACTGCATACCTACATGATACCAGGACAGGGAAGACAAAAAGGCAAAGAGAAGGCTCTGTTCTCTGGTCCAATACAGGAGCATAAACGTGAAAATATGAAGCATGACACTGATTCAAGTGAAGACTTGCCATGTGACACGACAGGAACACCCTGGAAACCTGGACACCACAAGCCACTCTTGTATCAGATTCACAAGTTGAATGCTTTCCTTTATAGCAACAATAGTGACTGTCAGGGATAATTTTTTTATTCTCTGAGAATTTCATATAATATACTATCATATTCAACTGTTGCCCAACTCCTCCCTGGTTCTTCCCAAATTACTACCCAGCCAAGTTCTTCTACTTTTTCAAAAACAAACAAAAAGGCCACTACAAACCATGGGACCCAATTTATGTTGGCCAACTACGCCTGAGCATGGAGCCTGCCCTGGACGTCTCCGTCCACTGGAGAGAACTGACTTTCTTCTCCCAGCAGCTATCATTTGGAAACAGGTTTTTGACTGGGAGTGGAACTTAGTGAGTGGCACTTTCTGGAATTTTGGTGCCAGGAACTAACAACAGCATCTGAGCCATGATTATACTAAGACATTCCCAAATACCCAATTTAACTAAATGAGTACTGTTTATTCAAAGTATCTTCCTTGAAATGTTACCTTTCTTTAAAAGACCTAAATAAATGGTTTATTATAATGCTTACTGCCTTATAGCTGAGAGAAAATCAGGGGCTTGGCTTAGTCATTGGGATGCATAAGGAACCTTAAGGAAACTCCATAGAGTGCCAGCCCCACTGATGTGAAATTGATTTTAAAACAAGTTATAACTTTTTTGGGTATTTATTTTGGTAAAATGGAAGTTGGGGCAAGGCTTGGTTTATAACTATAGACTGCAGAACCTAAAAGTTAATTAATTTCTTTTATGATCAAACATAAACATTGAAAAGGAAACATTCCAACTGACAGGAGTTCCGTTCTTGTCACAGGAAGAATTCTATGAAATGATGTGGCCAAGGGTGAGCTGTTTGGCTAAGGTTTCTGGTTTCTTTGGTGAGCCATATCTTGTAACCAGGGATGAGCTAGACCTGTAAACTGTAACAGCCTATAGAATAACGTCAGCCATCTCTGGAGCCAATAATATTCATATTAGTTTGTCAGATGGAGCTCTAGAAATTACTACGACAATAATAAGTCTTCTCTTTTACACAGTGGCAGGGTTTAACATGTTCATATGGTGAATTAGGAATCCATTTGACTTGTGTTTGCCTGGTTATTGCTGAGCATACTGAGGGGAGGGAAGAGGCAGTGTAAACTCGGATACACCAACAGCTATCATGAATGTTACTGGTGAAAACATACCACCTAAAGCATGGAGATGACCCAATCATAGGCCATCTATAAGAAATTCACTTCAGATGTAAAAACAAAACAAAACAGAAACAGAAAACAAAATCATGGGAAAAGATGAAGAGCGTTAAAAACAACAACAGAAGTGACTCCATGAACAGAACAGAGTGGACTGCTGCAGGTCAAAAATGGTGTTAGGGACAAAAGGAGGGTCACGTTATCATAGCGTAAGCACAACAAGATAACATACGATCCTGTGTATGAACTGAACAGATAGACAAAGGAACATATATAAATGGGTATTTCCATACTTACATTCAACAATTTATAGACATATTAGACAAAAATGAGCAAGGATAGGAAAGAACTAGATAACGGCACAGTAAGTAAGCTACGCTGCTTTAAAAACAAAACAAGACAAAAAAACTATCATATTGGGAGGAGATGTAAAATAAATTTAGAAAACAAAAACAAACAAACAAACAAAAATCACCATATCTTAGCAAGGACATAAGAGAATGCAAGTGCATTTAAGCCCTGTGAAGCACTGCACAGACCACATCCGGAGTCAAACCACAGTGAAGACAAAACATAATCTACCAAACATGCAATCATATATAGTGCATGCTCTAACACGCTGCCATATAATTGGAGTCAATAACTGAGAGAGAATCTCCCTTATAAATGAACAGTCAGCTGGGCAGTGCTGGAACACACCTTTAGCACTTGGAAGGCAGAAGCCCGAATAATGTTGTGGGATGCAGTCAGACCTAAAATAGTGCTGAGAAGCACAGCCACAGACCCGAATGCTCACAGCAGCAAAGTTAAATGCTTTCAAATCTATGTTACTATCTTAAAAATATAGGGAAGGAGGCAGCACTTAATACCAACACTTAAAGGCAGAGGCCAGTCTGGTCTAATTAGGGAGTTCCAGGACATGCACAGCTACACAGAGAGAGCCTGTCATAAAACGAAAACAAAGCCAAAAAAAAAAATCATAACAATGAAAAACAAACAAGAAAAAAGGCAGTGAATAAACTTAAAACCATCAAAGGAAATGAAGTGGTTATAAAAGATAAAAGTACACATTGATAAAATTACAGATAAGAAAAATACAAAGAAAAAAAAAGTTGATGCACTTCTGGCAAGACCAAGTGAGTAGGCACAAGTCACTAAAACCAAAACCAAACAGCTCCCATAGGCAACGAAGAATGAGAGGTACCAGGGACAACTACAATACAACTTGAAAGCAATGGACTGCACTCCTCTAAACTTACATAAACCACCTGAACCCTACCAGCTCCATCCATTTCCTGCAAATGTCACGACTTCTTCTTATCTGAGATGAGCACTCACTGTTCCACTGTATACATACAGCACACTTCCAATGTCCATTCACTGCATGGACATCTGGTCTGCGTCAAATTCCTAACTATTATGAGAAATATTATTTAATTTTGGTGGTCTTCATATTAATTGGGGAGCTATTTATGAATTTAAAGATGTAATTATACTTACTGTATTATCTAATTTATATTTAGTCCTCAGAACGGGAGAAGCCGCGGGGTTCACGGCTGACACAACAATGGAGTGCTTGCGTTCAAACCCCTGAGTGCTGTGTGCCCTGCTGCAGTCATTTCACTTCAGTCTCTGCTTTCTGTCTTTGTTGAGCTTTATTTTTCCTGTCTGTCAGAAAGAGTTTCTAGTCCATAGAGACTTACAATGATCCTCCTGCCTCAGTCTCACATACCACAGAACACAGCCCCTCTCTGAGGGCCGTGGCAAAGACCACATCAGTGCGCAGTTCACGAGTGTCGGCTTACCTGCTTCTTAATGGCGTAGTTCTCACCATCTTCAGCCTTCATTTTTTCAATCTTTTCTTCTTGCTGCTTTGCTTCTTTCTCATACATCACTTTTTCTTTGACCAATCTATAAACAAACCAAAACTGTTTTAGAGAATTAGCTTGTTTCTCTAACTGATAACAAAGAAACAATGTAAACAGAAAGCACAGTTAAAAATACAAACATGGATAGGCAAGACAGGGGCAGCTAATCTAGTCACAGAGGTGAGAGCCTTGCGCCCCAAGTCCTCTGGGTGAAGCTGAGCATAATGAACAGAGCACAGCACTCTGACAGGAAGAAGGAAACCTACTTTTGCACCCATGATGTAGAGTTAGGAACTAGCACTTCTTCTGTACTGCTGTTTTATTGGTATGTTTTCTAAAACTTTGTACATGTGCCTTAAAGAATACAATGTGTATACATTTAGTTTATTAGGGAAAAAAAACAGCAAATCTCAAGGAAAGATGAGATTTATTATTTCAACAAAAGCCCTGCTTACTACCCACAGGGAACTTAATTCTATGTTGGCCTTTCCTTATACAAGAAACTAGAATAGGTAATTTAAAGGTAGTTCTCTCACAGACAATTAGTGGACACAAACCAGCACAAATAATGTTCAAGCAAGAAAAGGTACAGAGCAGGGGGCTCTGGTAATAAGGAAGGATGCAAAACAAAAACCCAATTAGCCATAAATAATTCAATCTCCCTAAAATCAGGTTAAATCAAGTTTAATAGAAAAAGATTATGCTGGCTAGCTTTTATGTCAACTTGGCACAAGCTAGAGTCATCTGAGAGAAGAGAATGTCAACTGAGAAAATGTGGTGGGCAACCCTGCAGGACACTCTTAGTTAGTGACCAATATGGGAGGGCCACTCCGGGGCTGTGGTCCTGGGTGCTATAGTAAAGCAGGTAGACAAGCTCATGGGAGTAAGCCAGTGGGCAGTATTCCTCCAAGGCCTCTGCATTAGTTCCTGCCCTGACTTTCCCTCATGATGGACTATGACCAACCAGGCCATGTGAGATAAAATTAACCCTTTACTCAAGTTGCTTTTGGTCAATGGCTTTTTTTTTTTAAATCACAGAAGTAGAAACCCTAACAAATAACATATCAATGACATAGCAGCATCCCTCTATAGACAGTACATATGTACAGTGTGGTGGTTTGAATGAGAATGTCTCAAAGAGGCTCATGTATTTGAGTGCTTGGTCTTAGTTGGTGGAACTGTTTTGGAAAGGATCAGGAGGTGTGGCCTGTTGGAGGAGGTGTGTCACCGGGGTGGGCTGTGAGGTTTTCTCTATCTACCCCCCACCCTACTGCCTCTAATTTGTAGTAAGATGTAAGCTCTCAGCTACTGCTCCAAGACCATGCCTGCCTACTGCCATGTTCCCCAACATGATGACACTGGACTAACCCTCTGAAACTGTAAACTAGTCTCCAATTCAATGCTTTCTTTTATAAGTTACCTTGTTCATGGTGTCTCTTCACAGCAATAGAAAAGAACCAAAGCATACAGCAAAGAAAAGTTTTCTGGCTCCACCACATTAAAAACAAGCCTCCATCTGACTCACTTAATTCTAATCCAGCCTGTGAGGGGAGGGAACCCCTATGGAGAACATGGCAATGGAGACTTTAAAGTATATTTCTAAACATAATTTGATTTTTTTTTTTTTTTTTGGTTTTTCGAGACAGGGTTTCTCTGTGGCTTTGGAGCCTGTCCTGGAACTAGCTCTTGTAGACCAGGCTGGTCTCGAACTCACAGAGATCCGCCTGCATAATTTGATTTTTATAGTTTAACTAGATTATATCTCTGACTGTCCTAAAACAGCTATGTATAACCAGGCTGGCCTTAAACTCAAGAGATCTACCTGCCTTTGTCACCTAAGTGCTGGATCAAAGGCATGAGCCACCATGCCTGACCAAATTCACAGGTCTTTAAAGCATGGTAATACAACAACACCCTCTGCACTCCGTGTTTCCTGTGGAGTTAGGCTAGCATAGGTTAAGACTTTAACATGAATTCTACTCTAGAACTGAAGCGTCCTAGTCAGCACCTACCCTGGGTCATTCTGTGCTATATTTCTAGACAGAAACACAACAAAACACTACCAGGAGTGGATAGTTATGAGTCTCACACACTTAGACCCTGGGGTACTGTCAGTGAAAGAGCAAAGTATAAAATACACATTTACTTTAAGTTGTAAAAACACAACAACAAAGGATGCTCAAGAAACAAACAGCAAATGAGCATGAAATTCCTGTACAGTTAGTTAACTGAAGGGAAGCCCTGGTGATTTGGGAGGGGGAGATTAAAAAAAGATTAATTTTATGCCTTTTAATAAGTGGTATGGGAGGTCCTTCTGCCTGTGTGTTTCCTTTCTTAGTTAATGAAAAGAAACTGCCTTGGCCTGTCAATAGAGCAGAACGTAGGTAGGTGGGGGAAACTAAATGGAATGCTGGGAGAGGAAGGCGGTGAGACACCGTGGATCTGCATGAGATAGGCACTGGGAATCTTTCCTGGTAAGCCAATAAGAAGCTTGAGCTAATGGGCCAAGCAGTGATTTAATTAATACAGTTTCTGTGTGGTTTTTTGGGGGCTAAGCTAGCCGGGCAGCTGGGATGAACAAGTGGGCTCTCCTCCTACAAACAAAGTATGAGCTTTTTATAATTTTTTATTATTTAAAAATTTAAATTATCCTTAATTTTTTCACTTAAAAAAGTTAAGACTGAGTATAACACAATATTTAATAATTTTCAAACTTACTAGTTTCCTCTTTGGTTACATTCACTAATTTTTTTGGAGTAATGCAGAATCTACCTAATAGTGTAATTCTCTAAGTGTTGCTTTCCAATATATCACTTAAAATAACAATTTCAAAGTAATGCTACTGCAGCTTAAAGGCAAAATTAATTGAAAATACTTTCCACTACTCTTACAAATCTTATCTCCAAAGAGCAAAGCAGCCTCACAATATGTAGGTTCTAATGAGCAAGAAAAGCTTACTGTTAAGGAGGGCTTAAGTAGTATAAAGGATTGACAACCCTTAGTGGGATAATCAAATAACAAACCACCTTTAACATAATGTGTAACACACAATGGACATTTACATATGCAGCCCAGCACTGCTAGTATCGTCCACCAAGTTCACTTGTGCTAGTGGTCAGATACACTGAAGAACAGAAGTTCTAGGGATAGACAACACGTTTGTGTAAAAGGTCCTGGGAAGGACCTGTAGAAACAAATCTGCTAAGCATGGTTCAAGTGCAAACACAATGGAGATGCAAGGATTATCCATCCGCGTGGCTCCTTCAGAACAGGTGCCCCTCACCACAAGTTTGAGAAACGTTGTAGAAACTCACATTTTTTCTACAAAACTCTCAAGTGCAAATTTAACACATTTAAACATACTGCTCATACAATCCAAGTTTTCAGGTAAATCAAGAGCTTCAGACCTTGTATCTAAAAACGCTGATTTTTAATTTTTAAATTTATTATCCTAATTTTATAGTTTTAAGAATTATAAATACTATTTTCAACATATTTATGGCCATCTAATATCTAATATTCCAAAACCAAGTGTACATGTGGCAGGTCAGTACAAATAACAGTGGTAATAAGGGCTAAAGGGGCTGGAGAAACGGCTCTTACAGTGAACCCAGGTTCAATCCTGAGCACCTGTGGCAGCTCACAACTGCCTGAAACTACAAATCCAGGGGATCTGACACCCTCTTCTACCTCCACAAATATCACAAGTATCACACATACATGTGGTTTACTTACATACATGCTGACAAAAAGTCATATATAAAATAAGCTTTTGGTAGGATGGTGGTGGTGTACAACATTAATCCCCACTTAAGGAAGCAGAAGCGGCGGATCTCTGTGAGTTCGAGGCCAGTCTGGTCTAAAGATAGAGTTCCAGGACAGCCAAGACTACACAGAGAAACCCTGTCTCTAAAAACCAAAAATAAGTAAGTTCAACTAAAAAATCTTTAAAAATATTGGCAAAGGACCTATATAGGCACTTCTTTAAGATGACATGCATGTGTAGTAAGCACATGAGAAGCTACTCAACCCCATCCATCAGGAATGAAATCACACTGCACAACAGATGTCTACCATCAGTCAGATCATAAATGTCAAGTATTTGGAAAGACATAAGGAAAAGCAGAAAGCATTACACAATGCTGATAGAAATGAAAATGGATACAGTTGTTTTGAAATTGGCTATTCCTCAAACTATAAAGCAAACCAAAATTATAATTCATCTCAGTGCTACTCCTAGATATATCCCTAGAAAAACTGAAAGAGAAGTCCACATGAAACCTATGTCTACAAATGTTGACAACGGTTTATGTGCAACAGACAAAACATGGGAACTCAAAATTGCACTTCATGGACAAACAGAATGTGGTATATCCATTCATTGGACTATTACTCAGCAGTAAAAAGGAGTAAAATACTCTAGGGGAGAATCTATCACAATTATTCTGCTAAATGGATATAGTAACAAACTGATTTGTAATGATATCATGCCTAGATATTAGTATATCTCTCAACCCTCACCAAAAAGCATCCGAAAGTCTAAGATACACAGAGAATCTCTGTCTCAAAAAAAGACGGGGGGGGGGGATAAATAAATAAATAAATCTGTAGTAGCCTAGGATTGGTTTGTTTCTGACATGGTGAAAATGCTCTAAATATGATACTATCTGCCCCATCTGTGACACTGGACACTCTAGATGACTAAACTGTGACTAAGTAAACTGCATCACAACAACTCTCCCACCCCAAAGGAAGCAATTTGTGACCCCAGAATGAGCTTCAGGAAAAGCTACAAGCCCTGATCAATCAAGTCCAAGAATGGAGCAAAAGAAAAGAATGCACAGAAATGGTCTTTTACTTGCAATTTAGACCTGATGCTATTGCTGCTTCTCTTGTTGATGCTCCCAGAGGTGAAAAGTAAGCCCCCTATTGCTGAAGACACCATGTACTTCAGAAACAAGCCTAAAAGCTTCTTGAGCTGGAACTGACCCTGCCTCCTCAAGGACTAGCTTTCCGGACACCAGACGGTGCCACGCAATAGAGGGAAGCAAGCAACAGTCCTCCTGGCTATGGACAATCCGACAGTCCTCCCGGCTATGGACAATCCGACAGTCCTCCCGGCTATGGACAATCCGACAGTCCTCCCGGCTATGGACAATCCGACAGTCCTCCCGGCTATGGACAATCCGACAGTCCTTCCGGCTATGGACAATCCAATAACCCCATAGGTACAGTAGCGGCACACACGCCTCAGCAGCAACCTTCTTTCTAATTAGATTTAAGACCCTATCAACAAGAGGGGACTTGTGTGGTACTCAGTGTGGTGCAGCCATGGAACTTGGAGGAGAACCTACAACCACTAAAACACCACAAACCTTAACTGTACTAAATATTTGTCTTTATACGCAGAGAGTGAAAGCCCTCACCCTCATCAAGAAAACTTTTCTTTGCCATAGACAGAGCCCATTACGTAAAACCACAACCAGTCTACAAGCAGAACTGTGAAGCCTGGTCCCAATGGATAAGTCTCTAACGTAAGTTTGACAACTAAAGTTCAGGGAACACTGAGGGAGATGGGACAGAGAGAGAGTGTAAGAGGCAGAGGACCAGGGAGTTTGTTGTGAGATTGTGTCAAAAGTTACAACATAAAGTTTCACCAACATGACTGCCTAAACCTGAGCTGAGTAAGAACTGTAATAACAGACATGTCAAAGTAAATGTTGGAACACCGATAAGGCCTCAACCCTACACAAAGGCCTGCACTAAGGAATACTGAGAGTGGGAATGTCTTCCCCAGGGAAGGTAACTAACTGCTTATCCAATACAAAATGGTCAGCCCTGAAAACATACACAACTAGTAACATTATATAGACTGAGCAGATTGTATTTATGTATTTAGGAATATATGTAACAACAATTAATGAAAGGAGGGACTGTAAATTTGAAAATTAACAAGGAAGGGACATGGGCAGATTTGGAGGGAGGAAAGGGAAGGAGAAAATGACATAAGTACAATCTCAAAATACAAAAGAAATAATTTAAAAATTACTTTAATAACCATTTTCAATATTAAAATGAAATATTTACTTATTGAGAGTATAATTTCAAAATAAAAAGTATTATGAAATCACTACAAATAATTGTCTTTAAAGGTCCTTTTAGTCCGGATGGTGGTGGCACACGCCTTTAATCCCAGCACTTGGGAGGTAGGGACAGGTGGATCTCTGTGAGTTCGAGGCCAGCCTGGTCTACCAGGCTCCAAAAGCTACAGAGAAACCCTGTCTCAAAAAACAAAACAAGAAAGAAAGAAAGAAAGAAAGAAAGAAAGAAAGAAAGAAAGAAAGAAAGAAAGAAAGAAAGAAAGAAAAGTCCTTTTAAAGCTGGGCAGTGGTGGCGCATGCCTTTAATTCCAGCACTTGAGAGGCAAAGGCCATGGATCTGTGTGGTCAGCCTGGTCTACAAGAGCTAGTTCCAGGACAGGCACCAAAGCTACAGAGAAATCCTGTCTTGAAAAACAAAACAAAAAGTCCCTTTAAATAGAAAAAAAAAAAAAAAACTTGCTAGAGTAGATAATGAATTCACCAGTCTATCTGAGTGAAACCTAAAGATGATTTTATTTGACTGACAATGTTGTAAAGAAAGAAATAAAACAAACAAACCAGGAGAAGGAAAGAAAACGGGCAGGGGAGAAAGGAAGTATTGGGAGAGAGAAGTTTACCCATGCATTAAAAGGCTGGGATACTACTTGGTGTACACCCTTGCTTAGCAAGAGTGAGGCCCTGGGTTCGAAGGCTAGCACTACAGAAAGAAGCTGAGAAAATTAATTCTGGATTTCCATTTGTCTCTGCTGCCTCACCAGGGAACAGAAGAGCTGCACTCTCACTACTGGCTGGAGTTGAGCACAAACCGAGCTTTCAGGTGGGTCATATGCTATGAACTGCCCTACTTCACACACTTCTATTTCCAAACACAGGCTGTGGTGGTTTGAATGAGAATGCCCCCCATAGGTTCCTATATTTGAATGCTCGGTTCCCCATTAGTGTAACTGCTTGAGAAGGATTAGTAGGCATAGCCTTACTGGAGGAGGTGTTTCTCTAGGGGAGGGCTTTGAGGTTTCAAAAGCCCACACCATTCCCAGCTGGCTTTCTCTGCCTCCTACTTGTAGACATAAGGATGTAAGCAAGCTCTGAGCT
Source organism: Microtus pennsylvanicus (assembly GCF_037038515.1). Classification (NCBI taxonomy): domain Eukaryota; kingdom Metazoa; phylum Chordata; class Mammalia; order Rodentia; family Cricetidae; genus Microtus; species Microtus pennsylvanicus. The sequence continues at coordinate 55,908,054 of NC_134584.1, forward strand.
CCTGCTCCAGCATCATGTACTCCGTCGTGCTCCTTGCTATGATGGTCATGGATGGTAACACTCAATAAGCTGCCTTGGTCATGATTTCTGCACAGCAATGGAAAAATAACTAATACACAGGTCTTATGCTTGTCTTATGCAAGTTTTGGACTTGTGTGCTGTGTCATCTTGCATACCATCAATGCCACAGAGTTGTTATTTTTATTATCACTATGCAACTATTATTCACGTGTACTTAGAACCCATTGCGTTTCCAACAAGGAAAATGTTTCCAAATACTTTTGGTTGCTAAACTCCTCTAAAACAGGCAACTGGAACCACACAGTAGTCAGTTCTTTCATTCCTCTCACAGATACGCAACAGAAACACTTTAAAGAAGACTATTTGGCTCATGGTCTGAGTCCGTGTTCATCTGGCTCCACTTTTCTGGGTCTGTGGTAATGCAAAGCATGATGGGAAGGGAAGAGTGGAATAGACCTGCTTACCTCCTGGTTGCCAGAGAGTAGAGGCAGAATGGGGCCAAGAACAAGGTCCACTTTTCCAGAGCATGCCCAGTGATCCACTTCCCACAATATGCCTGACTTCTCAAAAGTCTCATCAGATTTCAAATCCATCAAGGGATCATTTGTTGATTAAGCCATCAACAGATTTTAGGATGGCAACAAATGTACGAATCTTTGGGAGCCAACTCAGATTCAAACCATTGTGAGCTGGATAGGCTACCATCCCATAACATCCTATAATTCAAAGAAATAATCAGGGCTAGGAACCGCTAGCCAGTGCTAACTAGGTCAAGGACTATGAATGGGCTAAACTTGTTATAGGTGCTTGCTCACTGCAATCTGAATATTTAAGAAATGAAGCCTAAAAATGTGAATATATTTGTGTTTTAATATTTTTCATTTAAAGAAGTAAATAGAGCAATTGTGGAGCAGAACAAAAGTGACAGACAGTAATGGAGAAATGAGAACACAGTAGTGACTCCACAGGAGATATATAATGCTTTAGCCTGCAAGCATATGACCTTAACCCCAGCCACCCCACTACATTATGTTCGCCTACAAAGAGCAGCAAGAACAACCCCAGGAAAATTAGGGACACCTACCTACTTGCCACACTGTAACATGCAAATGCTCAGGAAACAAGTTATTGATTAAAAAGTTACTGCCCTGGAAGAGGGAAAAATCATCCAGCTATTGAGAACAAGTAATACGAGCATACACAAAGTAAACACAACAGAAACAGTTCAGTGTCAATCAATGAATAGATGACAAGTTACACGATGCTGAAAATACAGCTGTCAGTAGCTGCAAAGTGTGATACAGGACAAACGTAACAGCTTATGAGGCAACAAAACCGGGTATTGAGGTCATTATCACATCACAGTTCAAGGAACATCCCCAACCACACACTACATGCCCATGTTCTGTTTTCAATTAGAACTGACTACCAGTTCAGAGTTTGGGGAAGAGACTGGATCATGAGGTCTTCAACTATCTATGGAGTGACAATCTAATGGCACCTTAGGAAGGTGATGGAAACCAGGAAGTTGGACCTGGTACAGGAAGCACTATGGTAGATGACTGTAAAGACTTGGTCTCTCTCAGTCTCTATGCTTCCTGGTTGCCATGAGATGAGGTTTTTTGTTTGTTTGTTTGTTTTTACCATAATGTTCTGTCCCAGCACAGGCCCAGGAACCCTGAGTCCAGACACACCCTTGTTCCCTAAGTCGTGACCAGATCTTTATCTGATCAGTGATGTGAAACCAACAGACACACACACACACACACACACACACACACACGCACATGGCCACTGTGGCTGCATAGCAATGTGGCTTAGAAGCTTCTCTAACTCATTTGTGGGACACATTTGTAAGATTGGAGAAACAGGCTTGGAAAAGCTTCAAGCTATGTAACTAGCAGAACTTATTAGGTGATTCTACTATGAGCTTGAAGACCAACATTCCATAGATTTCAGATGGGGACAAGGATTCTATCAGGAACTGTGATAGAGTGTCCGGGCTGTAAAAACAGGATTCCTATGAGATTACAGCTAACCCTGCTCAACTGTCTGCCACAACCCAGAAAGGAATGTTTGCTGGGGCCATCTTTCTTTCAAAATAATCTGCCTCGCCAGAGCAATTCCAGGAAGAGACTGCAGATCCCCACAGCTATACCAACTTCCTCATTTCTAAGACCCTCACCTGTCCCTATAAGGCAGTGCCTCTTAGCTACGACCCTTTAATACAGTCCCTCATGTTGTGGTGACCCCACCATAAAACTATTTTAACTGCTATAACTGTATTTTTGCTACTGTTATAAATTATAATGTAAATATGTGTGTGTGTGTGTGTGTGTGTGTGTGTGTGTGTTTTCCGATGGTCTTAGGACACCCCTATGACCTCAAAGGGGTCACAACCCACAGGCTGATAGTCACTGCTATTAAAGGTTCCCACTAGCTTCCCCCCTTGCAGACCCCCATTACTGAGGTAGAGTGTCTGACTTCACTGTGTGAAATAAACAGACTCATTTGTTGAGGTCAGACTCTGGTCTCTTTCTGCCTTCTGTCTTTTTACTCTGCACTCCAAAATCTAACGAACAGGACTGGAGCCATACAGGTCACACTGTGGCAAACAATCTGCTACCATTCTGTGTATGACTTCAGACCCTGTGGGAGGGGAAGGTGAGCAAAAGGGTGATGTCAGATTATCTGATAAAGGTTAAGAGTATCACAGGGCTGCCGTCAGGAGAGTCTGGATGATGAGCTGATTTTAGTCAGGTTTATATGAAGAACTGAGACCAAAAGCAGAACACAAGAGTGTTCACTGAAAAGCCGGAGCAAACAACGAAGGTAAGACAGCTGAAGAGATGAGCCTACAAAAGAGACAGGACTGCAACAGGACAGCAGCAAAGACTGTGAGGCACTGAAGGATTGGGTGGGTTCTCTGCACCCCAAGCACAAGGGTAAAGAAAGAGAACAAAATGGCAGAGCCACCTAGGGAAGTAGCACTCAAAAGCCCACTGTAGTTGTGGTGCAAGTGGCTTGGCTACTGACTGAGCTAACAGTAGACCTAGGTATTACTCAGAAGATGCTGGTCTTAGAGCCCTGCAAAATGATACAGATTTACAAGGTTTCAGAGGTTCCTTTTCTTCCTGATTGTCCTACCCAAACCCTTCCACCAGGTTATCCTACCACCACAGGTTCAGAACTAATGGAGCCAGCTGACTGGGACTTGAAACCGTGAGCCCAAAGAAATCCTTTCTTTCTTCCTTAGGTACCTCCCTAGCCCTGTGGTCTCTTATCATCTGCACCACCATAACCAATCTGATCTCCCATGCATAGCAGCTCAGTGAGGTTCAACAGCTCTTCTTCATAAAGAGGCAGGCAGTTATCACAGCACATCCTATAGGTACTGCTACTCCTACCATTGTAGTAAAGGCGGGACTAAAACTCACAGAACTTTCAGCGACTTATTCAAAGAACAGTTTTTGTTTTTTTGTTTTTTTTTGGTTTTTCAAGACAGGGTCTCTGTGTAACAGCTCTGACTGTCCCTGAACTCACAGAGATCAGCCGCCTCTGTCTCCCAAGTGCTGGGATTAAAGGCATGCGCCACCACCACCCAGCTAGAACAGTTTTATTCTAAATGTCTTACCCATCACTAAGCATTTTAATACAATTCACAACCTTTTGAACACACAACAACAAACCCCATGTTTAACACATCCAATTATGATGCATGCTGCTAGCTCCCTACTTGGAAATCAAGTAGATGAGAGAAACCAATCTAGGTTCTATCCATCCGAGAAGTCAGGTCTCTCAAAGTCAAGTCAACCCTAGTACCCTTGCCCTCCATGTTGAGTGGATAGTATGGATATGCACAAGTGCCCCAGTGTGGCAAGCTTGCTTGTGGGACTCTTTGCACCAACAGCTGGAGACTCATGGTTCATTATGAAAAAAAAATAATCAGTAATAATTCATTATTCATTTTGGCCTTAACTTAGGTTTTTCCCCAACTAGCTCTTATAACTTAATTAACCCATTTTTTTTTTTTAAAAAAAATCTATGTTCTGTCACTTGCCTCGGTTACCTCTTCCTAGTACAACACATATGACTTGCTCTGAGTCTGCAGGAGATATCCATGTGCCTAGATTGCTCCTCCCAGTTTTTTTTTCCTCTGTCTGGAAATCCCATCTATTCTCTCCCGCCTAGCTATTGGCCATTTAGCTCTTTAGTAAATGAATCAGAACATGCTTTAGGCAGAGACATATTTTTACAGCATGTAAACAAATATTTTGCAACATGCCAGTGCTTGATACAACTACATAAAATGTTCGACTGAAGGTTCTAGAGAAGTTGTTACTACCCTACATGGATATAATTTTTATTCCATCTTGGACATTTTTCTGTGTGGTATGTGCCAGGTCTGTGGCGTTATGACAAAACTGAATTTAAAGGACTGGTCATTCTAGAGTGTCCTTGATGATGTAACTGAAGTCTCTGCAAGAACAGTACCTGCAGATTTCTTATAAAATAATCCAGTCGGGCAGTGGCAGTATGCAGCTTTAATCCCACCTCTCAGGAGGCAAAGGCAGGAGGATCTCTGTGAGTTTGAGGTCAGCTGGTCTATAGAGCAAGTTCCGGAACAGAGAGAGCTGTTATACAGAGAAACCTTGTTTTGAACAAAACAAAACGAAATAAAAAGATTTGAGCTAACACATCTGCACTGACACACAATTCGGTTATTCCACAGGACAGATCATGGTTCTCTGACTCTAGAACAGTCAGTGCAAACCAACAAAGCATTCAGAACTGGAATCTTTATTTCTTTCCATACTTAAATGAATGTAAATGAAAGTTAAATTACAAAATCCAGTTTTCTTTTATTATATCAAGAAATATCTATATAAACCTTGTGGAAGACTGCATTTTATACTTCAAAAACTTTTATTCAAAACTTTAAAAACTTTTATTTTTAGTAATCACCATAATTATTGGCAGCTAAACTCCAGGATAAATATTATCTTTTATCTCAATCACATTTTCATTTTACAAAGCACTTCTGTTGGGTGTCCAACAGTAAGATGTCAGAAGAGGACAGACAGGGTAGCTAGAGTTAGCACCGACAGAGCTTCATGGAGCTAGGTTGTCTATTTATCCAGGAAGCACCATGGAAAACACATCTGTTCATAACTGTGATGCCAGGGAAGCTTAAACCAGCAAATCCAAGTCAACTGCATTGAATGAGATTTCAGAATCTCCTGATTTAGTATTTACCATCTATAAAGTATATACAGTTAAAATTGGGAGTTATTCCCTACTAATTCTTTTTGTGGTTATTAAAAAGCTCAAAGAGACATTCTGCTGTCCCCAACCTTCAAATGACAGAAAGTCAAGATTTGGAGGTCTGGACTGGGGATATAGCTCAATGATAATATTCCTGTCTACCAAGCATGAAGCTGGGGTTCAATCTCCACTACCACAATGAACATACAAATAAATAAAATAAGATTTTGAGGTGAGTAAAGAATTTCCAACAATATCCTTTATTCTTGAAACTGAAAAGTCCACTAGACACAAACAGAATGAGGTAGGACTGGAGAGGTTGTTTGCTCTAGGTGGAATATCTCCTTCTCATTCTTCAGGCCCTCTCTCCATCTTCTAAACCTAACTTAAATGCTCTTTTCAGTAGGGCCATTCTACCACCAAGCCTCTCACTAGCCCACACTGACGCTGGATCCTATGGATCTTCATGGTCTATTGCCTCCATCACAATGTTCATATTTTGTCTACTTTTGCTCTTGAAAGCAAATGCCCTTAAGGACTGGTGGTGGACCTTACACCAGCATCTAGCAGGATTGTGCTCATGGTGTTTACTGGATGTACTCATCATCACTATGAGGTAAGCAGAACAGCTCTCATTTTGCCCATCAAAACAAATGACTAAGGGAAGGCCACGTGATCAGGAAATGTGAAGTGAGGATTTCATTATGAGTGTAAGCACTTTATATCCACCAAATTAGCACACATTTAGAGTAAATGAAATAATTTTAAAATCTTGAATGCCTTTTACCTATTCCAAAACTAAAATAATTCCACATTTTAAGATTGAAATAGCACAAAAGAGGACAGAGTAAAGACAACTGGTTCTACTTGACAGCAGCTACTCAGCTCTCAAAAATGGAAGCAATACATTGTTCTTGCACAGCCTAAATGAAAGAAAATGAATGTTTAATTTGAAGGCATTTGTTACCTTATTTCTCCCAGTACCCATTAATTAATCAATTAAACTGGAGATGGTTCAAGTTCTATTAACTGCTGAAGTAGAATATATGCTCTAATTAATTTTAATAAATAAGTTAGACAAGACATATTCCATAAACAGCTAAAATGATGCATGCAAAATCCAAAATCGATATAACTGTTTCAAAACTACAAACCTTAGAATTAGTGACTCAAAAGCACCAATATAAAACAATATTTCACTAACTCTCTTAAATTATCCCTTAAAGTTTGAGATGTAGAGAAATTAATTCAGTGATTAAGAGCACTTCCTGCTCCTCTAGGGGCCTGAGTTCCATTCCTACACACACTCTGGGCAGCTCACAATCATAATCACCTATAACTTCTGTTCCAGGTTATCTGCTATCTTCTGGACTTTACAGACAATGCACACAAGTGACTCTCTTGTCACACACAGACAGACAGACAGACAGACACACACACACACAGAGACAGAGACACAAACACACCATTTTTCTTTATAACAGACAGTAAATCTGATCTAAAAATTCAAGAATTGAATTCTTTTTACTTTTCTCTAAAATTGGGTGATTCCCAGATTGTGAAATCCTCCAAGTCTTTGCTGTCCAACCTTAAACATACATGCAACTCACAAATGTGTGTACTATTTTAAATCCACTGCCCATTTACTCTACTATTTATTCGGAGTAAAACATTTACAAACCACTGCTCTGCATCAGCCGATGAACCCTTTAAAGGCTTCACTGTCACAGCTGGAGCCACACCCAGGACACATGAACTTATGTGTCAGCATGTGAAAGTACAGTCTTCCCATGAACCAGAATAATACATACATAATGTATTTATAGGATTTTATGAGCACCATAACACCATGCACAAATAATTGTTCTGCACAGCTCCTCATCTACTCCAGATGAGAAATCTGGTGGGGTCTTTTAAGGCCCTGTATACTGGCCTAAAAATCAGAAAGATCTGTCTGTCATGAACACACATCTATGACAAATATCCCTTTCTTTCATCTACCTAAAGACTCGGTATCTACAGTACTGAGAGTTAAATAAAGACAGAGAAACAAAACTCCAGCAAGTGCTTCTTCACCTGAATAGGCAAATACAAGCAAATTTCTCCTACCCAACAGTTCCTTTATAGGAAAAAATAGTTCTTCTAAGTTTTATTTATTTTTTTCCAAGTTTTATTAGTAGATATGACGGAAAGAGTTTCTATGAGTAACACTACTTACTCCAATCTCCTAGCATCCACACAGAAAGTGGAGGAACCTCACATGAAAAGCTGTCTCCCTCGGCCCTGCTCAAAAGATCTATACACAGAATTCTTTCTAAACATACTTAGGAAGATCTAGCGAGACAGATTCTTTGGATAGCATATTGGGATCCTAAACAAAGACAAGTAATAGTAAAATTTTTGACACAGTAACCGACAAATTTTTATTTCCAAATTTCTATATTGTACTTACATATAACATTAAATAAAAATGTTTCAAAGTTTCCAATTTATACAAATAAAATATCACTGTAAATTAAAGAATACATTTCTTTAATTTGTTGTAGCCAAACAAAAACAGCATAATTACACAATGC